>NC_136855.1:10760913-11360913 GCF_951799975.1 Gobius niger | reverse complement strand
TTATTATAAAACTATAAAGTCTCAGCAAGTCACTGAGAGTCATTGGCCTCAAGTCCAAGTTAAGTCTCGAGTCACAAACAGCAAGTCCCAAGCAGTGTTAATTTTGACAACATATTGTAGCGACCCTGCATTGTGTGTCCAGTGTTTCTGGTCCCTAAATGTTGACTGGCTTATAAGTTTGGGGGCGGAAGAAGGGCGGGGGCTTGTGTTGGGGTTGACGTTGAGCGCGGGGTATGTTCGGCGAGTTCTCATGTTGTGTTTGTTGTGACGCTTGGGGCGAGTGTATGGCGTGGTTACGGCCGACAGTAACCCCTTTACAGTTCCTGCAATAAAGCAACTATTTGGTACAACCGGATCTCTCTTCTATCGTCTACCACGACGCTACACTGGTGTCAGAAGTAAAAGTGGAGTTTCTCTTGCTGCTTCTCCGTTAGCCGCAGCTAGCCTGGACCGCTCGTCATGACATCGGAGCGCCGCAAGTCTGGCACTCGCTCGGGAGTCAAGGAGGAGGTGATGGACAATGAATACAAGAGGGCATGGGGGCACGAGATGGACTTTAGCTGTACTTCGGAGCAGGCTGCCCGCGTAAGGCAGACGGCTATGGAGTTAGCGGCGGAGGCGGGCTTCGGTGCGGGGACGGGACGCCCTGGCGCGAAAACGCCTGCTATGAAGGACATGATGCCGGGTGTAAACAAATATGGCGGCGCTCGCGGTGAACAGCTCCAAGTGAAAACCCCAAAATATTCTGGTAAAGCGGACTGGGATGCCTTCCATGCCCAATTTGAACTGTTAGCTGGAGCGGCTGGTTGGTCAGAGGAGGTTAAAGCGCTTCAACTAGCTCTGTGCCTTACTGATGACGCCCTGACATGTCTGCTGCTGTTGAGCCCAGCTGAGAGAAATGATTACGGTGCTTTGATTGGAGCTCTGCGGAGGCGTTTTGGGCAGTGTGACCAACCTGATGTTTTGCGATCTGAGCTGGCGAGCAGGCAGAGAGTGGCAGGTGAGCCACTCAGAGGGTTGGCTAATGACATTGAGACCCTGACAAGAAGAGCGTATGCCCATATGCCCACTGGAGTGCAGAGTGAGCTGGCCAGGGACCAATTCATCCGTGCCATAACACCCAGTGAGCTGCGCATACAGACACAGCTGGCACATCCCCGTACCCTACAGCACGCGCTGGAGCTTGCCATGGAGAGAGAGGCCGTAGGAGCTGCAGCGGAGAGCAGCCCTGTTGTGAGGTCCGCGGTTCAGGAAGTCCCAGGTCAAGAAAAGCCTGCCTGGGTTACGGAGCTTACTGAACTAATAAGGTCTGTTTCACTGCAACCGCAACGCAGCGACAACCATCCTCGTCGTGGTCCCCCGGTGTGCTGGACGTGTGGTCAGGCTGGCCATATCAGTGTGCGGTGCCCCAACAATGCTAGTGGTCAGGGAAACGCCTCAGGGTCTGTGTAGATGGGACCACACAGGCCCTCGCCACAGAGTCCCACCCGACCATGCCGCCATCGGACGGAGCCCAACAGAGCAGTCGGGGGAGCGGGGCTCCACTCCCCCCAGAAGCAGATGACAACGCCGAATCTTCTAGGGTGGTGGGCTGGACTCATAAAGGAAATTTTTGCCATGTCCCTGTAACACTGGCAGGGGCATCCTGCTTAGCCCTTGTCGACACCGGCTCCACTGCCACACTGATGAGGCCTGATGTGGTGCCACCTGGGACATTGCTGAAATCTACTGAGGTGAAGCTGCGGACCGTGACCGGGGAGCTAGCCCCCATGCTTGGGAGAGGGTTAGTAACCATACGGGTTGGGGAACTGTCAGTGGACTTTGAAGTGTGGGTTGCTGCGGTCCAAGACCCCTGCATACTAGGTCAGGACTTTTTGCGGGCCGCTTGCTGTGTGTTAGATCTTGGCAAGAACACAGTGACTTTTCCTGGGGGCCCCGTGATTGCCATGGTGCGTCCCACAAATGTTCATAGCCAGTGCCAAGCAACCTCCAGAGCCGCAGAGCCACAGCAAGATTTCGACCCCCCATTTCAGTCCTCTCCCACAATTCCCACCACCCTCCAGCACTGTGTGGATGAGCTGCCCCCTGACCCGAACCAGCATGTTGCAGCTGAGAAAGATGTCGACAGAGTGGCAGCTGTAAGGGAGATATGGAAACGCAGCTGTGATCATTTGGAAGTTGACCAGCAGGAGTCGTTATGGCAAGTTTTGCTGGAATACAAAGACATTTTTGCCCTTTCAGAAGAGGAAGTGGGCCTGACACACCTGGTACAACATGAAATCGACACGGGGGATGCCCGGCCAGTCAAAATGCGCCCCCGCCGCCTTCCCCTGGCACACCAAAAAACTGCTGATAGTGCAATAGAGGAAATGCTGAAAGCAGGCATTACTGAGCCGTCAGAAAGCCCTTGGGCTTCCGGGGTTGTGATGGTCAATAAGAAGAACAATCCCAAAATGAGATTTTGTGTGGATTACAGACCATTGAACAGTGTGACAAAGAAGGACTCACACCCACTGCCTCGTATTGATGAGTCTCTGGACTTGGTGTCTGGCTCGTCCTGGTTTTCCTCATTGGATTTGCGCAGTGGGTACTGGCAGGTGCCCCTGAGTCCTGACGCCAGAGCAAAGACCGCTTTCTGCACTGGCAGGGGATTGTGGCAGTTTCGGGTCCTCTGCTTTGGCCTCTGTAATGCCCCGGCCACTTTTGAAAGGCTGATGGAAAAAGTGCTGGCTGCTATCCCCCGACAGGAATGTTTAGTCTACTTGGACGACCTCCTGGTTCACGGGAGCTCCTTCGAAACAGCTTTGAAATCTCTCCGGATGGTCCTTCAGAGAATCTCAGCTGCAGGCCTGAAACTTCACCCCGACAAGTGCTGCTTTTTGAGAAAAGAGTTGGAGTTTCTGGGACACAGGATTGGGGGGGAGGGCATGAAAGAGAAGGTGCAGGCGGTAAGAGACTGGCCGACTCCATCTAACCTCAGAGAGCTTAAGAGCTTCATCGGACTTGCTTCCTACTACAGGCGGTTTGTGCGCGGCTTTTCTTGTATTGCAGCCCCACTGTTTTGCCTGCAGCGGAAGGACTGTGACTTTGTGTGGACTTTTGAGTGTGAGAACGCGTTCAACACTTTAAAAAAGGCCCTAACGCCTCCAGATCCCAACCTGCCATTTGTCATGGACACAGACGCCAGTGATGTGGGGATGGGGGCGGTGCTGAACCAGGTGCTCGCTGGTTGGAGGAGCTGGCACCGTATGACTTTAAGGTAGAGTACCGAGCTGGAGGTCGCCATGGTAACGCTGACGCTATGTCCCGGCGTCCCTGCGCCCAAGACAGCTGCCGCTACTGTGACAAACGGGAGGCCAGAGAGAAGGAACTGTGTTCTGAGGAAAAGAGGGGCTCTGCTTGTGAGGGAAATGGGCCAGTCTGTAAGGTGGCACAAGTTGATAATCCACCTGAATGGCGAACTCAGCAAGAACTGGATCCTCACTTACAACCTGTGCTGCAGTGGGTGGAGTCAGGACAGAAGCCGCCCTGGGACGGGATTGCTGGTTGCTCACTGGCCACAAAAGGACTTTGGGAAAAGTTTTCGGCTCTCCGGGTGAAGGAAGGAGTGCTGCAGAGAGCCTGGAAAGATCCAGCTACGGGAGAAGAGAAGTGGCAGGTCGTCGTCCCTCAGACACTCCGAGACTCTGTTCTTAAGGTGTGTCACGGAGCTACAGGAGCAGGCCACTTTGGAGTTTCAAAAACACTTCGTAGGCTCCGGCAAGGGTTTTATTGGGGCCGGCTCAGGAGAGATGTAGAGGACTTTTGCCGCCGCTGTGACCTCTGCACGGCATACAAGGGTCCCCCAGATCGGTCCCGTGCTGAGCTTCAGCAGTTGGCGGTAGGAGCCCCAATGGAGAGGGTGGCAGTAGACATAATGGGTCCATTTCCCTGCACTGAAAGGGGAAATCGTTATGTTCTTGCTGCCATGGACTACTTCACAAAATGGCCGGAGGCCTTCGCCATTCCAGACCAAGAAGCAGTGACTGTGGCAGACACCCTGGTGGAGGGCATGTTCTCCCGCTTTGGGGCAGCGGAGGTCATCCACAGTGACCAAGGGAGAAACTTTGAGTCGGCTGTGTTCTCCGCTATGTGTGAGCGTATGGGGATGCAAAAAACGCGCACTACTCCATTGCATCCTCAGAGTGATGGATTAGTTGAGCGTTTTAACAGAACTCTTGCAAAGCAACTCGCCATTCTCACTGCAGAACACCAGCGTGATTGGGACATGCATCTCCCACTTGTCCTGCTGGCATACAGATCTGCAGTACAAGACTCCACATCGTGTACACCTGCTTTACTCATGCTGGGCCGAGAGCTACGGACTCCAGCAGAAATGTTTTTTGGCAGACCTCCGGACACTCCAGCAGTTCCACCAGGCCCGGAATATGCGAGGAGGCTCCAGGACCGGATTGAGACAGCTCACGCTTTCGCGCGTGACCAACTACAAAAAGCAGGGATACGACAGAAACGGAACTACGACATTCAAGCCAAAGGAAAGGACTTCCTCGCTGGGGATCGGGTGTGGGTGTATAGCCCGAAAAGGAAAAAGGGACGTTGCCCAAAACTGGACTGTCACTGGGTGGGGCCGTGCGAGGTAATTGAGAGGCTTGGAGAAGTGGTTTATAGGGTTCAACTGCCACCTAGAGGAAGACGGGTGGCTCTTCACAGGGACAGGTTAGCCCCATATAGGGGTGATGCATGCCCCCAGCAGCGTCCTAAACCCTCCACACCTCCTAGGAGAAACAAAACCACACCCCAGACATTGTTGACTGTTTCCCCCACCATTTCACCACCGTCGGCCTCACCTGTTGACTCTCCCCCTGCCCTGCAGCAGCATGTTCCTCCTAGGATGCAAGCTGAGTTGCATGCAGCCACACCAAGAAGGCCACAGAGGGACAGGAGGCCCCCACCCCACCTCAAGGACTTTCTATGTGATCCCTCGGGGCGAGGGACTAAATAAGGGGGGGGGCAGTGTAGCGACCCTGCATTGTGTGTCCAGTGTTTATGGTCCCTAAATGTTGACTGGCTTATAAGTTTGGGGGCGGAAGAAGGGCGGGGGCTTGTGTTGGGGTTGACGTTGAGCGCGGGGTATGTTCGGCGAGTTTTCATGTGGTGTTTGTTGTGACGCTTGGGGCGAGTGTATGGCGTGGTTACGGCCGACAGTAACCCCTTTACAGTTCCTGCAATAAAGCAACTATTTGGTACAACCGGATCTCTCTTCTATCGTCTACCACGACGCAATGAATCCTGATCTTTCGACAGTTTCACTCAAATAAATTATAAAACTTTATTATAAAACTATAAAGTCTCAGCAAGTCACTGAGAGTCATTGGCCTCAAGTCCAAGTTAAGTCTCGAGTCACAAACAGCAAGTCCCAAGCAGTGTTAATTTTGACAACATATTTTAATTTAGTTTTAGTTTTAGTCTTTTGACGAAAATGTAGTTCGATTTTAGTCTAGTTTTAGTCAAAAAAATATCTTCAATTTTAGTCTAGTTTTAGTCGACTAAAATTGCAAGTAAATTTAGTCGACTAAATTTAAGACAAATTTAGTCGCCTTTGCATTTATAATATTCATTATAATCATATTTAATGTTGTTCCTCTGCTTCATGGAGCTGCTCCACATGAACAAAGCTCAGAGCTGATCCTTTTTACAGTGAATTTACATGATCTGAGGCTCTTTCAGACGGTCAATAGAAGTTTGGATGATTTTAGTCTCTCCTTTTCATTTTTATTTAGTCGTATTTTAGTCGACTAAAATATCTGGACATTTTAGTCACAGTTTTAGTCTCAGGAACAACTTTTGATTTAGTTTTAGTCCAATTTTAGTCGTCAAAAATATCACTTTGACAAAAATTAAGACTAAATATTTTAGTCGACGAAATTAACACTGGTCCCAAGTCAAGTCAAGTCTTTTCGGAGCTTTGGTCAAGTAAGTCTCAAGTCCCAAAAAATGCGACTCGAGTCTGTCTCCCACCTCTGATAATAACCACCAAATGGGCTATAATTTGCAGTCAGATCATTCTATTTAACCTTTGCATGTGTCGAAATGTCTGATGTAAGCACCAAAAGCTGGAGTGGTTAGTTTGTAGCTGTTTGTTGGACTGGTGTGTGTGGCTATGTGGCTATAGGCTACACACATCGCCACATCTTAACAGGCTGGTGGCAACAACAGTCATAAACTCAACAGATTAGTATTTAACTCACCTATGCTTGTCATTCAAGAGATGTAGGCTATTAAAAAAAACAAAAAAAAACAGCCAAAGTAAAATTCTTACCACTTCTCAATGACGACTTCACCTCCCGTCTATAGTTTCACTTTCGTTTTTACTCTGCGGAAACGGAAATGTGTTTTAAACTCTGGGCTTGACAGGAGGCGAGTGTATTTTTCCTAGGATAGTTGTAGATGGTTAGTGCTAGATCGTATGCTCGGGAGGGACGGTCTGCTGTGAAAACGTGAGATATCATGACACAAATTAAGGTTAGGGCCAGGGAAATGGTTAACCTCTTAACTCCCGCCTGAACCGAGAGGATCTTTTTCCTCACGTCATCAGATTTTTTTTTCCAACATTTTTTTGTGGGGATTCAACTCATTTTTGTAACTTTTTTTTTCATCACTTTTGTCATTTTTTATCACATTTTTGTAATTTTTTTTTATCACATTTTTGTAATTTTTTGTTGTCCCATTATGGTCATTTTTTCGTCATTTTTTAATCCATTTTTTGTCACATTTTTGTCATTTTTTTAAATAAATTTTTTGTAATTTTTTTGTGACATTTTTGTCACTTTTTTGTCACATTTTTGTCATTTTTCGCCAATTTTTAATCAATTTTTTGTCATTTTTGTCATTTTTTTGGTCAATTTTTTGTAATTTTTGTGTGACATTTTTGTCAATTTTTTGTAAGTTTTGTGTGACATTTTTGTCATTTTTTCGTCAATTTAAGGTCAATTTCTTGTAACATTTTTGCCACTTTTTCATCAATTTTTTGTCACATTTTTGTCAATTTTTTGTTACATTTTTGTCACTTTTTTGTCACATTTTTGTCATTTTTTCGTCCATTTTTAATCATTTTTTGTCACATTTTTGCCACATTTCCATCCTTGTTTTCGTCTCAGTTTTGTTGCTATTTTCACAGCTTTTTTCCAGAAGCTTTTGGACTGGGGTAAAGACAAACTGGAGAAAATGTGCTCGGTTCAGGTGGGAGTTAAGGGGTTAATTTTAAGGATTATAGGGTTAGGATTAGGATTATTTGTATTTTTAGACAAACCAACTCATAGATCTATACAAAATCACAGCAGACCGTCCCTCCGGAGCATACGATCTAGCACTAACCTTGGTAGATCACCCAGTCACGAGTGAAACGTCACACATACATCAACCAATCAGCTTAAGCCTGACCCTGCCCTAGCCTCTAACCTTAAGGAGAGTGGGCTGGTGCCTAATCTTAAACTAGCCTCTGATTGGATGATGAATGTCCACTGTTTACCAACTATCCTAGGAAAAATATTTTTGGCTGACAGCGAGTGGACAGACTTACAAAATAAAAGTAAATTCAGTATAGCGCATTTGTTGTTTGACAGCATCATTTTGGCTGGAACAAACTGAATGTCTGCAAGCACGTGGAACAAAGAAACAGCTCCATTTAGAAAACACGCACTTCTTTTTTTATTTAAAGACAGACGAGTTTAATTTATTTCCACAAACAAAATCAATCACACAGAACATTACATTCTCGTGCCATGTTTTAAAGGGACTGGCAGACACAGAAGCGGCAGACTGAGGACTCACTTCAAATGGTACAAAGTAAAAGCCAAGTAAGTTTCAATAACGAAGAACTGCACAAAGAGGCAGTGAGAAAGAAAGGACAAACCTGCATGAACCACCAGGGGGCAGCATCTAAGGCAGGTGGTTATGTCAGACAGGGAAGTACATTCAGGATTTAATTAACATTCGAGGACATGGACAATATATAAATACTCCATTTGTTCTTGTTCTTGTAAATTAACAACCCAATTAGTTTCATGCACTTTGATCAAATACATACTTTAAATGTGCGTATACAACTTCCTGTTCTACACATTTGGATCAGCTTTAAGGACAACACACAACTTGGTACAACAGAATAACACAGCTCTGTAGATACAACGATCTCTATGGCAAATATGGCGGCCATTTTATGATTGTCAAATTATCCAAATTCGGATGTGAAAAGAGGGGCAGCTACTTCTTTGAACAAAAACAAAAAATGTTGTCTTTGTCAGGACAAACCTTTGCTGCAAATACAAATATTATATCCCGACTCGCAAGTTCACACACTGTGCGGATACATCCACAGATATGTAATCATTGTCACACCAATTCATTTCAATATATGGGCTTTTATGAGCACAAATTATTATTTTACTCCCAAGATATTCTCACAGTAATATCAACACGGACATTAGGTTCAGGGGCAGCTGGTGGTCTTTCAAACGGGAAGCTCGTGATATTGTCTATTCTGTATCACGGACCTGCGTAAACCTGCACTACATTTTTACATACAGCCGTTTGTGCATGTAAGATTTATTGTGATTGTTAAAATAACACAATTAAATTAGGACTAATATTTAGGGGAAAGTGGGTTCTTCCCACATCAGCAAATAAACCAAGTCAAAACAGGGTTTAAACTGGAACAAAAACAAAACTTGGACTGAATATAAATACATTTGGAACGAAACCAGGTCCAAACTAGAACTAAACAAAGAAACCAGGTTCACATTAGGGCGAACTCTGAGCGGTTTGTGTCATGATGTGGCTGAATGTGGTTAATAGCAGTTAAAGCAGGAGGAGCTGACGCCAGGACACACTTTATACTCTCTACAGAAGTCTCTTATCCACGAAAATACACTCTTTTGAAAGCTTATTAACCCCTTAACTCCCACCTGAACCGAGCACATTTTCACCAGCTTTACCCCAATCCAAAAGCTTCTGGAAAAAAGGTGTGAAAATAGCAACAAAACTGAGACGAAAACAAGGATGAAAATGTGAAAAAAGTGAGAAAAAATGGACGAAAAAGTGACAAAAAATGGACAAAAAATGGACAAAAAATTGTCAAAAAATGGACAAAAAAACCCCGAAAAAGTGATGAAAAAAAATCTGATGATGTGAGGAAAAAGATCAATTTAGTTGTGTAGGTCTTAGCTTTCAAATGAGGTGTTGCACTGGCCTACAGGATTTGGGTAAAGCTGAACTGGAGAAAATGCTCTCGGTTCAGGCGGGAGTTAAGAGGTTAAAACACGTCGTCCATGACTGAAATAAAGTCCATATCTGTCATATTGGTCTCAGTTCCTTCTTGTAGCTTCACAGTGACAGTAGATAATGCTAATGCTGCTCTCACAGGCTCAGAACAGGAGCATCAGGAGGAGCGTTTTTTCCACTTTTTGTGGATGCAGCCAATCAGCATTCAGCTGGTGGGTATTGATGCTGAGCCTCCGAGCTTCAAGAGTCGGCCAATCAGAGGCTGTATTCCAATGAGCAGGGCATCAATGGAAATTCACATCAAGCTTCAGCAGCTCTGCGGGACAGGGAGACGACAGGGAAGACCAGACTGAAACTCCTGATTAAAACCTAACTTTACTCATGTGGATTTATCATGACATTTAATGCCTAAATTTGCACAATAGAATTTATTCAATTTGGGGATTTTCTCTTGTGAAAGTTTGGGGGATGTCCAGCTTCCCTTGTGGTCAATGAGGAGCCGCCACTAGTGAAAGTCAAAAAGAAAACCAAAAAGTATTGTCTCCTATTAGTTTACATGAGTTCTTGTGTAGAATGGACAATCATGAAATGGCCGCCAAAGCTGGGCGTTACAAGTTCCGTGCTATTCCCACGATGACGTCGACTAGCGCCCTCTGCAGTGCTAAGTGTTGTCCGATCTTTGTTGCATTATATGTGTGTGTGTGTGTTTGCTTTTTAAACTTCTTTAAAGTGTTGTTCTCTGATTTGCTGCAAAGACTAAATGTAAAAAGTAGAAAATGATTTGGTAAAACAGGTGAGCTGGTAAAGTGCTGCTGGTGATGTTTGGCAAACGACTTTCATTTTGGATCTAAATGCTTTTTACACTTTCACGCTTTCGTCCAGGCCGTTACACTGTCTTGCAAATGTTGTAGTAAAGAGAAAATACTACATTTAGGGTTTCCTTATAATGTGACAAGCATTTTCTCATGATTAGGGCAAGATAATGTTTTAAAAAGAAAGGTTAAGGTACTGTTGGCACTGGAAAAAGTGATAGTTTAGTACCAAAAACTAGTACTTCAAAAACAGTCAAAAAAAGACACAAAATGTTGATGCCTGCACTGGGTTCAATAGAAACACAACCAAGTATAGTAGAGCCAAATAAAGTGGACTAGAGTAAAGTAGAGCAAATAGAAACAAGCCATTTGTCGTTCCCGGTCCAATTACAAATAGCTCAAAGGAAAAATCAGTTCTTTCATTGAATTCATGATCAGCAATAAAAATGTTATGTCATACGTTGTAGTCCTAAGACTTTTCTCCTCCCGGCAAACGCTGGAGACACGGCTCTGTCTCTCTCTGTTTTAATATTATATGATCATTATTGCAGCAGAAGCAACCGATGCATCTGATCACAAATGCCTCAAAACAAAAAATAATGACCTTCACCTTTAATAATCCTGTGTTAAACTTGAATCTTTTTGCTCAAATCACATTTTCTACGGCCCTCCGGCGATAATGAATAGGGCAGAATACATTAGGTACGGAAAAGTACTGTTCTGATGCTAGTACCGTAAACCAAGTGCCATTAGAGTACTGGTAAGGTACAAGAATCCAAAATATAACACCTATTATAATTGAAAGTAAAGTAAAGTACCCAGCCCCACTCATGATTGAGGAGTTAGGGGCAGCAGGGCCAAGCCTTTGTGATTCTTTGTGCTGTACGAGTCGACCTGGATGAACGAGAGCCTTCACAAATGTATTGCTGCAGTTTGGATGTTTCTCTGACGTCTCTGGACACAGTTCTGCCTTGTGTCCCGTCTCGCCTCCATCATCCCGGTCTCCTAAAGCTGGGTGGGTCCTCTGCTGCGCGGCTCCGTGCTGCCAGGAGGGGGCGACGACACCAGGCTCCGGAGGTACACGCAGGGGTTCTTCTTGCGCCCTTGCCCCGGGAGGACGGTGCCTGGAGGCGGGGGCGGAGGGGGGGTCGCCTCTGCGGGCGGCTTTAGCGCGGACATCAGCGGCTGCAGCTCCTGGGAACTCTCGAAACTGTCGTCCTCCTCCTCCTCCTTCAGCCGCCTGTCGGGAAACAGAAACGACCCGTGCAGCAGCTGCGTGTTTGAGGTATTGAATGAGGTACCGGCGGCGGTGCTGCTGCTGCTGGGAGGGGTGTAGGAGACCGGACGGGGCGCCCCGAGCCGGGACAGGGCGCTGATCCTGGGGTGGAGGGGGTCGGGCGCGGGGGGTGCAGGAGGGGACGAGATGCTCTCCAGTGAGGAGATGCTCTGGTTCCACGCCTGCTGAAGGTCCACTGGGATGATCTTGGTGGCCTCCACAGAGACGCAGGGGGGAGGGGAGCCCACGCCGCCTTTCCAGGGCAGGTGGGAGTCCATGCTGAGAGGCGGGGAGGGCGAACGGGCCGGGGGGCTGCTGGACACCTCCAGAGCTGCAGGGACGGGACAGAAAACAGGTTGATGGGGCGATAAAGCAAATGTGGGAAGGAGAAATGGCAAAAATTCTATGGGAGGAACTGCAGTTGTATTATTTGGAATTGGATGCTGAGTTTTTGGTCAAATCGCCCACATTATTTCTATGAATGTGATTAGAAGTGTCCAGAGAGGCTGCAGACACACAAGGAGTGAATGACTAAGTCTCTGGAATAGTGGTTGTCAGTAGATCCAATAGCTAACAAAACATTTAGGTTCGACATCGTGCAAAAGAGTGTATAAATGCCTGAAGCCTCTCACCTGATTTGGGACGTGGTTTTGGAGTTTCGACTTTTCGAGCCACGAAAGTGATGCCCTCGTCGTCCTCTTTCTCGGCGTCTGAGCGATCTTTGTCTTCGTCAGATTCAACAGGAACCAGCACCGGCTCCGCACCTCAACACACCAACAATATGCCTCATGTCATGTCACCAAACTTAGTAGAGTTTGCATGTTCTTTCTGTATCGGCGTAGGTTTTCTCCAAGTTCTCCGGATTCTCTATCATGCAAACAATCTGGGACTCCCACATAAAAAAACAAAAAGATAAATGATATAATCAGGGGGTGACAGTGGTGCAGAGTAGAGCGGGTCGTCTCATGATCGAAAGGTCGAGGGTTCGTTCCTGCAGGTGCGCACTCTCACACGAGTGTCAGACAACGGATGTAATTAATGTCTCATGTAACTGTCCAGATTAAAGGTGCATTATGCAACTTTTTATGTGAAAGTTAATGTTTGCTTGCAGTTGACCTTGTAGTGACCCAGTGGCTGTATGAGTGGTCAGCGTGGCGCCTTTACTTTCGATCACAGTGGTCTCTATGACGCTCCAGGATCAATTGTTTAGAAGGTTTTCACTCTGACCAGAAAACCTACAAAACAATGGATCCTGGAGCGTCATAGAGACCACTGTGATCAGCAACATGCTGACTCGTCATGCAGGCGTCGGTCACTACAAGGTCAAATACCACAGACTGTAAAAAATCTTCACCGTAGACTCGGCCCTTGCGTGACGTGTAGCTCGCGCTGCTCCAATGCTAACAGTCCGAGCCTCAATAAGTACGAGATTTCTTAAATTCTTCTTACGAAAACTCCAATGCTTTTCAATGAGGGGCCTAGTGGCGATATGGAGGTACTACAGCAATGGCGGAGCAATGGCGGCCCCCAGTGTCGTGGTCATAAAGCAGAGCAGCCATAAAAAGCGGCATCATACACCTTTAACATGGTCTAGTCTGGTTTTGGTTCATTAATCCTTAGTTTCCTGTTGTCTAAAGTGTTTCACATACATTAGATTTGAACAGTAAAACATATAAACAAGTCACTCCAGACATCGTCAAAACTAGATCAGTAACTCAGAAGCGGAGAGAGAATAGACAGAGAGAATAAAATGCAGAAGCAGCTCAACTTGTACAAAAAAGCCGGTGCAAACAGGTTGGCCGTGAGAGAGGATCTAAAACAGTTCAGATTTGGGGCCAAAGGTCTGTTCCAGAGTAAAGTAGAAGCAGCAGCAAAAGCTCTGTCTCCTCTGGTCTTCAAGTGCGTAAAGAGACTGAGATGGTAATTGTTGTAAAAATGTTGGGAACGCAGGCCTTTAAACAAACTACTGATTTAAAAAAAACAAAAAAAAAAGTCTGCTGATGCTGCACATCGCGTTCGCGGCCTCTCCCTTTAATCCCTGCGTATTATCCGCTGCTCAGCCCGGTGTTTGTGTTACCTTTGTCGTGCCAGCTGATGTTGCGTCTCGGTTTCTCCGAGCTCTCCTCCTTCGAGTCGGATCCGCGGCGCTGTTGACGAGAAATATAAACAAGCACTTAGCGCGTAGTCATAACAGGAACAGAGGCGGCCTTTAATTGGCAAAGCTCTTCCATAACAGTTGGGGCTGATTGGTTTTGCTGCACTGGGACGTCAGCAAAATAAGGGGCTACTTGCTCTATTTTGAGAAAAAAAAAATGTAGTCATGAGCAAATCCTTACTTACACCATTCTGACACCCAGTTCTTCACAGGGATGAGCTTGTATGCATGTTTCACAGCTTTCAGGGAGAAAAGAAAGCAAAATCTTCACTACTTTTTTATGCACTCTTGTGGAGGAACAGCTCAAAGACATCCGTCCACAAGTAGTCATGCACTTCGACCTTTCCTGACCTCCACTTTGTCCACTTAACCTAGAGTGGATTTCACTTTCAAAACTTCAGCAAATGCTACAAACAAGCTGCTCTGTCAGTTTCTGGACCACCCAAACCTAAGTATAAGGAAGAATAAATGCCATTGTTACACCGTGGTACCTTTTTGATGCTGCGCTCCTTCTTGTGCCTCTTATGTCGCGTGGATTTGGAGCTCTCCATGCGAATCTTCATGTTTCTCTGGAAAACCTCTCGGTCCTGGCGCTCCTTCTCCCCCAGAGGCATGAAGTGACGGCTGTAGTGGGACTGGTGCTGGACACAACACGCAAAAATACACATTTCATTTGGACATTACTGATACAACTCATAAAGTGTTTTCTCGTTTGCGTTTGTTGAGATGTGGACAAGTCAAACACAATCTGCCGGCAGTGTTTAAATCTAGGTGGAGTTTAAAAATGTTAAAGTTAGGTATTTCTACCCCCTACTTGCTCCAGCAATGTCCTAATGTGTAGAATGAGCCCAGACCTGTTCACCACAACTGCCTCTAAAAGCCTGCTCTGTCACTCAAAAAGTTGTTACTTCGGGTCAAAGTACGGTCATGCACGAGCTTTATAAAGAACAACTTAACCCCTGAAGTGGCAGTAGCGAGTATAAAAATGTATAGTTTTCATGTGCAGTTACTCCAGTATCGACAAGCATGTAGGGCTTAACACGACTGCCTTTTGGTTAAGCTTCAACTTCTGCATTTTGAGCATCGTGGTCAATTTTGCATTATATGGCACATTATGCATTTTTGCGTTATTGCCAGGGACGGCTGGTATCAATGGGCTGTGATTGTACATTTTTATAGTTTGTTTTATATCATAGCTAATTGCCTAATGACATTAATGTATATAATCAGTGATTCTGGGATTTGAGTTGGAAAGTAAAATAATCTGTCCATTGATTAAGTGCATTTTATACTGATAATAAGAAAAAACATACTGTAGCTTTGGGCCTAAAATAAGGTTATAATACATTATTGTGCTTGAACATTTGTTAAATTATCTAATTTCGTTCAGTGCAACACTAAACCATGCACAATAGGGTCCATGAAGGGAAATACAAAATCTTGGCGATACTTTCCTGGTTAAAACGTTTGAAAATGCTCATAGTATAAAAAACTCACCAAAAAAGAGAGAGAAATACTAGTGAAAGTGGCCTTTTCCGTTGATAAAGTCAGATGGAGACGGGGAGGGAGACGGATGCTGAGCTGGACATGCACTTTCAACTCTGCCAGTTATATCTGCAATAAAAGCAACCTAACTCTCAAGATATAATTTCAAACTGGACATTTTAAGATCAGACTGTGGGAACCTCGAAACTTAGGAACACATCTCTCACTGGGCAATTGTCTTTTACACTCGGAGTAACCAATAAACTCACAAATATAACTTTTACACCTTACAACAGCATTCTCTAACTACTTTCTGGACAATTGAGAACTCCTTTTAAAACTCTCTTCGTCGAACAATGGAGCCTTGGATTGAAGAAAGCTGTTTTATGTAAATATAATGGAGTTCCTAAACATCCACACTTTGGGGAAAAACTAAAAGGAGACGCGCGCGTGACCACATGGGTTTCGGTGGTCAGCCCCAGACGTTTAAAGCAGTTTTAGAGGAAGCCAAAAGGTTGTGATTGGCCTAAGACCCATTTCATCTCAAGAGGTGATTTGCACAGCCCTCGGCGCGCTGTAGTCACCCGTCTGCGAGGCTTGTAGAGGTTTCCGGCAAGAACATGGTGCGTCTCCGAGTCCTCCTCCACTTTGGCTCCGGGGACGTTATCGATCACCTGCAGGTCCAGACACACCCCACTGCCGTTCTCTCGCCTGGGGACACACACGGGATCCTTTACAGTGGGAAGAGAGGGGGTATTTTTGCCTGTATTTGGTAACAATAACACACACATCTTAATCACTATCTTACTTTGTTGCTCCTCTTCGCTGAATAGCATTTTCAATCAAGTTAATTTTGTTTTTAAAAAGACCGTACGGCCCGAGTGTTGAGTGTTTTCACTTTGCGATGAAAGGATTAAGCTTAGCGAGAGATGTAAAGCTTGTGGAAACCATCCTGGATTAACAGGACCTCAGGAGATGCTTTTTGGGAGCTGTTGCTGTGATGCTTAAGATTCAAAGATTACTCAAAGATGCGCGACTGGGTTCAATTACAGCTCCAGGTTGGGTTTGAATGGGAGAACAACATTGTAACATTTTGCATAATACTCCAGCCTTTAAAGTGGAGATACAGCATAGGAGCAAAAACATTATTTTGGAGGGTCGATATGCACTTAATATTGGCTTCTGCAGCCAGTAAACAAGCTTTCACTGAAGGGCATGCTAGCAGGTGGCACTGTTAGGGCTTTTCCACCAAGGTGCTGGTTCTGGGCTGGTTCTGGGCTGGTTCTGGGCTGGTTCTGGGCTGGTTCAGAGCTGGTTCTGGTGCCGGGTTGGTTGCATACTGACTTGGTTTCCCACCAAAATGAGAGCTGTGCCTATTGTCATGTCAAGTCAACATAAAATATGGATAGCAACATCTTACTACAGCCACTTCTGGTTACAGAAAGATAAGTTTATATTCCCGTCACAGCAGCCGTTAACATTTTGATTTCTTCTTTCTAACTGTTCCCTCTTGTTTTAGCTGAAGAGCATAAAGCAAAGCAACAGTTAGTTTCCTCCACAGAGACTGTTTTGGCTTCTCCAGGACACTAACTAATATTGATTGTTTGCCACGCCCCCAGCCGCTGACATCACTGGTGCTCGTTTCTTGGTCCAGCTTCTAACTGGTTCCCAACCGGCACCAGATTTTGGAACCAAGAGCCAGCGTTTTTTTCAGTGGAAAACGAAAGAACCGGTTCTGAAACTGGAACTGGCCCAGAACCAGCACCAGTTTGGTGGAAAAGGGCTTTGTGAAAACACTTTGAATTACTGCTATTGGCATCTTTCTATCAAGCAAAATAAATATTGGATTGGAAAGATTAAAATGAGTGCTTTAAAACGAGTCCTCCCACAATTTCCTAGTCCTCAGGGGAACTGAGAAACATTGTGATGAAATTCGGTTAGCTACAAATTTGCAAAAACTCCAAAAATATCGAAAAAAAAAATCCTTAGAAAAGCCTTAGGTGTTTCTTAAAGCCTTAGAAAAACCCATATCGGTCGACCTCTAATGCAGAATTCTATGTGGTAAAAAAAGTTTAATAAAAAAGGAAACTACTTAATATTGTTGCCTGTTTGACCTTGCAGTGACTGAACGGGGGCTGTATGAGCTTATGGCACCTTTACTTTCCATCACAGTGGTCTCTTTTTTTGTCGCTATTTTGTCGCTCCAGGATCAATTGTTTAGAAGGTTTTGACCGCTGACGAACCCTCTCACCAAAAGACCTACAAAAGTTTGATCCTGGAGCTTTGTAGAGAACACTGTAAAGGAAAGTAGAGGCCGTGTTAGCCTCCCATGCAGCAATTGGGTCATTGAGGTAAATGACAAATGACAAATATCAAGGTTTTTTTTTCTCTGCATAAAGATATTCCATTATGCACCTATAATATAAAGCCTGCTGCTGATCATGTGACTCACAGGTAGTTGGTGACGTTGGTGAACTCCGGGAATGAAGCCCTTGAGGCCATCGACGGGAGGGAGAGGCGCGCAGAAGTCAGGACATTACCGCCCTAGAAACACCACAAAAGTCATCATTCAATTTTAATAAAGAGGAAAATGAATACTCCAGAGCAGGGGTCCTCAGACTTTTTTCTCTGGGGGCCACATCATTGTTCCTGACTGTGATGGGGGGCCGGACAGGGTTGGCTATAACATAGAATTGCATGACTCAGACCAAAATGCCTCTTTGTGAAGTAGAGATGACTCGCCTGCACAGTCGTCCCCACTATTATATCCACAAGATCAACACTTGATTCAGGCTCATATTTGTTTCATTGTAGTGGTTTGCAAAAATAGTAATCAAGTCTTCACACTTTGTTTTAATTTCCATTTATTTTCATTTTCAAATAAAACATCATTATGTAATGTGACCAAAGTAATAACTGTTTATACTTGCATTGCGCTTTACAAGCCTGGGTTACAAGTTTCTCAAAGTACTGTAGTCATTATTCATTCTCTCCACACTCTGGTGGTAAGCTCTAGTGGCTGGGATGAGTAAACTGGTTATTTAGTTAAAATATCCTAACTCCGCACAGGAATGGGCTAGAAAAGGATTTGTGCTCTACAGGTGGGGGGCCGGATTAAATCATCTCGGGGCCGTAGTTTGAGGACCCCTGCTCTAGAGTGTATTCAGTATCACATGCTTGGAGTCTTCTTGGTATCTATATTTTGGGATAATATGCTGTTGTATAAGTGCAATTTGTACCAAACATTAGCCTCCAGTATGATAATATTACCTGGTCAATGACACTGATGGCGTCGCGGATGTTGATTTTCTGGTAGGCCTCCCACAGCTCACTCTTCCTGTACACAGACTTCCTCAGCAGCAGCTTACTCAGGTACTTCTTATCAAACTGCTCCCACCTCAACGGGACACACAGAGATATCTTAGAACTTGGTTTCTTCCCGATTCTGATCTTTATTAGACCTAATTTAAATGTTTTTTTTTAGGGCTTTCTGGATCATCTGTCTATATCAGGGGTTCTCTTCTAGGGGGTCGCGAGACAAATTTGGGGGGTCGCCAGAGCATATAGATAAAATATATATTTTAATATTATTATTACAGTGTCGTAGCATACATGCTATTTTACCAGGGTGCCATTATTTGTTCTAAATTTATTTCATTTTTGTTTTAGCCATTGTTTTTTCTTTGTTTTTTAAGAGTTTTATAGTTTAACCTCTTAACTCCCGTCTGAACCGAGAGGATCTTTTTCCTCACGTCATCAGATTTTTTTCCCCATCATTTTTTTGTTGGGTATTCAACTCATTTTTGTAACTTTTTTGGTCATATTTGTATCACATTTTTGTCACATTTTTGGGTCACATTTTTTATCATTCTTTTTTGTCATTTTTTGTCACATTTTTGTAATTTTTTTGGCAATTTTTTGTCATTTTTTTGTCCGATTTTTGTCATTTTTTTGTCAATTTTTTTGTCAATTTTTTGTCAATTTCTTGTGACATTTTTGCCACTTTTTCATAAATTTTTCGTCACTTTTTTGTCACATTTCCATCATTGTTTTCGTCTCAGTTTTGTTGTTATTGTCACAGCTTTTTTCCAGAAGCTTTTGG
Organism: Gobius niger; assembly: GCF_951799975.1. Lineage (NCBI taxonomy): Eukaryota > Metazoa > Chordata > Actinopteri > Gobiiformes > Gobiidae > Gobius > Gobius niger. The sequence continues at coordinate 11,341,804 of NC_136855.1, read as the reverse complement.
ACTGGGGTAAAGCCAAACTGGAGAATATGTGCTCGGTTCAGGTGGGAGTTAAGGGGTTAAAGTCCCTGTTTATCCCATGGTCTGACCCACGACCCTAATTAACTGTTATAATGGGGGCGCGGCTCTAAAAGGTGGAGAACCACTGGTCTATATTATCAAGGCAAACATAAATGGTTCACAAAAAATGCTTGCACACAGTTTAACACACGACAAGAGCTCCATCTAGTGCCCTTCAGTCTTACTACATCTTAGCACTGACTTGTCTCTCCAGTGGTGGTAGCCCTGGAGTCCAGCGATGTCCTCTACAGCGGTCAGGATGTGGTCAAAAGCCTGAAAGGAATAGAAAATGTGAAATGAATTATGAGTATGTTGATGACGGCATGTGAACAACACGATGCCTCACTCTCTCGTGGATCTCCTCGTTGATGGTGGGTTTTCTGCTTGTGGAGCGAGGAACTTTGAGCCACTTCACCAGAGGTTTGATCGTCAGCCCCTGAAACACAAGGACATTTGTGCCATAGATGGATTTTCAGGAGCGGTCACCACTGCATATGTCGATCTTTGTCATGTTTTTAGACGGATGATGGAGAAAAAAAGGAAACAGAATGAAATACACACACACGATCTTACAAGTGAAGGGAGTCATGACCTTTAGATTTTAAGCAACAATAATTATAGGGCAAAATCATTCATTACGCGATCGACAAACTTAAACTGAAAACATATGAAACTTAAAAATGAGCAAAAGTTCAGTTTCAGTTAGGATTTTTGTTTTCAGCCTCTGTTTGGTCCTGATTCAGCGTTTTTTTAAGTCTTGTTTTGATACAGATTTGCGGAAATCAAGTTTCTTACAGTACTAGTAGCTAGCCTAGCTACTTAGTTGAAGGCGCAGTTGGAGAGGAGGAATGGTGGTGAATCTCTGGGTAAGTTGAAAGCATAGACTGTAAAAAAAATGGACGTCTTATGCTCACTCCTCCCCGTTTACCATAATGACCACGGTCATGGGGGAATTCATGGCGGATTTACAGACTCCTCCTCCCCAGCTCTGACGAAGCATGTTTCTAAAAAGGACATACGGGCGGGATCTTCACTGTAGACTCGGCCCTTGCGTGACGTGTAGCTCGCGCTGCTCCAATGCCAACAGTCCGACCCTCATTAAGTACGAGATTTAAAAAATTCATATTACGAAAACGCAAGGTTAAGAAATTAACCCCGGTTCTCTGAGACATGAGTGAGGTATCTCACTATGGGAACGCTCTCACGCTGTTCCCCCAGAAGCCCAATTACATTACGCCAGTCTGCTGACTGGCTGTCAGACGTGACGTCGCTCAGCAGAGGAGGAGGGACTTCCTCCTACTATAAGAGCGTCATAGCAGGTCATAACATTAGTCTAAGCAAGCGCACCTCTTCTCCAGTGCTTAATTTGTAAATTAGTATTTTCAGGAACACTTTTGGTCTGATGTGATGGATTGGGGGAACAGGCCAAAACATTTGCCGGAACACTCTCGTTAGACACCATTATATCAGATACATTTTTTGCAGGATCCCCCAAAATATTTCCCGGATCCTTTACCCTGAAAAAAATTTAATTGGGGAAATGCGTTCCCCCAAACGGGGGATCAAATTAAGCACTGCTCTTCTCGCTCCAGGCAAGAAGGGCGGTCTGGTGAGATACCTCACTCATGTCTCAGAGAACCGGGGTTAATTTCTTAACCTTGCGTTCTCTTTCAACATTCGTTTCGGTATCTCACTATGGGATATCGAGACTCCCGTATTGCCAGACAAGCTTACTCGAAGACCGAAAGAAAAACCACTGCAAAAAGTACCCTCCTAAAAACAGGGAAAAAAATCTTAAAATAAGACATTTTGTCTTGTTTTAAGCAAAAAAATCTGCCAATGGGGTAAGCATTTTTTTCTTGCTAAGAATTCTTATTTCTAGAATATTTTTCTTGTTATAAAACAAGAAAGAAAAACTAGATTTAAGCAAAGAAATTGCTAGAATTAAGCAAAATGTCCTCAGAAAATGGAATAATTTCAGAAAAAAATTCTTATTTAGGGAAAAATTGTGGGGTATTTCACTTAAATATTGCTTGATTTAAGCAACATGTTCTAAATTAAAACATTTTTAAGCAAAATGTTCTTAATTAATACTATTATTTAAGGAAATTATTCTTATTTTGGGAAAGAAAATCTGAATAATTTGATCGAAGTCTTGATCTAAGCAAAGTTTTCTAGATTCAAGAAAAGCGCAAGACATTTTTGCTCACAACATTACTTGTTTTACTGATGCAGTACCTATTTTAAGCATCAAAACACTTAATATTAGACACAGATTAAGGAGGGTTTTATAATTTTTAAAAAAGATTTATTCACTGCAATGTGAACACTATTCATCACTGGGCACAGAGGATTTCACAACAGACCTGAAAATGCCAAATTTGTATTGTAACTTCTTTTCACAATGCTACACATTTTTATACTTGGTAATGCCTTCACCTTTGCCTTTAACTTACTTTAACAAGTCAGATTCGTAACATAGATGTCAACGTTGTTCAATGTAACAACGTAGATGTCAACGTAACATAACTGTTGTTTAACGAACACTCGAAGCTTTGAAACAACACTACTCGAACACAAGTAGAAATGGTAATAGATACACTCACTCAATGAAGGACCTCCACTCAGCAATGGCTTTTTTGTACATGGAAGTAGCATCTCGGTCATGGATAGAGTCCAGCAGAATCTCAGTTTGCAGTACTGAGAGCAGTGTTGAAATACACTTTGGGTATGTGAGGTGGAAGGCATAGTAATAGGCCATCAGGTACACAAGTCCTTCATCCAGCTTCGTACTTGCAAAGGTGGTCACCGGTGTGTTGTCAACTGCTATCATGCAGTTGTCCTTGGAAATGAGCAGCACTGGGCAAGACAGGGGTCGCTGTTGGAGATATCCCTCGGGGTCTTCCGCCGTCTAAATGACAAAACATAAGAATAAAAAATTGAGATGATCAATATCAGAAAATAAATTGTCAGTGTGTGTTTTTTGCTATAACAGCAGCACCAACGTTAGGTAACGACTACAAAAGAGTTAACCAATAAACCTTAAAGTAAAAGCAAAAAATTCTCACCTTAAGTACATGAAAAAAGGCTTCGCTGCAAGGGCCCAACTTCTTGGGTGGAGATACAGCAGATGGAAAAAGTTCTGGAAGAGCCGTAAACACTGCTAAGGCATGGTCCGCTAGTTTGAAGAAAGCACAAAAAACAAAGGAAAAAACAAAAAACATTAGCATCTATTCTGACCTTAATCTTTACTCATTTATTGCTATTATATATTTGCTAATGCAATCTCACCACTGTTGAGTGTCTTGGGAGGTTTCATGGCTTTCTTCATTACTCCATAGAACTTGACCTTGGAAAATAAGTCTTCCCATCTCACCATAGTCTCTGCAATGAAGTTTGAGTTCTTGGGTTGGACAATTCTCTGCACCTCATCCAAAACCTTAAAACAAATACATTGGCTTAGTCTTGCAAATGTTAATCCATAAATTACAAAGTAAATAGCATGTTTTTTCACCAACTAAAAAACTTTTTTTGTAATTTGCCTGTGAAAATGCAACTAAATTTACAACATACTGTATGGTAGAAGCTATGTTACTTACATGGTCCAATTCTTTGAAACAGGGATAGGCTTCTAGGACTTTTGTTGGTCTGTCTGACTCCTTCAGAACGCCACATGTGATAAAGCGTCTTCTTGCTTCAAACTCCAGGTTGAGTAAATGGGTTACAGCTGCTTTGTTTGGCTTTTTAGACTTGTACATGTCCTGGAGGGTCTTGTAGTGTCTACTCTGGCTCTTTTGGCTGTCCATCAGGTCAGGAGAACTCACTGCAAGCAATAAAAAGGTGTTGTAGGTTTTAAGGATTCAACGGTGAATAAATGGAAAGACACTGAACCTGCTTCATCTTCACTGCTTTCCTGACGGGGCTCTGGAGTACTAGTTGTAGTAGGTGACTTTTCCAGAATGATGGTCGATGCTTGACTTGATGTGGTGGAGTCTCCATCAAAATCGCTGGAGTCACCCTTCTCAAATGTCAGGCGACGTCTTTTTGAAGGGGTAGAAGCCTTCTTTGGACTTTTGACATTTGATAGTCTCTTCATAAGTCTCTTTGCCACATGAATCTGCAAGATTAAGTAAAACTTATTAATACGGTATGCAACATTACACAGATACTTAGACAAAATAACATACATTGTCTTTTAACATTGGGTAGTACTCGACCAATCTCTTCGCCATAGAATCCACCTCATGCCTGGAGGGGTACCTCGATTCCTGAAGTGCTCTTGCAATGGATATCATATTAGTCATGGTGTTCCTTATGAGTCTGCAAAAGAGCTCTTTGGAAATCTCAGTGGGAGTTGTGCCAACACGCTTTTGCTCAAAGAAACATGAACGAGCCTGCTCAAGTTCACCATCTGTGTAGACTATGTACTCCGGACTGGACATTGTTAAAAACTTCGATGTGTTCGGTTTCTCCTCTGGAGCGACATCGGCTGCATCGGATGGTTTGGATGGCTCCATAGTCTCCACCTAAAGACATGTCAGTTGTTATTGACATAGACGCGACAAAATCACATATGAAATATATTGTTGAAGGAATATAGGCCACCGTTTCTCCATACTGAGATATGTTCTTACCTTAGCTTTGACGAGTACTTCCTGTCTGGTCTTCACCCGTGCCTTCAATCACGTAAACACAGCACAGACTGCGTTAGCATTTAGCCTCTCCCCCTCTCCACTATAGCTCCAAACAGGTCAAGATAGAAGCTACCAAGCTCTATTTAAATATGGTTACGTGAAGTGTTCCACTACAAAGTATAATTACCCCAAATTAAACAATGTGGATTTTCTAAGCGGATAAAAGGGCATCCGCACAGTAAAGTGAAGATTACTGCTCGGATTTCGAACTACTCCTGGTATTATTACACCTTACAATATAGTTCCCCCTTTATCCGCTTAGAAAATCCACATTGTTTAATTTTGTGTAATTATACTTTGTAGTGTAACACTTCACGTAACCATATTTAAATAGGGAAAACGTGGAAGAGCTTGGTAGCTTCTATCTTGACCAGTTTTGGAGCTATAGTGGAGAGAGGGAGAGGCTAAATGCTAACGCCGTCTGCGCTGTGTTTACGTGACTGAAGGCACGGGTGAAGATCAGACAGGTCCTAAAGAACTCGTCAAAGCTAAGGTAAGAACATATCTCAGTGTGTAAAAACGGTGGCCTATTCCTTTAACAGTTACAATAACCTTTAAAAATTAAAAGAAACATTAAATCCAAACTTTGATTAAGTGCCCAACATATACTCACATTTTCATCATTATTCACAAGAAGCCATAGTGCCCTGCGCCTCAGAAAATTTTCTGGACCAGGAAAAAGATCCTTGACATCATCCCTGGAGAGTGACCGTAGTAAATCTTCCCCAATATTAGCAGCTAAAACACAATACCACTGTTAGATCTGCAAATTAATTTGTCACTTTATTGTAATTTAAAAATGTGTGCTATCAGCTAGTCGTGTACTGTAAATGATTTAAAAAATATTTGGCTACCTCTCTATGTTTAAGCTAACGTTATCGGTAGCTAAACGTAGCTAAACGGTAGCTAAACGAAACACCATTCAAATTAATACGTTTTCAATTTTAAACATACCTTTTAGAGTTTCAATCGTAGTTTTGTCGAGTTTATCCATAGTCTGACCTGGGTATCAATAACCACTTTTCTCTCAATTATTTTTATGCCTCTGCTTCGTTGCTGTTGCCACCGCTCGTCCGTTGTGAAAATGTCCGCGCAGCCGCGCGCACCCTTGGATTTGAAAATGGACTAGTCCATTATGTGTAATGGGGGGTGTCAGTTGGTTTTCCCGTGCCTTTATATTTTGTTATGTTTCTAAATCGTTACCAGTGATTAACTTAACTATGTTTTAAAATGCATATTAAACATCAAAACCAGTTCTCAACTGGTTATCAGATGAACAAACTATCATATACCCCACTACGACTGAAGTAGTCAGACCCAAAGTCTGCAAGGCATCATGGGTGAAAACGCTGGGATAAACATTCAACTTCACTAGTTTGCGCGCAAATTAGCTCTCTCGAAAAGATACCAAAATGATTTGGCGTTGCGTTATTTGCTTTGTGTTCGTTGGCCTTACCCTGAAATCTTTACTCAGTCACATTAACTCTGCTCATAGTCGAAGCCCAGACTTTCGCGTGGTTTGTGGAATTGATGGCTGTGAACGGGAATATCGAGTTTACAACTCACTCTGGTACCACATCCGGAGAAGCCACTCGGAACATCTTCACAGTCATCGAGACGGGACAGCCCCGAACCCGTGGAGGGATCGCAATCCGTGGGCCTACAGACCAAATACGCAGCGCCCGGACGCGGAGACTGAAGCACGGGGTCGACCAGCAGGTGATGCCGCCGTGAGTGGAACCGCTCTGAACGACACTGCAGAGACAGAGCACCGAGAGGACGAGCACGCAGCGCCCGGGGAAACACTTGGACCCAACCCGGACTGTTTTGCTTTGGATGATCATTTCGGTGACTTCAGTAATGTTTCACTGTTTGATGGCTTTGAGCAAATCGCCCTTGTTACCTCTCCACACCGGGAGTCACCGCCCCGCGCTGGGACCAGCCCCGGGACCAGCCTCCATGGAGCCACAAGTGCGCCTGTCCAGCCCCCGGAGAATACTTCTGCAGCATCATACTGTGAGGTAATTATGAACCGTCACGTATTAAATTTGGTGCCTCCTACAATACTTACAGTTATGTGCAGTAAGTGTACATGTACATGCATTTTTTTATTACTCATTTATTGACGTAAAAAATGTGTACATTATTCCAATCCCTAACCTGGTTTAGTAAGAGTACTGTAGGTGATAACCCCAATAATTTTGCTATTAATTTTGCTATTAATTTTGCTGTATACATTTGGTATCAGTAATCTGTGTCATCAAAAACTGATATAGCTATAAACATTAGAAGCTTGCAATTTAAGCTCATGATATGAAAGATGTTAAGCAAAGTATTTTTGTTTTTTTTTGTTTCTAATAAATATTTATTGGGATTTCATTTGTATAGGATGACCAGGACACTTTGACCAAACAAGCTACTTCAATAGTGCTGTGTGCAAGAGAGAAACACCATCTTTCACAGGTATGTGTATGTCAGCTGGGGAAAAAACTATAACCTACATTTATAAACCATTAATTTTCACCTCTTCTTTTTTCAGAGCGGTGTCAATGATGTCGTGGCAGCAATACAGCAGTATTGGTGTCCAATTTGAGGAGTCAGCTTCAAAGTGTCTTTCAGCAACATCCAGGAAACGAACTTGAAGCGGAGGCAATGGCAGTGTTTGACCAGATTGAGGATCCCTTTGCAACAGTTTCAACAACGTACAGGCAGGACAGTGTGATAAAAAAGACTTTTAAATATGTAGAATCAGAGGAGGTGGCAGTGGGATACACGGCATGTTTCAATCCACTAAACCCAAATGCTTTTATTATATCCCCCTCATACAAAGTTTAGAACAGTTACTGTCTCATCCAAAGGTTTTAGCAATCATGGATGAAGGTAGAAACAACAGAAATGGATACCTATATGACATTGCAGATGGAGAACTTGTGAAATCACACTCTTTATTCTCTACTCGACCATCTGCTTTGCAAATAATACTTTATTCTGATGAAATTGAAATATGCAACCCACTTGGCTCTCATGCTTCCAAGAATAAGTTAATTATGTTTTATTATACACTGGGAAACATTAATCCTAAATATAGATCCAAACTAGCTTCAATTAGACTACTTGCTATGGCAAATACAAATGAACTCTCTCAATGTGGAGTGGACAAGATATTAGAGAGACTGCATGCAGATTTGGTGAAATTGTATAATGGTGTAAAAATTCAGACAGAAACTGGTGAAAAGGAAATATATGGAGCAGTTGTTTCAATTTGTGGTGACACGTTAGCTCAGCATGAGCTTTGTGGGTTCAAAGAGGGAGTCGGATTTGCTTTTAGTAAATGCCGACAATGTGAATGTGTGTTTGAAGACATGCAGATGTACTTCAATGAAGACAACTTTGAGAAAAGGACCCTTGAAAGACATGTCAGACAGTGCAGTGACATTGAGAAGGCCAGTACTGACTTTCTGAAAAACAGCTTAAAGACTACATATGGGATCAACAGGAGGAGCAAACTTATTGAATTTCCAGGCTTCAACATGATAAAACAAACACCACAAGATATAATGCACATCATTCTTGAAGGCATTGCTCCATTGGAAATAAAACGTGTAATTAAACATTTGGTACTATTAGGTGAACTTGACTTGGAAGATTTGAATGCGGGAATAGTCGGTTTCCCCTATTCTCCACTGGACGTCAGAGACAAACCCAGTTCAATATCCTACAGTACTTTAGCTTCAAATGATAATAAGTTAAAGCAGTCATCAGGGCAAATGATTGTTCTTCTAAAAATATTACCCTTTCTGATTGATAAAGTTAAAGATAATGAATGCTATTCTCTTATTCTTGAACTAATAGAGATTGTTCAAATTTTGCTGGCTCCTGTTATAAGCTTTCAAACTATTGACAGACTGAAAATGCTGATTGAACAACATTTAAAGCATATGAAACGCATGTTTCCAGATAACAACATTACGCCCAAACAGCATTATTTAATACATGTTCCATCGCAGATTAAAAGCCTGGGACCAATGGTTCGCCATATGTGTATGAGATTTGAGTCTAAACATTGTTTTTTCAAACAGTGGGTCTCTAAAGTAAATTTTAAAAATGTGTGCAAGTCTTTAATAAGACACAATCAAATGTATGAATGTTGCCAGAATTTAAGTAGTGCTGAACACCCAATTTTTTCATCTGAACGTATACTTGGACCAACATCTGAAGTTACAAACATGCCCTATCTAAGAGAGAAAGCGAGGGCATTCTTTGGAACTAATATCAGTCATGCAGTATCTGTAAAATGGTTAAATCTTAACGGGAATAAATATGTATCCGGTAAAACTTTAATTGTGAATGCAGTTTCTGATAACTTACCCGAGTTTGGACTGGTTAAAAACATTTTTGTCATAAATTCATCTTTGTGTTGTTTTGAGCTTCAGCCATATACAACTGTTTGTTTTGATAGGGATTATATGGCATATAAAACAGAAATTCCAAATATGGCACAAGCAAATGAATTCATATCTTCTGACCAAATGGTGGACTATACCCCATATTATAGCTACACACATAATGATGTGAGATATGTCCCTTTAAAATATGATCTCAGAGATGTGATTGAATTTCGCAGCCTCATCTGATGTTTTTGCATAATTACAAAGGCTGCAAATTGTATTGCAATCAAATCAAGGTGTTGTAACTAGTTAATTGCAGAGACAGTCTGTTCAAAATCCTTTGCAAAAAAAGAGAATTGTAATGGCAGAACAATGTTATCATTTTGAGTGTAAAAATAAAGAATGGAATGTATTAATCTATCTGTGAGAATCAGTCCTTAAATTAAGAGTTGTTGTGATCTTATTTTTTCTTAAAATAAGAAAAAATATTCTTTGTCTAAAGCTGAAGAAGATTCAAAAAGTCTTTCTTTCTTGTTATAAGAAAAAATAGCCGTTTTTTTAGCAAATATATCTGAACAAGAAATGGCCAGATTTTATTTCCTAAAATAAGAATTTCTTTCTCAAGAAAATTTAGCTTGACAAGACATTTTTACTTTTTAGGGAATAAATGAGAATTTATTTCTTAAAATAAGACTTTTTTTACTTGCTTAGAATCCACTTTTTGTACAGAGACACTCAGTGTGAAGCCCCCACGCTCAGGACATTCTGAGACAGTGAGGGGCCTGTGAAATCCAGTCTATAAAACCTGGCAAAGGTGTGAGGCGTAGCCCAACTGGCTGCTGCACAAATTTCCTCTACCGAGGTGCCCTGGAAGAGTGCCCATGAGGTAGCCATGCCACGAGTGGAATGAGCGCGTAGACCCGCAGGGGGTTGAAGCCCACTGCTGTTGTAGGCCGCTACAATAGCTTCCACCACCCAGTGAGACAAACGCTGTTTGGAAAGAGGTTTACCCCTATGGGGTTGAGCCCATGATACAAACAGCTGCTCAGATTTCCGAAAAGCAGAAGTCCTATCCACGTACGTGCGTAACGCGCGCACTGGACAGAGCGCATGGAGCCGCTGGTGGGTTAGGTTTCAATAAAACCTTAGAATCCCCCCATAGAAACAGCATACATGACGCATTAACAGACAGCGCGTGTATGTAACTCACACGTTTGGCTGATGACAGCGCCAGTAGCAAAACCGTCTTAAAAGAGAGTAGTTTTAACTCCACTTCAAGCAACGGCTCAAATGGTGGTCGAGACAGAGCGCTTAGCACTGTCGTCAAGTCCCATGGAGCGACCAGGTTCCTTGAAACCGGTTTTAGGCGTCGTGCTCCTTTCATAAACTGGCATATAAGAGGATGCTGACCAGCTGTCTTATCTCCAAAACCAATGTGGCAGGCCGATATAGCGGCCAAGTACACTTTAATGGTGGAAAAAGCAAGCCCTTTATCCAACAGACTCTGGAGGAAAGTCAAAATAACAGGCATGGGGCTCTGAAAAGCGACGTGTCCCGAGTTTACGCACCACTCCTCGAAAGCACGCCATTTGCCGTCATATGCACTGCGAGTAGACGCTGCTCTGGCGCTCTGTATGGTTGCAATGACGTTCTCCGGGAGACCCGTAGAGGATAAGTTCAACCTCTCACGGGCCAAGCCCATAAAGCCAGGCGCTCCGGATGAGGATGGAATATTTCCCCGCGCGCCTGCGTCACAAGATCCCTGCGTAGAGGCCGAGGCCATGAGCGGCTGCACAGAAGCTGGAATATCTCCGCCATCCAAAACATCGCTGGCCAATACGGGGCCACGAGGATTAGGGAGTGTTTCTTCTCCCGGACGCGGGAGAGAATAGCAGTGATCAGCTCTAACGGGGGAAACGCATACAGGAGGGTGCGTGGCCACTCGTGTGCCAGTGCGTCCACCCCCAGTGGTGCGCTCCGATCCATCAGGGAATAATATAAGTGGCACTGAGCGTCCTCTTGTGACGCGAACAGGTCCACGTCGGCTTTGCCGTATTTCTCCCATATCCGCGCTGTGGAGTTTCCAATCTCTGTAGCGAGGGTTTCCCCATGAGAGGAGATCCGCTCCTCGGTTCAAAACACCGGGAACGTGTGTGGCTCTCAGTGACAGTAGATGGGAATTGGCCCATACAATCAGTCTGTGTGCCAACGTGTGCAGCTGATGTGAACGTAGTCCCCCTTGTTTGTTGACGTACGCCACTACCGTAGTATTGTCCGTACCGACCAACACATGCTGTCCTCTGATTAGAGGGAGAAAGTGCTGTAACGCCAGCCACACGGCTTGGAGCTCCAGGTAGTTTATGTGGCACAGCTGCATCTGTGAACTCCACTTTCCATTCACTATTCTGCCCTCGTGCGTGGCGCCCCAGCCATGCAGAGAGGCATCCGTCGTAATAAGTTTTCTTGCCGTGGCTAAACGCAGTCCTCTTTTCCGCAGAGGTGCTATTGCAGCCTCTGTGCATTTCACAAATACCCGTGGGCTCAGAGAGAGGCCGAATGAGAGCACTGTGTATTCGTAAACCACCCCTTGGAAAGCAAATCTCAGATACATTCGATGAGGGGGGTATATAGGGATGTGAAAGTATGCGTCTTTCAGATCTATGGACACAAACCAATCGCCCTGCCGCACGAAGCGCACTAGAGCCGTGTGTGTCAGCATCCTGAACGTGTATGTTCTCATGTACTTGTTCAGAGCGCGCAGATCCAGTATTGAACGCAAACCCCCTCCTTTTTTGGGAACAAGGAAATATCTCGAATAGAAGCCTGCCTGGCACTGCCCTGGTGGCACTATTTGGATAGCTCCCTTGTTCAAAAGAGCTTTTATTTCCTCCTGTAGGATCAAAGCCTCTTTTTCTCGCGGTTGTGAAAACAGCAGCATCCTGAAACAGGGAGGGGTCGCCGCGAACTGGAGCCTGTAGCCTTTGGTGATGGTCTTCAGCACCCAATTCGGCGCTCCACACTCCAGCCATTGTGATGCGTGTGACGCTAGCGGACCGAGGGGCTTGATCCCCGTGTCTGCTTGCCTGGAGAGTGGAGGCTGCCTCACTAGTGGTGTAATAGCTCCCTCTAGTGGATTTAGAGGGTCCCGCAGAGCTAATGGAGACGCTGTATTGTTCAATCTGTCTGTGTCCACTATGTGTATGTTTTGCAACATGTGTGGCTGCGCCCCCCTGGGGCCTGGGTGTGCAAAGGAACAGGCGTTTATTTCTTTGCAAGAACACATTTTTATTGAACATTTTTGAGAGAGAGGACAAAGGCACTGGTGTGTGCTTGTAAACAACTGCTGTGGCTCCACTGAGCTCTCTGCAGAAAAAGTCCTCCTCTTTGGGCCGTGAACGTCGAGCGCTGATGCAACAGTCTCTGCACGTCGCTTCCCTGGTCTCGAATGCACCACTTGAACACTGGACTGTGGGGTGGGGAGAGGCGTCTGGCCTGACCTGCTCCCCCTCCTCAGAAGGTGCACGTTAGGCAGCCCGCTTCTTTTTCTTTGCACCCTGGGTGGCAGGCTGGCCTTGTGGGGTCCCTGGCTTCACCTTGGGGACAAACTGTTTTCTGGCCCACGCACCCTTGAGCTCTGGAGTCCCACTGCTCTGTGGTTGAGGTTGTGGTGGGCGTTTGGGGATGCGATAGGCCTGTCCACTTGTAGGCCGTGGAGGGAGTTGAGGCGTGGCTTTAGGTGGTGGCGCTTTCCTGGGGAGACACAGCGCTTCACCCTCACGCTTCTTCTCCTCGCATCTCTTCTGCATGGTGGCAACCGCAGAACCGAACAGGCCTTTGGGGTCCACAGGGACATCCAGGAGTTCAGTTTTTTCTCTATGGGAGAGGCTGGAGAGACTGAGCCATCTAGCCCTCTCCTGTGTAACCATGACTCCCATAGCTCGGCCACATGCTTGTACAGCGCATCTGTGCAGGCGGAGGCAGAGGTCAATGACCACGCACAACTCGTCCCACATCTCTGGGCTGGGTGAGGCCGCCATGTCGTCCTGTAGGTCAGCCTGGTAGGCTAAAAGCAGGGAGGACGCATTGAGGGCTCTCACTGATGTAGCCACGGCTTTGTAGCCTCTCTCCGTCAGCGTCGTTTGGAAACAATCAGCTTTGGAGGGCATAGCCGGGCCCGCAGTGGTCATGGTGGACCTCTGTGTTGGGTTGAGATGAGCTGCCACTAGAGGTTCGATGGGGGGAAGGCGAGTGAAACCATTTCCCTCCATGCCATCCCAGTCCAGCGCAGCCCCTCCCAGGGCGGGGGCTTTCGCGGTGAAAGGATTGCTCCAGGACCGAATGGCCTCCTCCAGGCACTCTGGGAAGGCTGGTAGGAGCTGCTTTGTGGAGGTTTTGGCCTTCGGTAGTCGTCGACCCTCGTAACGGGACCTCGCAGTCTCGAGAGGGGCCTCCGGCCACGTGATGCCTAGCTTTGCAGCTGCTCTACGGCAAACCTCATGCAAGTCCTGTGTGGCAGGCGGGCTGGTGATCTGCTACTGCCGGTGACCGCATCGCTTCCCGGCCTTGCGGCCTGTGTTAGGATGAATTACTCCATATAATCGTCGTCCTCGTCAGAGGGGAGACTTATGGGCTCATCACCGGAGTCAGAAAACTCGGCGAGGCTGTCCTCCGCGGCCGCTAGGTCCAAGTCCAGCTCGTCCGAGTCCAGGAGAGGGTCCGCAGCATCAACCTGCTCGGCCCAGCTAGGTCCCGCGGAGGTGACTCCACGGGGCCTCTCCTTCAGCTCCACCTGTAGAGGGGGAATGGTTGCCCCCAGTACAGGATCTTCCCCCGACAAGCTCGCTTGGCGCGCAAGTCTCCGACGGCGGGTTTTCAGAGAAAGGCGTGCACAGTGGTCACAGGTTACCGGGTCGGCTAGCGCATCAAAAAACAGCATGGTTGTCTGCCCCGGAAATTTTATTCCCACATTTGCACGGCTTTGGTGGCAGCACGTCTTTTTCCATGGTGAGGAAGAAGCGTAGTGCCGTAATCTCTCGCTAATGTGAAGCAAGCAACTAGTATTGCGACTAGCGGCTAAAATAGCACCTGTTTGGGGACAGACTTGCTACACACAAAAAACTCACAAATGACGACGTGGTAATAGGTAGCGTTCGGCGTCAGAGTGATTAGCTCTTCCTATGAACAATATGCTATCCCGTTCACCACTCACCGTCTGAGAGAGGCCTCTGGGAGCGAGAAGAGGTTTTAGACTAATGTTATGACCTGCTATGACGCTCTTATAGTAGGAGGAAGTCCCTCCTCCTCTGCTGAGCGACGTCACGTCTGACAGCCAGTCAGCAGACTGGCGTAATGTAATTGGGCTTCTGGGGGAACAGCGAGAGAGCGTTCCCATAGTGAGATACCGAAACGAATGTTGAAAGAGAACCAGCCTGGTTTCATAAGAAGATCAATAAAGTGTCATCTTATCTTATCTTATCTTATCTTAAATTGTGATTAACCCAGCGTTATCTCAGGAGGAATATCTAGCCTAGTCTAATAAAGTTAAAGTGTTTTTTAAGGTGTCTAAACTCCAATGATTTTCAATGGGGGCCTAGTGGCGATATGGAGGTACTACAGCAATGGCGGCCCCCACGTTCGTGGTCAAAAAGCAGAGAAGCCAGCGCCCATCGGTTGGAAGTCAGACTCACGCTAACTTTACGAGCAATTCCCCCAACTTCTCTCTCAGTGACGGTGACAGATCGTGTCCGCTACTACGTACACGCAGAGTGATATGAAAGCACGAACTCTGTTGCCATTGGCAGCGGTCATTATTTTTTTCAGAGGTCCTTTATCAGAAAATAATGACCAGTAGAACATTGGGAAATCCCATTCAAATCAACGGAGCGTTCTACTTACGTTGTGAAGAGCCTATAATAATTGCGTATAATGAGCAATGGGCCTCTCCGACATAACACTCATGCCCCTCAAATTGCGAATATAAGCGGAAATAGTTTATTGCACCTCCCTCCAGGACCCACAGAACCTTAGACCTCTATTTTTTTTAAATACATTTTAGACAAATGTTTGCAAAGAAGTGCATGCTGGGAGTTGTCAGGTGACTCTGTCTTGCCCCTCGTCATCTGTGCGCGCAGTTTGGAAATCTTCTAGTTTCCATTGAAAGGATTTACAATGTGTGGCCTTTTTGAGACTTCTATTCTCACCCCACACCTCTCTAACTGTGTGGTGAGTTTTACCATTTCATCTTCAATCTGCAGAGGGATCATGTGGTTGGTTTTGAGAAGTGTATTTGTGTTGCAGTCGCGAGAGGAACCTCATTAACGGAGCGCACATTTTAAGATTGTTAAGTAATTTTACGAAAGTTCCTTCAAGTTATAAATGACCAGATTAAAGTGTTGAGTGCTGTGAGGCGGCACGGTGGCGCAGCGGTTAGCACTCACGCCTCACAGCAAGAAGGTCCCGGGTTCGATTCCCACCTGGACGGGGCCTTTCTGTGTGGAGTTTGCATGTTCTCCCCGTGTCTGCGTAGGTTTCCTCCAGGTACTCCGGTTTCCCCTATCTGGGACTATCCTGGTTAAATTAAGGTCAATAATAAAACAAATAATGAGGGGTTAGCTTGAATTCGGCAGAAACAACATGAAGCTGTTGCCTCAATTCGTAGCTTATACTGTTTTAGTTCAAGCAAAGGGCTTATTGTTTTGCTCATCACCTCGACTATTGTATTGAATATGACTGTTTTTGTTTTTTTTAGAGGGCCGGCCTTGACCCAAAAGTCCCGGGCTGATTTTTTATGCCAGTCCAGCCCTGCCATCAACACTTCTATTAAGGATTTATTAAGGTAAACAAGTTACTAAGTACTGCTTTAAAACCTGCCATGAGCAGTGTAGCTTAGAGTTACTTTTTTGCATGTGTTTTGTTCAGTGACACATTAAATCTGACGTTTAGAAAATCATTTATCGAATTAACAGTGATTAGTTTGTTGCCAAATTATTTGTTCACACTAATTATGGACATTTCTTTCCCTGCTAACTGCACGCCCAGAAGTTTCACCGCTCCTGTTGACATGGTGTGTTTCTGAGCTGTGGTCAGTCGGACAAACCTGTTATGTCCATCCGCCTGACCTCTGCCTCGTCACCACATCACCAGGAGCATTGTTACCTCTGGTGTTAGCTGTAGAAACACGCAGAGCAGGTGCAGAAACATAGAGTAACCTTTCTGCATTTGTTTTTATACGTGCGTGTCTGCCTGTCTTTGCAGGGGTGGGTGGGCATTGTTTTAATCTGTAAAGCTCTTTGCTCTACAGCTTTGTATGAAAAGTGCTTTATAAATAATGTTTTGATTGATTGATTGATTGATTGATCACCACAACATGAATCTGCCAATCTGATTTTTGTGTCACTGAAATTATTTATCAAATTAATAGTGATGCCTGTGAGCCACAATACAATTGCTATTGTCTTATCAATTGTCTTGTTGCGTTTGGAGCCCTTTTAATCTGTTATACAACTTATGGACACTTCTTTCCCTGCTAACTGCACGCCACGCTCAGAAGTTTCACCGCTCCTGTTGACATGGGGTGTTTCTGAGCTGTGGTCAGTCGGACAGACCTGTTATGTCCGTCCTCCTGACCTCTGCCTCGTTCCAGATGTTTCTGCACCTGCTTTGCGTGTTTCTACAGCTAACACCAGAGGTAACAACCACATCACCAGGAGCATTGTTACCTCTGGTGCTAGCTGTAGAAACACGCAGAGCAGGTGCAGTAACATCTGGAAAGCTAACATTTTCAATTTAAGTGACTAGAGTAACCATTTTGCATGGGTTTTGTTGTGTATATGTGTGTGCGTGTGGGTGTGGGGATTATTTTTAAGGGCTGATTCTTGGGAGCCATGTGGTGTTAACGTCAGCCTTCAATGCCGAGTTCTACTGATGTCCTTTGTAGGATTGGGTTTAGCGGCGGCCAAACCACTTCCACTTCTGTTTGCGCCGATTCTCAGCCTCCTGAATCTGCTCCTCTCTGGTCCTGAGAGTTTCCTGAAGCTCATGGTTCTTCATGAGCAGAGCAGAGTTGTTCTCCTGTGAAGCCTTCAGTGCGTCAGAAAGCTTCTGTATCTCACACTGCAGAACTACCCTTTGCTCTTCTGAGCTTCGCAACGCGCTCACCTGGTTTCTGTGGACGGCTGTTAGACGCTCAGTTTCCTGTCTGAGGTCCTGCGCCTTCTTCTTCATGTCCTGTTTGTCTGCCCGGGCTGCAGACACTTTGGTGCTGGCGTTCTCAACCATGGTCTTAAACATGTCCCGCGCTGCCATGAGGTTCTGCTCTAAGGCCTGGGCTGTGACCCTCTGGTTTCTTAGCTCCTGCTCCTTCTCAGTCACTTTGGAGCGAGCATCTTCTGTGGCTTTTTGCTGTTTGGTTAAGGCAGTTTTTAGATTTTCCACTGAGGACTGCAGACCGCCTTTTTCCTTCTCCAGAGATTTGACTCTGCTCTGGGCCTTTTGCAGGGCTGTTTTATTTTCTAAGTGGGCAGATTCAAGGTTGCCCACCTGCAACCGTAGGCCATCTCTTTCCGCCTGTAATCCACCCTTCTCCCCTTCCAGATGTTTATCTTTGGTCTGGGCCTTTTGCAGCGCCAAGTTCTTCTCACAGAGGGCAGATTCTAGGTTGCCAACCTGCAAGCATAGGCCATCGCGTTCTGCTTGTAGTTTCGCTCTCTCCTCCTCCAGAGATGTAACTTTTCTCAGACCCTCATATGCTGCCAAAGTATTTTCACGGAGAAGAGATTTTTGTCTGCTGATCTGCGAGTGTAGTTGGTCCCTTTCTGCTTCAAGTCCAACCTTCTCCACATGAAGCTTCAACACGTCCCGCTGCAGCTTCATCACTTCCTGCTGCATATGACTACTCTCGTCCTTTAGACTTTTATCCGTGATGGTTTTGTCACGGATCACAGATTTAAGGGTGCTGTTCTGCAAGCTTAGTTTGTCCTTTTCTTTCTGTAATTCAGTCATCTTTTTTTGCAGGTCAGTGAATTGGTTCTGGGGCACTCGGTTTCTTCTTTCCTCGTTGAGGGCAATTTTTAGGTTCTCAATTTCCGTCTTCAGCCCATTAATCTCACCATTCAGACTGATGACTTTGCTCTGAGCCTCTGCATTTCCCTTATTCTCAGCATTTAATCTATCCACCTCCAACTGGAGGCCACATGCACCTTCCTGCAGGGCATTGGTTTGTCCTAGAGTCTCGAAGGCGATGCCTGCCTTCTTCAGCTCCTCCCCTCGGCTCTGGACATCTGCACCTTTTGGCTGTTTGCTTAAAGCCGTTTGCAGACTTTTCACTGAGGACTGTAGGTGACCTTTCTCAGCTTCCAAACTTTGTACTCTGCTCCCGGCTTCTTGCAAAGCCTTGTTCCTTTTACAGAGCGCAGACTGAAGTTTCCACACTTTCCTCTGAAGCCCATTTATTTGGTACTGGCTGTTGGAGCCACTGGGCCCTGCTTTTTCCAGCTCTGCCACTCTGCTCATAGCAGCGTCAGTGATCTGCTTTTGTTCAGAAAGAGTTAACTGCGCCATCCGCATACACAAATCCTCGTGTTCTGCGTCGCTGTGGGTTGACTGTAGGATCGATGAGGCCTCTTCCTGGCGTTCTGCGTATGTTTTCACCTGCGTACTGACCCCAGGACCATTCACATGTTCATGGATTTCAATGATTGAGTCTTTTTGAACAATCTTCTTGTGTTGTTCATTTACCTGTGTCATCAACATATCGATTTGCTGTAGGAGATCTTCCCGTGAAGCTTGGTATCGCAAATAATCCATAACGTCAGAGTTATTCATGACTCGATGGGTCTGAGCGGTGCCTTCTTTGCTCATTTTGCCTATGTTTTAAGCAAAGCGCACCCTGTAACGTGAAATTAAAGAACAAAGATGGATTTGCAGACTTTAAACCAAGTTAAAAGCTGTTTCCGTCGTGAGTCTTAAGCTCACAGCCACCTGCGTCAGTGAGGGACCCTCGAATGTGACAAAATGGTCAAATGGTCGTCATGACATCACTGTCCCCTTATGTTCCGTATATGTACTGTTGCCGCGACGATGCTTTCAGGTTCTATAATGTGATGATGTCATATAGATACAGACGGCATCTATGGAATCGCCCATTTATGGTCATGTTTGAAAACAGTTAAGGGGGAAAACAAGAGAAAAATCTAAACTTTGTCTAATTATTCAAAAACTACTTTAACAAATGCTGAAATATGAATATAGTTTTCTACTAAATAAAGATACAAAGACATGGAGAGGAGCAAAGTGGTTCAACAGCCCCTTAAATAACGGAGAATTCTACATGATGCTTCATATTAGCATCTGGCTAATGCTAGCGGTTAGCTAGCGCTAGCTATAACGGCAGTTTTTTCACTTCTACAGAACAATCTGCTGTGACAAAATATCCATATGGGTCCGATTTACACTTGACTTTACACTGCGTTCCAAATTATTATGCAAATGACATATTTTTAAGATTTTCTAAATTGTCAACTCAAATGAGAGTCAGCATAAATTTCAAGTCTTTAACTGGTAGAGGATCATTTAAATGTGGTGGAAAAAATCTCCCCGTGATAACAGTATTTTTTTCAAAAATAAATATAGTAAAAACCTCAAAATCCACTGTTCCAAATTATTATGCAACTCATCGTTTCAATACATTTTAAAGCTTGTAATTAACTGAAAATGATCATTTGTTGAATTTGTAGCATTAGGAGGTCATATTTACTGAAATCAGAAGCTATTTCAATCAAAAAAGTATTAACAGGTCAAGTTATATTTTAACATAGGAGCCCTTGTGTGACAGCAGCTTCAAAATTCTTAAATCCATTAAACTTGTGAGTTTTTGTAGAGTTGTCTCTCCATTTCTTTGCAGGATGTTAAAATAGCCTCCCAGAGCTGCCGTTTGGATGAAAACTGCCTCCCACCCTCATAGAAGTTCTTTTTGTTGAGGCTCCAAAGGTTCTCAATAGGGTTGAAGTCAGGGGAGGAGGGGGTCCACATCATGAGTTTCTCTCCTTTTTTGCCCATAGCAGCCAGTGATGCAGAGGTATTCTTTACAGCAGGACATGGTGCGTTGTCATGCATGAAGAGGATTTTGTTCGGGAAAGCACGGCTCTTCTTTTTGTAGCATAGAAGACAGTTGTCAGTCAGAAACTCCACATATTTTTCAAAGGTCATTTTCACACCTTCAGGGAGCCTAAAAGGGCCTAAAGGGGCCGACCAGCTCTCTCACCATGATTCTGGCCCAAAACATGACTCCGCTACCTCCTTACTGACGTCACAGCCTTGTTGGGACATTGTGGCCATTCACCAACTATCCACTACTCCATTGATCTGGCCATCCAGGGTTACACGGCCTCATCAGTGAACAAGACTGTTTGAAAATGAGTCCTCATGTATTTCTGAGCCTGTTGCAGCCGTGTATGTTCTTCAGCTTCAATTAACCGTTTAGGGGAGGCCCGGATAGAAGGTTTATGCACAACTGCAGCCTCTGGAGGGTCCTACACCTTGATGTTCGGGAGACTCCAGAGGCACCAGCAGCTTCAAATACCTGTCTGCTGCTTTGTAGCATCTGTTCTCTTAATCTGATGTGTTTGTCTGGCAGAAACCGTCCATATTGTGCCTTTATCTGCACAAACCCGAGTGTGTGTCTGAATCATCCACAAATCTCTTATCAGTATGATGATTACACTTAATCTTTTATGAAATATCGAAGGCTTTCATACCTAGACCAAGGCATTCAACTATTTCACGCTTTTCATCAGCAGAAAGACCCTTTTTCTTTACAATATTGCTTAAAAAATTATGATCTGCATAATAAAGTGGAACACCCTTTTCAGTAGTTTTTCCCTTAACTGGGCTTAACCTGAAAACTAATCATCCCAGGTCTCTGAGATTAATGTCAGTGATTCATAGAGCCCTGAGGCACGATACCATCCATGAGTTTCATTATTATTATTATTTTTTTTACCTTTTTGACACAAAAATACAATTTGCATAATAATTTGGAACGCAGTGTATTTATGTGTCATAAGTAAGTTAATATTCCACCAGAAAAAGGCTGAAATTATGTTTTTCTAAAGATTCTATTTTCCCCCCTGGCGAAGCCACGCCCCCTTCTATGACGAGATCCCGTCTGTATCGCTAAGCATCATGGGATTAGCAGCAGTGATAAACTAGCAGAGTTTTTAGAGTTATTGTTCACATTAAAACACTTGGACACCACAGTGTGACAGATGTATTTTCCAGTAGTGACTCTGCAGCTAACGGAGCTGCTTTTTTTCTATACGTTTTATCTAGTGTTAGTCTATGGAAAATGTTTGCTAACAGCCACAAACATGGCAGATCTCCATGGTAACAGTGGATTTTTTTTTCTCCGCCCCGACACCACTTCATTTGGTGCTGTGTGAGATCTCAAGGCGTTCAGGCCATAGAGATATATAGTTGGTCATTCACCAGCAGCAGAGTAATTTGCATGTTTTGAGCCTACGCAGCATTCTCACATACACATTTATTTGTCTATTCGATAGGGACAAGTCTGTACAAATAACATGTAACAGCGTTTGGAATGATTGTCCTAAAGTACAAATCAGATTTACGGCTTTATTTCTGTAATACAGTTTGTAATGGCAAATTAGGTGCAACATGTTTTTTTGTGACCTTTATTTTACAAGGAAAGTCCCACTGAGATTAATAATCTCTTTATCAGGGGAGTCCTGGCCCCAGAGGGGAACTTGTTGTTTTTAGTGGTAGGAAACTGGAGTATATGGAGGAAACCTGCATAGACATGAGGAGAACATGCAAACTCCACACAGAAAGGTGGGAATCGAACCCGGGACCTTCTAGTATGAAGCATGAGTGCTAACCGCTGTGCTACCGTGCCGCCCAAATGACCCTGAAGGTCTGTCCAGCGAGTCCTAGGTCTTCCCTGGGGTCTCCTTCCAATGGGTGTGCCCAGGAACAAAGATCTTTAAAAAGTAATGAATGAATGGCAATTCTGGCGGCCATATTAGGAATGTCCTTAAGAACCTCGTGCCATGTACACCAATAGGAAACACCAATTTTTGTACCTTTAAAGGGGCTGGAAGCAAGTTCGCCATTTTATACTCACTACTGCCACCCCAGGCCATATGTGTAACTGCACCTTCTATATTAAGCTCGTGCATGACGGCAATTCGGGCCGAAGTGACACATTTTTGAGTGACCGTACAGGATTTTAGAGGCAGTTGTGGTGAACAGGTCTGAGCTCATTCTACACATTAGGACATGGCTGGAACATGTAGGGGAGGAAAATACTTAATTTTAACATTTTTAAACTCCCTTTAAAAAACAAACCTGCTCATTTCATGACTTTATTCTAAATACTGAGTTTATGTCAACTGTAGAAAGAAAATGATGGAAAATGATGATTTTTCCTATTTTATTAAACAGTAGAACACAATTGTTTTGGGTCATATTTAGCTACTTTTATTTTTTTACTTTTACATACTGCAGATTCCCCCTGTAAACATGTATATTTGCATTTGTTTCATGCAGTATTTCATACTGTATTACAGGACTTTATATTTATATTTGCACCATATACTGTATAGGCAAACATTTTTTACAATTGTATTGCATTTTGTTACATAACATTAACCAAAGTTGATCTATTCTCACAGACGATGATAGATTGGCATTGCTGCTTTCCAAACAATCCTTTAGTTTATATGACCACAGTCTCGAAAGAAGGAAATAGACCAAATCTGACCAGTATTTAGCTGGTGAACTGCAGAATGAAAGGTACAGAATAGTGCTAAGACAAAACAACAGTCCTTTAAAGGTGCATTATTCAACTTTTTATGCGAAAAAAGAGTTGATATTTGAGTGCATTTGACCTTGCAGTGACCCCAGTGACTGTATAGGTGGTCAGCATGAGTGAGTATTCACCCAGACCATGGTATAAAGTGAAATAAGAAACCTGAAACCAGAATAAAAGTATCAAAAAGTAGTCAGAGTGATGACACAAGTAAAAATAAAAACTCCAAGGTGAAAGACAATTCAAGTATTACACAGCTGGTCAAGAAAAAAAATAAAAATAAAAAATGACAGCAATCTTATAAACAGATTAAATAGGATTTCCCCAGCTCAGATTAAAGCTGCCGTGATTCAGCCTGTGCTGCTTTGAGGGTCTTATTAAGTCAATATGAAATGTATCATTGAGCCAATAAAGTCAGAGAATCTTAAACTTGCAAACAGGCCATTAAATCCACTGTAATAAAAGCTGGCAGCACAGCTCTCTCGCCACCTGCACATTCAATTACTGTAACATGAGCAAACCTGACAATATCAAAATGAACCACTATGGAAGCCCTGGAGGGACACACTGCTGTGTGAAAACGGCGGGGAAGGTGGATTAACAAAACACACAGTTTGAATGGGAATCAATATCCCTCGTGAGATTAGGATTTCCATTTGTGGCCACACGCAAACCAGACAAAATGAATCGCCTTTCTACCGCTCTGATTTTTGAGAAAACCCACAATGGAGGTCAAACACAATCACAGTGTTCGTGTGGTTGGAGACTCTGCACTGTCTGAAGCACTGTTTACTCGCATTTTACACATTTGTGTTCGAAATATGTTACATAGAGTGTAAGAATGTAAGAAGAAAATGTCTAAAAAGAAAAGAGTGAAACATGATGCGACACGTCACAACCTGCCATCTGCATCTTGTGCATTGTTTAATTATCATTGTGATGTTCGATAATGGAACATCACAGCCAAAATATATTGCAACTAAATCACACAGCGATAATCCCGGGTTCGATCCCCAGGCAAGGCCTTTCTGCGAGAAGTTTGCATGTTCTCCCCGTGTCTGCGCAGGTTTCCTTCGAGTGCTCCAGTTTTCCTACCACTAAAAATATGTACAATAGGGATGAATGATGTGTGTGCCTGAATGCATGGTGGTTCAGAGGGACTGTTGGTGCAGATGTGCGCAGATGTGCGCAGATGTGTGCAGATGTGTGCAGATGTGTGCAGATGTGTGCAGTCGTGACAGCGCTTCTGTCAGTCTACCCAGGGGAAATTGATGCTACATACTGTGCGTAGATTACCACCACCGAGTGTGGAGTCAATGAAGAACAAATCTCCAACATTATGTGAAGCACTATGTGAAGCACCATGTGAAGCACTATGTGAAGCACTATGTGAAGCACCATGTGAAGCACTATGTGAAGCACCATGTGAAGCACTATGTGAAGCACTATGTGAAGCACCATGTGAAGCACTATGTGAAGCACTATGTGAAGCACTATGTGAAGCACTATGTGAAGCACTATGGAGGACTTGTGTCATGTGAAACGAACTATGCAAATAAGCTTCCATTCCATTATCAGAGCAGTTCCACATCTGTATTTATATTAAGCGGACTGATTTATGAGCTCAATTTAGTTGATGTCGGATCAATAAAGAAATCCATTAAAGAAGCAGGACTTTACGAACCGAAGTAGCTCTTTAACTGATGATGATCTTAATTGTATAATGCACTTTGACCACCACTCTACAAAAGTCACTAAATTAGTACCACTTTGTTAAGATAAATTGTATTATTGTTGCACAAACACACAAAAATCATCTTAAACATGATTTTTTTTGTCTCTG
Organism: Gobius niger; assembly: GCF_951799975.1. Taxonomy (NCBI): domain Eukaryota; kingdom Metazoa; phylum Chordata; class Actinopteri; order Gobiiformes; family Gobiidae; genus Gobius; species Gobius niger. Next base: position 11,316,997 of record NC_136855.1, on the reverse strand, counting down.
AGAAAGATGTGAGGATCAGAGCTTGAATATCAGATTACCCAGCAGGAGAATAAGGATGTTGTGAATGCTTTAGGTTGATGGGGGAAACCGAGCCTTACAAACAAAACCTGGGACCATTTTTGCTGTGGAGGAACTCTGTCCACTCAGTCACTGCTCTGCACTTACACAGTTCGTACCTGAAACATGACCGTGAAGAAGACCACTACAATGGTCGTGGCCACGAAATAATCCTTGGCTTTGACTTGCTCTCCGTCCAGCAGCACGACCAGAGCGAACGCCACCGCCCCCCGCAGGCCGCCGTACGACATCATCACCTGGTCGATCTTATCCAGCGGGACGAGGCGGAAGCGGTTCAGGACCCAGGTCTGACCAACCACTCCTGCAAAAGTACAAGGAGCAATTTATAATCCTGGTTTAGTTCACGGGGTCTAAACTAAACTAGGGCTTAAGGGGTTAAGATAGAGATTCTGCCACACGTTTATTCCCACACATGCAAAAACCCCAAAAGAGATCACCAAACAACGGGGCTTAGCTAATTCACCCCACACCTCAGATAAAGTTAACAGGTTTGAGGACCGGAGGAGAAACTGAAACCCAAATCTGGATTAATTCATATCCATTAGCAGGCTCTGAAAGTCCTGGACATGAAACCTTTTCGTTATCACCACAAAAGTATATTGGAGAAATATGAACTGCTGAACTGGTAAAACAAATTTCACAATGCTAATCTGTTTTTTTTTAATCTTATGTGACAGTGTGGAGGACATCTGCCCTCCCCATACCTGTTTCTCGGGGCGCTCCTCCTCGCGCTCCTCCTGGTGCTCCTCCTCACGCTCCTCCTCGCGCACCTGGCTTGGCAATGATTGGGGGGTGGAGACCCGAAGGGATTTAGGCTTGGGTTGGTGGATCAGATCCCTCTTGCCTCTTCCCCGCGCTGGTCTGTTTGTGGGTCCACGGAGTTGCGCTTTGGGAAGCGTTTGTGGTGGCTTCACACGCCGTGGTCACCGCAGTACTCACTGCTTTTACCCTACGTTGGTGAGTCCTGTATGCCGCCTGTTAAGCACAATTCATGCACACTTGGCGCTCAACTGTGCTCTTTCCAGTGCTCTGGCGCATGTTGACGCCTGGTCGGCTGTCATATTCGGCTGCTGCTTTTGGAATCACCGCTTACTCCTCTCCGGTGAGTTTGGCACATAGTTGCTTCTCATGCCACGGTACTGTGCATGGCAGACACTTACGAGTGTTCTTCTCCTTCCCCAGTGTCACTGCGGCCCGTAGAGGCTGCGACAAGGCTCGTTGTGCCATCAGCGTGGGACGTTGGGTAGGCGGCACGTCTTGCCTTTTTGACCCGTCTGGCCGTGCCCTGCCCGTCCTATTCCTCGTCTATTCAGTATGGTGCGTATCGCGCACGTTTGTGGAGGCTGGGAGTGCACCTCCGCCGGGGTCTAGAGACCGGTGCTTTTCCTGTCGGTAAGTTGCTGTTTCTGCCTGACTCCTCTTTTCCAAATTCCAATCCACGGTCTCCTAACATGGTGCGTTTCCACCATAGCGGGACCAACTGCACCTCCCGCGTCAGCTGGGGATACCGCCTTGGCCCACACCATCCACGCGCTGCTACAGCGAAACTCCTCCCACCCTGTTGTTCTGGATGACACGAACTGGTAAAACCTTTTTTGAGTTCCATTTATTTCGACCAACGAGTTTCCGCAGTTGTTCCCACAACTGTTCCATCTGTTCAACGGGAACAGTTCCATGTACATATTGTATATTTTTAACTGTATATAACGGGTGTTTGATTTATTTTGCAATTTGTTTGTTGCATGGTTTGTATTTTTGTTTGGGTTGTCTTTATTTTGTTTCACTGTGCGATTTTAAAGAACATTGGCCTTTTAACTGTTAAATAAAAATATACATTTTTATATTAAAGGTTTTGTCTCTGCCCTACTTTAAAAAAAAAGGTAAAACGAACCTGTGTCTGCCTTGTGCAGGGTCCTAGGCCTATCCTAGGTGGCGTTGTTGACTAACTATTGACCTGCATTCCTCACCATGCCACACTTACATGGCCCCTCCACCACTTTCTAATTTTGTAAATCTGAGCAGGAGACAAACTACTGTAGATCCGCTACCTCATAACCTGCAAGTCCCCTTCAGAAAAAGTGCCTTCAGGCCTTTTCAGTGAGAGCAGTCCAGCTCTGGAACACAATCACCTCTCACATACGACATGTTGATACATTAAGCCCTTTCAAAAATATGCTAAAATCATTGTTGAGAATCAAACTTGTGTACATCACCATTAATGTATTTAATGTTTTGCTGCCATTGTGATTCTGCCTGTGTGTAACTGTCGATAGTGTTGATGACGCACCGTGAGTATGTAGTGCTTGTGCCAAATGTTGCCATAGGCTGTGAGTGAGATCATATGAATGAATTGCTTTACTATTTCTTATTTCTCATGCTGATTGTTGTTATCATTAGGTATTGCTTGCTGACCAGAGACTACGGTTTCTTTAGAGCTAAAACTGGCACATTTACAGAAAGGTTGATTAAAGGAACAGGCCACCGTTTTTCCATACTGAGATATGTTCTTACCTGAGCTTAGACGAGTTGATGCGTAACTGTCTGGTCTTTGTCTGTGCCCTCAGTCATGCAAAACGACCAAAGATGTTGTTAGCATTTAGCCTCTCCCAATGTATTCCTATGGCTCCAAACGGGGGCCTACCAGGATCAAGACCAGACAGGTACGTATCAACTCGTTTTAGCTCAGGTAAGAGCATAATATCAATATGGAAGGACGGTGGCCTGTTCCTTTAATGTACCTTTTCCCTGTTCAAATAAATTAATATAAAAAAAAAAGAAAAGGAAAACCATGATACAAAACTATTCATTTTACGATACAGCAGTAGTTAATAAGTGGGCAGTCACAGCCTTAAAATGAGCCCTCCCACAACTCCCTAGGCCTCAGGGGAAGTGAGAAACATTGCGTTGAAATTCGGTCACAAGTTTGTCACCGAATCGTATTTATAGATATTTTATGTTGCAGACTTTTGATTTTAAATTCAGAATCATGAGAGACTCATTGTTTTTTTGTTCTATACTCAAACCTGAACAAACTCCCTCTGAAGTAGCTACTAAACATGAACGTCAGCCTCATGCCTCTAATGAAGCGCCCCCTGCTGTCACAGTTCAACACTGACACACTTTACAGTTTAGAACAGGGGTAGGCAAGTTTTCTTGGCAGAGGGCTGATTTTCTTCATTGTAAACAGACCGAGGGCCGAAGCCGCTGATTATTAGCCCAAAGTAAAGCACAACACTGGAAAAATGACCAACTTAAATGAGATAAATGACTTTAAATTGCTTGAATTAAAGTTCTTCTATGTTGAATTTGGTTTGAACTAATCCACGATACAAATGCTATAGCACCAATGGAACAAAAATAAATACTACTTGAAATCAGACAAATAATTGTTTTTCACTTGAAATGATCTGAATTAAGAGAATAACTACTACTAGAGGTTTTATCTCGTCTAAAACCAGGCCTAATCTACTCAAACCTTAGATTTAATCTCTTAATTTTATGTCATTTCTTCCTTAAAACGATTATTCTTTTTCCAGTGCACTTTAAAATGTCAGTATTGTACATAATATATGATATAATTGGGTGTATTGACAGTATTTCTACCTTTTTTTCTCCCATTTAACTCTAATGATATTAAAAGTACTCTCTGATTCATGTAATAATGTAAATAATAATTTCTCAAAATCATCTTGAGGGCCAGAGGAGCGGTCTGACGTTGCCTACTCCTGGTTTAGAAGCTTAATACACAGGATTATAGACAAGACATAAAAAAAATATAGGTCCCTATCGGCCTTGAAGTACCCATACTGGTCGACCTCTAATCATCACCCAAATGTTAACGCCCAGATTCCACATCTTCACGAGCTGTAAACTCCTGTCACCCCGGAGATTTTTTTTCTTCTTTTTTCCCGCCTCCTTTGTGTGAGGGAGAGAGTTACGTGAATGTGAGAAATCGAAGCTTAATCGGGTCATGGTTATATTGTGTAAAGCAGTGACATTTTTGTTCAAATAAATTCAGCGCGGAGGGAATTTACTTTGAGAACCCGGATGTTGTTGTTTTTCTCTTTCCTGCGTGGTACGATCTGAACTGTGGAGCTCGATCCGGCCGGCGCTGACAGAGCTGAAAAATAGAGCTGATCCGTGTTTTTGTCAGGTCAGGAGGACGGAGGCCCCACGGAGTGGAGAGAAGGATGCGGGACGTTTCTTAACAATTAAAATAGCAATGCATTGGCAGCGGAGGACGGGGCGGAGTGGAACGAGGCGAACACAGACAGTGTGGAGACTGGGGGTAAGTCATTATTTTGCACTTTTGCACAAACAATGCGAGGACAGAGTGGCATCAAACCCAAATGTCACATCTCAGCGGTAAATGCCAAAGCTTTCACCAGAGTGGACACTTGGAGAATACTAAATGTACCGAGGGGAGATACAGCACACCAGAAAAATAAATAAACAAAGCTGTGACAGCGATGTCGACATGTTCCGTTTGCCTGTACTGACCCATGGCTCTGAAGACGAGGATGAAGACCAGCGTGCAGGAGACCAGCCCGGTGTCCCAGGCCCATTTGGACTTGTCCACCGCAGAGATGCCCAGGAAGATGAAGATAATGGTCTCCGCGATACTGGCCAGAGTCTTCATGGTGTACTTGACCGTGGTGCGCGACTTCTGGGAGATGTTCGCCTCCACGTATTTGTTCGCGCCGATGCCGCAGAACGTCATGCTGAGGGGAAAGACGAGAGAAGCGTCTAGAAGTAAAAGACCCATTCATTTTTTCCCCCCGACAGACTTTTCAAAACAAAAAGTAAGTCCAGCGGCTCACGATAAGATGGCGGAGAGGGAGAAGAGCTCGGCGGTGAGGTAGGCCAGGTACACCAGCAGGAAGACGAACAGCGGCTCGATGATGCGGACCTTCTTTGTGAAGCGGGTGATGAAGCCCAGGATCACGGCGAACACCAGGCCGACCAGCGTGCCCCCGATGCTCACGATCAGAAACGAGGCTGACCGGGAGAGAAGCCAGACACAACAGGGGAGAAATAAGTTACATTTGGAGATTTTGGAGATGAACTACACATTTAGGCTGGTAGTGTTCAGTTTACTCAAGTCGGAGTAGTTTCTCATCTAAACTTTAATTCAGTTTTCGAAATTTAATCGAAATCGCAAACTCTACTTTGGTCAGTCTCAATAATCGGCATGGGACTTTATAATCGACAGGTTTACAGTCATTTCTTTGGCACAAACAGTCCCTAGTTTGGGAGTTTGGACGAGGGAATGGAAGACTTTTGTGCGTTAAATGAGACTTCATGAAAGTATTTGTTTTTGTTTGAGCTGAAGTTTGAATAAAAGATGTATATAATGACGTGCATTGAGATTTGTTTGCTTTATCAAATGTTAGGGCCCGATCTTGTGTTTGAAAATGCAGACAATGACGTAACATTTTGCTCTTTGTAAGAGCGTGATCTTGCCACTCCAGACCATGAACATTGTTTAGCTCACGATGGGGTTAATAAAGTCTTTAGTTTGACCTGTGAGAGCCTATCAGGCCCAAGGAAGAACGCAAGCCAGCGCGATGTAAACGAGGAAATGAACGTCAGCGGTGCTCCTATCAGAGCGGTCGCCTCTTCTTGCGACGCCCTCTCGCAAGTGGCTAAGGCGGAGAGCGCGTATCCTGCACGCACATTTCTCCTGCGTCAGTGCTTGTGGCCATTGGCTATAAGCTGTTGCTTATAAAAAGAGGCCACTTCCTCTTTACGCTACATACATTACATCGCACATCATGTACTTCATGTGGAATTAAACATTGGCCCGAGAGAAAGAGAATAGACTGCAGGTCCCGCTCTGACGCTGGTATTGAAAAGTGCGGGCTCTCCACACTGCAGAAACATGATCAAAACAGCTGCACGTGCTGATCCACTCCAGCTAAAAAAACGTACCAACTTCCCCTCCCGCCCGACACATTTAACCCCCTAATCCCCACCTTAACCGACTGCATTTTCTCCAGTTCATCCATCCATTTTCTTCCGCTTCAGTCTCAAATTTCTCAATTTGAGACGCACACCTCCTCCAGCTGTTCTGGGGGACCCCGAGGCGACACCAGGCCAGCTCAGAGACACAGTCCCAGGTTCTAGACACCAGCGTGTCCTGGGCCTTCCACGAGGCCTCCTCCCGATAGGACATGCCTGGAACACCTCCCGAGGGAAGCGACCAGGAGGCATCCGGAACAGATGCCCGAGCCACCTCAGCTGGCTCCTTTCGATGTGAAGGAGCAGCGACTCTACTCCGAGCTCCTACCGGGTCACTTTTCATTGTTATTTTGACACTTTTTCAAGAACCTTTTAGATTTGGGTAAAGCCAAACTGGAGAAAATGTGCTCTGTTCAGGAGGGGGTTGAGAGGTTAAACATTCCAAAGTTACAGAGTAAATATTTGGTATTTCTGAGAACTATTCCAGGGTGTATACAGGCGACAGCCGGTGAAAGTTCTCGTATCGAGGAACAGAAGGATGACGGAAAAGTTGGATTCTTTCAAAGCAAATGGAACAAAAGGGTAAAACTGACAAAGCCTGACTGTAAAACCTGCATCTAAATGAGTTTTGGAGCATATTTTTTTGATTGAACAATGCTTTTTAATGACAATGAAGGCACTTGTCACTTCTTCTCAAACCTCGACATCACCAGTGCCAGTTTCCCAGCCTTCTCCATAACACAATGCATTTGAAGCTTTCCTATTATTTGGCTGAAATCAACACTATATTAGCACTACTCAAACTGTGAAAAGGATTAGCACAATGATAAAGTTTCATAATAAAATCCACAGTCTTAAAACGTATTTAGTGACTTGAGAGTTAAGAATGCCAAGATTGTAATCTGCCTCTCACCCACGCCTTTGAAGTAGTCGGCTGTCTGCACATTCGCTGCTCCCACTTGCACAAAAGAGATGTAGACTTTGTACAGCACCTAAAATTGGAGAAGGAGAAACAAAAAAAAACATGCGGGTGGAAAAAAGGTCTACAATATCTCATAAAGAGTGAAGACTATGCTTTTATCCCGGACAAAAACACGCCATGGCAGTGCCCCACATCGTCGCTTTAATAATGGGTCATCATATGGCCCATTAAACTAATTCGCTGTTTACAACTAAACCAAAGCAAACATGTAGCGGTCAGTCATAATCGGACTAAAAGGTCGACCGGCTCAAACTAAAACTATGTCACGGTGAGTTTGTGAAAGCAGTGATTTTATAAGACGCTTAGACGGCAGGTGACTCCGGTCTCACCCATATGTGGCCTGTAATACACCACAACACGGAGAAAACATAATTATACGAATATCGGCATTTCTTTGATGAATCGTGGAATAGACAATCGCCTAAAAAAATCACCTGAATGAAAACTAGTTGGAATTTTCAGACTTTTTAAAGATTTTTTTGGCTTTTTTCAGATATTTGGTTATAAATTTACCGCTATATTACATTTTGGTTTGGTAGAAAATGCTAAATTGACTCTTAAGAACTTTCTAAAAAGTTACAATGCTCTCATCAAAAACACACCTGGAGCTGTGTTCTGAGCCGCTAGCGCATCTTAGAGTAATCTTTGGATGTTTTCTCCTCCTCTTGAGGTCCTTTCTCCAACTCTTGATCTCTTGTAAAGCTCAACCCTTTCATTGCGAAGTAAAAATCGCTCTCCATAGCTTCACTACAGCCGTTTACAGCTTTTATTTTCTCTTTATTGAAACAGCTGCGCAGCAAAGGGGAGAAAGAAGAGGGAGTGGGAGGAGCATATGGTGTGAAAACCTCTTCTCCTTCTTCCTCCTCTCTTCCTCCTTTTCTTCCTCTTCTTCTTCTTCTTCCTCTTCTTCTTCTTCCTCCTTTTTTTCTTCTTCTCCTTCTTCCTCCCTTTTTCTTCTTCTTCTCCTTCTTCCTCCTTTTTTCCTCCTCCTCCTCCTCCTCCTCCTTCTAAACCACATATGTCAGAGTCAAGGCCCGCGGGCCAAATCCGGCCCGCGAGTGGGTTTTTTCTGGCCCCTGGGATTATATAATTTCATTATTAGAACTGGCCCGCAGGTCACTGCACGCCAGCAGCATCCAGGTACTTTACACGCACCAACGGACTACATTTCCCACAATGCAACGGTGGCGCTCCGAGCGGGAGGCCACTTCCTTTCATTATTCATCAGCGGGCATTAGCATCACTTCAAAAGTCAACTTTCAGATAGTCTACCCTTAAAAATGGCAAAACGGAAGGTGGACACTGAGAACCGGACTTTTAAAACAAGGTGGGAGTCGGAGTACATGTTCACGGAGGTGCTGGAAAACCTGCGTGTCTTTTGTGTGGAGAAAGTGTGGCGGTGATGAAAGAGTTTAATCTGAGACGGCATCATGAGACAAAACACGCGGACCAAGCCAAGGATATGGACATGGAACAGAGGCTACAGAAGGTGGAGGAATTAAAACGAGGCCTTAAATCTCGGCAGGCCCTGTTCAGAAAAGCCAAATCACAAAGCGAGGCTGCTGTCAAAGCCAGTTTTATTTTGGCAGAAGAGATCGTTAAATCATCCCGGCCATTCACTGAGGGGGATTTTATTAAAAACTGTATGCTAAAAGTTTGTGACGAAGTTTGCCCAGACAAAAGGCAACTCTTTTCGAACGTGAGCCTGAGCAGAAACACCATTGCTCAGCGTGTGGACGAGCTGTCCATCAATCTAAAAGAGCAGCTTGTGAAAAAGGGAAAAGAGTTCATCGCATATTCCCTGGCTGTGGATGAGAGCACTGACATTTCGGACATTGCCCAGTTGTCGATCTTCATCCGCGGTGCGGACTCCAGCCTGAGCGTGACAGAGGAGTTTTTGGCGTTACGTCCTATGCATGACACAACTACAGGACATGATTTGTATGAAGAGGTGTCAAGATGTGTAAATGAGATGGGACTGCCTTGGGAAAAACTCGTGGGTTTGACAACAGACGGAGCACCTGCGATGTGTGGACACAAGAGTGGACTGGTGGCAAGGATACGGCAGAAGATGCAGGAGGAAAACGTCCCAGGTGAGCTGACAGCTTATCATTGTATCATACATCAGGAGTCGTTGTGTGGAAAAGCCTTAAAAATGGAACATGTAATGAGCACCATTACACGCGCAGTTAACTTTATCAGAGCCAGAGGTTTAAATCACCGCCAGTTCAAGGCATTTCTGAGCGAGTTAGAAACGGAGCATGGTGATTTGCTCTATCACACTGAGGTGCGATGGCTAAGCCAGGGAAAGGTGCTGCAAAGATGCTTTGAGCTGCATGAGGAGATTTGTCTGTTTTTGGACAGTAAAGGGAAAGACACTACTCAACTCCGAGATGAAACATTTTTGTGTGAAATGGCATTTCTGTGTGACATCACGACTCATCTGAATGCAATGAACTTGCAGCTGCAGGGTCGGGGTCGTGTCATCTCTGATATGTACAGCACAGTGAAGGCGTTTAAAACCAAACTGACTCTGTGGGAGGCACAGATGCGGAAAGACAAATTGAGCCACTTTCCTTGCTGCCAGACCATGAAAGAAAAGCTCTCTGCCAGTGTGTTCCCGTGCGCACAGTTTGCCGATAAAATTAGTGTACTTGCTGCTGACTTTCGACGTCGATTTGCTGACTTTGAAGCACAAAAAAGCAGGTTTGAACTGCTCGGTAATCCATTTGCAGTTGACGTGGAAAGCTCACCACCAAACCTCCAAATGGAGTTGATCGAGCTCCAATGCAATGATGCACTGAAAGCAAAATATGCGGCGGTGGGTGCTACGGAGTTTGTCCGTTTCCTCCCTGAAACAATGCCCCAGTTGCGCATCCAGGCTGCCCAAACGTTGTCTATGTTTGGCAGCACATACTTGTGTGAACAACTGTTTTCTGTGATGAAGCTAAACAAAACATCACACAGAAGTCGACTTACTGCAGAACACATCCACTCAATCCTGAGGATTTCCTCAGCCCAGAGCCTGGCCCCGAACATTGATGAACTTGTTCAAAAGATGAGACACCACCAAGTATCAGCCACAGCTTCAAAAACGTGAACATTACTGTGCAATGACGTATTTAGAGTTTTTACTCAGTTAAAATTTAAAAGTTAAATATTTGTTTTCACACCACATGTGACTTGTGAAAAATGTTTCATGTTAATAGATTTTTGCACTTTATTATTGTATTTCAATCCAATATTTCAGTTGAGTGAATTATAGAAAATGATATTATTTATTTCTTTGAAGTAAATTTAGGCCATTTTTGTTACTGATGGTGCCTTGAATAATACAGCTTCATTCATTTAATGTTCATGTTTTGGGGATTTTTACATAAAGCTTTTGTCCCTGTTCAAAATTAAAATTTACTGACAGAGCCATAAGAAATTATTTATTTATTTGATCATATACTAATATATTTTTAGGTTTTCAGTCTGTTTAATGGGGATCACTAGACTATATGCGGTCATTACATTTTTTTCAATGAACATTCGATCAGTCCGGCCCTTGGCTTGTTCCTAAATTTTTCATTTGGCCCCCCATCCATTTGACTTTGACACCCCTGTTCTAAACAAACCTCCCCTTTGATGCCATCACTGTCGGACATCAGCATTACTACAGCTCTTCCTGGTAACGTGGAATCGTGGGAGGATCTTGAGGTAAAATGTTATGTTTTTGCATGAGCTAGTACTTTAACATTAACCTCCCCACATCGGGTTGGCAGGACTCTTTGCAAAAATCTGCTTCAAATGACCACAAAGTGACTAAATCGCACACATTTTACACACCTGAAGCAGCACAGAAAGACCGGAGAAGAAGAATCAGTGCTGAAGTCAAGAAGGGGAGGGAGGGTGGGGTCAAGAGAGTTCAGATGAACAGTGTTGAATGAGCTCGGCTGCTATAAAAAAGGAATCCGGATGAAGACATGGTTGGCTGGTAAGAAAGGGTGAGTTGAGGCGTGGTCCTGCACCTGAACCTAGTCAATACAATATGAACTCCTTTTGCACAAAGCAGAGCAGTTTGAAATATAACCACAAACAAAACAAACTACAAAGTTAATGCTGGCTCTGAGACAATAGCATACTGCCTATTTACAAAAGTGAAAACTGTCAAGAGTAAGGTGACCAGACGTCCCAGGTTTTCCCAGTTTCGAGCCCTTTTTCTAAAGCCATTGATTGTCCCCGTTTCACCAAACAACGGTTAAAGGGGGGGGTATTATGCAAAATCGACTTTTTCAAGCTTTACATCATGTTATTATGTCATTCCCTCATTAAAAACATGCCTGAAGTGTTGCCTTGGCACATTCACGTATTTTTGAGTAATCTGTAGAAACTCTGATGGCGGCCATTTTAGGGATAGGTTTGCCCGAGTCCTCCTAGGAACGCCCCCACCTCCTGGAGACGCCTCCGAGCTTTCGTCACCAGCCGAGTAACCAACCACTGCTCCTCAGCAGAGCCCCCTCCCCACTGATGCCACAGACAGAGTGTGGAGGGGGCGTGTCGGAAAGAGTCAGAGGTTCTTAAAGAGACAGAGGCCTATTTCAAGACATTCACTACAGCCATTTTGAGAGAGACATTTTATACAAGGCAGTTATTCTAATTTACTGCATTTACAGACCGACAGAAGGTTTGGTTATCATTGTAGTGTGATATAGACTAGTGCTATGTGATTGAAAAAAGCATAATACCCCCTCTTTAAGGGAAAATGCTCAAATTATTTACTTAATGTTGATAAAAGTAACTCAGTCAGGAGCAAATATCCCGATAAAAGACCATCCACTTCCCGAATGAGATGTGGAGTTTTCCCTGCACTCTTGACCCATCGATTTATTCAGGAGCTGGACAGTGTTTAACTCACAGTGGGAGAAATAGTTTGTGGCTTGTCCTTGGAGCGGTTAGTAAGATGCGAGGCTGCGGGCAATGTTAATGTAGAGAAGAGGAAGTGTTGTAGTCAGTGCTGTTCGTAGCACACTGCACCTCAGCCAAACCCTCTTTTTCATCTAAGGAACACCCCAAGGCGACCGGCGAAAACACTGTTGTCGCGCCTGGCGGAATATCAGGCCCTCGTTCTATGTGGTCATTTGTCATTAGAGTGTGGAAGATTGAATGCTATAGTTGTGTCCTGGATATTGAAATAAATACTTGTCTGCATGTCCAACATCAGCCGTGTCATCGTATCAGGAATTGGTCAAAGTCGGACAAGCGGTCAATGCTGTTCCTCCTGCCGTTAACCGATGGCCCAGGGGCGATAGAAGCAAAAGGATCGGGAGTGGACACTGCAGAAGCAACAGCGGAAGTGACAGCGGCCGCCAAGCTTCCAAACGGCGCCCGCGATACAGCGACGGTGCGTTTGCTGTGGCGCAAATCGACCAGCGACTGATGCCCGATTCCAACTTTTGATAGAGTAAAGTTCTCCAGGGAAATATTTCTGCCTTCAAAGATGAGAAGAGCATCATCTGTGAGACAAAAAAAAGAAAAGAAAAAAGGTGACACTTCAGATCGTGAGCGGTTCCCAATCTTTTTTCTTTGAAGCCCCGACTTCTACTGTAGCCAACCCACCTCGTCCTACAATAACAAACCATTTATTTCAGACAGAGAGCAGCAACTCCAACAATGACAACAAGCATGTGCACATTTAATCTAGATTTGAGGGGAGATTTCAATAGTTTTTTCTTTTTTCTTATCGTTGTCGGTAATGCACACTAGCCTGGCTAACGCCAGACTAAAATCACAAGTTATATTTAGTCTGGCGACCACCAATTCATTTCCTCGTAGGAGAGGTGTGGTTTACGGGGCGCTACGAACGTCTATCATGCGTCTGCACGTAGCCCAGCCAATCGCATCATCGCATCCGATGACGTATGACGTACCCGCTGTAAACTTTCGAGCTAAACTATTTAGAACACGGTCTGAAGCTCGATCGCGTCTGCTGCTGTCTTGTTTGATCCGTAAATAAACTTTTTTTTTTTAAATCCGTAAATAAACTACAAGCTTCCGTGTATCGAATAGCTCGTCAGCGTCTTGCCGTCCCTCCTCGTTCTGTGATTGGTTCCCAAATCCACACGAAATTTCGGCCATGGTCCCCATGCTGCTGTGCAGTTCCAAATGATTCGAGCGCGTTAGCCAGGTTAAATGCACACGGTAATTCACGTAGTTTTGTTACGCACAGAGAAGGCTTCAATTCAAAGGTACAAAACATTACATGGATCGTAGGATGAGGCTAGAAACACATTAAATGTTATTATGCATCATGAAAAATGACACTCACATATGTATAATGAATGATTGGTTTATGAATGAATGATTTATTTTGGTTGATTGAGACATTTAAATCAATACAATTTCCAAACAGTAACACAAAAAAAAAATATTGTGCAGGGCATTTTTTTAATTTTTTTTTTGGGCGGTGATGATGGTAAGGAGCTCAGACCCGCGGTGTGCATCATGTGACCGCTGTATGGCGCTAATCTGTTTTCCACCCTAGATCTGATTTCAATATTCAGAAGCAATCTGGTTAGAATTGGCAAATTTTTACAATTTCATCCATATTGCAGTTTAATGTGTTTTGGACCATAAATGGTGTATTTTGGATGAACCATGCACTAAAAATAGCCAACATTATTTTCAAGAAATTTAGATTTAATGCCAAATTCAATGCAGTTCAATGCATTTTAATGATATTGGCTGCTTTAATTTCAGCATATTTATATAATGACTTTAATGCTTTTTAATGCGGCAGAAACCCCGCTATCAAGTGTTTTTGTGTTGCCTGGATATGAATATCAAAATATAAAGAAAGTTAAGACCCTAAAGCATTAACTTGCATTGACAACAGTAAGTTTTTGTTCATTTGGAAATCATTTTGTGTGAACTCAAAGTGAGGTCAGGTTGTTAGTTCAAGTTTACATGACAATGGACAAAACGCATGTTTCCAATATGTTCATGGATTACATATACGTATGTAAACTTCAAGGATGTGTACAGGTCTTTTTTCTTTCCCTTTCCCTGTCAATCTTAAGTGAATGACTATGGACAGATAGTTTCTATTTCTACATGGTTATACGGAGCTTGTACATTTGGGTATAGTTGGTATAGCAGGGCTGAGCGATATTATATATATTTTTGTATGATCAGAACGAAAGAGAGATGTGCCTTGGTATAACTCTTATGTACCATATGGTGTATTATCTATTTACGACTGTAAATGATAAATCCTTTATTTTTATTTTTTAGTAGACTGTAAATTATGAAATTCTTTGACATTTTGTACGATCATAAACGATTTATATCAACATGTAAGCCCAGACTCATGCATCGGTTTCTTGCATGAGTCTAGCGGAAAGTTTATGTGATGATTACTTGAATGAGAGATAAGGCGTAGGTTTACTTTAAGTTCTTTGAACTTCTTCCTACTCCTTTTGAGCACAAAGTTTTGTTTTGTATTTTTTTCTTTCTGTAAAATGTTAACATACTTTTTCTGCTCAAATGAATAAATAAATGAAATGAATTATTTTTTTCCGGTTGGGATCCACTCCTAACCTAACTGGAAGATTAGCCGATTTGATAGTGTTTTGGGTTGATGTGAGAAACTCTCTATTACAGCACACATTCACTGTGGCATTGTTTAAAGATCCCAGTGTTGCATTCAATTCAAACCAAGATTCTACAGTAATTACAACTACTTGGACTATACCTGGATTGTAGTGCTCGCTGCTAGACACCTCTGTGATCTTCGTCCACAGGTCTTGGACGGTCAGAGGCCTGAACTGCTCCTCAGTCTCACAGAGATGGACCTCAAAGGAATCACCATTGTCGGGGATTATTGTAACTGTGCACATTTTCAACCTTGAAGAAAAGAGAGGTTATACGATTTGCATTTACGACCATATTAGTCCAGCGCTCCGGTCTCTGCACTGGCTTCCTGTCACTCAGAGAATAGACTTTAAAACAGCTCTGCTTGTTACAAGTCTTTTCATGGTTTAGCTCCAAAGTCCATCTCTGACATGTTAGAGCCGTATGAACCATCTCGGGCCCTGAGAACTTCAGGGAGGGGCCTCCTGGTGGTTCCCAGAGTCAATAATAAACATGGTGAGGCTGCGTTTCAGTTTCATGCAGCTAAAATCTGGAACTGTCTTTATGAGGATGTGAGACAGGCCTCAACTCTGACAATGTTCAAATCCAGGCTGAAAACAGTTCTGTTTGCCCGTGCATATGCCTGAAAGTATTTTATCTGCACTCTCGCCTTTTACTGTAATTGATTAATCTTATGTTGATGTTTTTATTGATTCTATTTGCTTTCTTGTATTTATGCAACTGTGAAGCACTTTGAATTGCCTTGTGTGTGAATTGTGCTCTACAAATAAACTTGCCTTGCCATTTTAAGTCCGGCAGAATCTATTTTCCTGTGGCGAAAATGCTTTAGTTTACACTTAACATTACATCAATGCATTTTGTTATAATAATGATACAATTAATCATTTGAAAAGGAAGGATGTCCAAACCAATGAATGTCAGGACTCAGTACTTTCTTCCAGGACATACATAACTCCTTGCCCTCCAGTAACAATATCAATACGATAGTAATTATGACATGATATTGGTAAGTATGTAAGCTGTAAGGAGTGGGCATCCACTGTGTACTTTTATTTCTCTAAAGTTTTGCTGTTGTCTTTCAGGAACCCAATCCTTTATTCCCCCTTCAGCTCAGCCCCCGCAGCAGTCCTCGTAGACAAAGCAAGACTAGAGACAAACTTCCAATTCGTGTCACACAGCAAGGTCTGTAGAGCTCAACAGCCCCACCTACAGGTCACGTGCTGTGGTCCAGAAGTAAACAAAATAAATCTATTGTTCTTCATATTGCAGGCTTAAAACAACACAATAATAATAACAATAACAATAATAATAATAATAATAATAATAATAATAATAATAATAATAATAATAATAATAATAATTGTACTGATATTATGCATACATCCATCCACTATGTGGCGCTGTTGCCTGGAGTTACTGCCTGACGTGCTGAATAAAAGTTGTACTGGAAATGGCATCCTGAGTACGAGTGCAGTCATTACATGTAGGCGGCTGCATATATGAAAAAAAAACACCTAACACCAAAAAAATTGCTACAAATGGTTTTTCAATGGTTTTCTGTAGTATCAGGTGTGCTTATTAACATACTAAAAGTCTACCAAAATCTGACCTCTGGAAAGGTCTAATTTTCAAGATGGCGTCCAAGAGGGTGGCGAGATCTTTAAAATAGAAGTCTGCGCGGTACCGATTTTTCAGTCCCGCGCCCGCCCGCCCCCGCATGGTGCAGTACCGCTCCCGCCCGCATCCCGCAAAGGATTGTCATTTTTATTCCCGCTCCCGCCCGCATCTGTGTTTTTTTGTCCCGCTCCCGCCCGCAAAAATCCCGCAATATGCAAAATGGGGACGTTTGCACTGCAGGAGTCATGACCAGTGCAGGAAGATGTGTGGACGGACCTCGGGCCGCGCACACGGGGCAGAGCAGAGACGTCTTGCTCCGCCCTGCTCTCCCCTGACTCATTGGGCTCTTGCCAAATCAGGTTATACAAAAAGCAAATAGACCAGCTCAGGCCTGTCCATATAGCCTTGTGTATGACATAGGTTTGTCACGGTGGGACAGTCACACCAGTTCAACCCCAAACTAAGCTATGCTCCTGTCACTGTGTAGCATCAAACACAGACTGAATCTATCAACAAACGCACGCGCTTCATGTCAGATAAGTCCGTGCAATAGCCGCACATTAAGGGCAGACTTTACTCCACAGAATAAGCATAAAAACACTACACTCACTGTGCACTCGATCTTCTGGGTCAGTCCTCAGCTCCAGTTGGAAAAACTTTATAATCCACAAAACAGGCCTGTCTTCACCTGCCCCGCGCCGATCACCGCCTGTTTTACATGTCAAAAGTTGTAAATAAGCCTTAACTTCTCCATGGTGTAGCCATGGCCGTATCTACCATTGAGGTCACCGAGGTCCGGACCTCGGTAAAATTTTAGCTTTTTTTTTTTTTTTTTTTTACACATTGAATCCTGCGCAGATGAATGTTGTAAACACGCGCTTCTACAGGCGTAAGAGCCTCTAGTTCAGACGTGGATGAGCTTGTTCTGAACCTAAACGTGTCCACTCTGAAACCGGACCTCATGAGCTGCTTTGGACCCGAGTGCGTAAAACTCCGCGGAGGCGGAGGCGCGGCTGTGCGTCAGCCTCACTACAACAGCAGCGCATGAACCGCGCCAAAGTTTGATTGAGATGCAATTTCTTTGCTCTCCGTCATAAAGAGAGAGGAGTCAGTGCGCGCGCCGTCACGGTGACCTCGATTTACAACAGGAGTTTTCCTCATTCTGATCTGAGGAGCGAGAGGAGAAGGAGAAGCGTCTGCGCCTCATCATTGCCTCCTCCTCTGCTGCTCACTTTGTTTCTGTCTCATGCAAAGAATGTCCTGCGTGTAAATGATCTTCGCTTTAATGAGAGCTTAAACCAGCGCATTCACCTTTGTAGCTCCAGTGGTTTGACAGTGAGGGCGACGCAGAGGGGGCGGGGCCAGAGCGCAGAGTCTGATGTTCAGAATGAGCCAAAGCAAAACCCTCAGCTTCACCCATTCACACCCACAGCCTCGTTTTCAAAACAATTTTCATTTAATATTTCAGTATTTATTTAGGACAAGACATTCTTATTGCCTCTCACTCAGGCGAGTAAAACTGTTTGGAAAACCTGCTTCACAGTAATAATGGATAAAATAGATATTAAATAGATATTTTGTTTTGTGATATTCATCATGTCAAAGTAGGGGGTACGTGACTCGTCACCTAAAACTTCAGGGGGTGCACGGCTGCACCCACTGCCCATGGGTCGACTGATGGAAGCGAGGCCAGTTTGCACCATCTGCATGTCCGACCACCATCCACTCACTGGTCCCAAACGATGCAACAAAAAGCAATTTTGGAAAATGGCTCAAGGATGAGACAAAAGTGTTTTTGATCACTTAAAATACAGGAAATTACATCTGAATCTTTAAAAAATTCCTGGGGGAGGACCCCCAGACCCCCCGGTTTAAAGAATTATCCGGACCTCACTGTTTTTTAAATCCTGGCTACGGCCCTGGGTGTAGCTACTGCAACCACGCGCTGTTGTTTTGGTCAGTGGAGGCAGCGTGGAAGATGCATTCAGGGACCGTGAGAAGTGCGGGAAAGGCGCACTTCTTCTTTTATTCACAAATGTGAGGAAAATGTGGACAAATATACAATAGTGTGGTTCTCCAGCGGGGGGGCAATAGGGGTGGCAGGAACTGACTCCCAAACATCAGGAGGAACGACCGCAGGAGGAGGAAAAGCCGGCGGAACAACTTCAGCACCTGAGGAGCGGCGGCAAAAGTGCGCACTTCTTACGGTCCATGAATGCATCTCTCACGCTGCCTCGCAACAACAATGTGTGGTTACAGCAGCCACACCATGGATAATAAGGCTTATTTACAACTTTTGACATGTAAAACAAGTGGTGATGGGCGCGGGGCAGGTGAACACAGGCCTGTTGTTGTGGATTATGTAAAAGAAGTTTTTCCAACGACGAGAGAGAATCATTGGATAAAGAGGCAAAGAGCAGTAAGTTCTTCGACGGATCCTCAGAAGATCGAGTGCACAGTGAGTGTAGTGTTTTTTATGCTTATTCTGTGGAGTAAAGTCTGGCTGAATGCCATGTTGCACTAACTCATTGCGCGTGCGTTTGTTGTTATGTGTTTGACAGATCCAGTCTGCGTTTGTCCGTGTTACGCAGTGACTGGAGCCTATAACTGTATCAATTTTGAGCATGAACACAGTGATTCTGCGGTACTAATGCTCTCGTTATCAAAATAGAATGAACAAATGAAATGAAAATGAAAAATTATTTAGTTTGCAGGACAGCAGTTTATCGTCCCACCCGCCCGCTCCCGCACTCTGCCGTCCCGCCCCCCTCCCGCGCCCGCAATGAGCTTTAAAAATGTGTCCCGCGCCGCACTGTTTTGCGTTGGGTCCCGCGAGTCCCGCGGGACTCCCGCGGGAGTGCAGGGCTCTACTTTAAAATGCCCATTACTCCTTTATTATTCATCCTAGACAAGTCATTTTGGTGTCTAACCCCATGTTTTGGGTGTCTAGGAATCCAATGGGCTTGTTCAAATTGTAGTGACATGATCACATAATTATGATATACAAATCGTGGACAAAGACTCTATATATTAACATTAGCGAGTTGTCACGGCAACGGCACACATTTTCAATGCAACCTTTGCTTCCCAGAGGCTTAGAGGGGCAGGGATGGGCTCGTTTTAAAGCCCCAACCCTCTTCTTCCCAATGCAATAAAAGGTACGTCATTTACTCACGGAGATATTCACTAAAGTCTGCGAGGTGAGCGCAGTTATCTTAGTATTTTATCAGTTAGCATATTTAAATTATAGTGAAAAGATTGCAATTACAAAGTGATTACAAATCTTAATTATTTTTGAAGAAATACCTTTGATTTGCACCAGATTTACAAATAGTCATTGTCACACTGTTCCTCCCATAAAGGTGGATAATGTGGATTGGCACAATTTTCCACTTGACGTGGTCCACAAGCAGGTGTGCATGGTAGTCCACATCCTCTGCAACGACACCGTGGTGTTCGGCAGGCAGTTGTGCATAAATATCTCATTCTTCTGGAACTCTATAACTCCAGAAGGTTGTGTCACAACCTGTGAAAGCTTGAATAAACAGTAACTGAGAACACAAGTCACCCCCCAAGACTTGTTTCATCTCGTTGATATTTTATACTTTAGGAAGTGTGGATTTGTCCAAATGAAAATAGAAGTCCCCGTTTTTCATCTCAGCCTAGTAGAGAAGAAGAATATGTAAGTCTGTATCTTGGTCTATCAAGATCCTGGGCTGATGTTGGGACACCTGGATTGCTGCCTTCACAACGTCCATGTCTGCATCTCCTGTGCTGATAACATTGCAGCTGTTCTTCTGCAGTTCCTCAGTCACAAGACCAATAAGTTCTTGCCTGTTACATGGTCTGCAAAGAAAATTTTCCTTTACCACAAACTCAATTTTGCACTGAAGGATCTTCACTGTAGCCATCACAAACTACAGTTGCTTTACCATAATGACGTATCAAGCAAAGAATGTCATGAATGTCATTTGCTCAGAGTGTATTACCAGATTATGGTGTGGATCAGAAAGGGGAGTGACATGAATGTGGTGGATGGGGATGGAAACCTGGTCTCACCATACCCTCATACTCACTTCATAGAGAGAGTCTACTTCTTGTGGATATTCCCAATTGTGCTCCGTTTTCAGGAGGGAGGGGTGAACTCCTTTTAAAGTTTTAAATGATTGGATCTGATTTTACCCAATCGCTAGCGTTTAGTTGTGAAGTAATGCACCTGAATGAGTGAAGCAAAGCTATCTAATGCTTGACGTCACCTACAACATCTGCCTCCCCCGCCCGCTGAATGGTAGGTTGAAATTTAACCGATGCAACGCAGCCACTGAAATCAGACCCAGACGTTCATGTAGGGAAATTGTAATTGACTGGAGTTTACGAATGGCTAAGGTCAGGCCAGTTTGTGCCAGTTCTGACCGATAAAACTGCTGCCCTGAAAAGTCTCCTGTAGATGGAGACTGTAGATGGCACAACTACCTGCCGACCACCACGGTGTAGTTGCAGAGGATGTGGACGACCACGCACACCTGCGTGTGGACCACGTCAAGTGGAAAATTGTGCCAATCCACATAATCCACCTTTATGGAAGGAACTGTGTGACAATGACTATTTGTAAATCTGGTGCAAATCAAAGGTATTTCTTCAAAAATAATTAAGATTTGTAATCACTTTGTAATTGCAATCTTTTCACTATAATTTAAATATGCTAACTGATAAAATACTAAGATAACAGAGAGGCCACGTCGGCCCTGACATGGTGGACCTTCCAGGTCCACCATGTCAGGGCCGACGTGGTCGCTCACCTCGCAGACTTTAGTGAATATCTCCGTGAGTAAATGACGTACCTTTTATTGCGTTGGGAAGAAGAGGGGCGGGGCTTTAAAACGAGCCCATCCCTGCCCCTCTAAGCCTCTGGGAAGCAAAGGTTGCGTTGAAAATGTGTGCCGTTGCCATGACAACTCACTAATGTTAATATATAGAGTCTTTGTCCACGATTTGTATATCATAATTATGTGATCATGTGACTACAATTTGAACAAGCCCATTGGATTCCTAGACACCCAAAACATGGGGTTAGACACCAAAATGACTTGTCTAGGATGAATAATAAAGGAGTAATGGGCATTTTAAGGATCTCGCCACCCTCTTGGACGCCATCTTGAAAATTAGACCTTTCCAGAGGTCAGATTTTGGTAGACTTTTAGTATGTTAATAAGCACACCTGATACTACAGAAAACCATTGAAAAACCTTTTTTAGCAATTTTTTGGGGGTCAAACCATATATGCAGCCGGCTAATGGTACCAGGAGTAAATTAAGAAAATTTACTGAAATGAACAACATTCGACCACCAGAAGAGTTGAAACTCTCGGGGAATGTAAACGAAAACTGGAAATCCTTCAGGCAGAGTTTTGAGCTGTATTTGTTAGCAGCTGGCCTCGATGGCACGGATAAAAAGCGCAAAGTAGCATTGTTGCTAACGGTTGCGGGCCGCGGAGCACTGGATGTGTTCAACACATTTCAATTCGACAATGAAGATTTTGAATTGGATGATGTTTTGGCAAGATTTGAGGATTACTGCACACCATGAAGAAATGAAACCTATGAACGGTACGTGTTCAGGAACAGGATGCAAAAGGACAACGAGTCCATAGAGCAGTATGTAACAGATCTACGTCTCAAAAGTCAGTCCTGTAATTTTGGCCCCCTCTGTGACTCAATGATACGTGACCAAATTGTGATCGGAGAACAAGACAAGAGGGTGAGGATGCTATTGCTAAAAGAAACGGATCTTACGGTGGAAAAAGCCATACACATCTGTCAAGCATCCGAGAGCACCAAGTTACAGCTAAAGACTTTTGACAATGACGGTGAACCAGCGGCTGTGGACGCCATAAAGAAAGGAGAGACAGAGAAGAGGCGTTTCAGAGACACTAAAGACAAAAAGAGAGACAAAAGGGACTGTGAAAGATGCGGGAATAAGCACGGTCCAAAGCAATGCCCAGCATATGGAAAAGACTGCAGGAAATGTGGTGGCAGAAAAAACTTCGCAAAGTGCTGTTACGCAAAGAGAAACGTCCACATAGTGAGACAGGACAAGTCAGCGAGCAGCGGCGACGAGGAAGAACCTCTGTATCTGGATGCAGTTACACTAACGGACCTGGACGGTACTGAGGATGAATGGATTGCGCATCAAATGTTAACGGTGTTGAAGTGCCACTGAAAATTGACACTGGTGCAGAGATTAATGTTTTGCCATTCAAATATTTCAACAAACTGAGTCCAAAACCGCAAGTGAGACCAAAGAAACTGAACTTGAGAGCATACAACAACCAGCCTATTCCCCACAAAGGAGTGTTTCGAGCGACTATCAAAGGAGACGGTCGTTTCTGCAATGCTCTGTTTGTCCTTGTGGAGGAGGATAGACAACCGATACTAGGACTCAAGGCAAGTAAAAAGATGGGACTAATCAAAAGGATTAATGTTATTGATGGCACTGTTCTGAATACTGCTAATTCACAACAGAATAACGCAAAAGAAAGTCCAAACACAACAAATGAAACTGTGAAAAAGTACAGTGATATTTTTCATGGTGTTGGCTGTCTACCAAACAAATACAAAATACAGCTAAAGGACAATGCAGAACCAGTGATACATGCAGCAAGAAAAGTGCCTGTAGCACTCAAAGACAGACTAAGGAAGGAGTTACAAACACT
This sequence comes from Gobius niger, assembly GCF_951799975.1. NCBI lineage: Eukaryota > Metazoa > Chordata > Actinopteri > Gobiiformes > Gobiidae > Gobius > Gobius niger. The sequence continues at coordinate 11,294,012 of NC_136855.1, read as the reverse complement.
CATTGATAAAGGAATTATCCGAAAAGTTGAGGAACCGACAGACAGGGTCAATTCTCTCGTTATTGTGGAAAAGAAAAACGGAGATCTGAGATTGTGCATAGACCCAAGAGATTTGAATAAGTGGATCAAAAGAGAACATTTCAAGTTGCCTACGAAGACAGACATTACAAGTGCAATGGCAGGTGCACGTTACTTTTCCAAACTGGACGCATCATCAGGTTTCTACCAAATCGAACTGGACGAGGAAAGCACAAAATTGTGCACGTTCAATACACCCTTTGGGAGGCATTGTTTTCTGCGCATGCCTTTTGGAATTGCCTCCGCACCTGAAGTTTTTCACCGGACTGTACAACAAATATTCGATGGTGTGGAAGGAGTTGGAGTATTCCTGGATGATGTGGTCATATGGGGAACCACACAAGCTGAGCATGACGCTTGGCAAAAGTAATGGAAAAAGCAAAGCAAGCAGGGCTGAAACTGAATAAACAAAAATGTCAGTTTGGGGTGAGTGAAATAACTTACCTGGGAGACAAGCTGTCAGCTGCAGGGATACAGCCGGATCCCGAAAAGGTGAGAGCAATCACGCACATGCCCATGCCCAAAAACAAAGCAGACTTGCAGCGAGCCTTAGGCTTAGTCAACTACGTCGGCCGTTTCATTCCGAACTTGTCGGCTAACACAAAAGCACTACGTAGCCTGCTGGAAAATGGCAAAGAATGGCAGTGGAGCCATGAGCACAACACTGAATGGGAGATGCTAAAGAGCAGCCTTGTAAGAGAGCCAGTGCTGAAATTTTATGATCCTGCTCTTCCAACCAAAGTTTCCACAGACGCCTCTAAGGATGGGTTAGGAGCGGTGTTGCTTCAGCAGCATGAGGACACATGGTTTCCAATTGCGTATGCCGCTCGCACTATGACAGCAGCAGAGAGAAACTACGCACAAATAGAAAAAGAGACTCTGGGAGCGGTATTTGGATGCGAAAAGTTTCATGAGTACATTTACGGACAAGAAGTAGTGCTAGAGACGGATCACAAACCACTGATCGCAATCTCCACAAAACCTCTGGGAGAGGCACCACCACGCATTCAGCGCCTGCTGCTCCGCCCCCAAAAAAATAAGTCTCACATTTGAGTTTACACCTGGGAAACACCTCGTTGTGGCAGATGCTCTCAGCCCAGCTTCTCTGGACTGTAAAGAGCCAAGCAGCACTGAACATGATGTGCAAGTGCATGTGGATACCATGAGAAAGCACATGCCTGTGTCGGAAGACAAATGGAAGCAAATCGCAGGAGCTACATCAAATGACACAACGCTGCGAGATGTGATAAACACGATCAGTTTACCAGGAGAACAAAACCTGAGCCACCCATACCAAAACTTCAAAGAGGAGCTGTCCGTAGTGGAGGGAGTTCTTCTGAAAGGAAAAAGGATTGTCATCCCCATGTCAATGCGCTCACAAATGTTGCATCTCACACATGAAGGACATTTAGGCATTGAAAAGTGCAAAAGACGTGCCAGAGCTTTACTGTATTGGCCACAAATGAAAAAGGACATTGACAGTTACATCCAACGCTGTGAGACGTGTCAACAACACAGATACCAACAACAAAAGGAGCCACTTCTCGCTCACAGCAGACCCAACGAGCCTTGGAGAAAGGTTGGTGCAGACTTGTTTCACCTGGCAGGGAAAGATTACCTTGTTATGGTGGACTACTTTTCAAACTACCCAGAAGTTGCTTTTCTCACAGATACTACTGCAAAACAAGTGATCAAGCACTGCAAAGCCATTTTTGCAAGACACGGAATCCCGGTGACAGTGGTAAGTGATAACGGACCTCAATTCAGCAGCCAAGAGTTCAAGGACTTTGCTGACAACTATGGGTTCAACCACGTAACATCTAGCCCACTGTTTCCACAGTCAAATGGCTTGGCAGAAAAGGCAGTGCAGATTGTGAAAAGACTGTTCAAAAAAGCAGCGGAAACACACAGTGACATTTACCTAGCATTGCTTCTCCACTGGAGTGTGGAAAATCTCCAGCTGAACTTCTGATGAGTAGAGAACTGAGAACCCGTCTACCTTCAGCTTCACACTTGCTGGAAAAGGAGAAAGAACAGCGTACAAACCAAGCCGAACAAAACCAGGCTTACAATAAAACTGCTAAAACGCTAAGCCCACTATCACAAGAGGACGTGGTACGTGTCAGATGTGATGGGAGATGGGGACCTGTTGCAAAGATTATCAGAGAGACGGCACCCAGGTCCTATGAAGTCATCACTGAGTACGGCAGCACACTGAGAAGGAATCGACGTCACCTACTAAAAGTACCTAAAACATCTTTCGTGGAGCTCGAGAACAGACAAGATGGACTAATGAAAAACACCAGTCCAAAGCGTCCAACTTCCACACAAGGTACTAGTGACATTGTGCATGCTCCAAGTGACACCACCAATGCGACGCCTGAAAGTGCAGTACAGGAAAGACCACGGAGAAACATTGTGAAACCTAAAAGACTTATTGAAGAATATTGAGTGAGCTATAAAAGTAAAAAAAAAAAAAAAAAGAAAAGAAGCAAAAACAAAGGTAGACCTACATGTTTATTTTGTTTTACAAGTGCCTTATGTGAAAAAAATGGTACTGTTGTATACAGATGTATATATTAAAAAAAAAAAAAAAAATAATAAAAAAAATATATATATATATATATATATATATATATATATATATATATATATATATATATATATATATATATATATATATATATATATATACATTTGATTTGTCTATATTGTTATGACACATTTACTTAAAAAAAAAAAAAGGGAGATGTACTGATATTATGCATACATCCATCCACTATGTGGCACTGTTGCCTGGAGTTACTGCCTGACGTGCTGAATAAAAGTTGTACTGGAAATGGCATCCTGAGTACGAGTGCAGTCATTACAATAATAATAATAATAATAATAATAATAATAATAATAATAATAATAATAATAATAATAATAATAATAATAATAATCGATCCGACTCTTACCTCTTCTTCCCCTGCTTTCCTGACAAGTTACTTTCACTTCCGTTATTATGGTCTGCTGTGATTGGCCATTTGAAGTGATGGAGTAATGTAAAAAAATCCCATCGACAGACACGGTAAAAAAATGCATAAATAGAAATATATACAGAATCCACATTGACTGTATTTGGTTTTTTGGTGAAGACGTACAATTTATTTCCATAAACACATTTAATGACATACATCATCAGTCCATTTAAATTCAGAAAAGTACTTAACTTCATTTATTTTCTTTTAATCAACAACAGGTACAGTATCACAACCATCAATAGGCAAAAAAAGGCATGATTAAAAGGAAAACAATGATAGATTGAAATCAGATTAAACCAGAGCAATCTCAAATCAGATCAATTAAATTAAACATGCACTTAAACAGCTTTGAATTTAACTATTACAGAACCACTGCAGTAGCCTTGGATCACTAACTATAATCCAACCTCTCTCATGACAAGTGCAGGGTTTAGAGGGAGCTACTATGTTCTTATGTCCAGACCGTTATGTTGATTTCGTCGGCGACAACTGTGGCCTTCCTCAGAGTCACTCCATGTTACTGGGATGTGTCTGGTCAGCCGATTGAAACAGTTTTTGGCCCTGTCTTCCTGTTTGTACCAGCAGGCCGACAGCGCCATCTGCAGTCCGACTTCTCCTGAACTGTGTCCCAGTTGTGGGAAAGTCGGGACGCCCCCTCATCCCGGTTCACAGTCTGGGGGGCGTGCTTCCGGATCTCGATGTCTTCTCTGATGTAATGGTGGTATTTGTTGCTTTAACATGGGCATTGTCCCAATCCATGAGGCGGCTCTCCCTCTTGCAGTGGTCTGATATAGTCGCAATAAGCCACTGCATATCACCTATGATCTCAGTCCGAGTGTTGGGGTAACGTATTACAAAAGGAACGTGTTACAAAAACTTACTTGTTTCAGTAACTAAGGGATATAACATATTATTTACACAAAATAAGGGAATATATTAGTCATTATAATTTAAGTATCTCAAGTTACAACAAGTGCATTAATGTATAAACAAAAAAATGGCAATTTCCTCCCAAATAAAATGCAGCACCAAAGCAAGTTGAACTTTGGTGTATAAGATCTGCAGTTGCATGTAGCTAACGTCATCAAAACAAAACAGAGAATGGGGAAAAACTAAGGAAAAGGAAATCTTTGACTGCACTTTTGCTCTGTGGCATTATTACTGTTTTGACAAAAGTAAGTAGTGTAACTCAGCCACATTTTTTGGAACTCTAATATGTAATACAAACATCTTACATTCTTAAAGCACAAGTAATTTCAAATATATGACAATTTTGAAGCAACTTGCCCAACAGTGCCAAACAAAAAGTCCAGCAGTGTTAGAGAAATAACAATGGTGTTCGAGAGGATAGATGAATGACAGGCAGCAGTCTGGATGTCTTATGCAGGAGAAGTTTATTTACCATCGGTGCGGGACCCAGAGACATGAACTCGAGACATTGCGCTAGTCCTACCATTCAAGTCTGTCTATGCTTCCACAGAAGAGGGATAAATACCCTCTCAGAGCGTCATACTGATACGCAAGCATTCAGTGGCAGAGAGTGGGCGCCTGAGCACCACAGTCAAGGCTATGACAGAGATAGTACGACTGTACAGCCTGACCCAGTATGATAAATAGCGATTTAATGTTATCCTCTAACACTCCTCCCTTTCAAAACTACAGCTTTCTAGTGGTTTTGACTAAGTGAAAAAAATCAAAATTAAACGCCAGCATAAAATAAACCTGAATCAACTACCTAAGTTTCAATTTAATCCAAAACCAAGATTTTAGAATAAAATCAAAATTCAAATGGTTTATCTATGCCCTAAGTGGAAGCATACACAGAATTTACATTTCAAAACAACATTCAACACACTTCATGTAAAGTACCACAGTACACAGTTATACGGGTCATTGTGATGGAATTAAATGACCCCCCTCCCAGTGACCCCAAAGTACTGAGACATGTGCATCATTAGATTCACTAATCACCCAATCGGGGCAAATACTGCTACCAATAAAAACACATGCATCAAGTACTAAAGGCGTGTAAAAGGGGGTACCATGACCAAACCTCAAATCCCCGACCTGATTGCCAATTATCAGGGATAAGTAAAAGATCATGGCCGCCAATCAGTTTCTCCTGCAAATGATATATTATTGGTCCAAGTCAGAAAATGTACATACAATAAAATACAAACACAACACAATATTCAAAGATATGAATCAATCAATTCTCCTGAGAATCATATTCACATATTAAGAGAATGCTCATAGCAAACTATTAATCATGAAACAATCTTCATACCGGATGGTTAATTTCAACACAACACTTGTGAGGCCCGTCAAAACACCTCCAGGTGCTTCAGATCTATACGGATCACGAGTAGACTATCGTGCCGTAACACCTCTTGGTGTGTCTTTGGGATTATTCTGCCCACACACACCAAGAGTTCCCTATTGTCTTCCAAGTCTTCAGGTTGAAATAGAATGGCGTGGAGAATTGGCAGCGTCCATTGAGAAGGGTGCAAGCTCATACACTCGTGCACAATGAATTTTCCTTAAAATTCAAATCTAACGAGATCGTAAGTCTTATTATTTGTTATCCCTTGCTTCCAATGTTTTAATCAAGATTAAAAATAATGTTACTGAAAACTGCTAAGCAAGAAACCATCATTCAGGACAAAATATATTAAATCCTCTTATACTTCAGGCGTAATGGCCTCTGAAATAGAGCTTAAAACCCTTCCTTTTTGACCTAAACATACCTGCAATGAGCAACACACACAAAACATAACATGAAAGAACCTCACCACAAGATAACCAAGTATTGAATACCTGCCCTTTTGTCTTGTGAATCTGTACCTGCAAAGTTATGAATCGAAATAAAATGAAATTGGTAAGTTGAATAACTAAGCCATAAAGAATAAGCACCAAAGATTAAAAAATATAAATGCAAAATCAAAATATAAGCTGAAAACTGACTGGACCAAAATGAGTAATAATATATAGAAAGAATAAAATAGAAAAATGCTAAAATAATAATAATAATAATAATAATAATAATAATAATAATAATAATAATAATAATAAAAATAGGTAATATAGAAATAAAGTATTTAAAAAAAATATCTAGCCTCACACTAAGTCCTAATTGATCAATATGCCTTTGTCGCTTTAATTGAAACAAACTGCCAACCATCATTGGTTTAAGCGGGAACAAATCCTGGCTTTAACGCTCCCTCGGTGTTGGCCACTAGTGACGGACTTCAGTGATATGGCCAGAAAAGAATAAACAAACACTAAATAAATGAACACTACATCTAAAATACATGCTGTAAAATTAAAAATACATGAAAGCTTATTAACTATAAAAGAGTAATAAAATATAAAATAATAAATGTCAAATATAAAGTAAATATGAATACACACAACTATGAAATAAGTAAATAAGTAAAAATGTAAATATAGAATAAAAGCACTTATGAATATATAAATGAAAATAATTAATTCTAAATGCTAACAAAAAGAAAACAAGAAACGAGTTTGGAAGAAAAGAGACACAATAAATGATTAAAAGAAAATTCCTCTGTACTTTATCAAAAAAGGCCCATCCTCAAAAGAGTCAATGCAGCATGCTTGAAAGTAAGCATAGTGTTATTCATTTCTCCTTTTGTCTTTAATGTGTTTTATTTTTAGTTGCCTTTAGGTTCTTAAAACCACATCACTAAGATTAAAACATCAAGAATTGAGATACTGTACTATGAATTTTCTTTAGCTCTTTAACTCTTTAACTATAATTTACTATATTAAATTCAATTGTCTATTCCAGACTTAAATTAAATTGGTCTCTAAAGTTTAATTTACACATTTCTGGTCAGGACCCCCAAAAACCCTTTGCGAACTATTCGAGATATAAAGTGTTTAGTAATTTAGACAATGTCAAGCAAAACAACACTTAAACTCTTTTATATTATTTGCATAATTTTCTTTTATTTGACCTCTATATTCAAATCAGTGCTGTTTGCAAATAGGAATTATTTAAAATTCATATTATCTCAGTGCTCGCCTCCTGGGGGATCCTAACCCCTACTTTGGGAACAACTGTTCCGACTAATGTTGGAATTTATTAAGACACTTAGTTTGCATTCTAAACCTCTGGTTACCTTTGTACAGTTTGGACTCCAGCTGACCTTGTCTTGAACCTTGTTCTCGAGGCATTACTTAGAAGAGCAAAGGAAGTGTTTTGACTACTCCAATCTAACCTTGGGCACAAAATGTAACAAAGCAAATACTTAAACTATCTTTAAAGGAACCAGGAAGCCAACCTGCCGTAATCTGGGCATCTCTCAATATTCAAATCTTTTATAAAGATTAACGATGTGCAACTCCTGTACAACTGAGAGCCTATATAGACATTCAGAGCCTAGAAAGACAGAGTTAAATTTCACTTTACCACAAGTCTAAACAGTGAAGACAAAATAACAAAATATAATATTTTTCAGGTCCTGGTACTTTTAGAACCAGGCCTACAAACTCAGGCTTCTCAAGCAAATCGCAGCAGAACAACATTTATCCATCTATTCTATTATTGGGCTAATAAACTAAAAATGCAAGCCATTTCAACTTCTCGATTGTACGCATTTTAAATTCAAATTTGTCTGACTGTGATCAATATCATTTGTTTTTTATTGCTCATCACACACAAATCATACCTTTTATTAACATAACTACTTGTAGTTATACATCTTTCCCTCATATATTTTTTCCTTGTGTATTTTAAAACCCAGTTGTTATACTCACAAGTTGCAGCTAAAAAAGAGACATTGTGACATTGTGACACCGGAAATCAGTCCTCCACACAGTTCCTGTGGCCTGTAACAGATTATAAAGCAGCATCAATTCACAAAAATAACACATTTTTCAATTCATCATCACCGTCATGTGAACATCAATTGATTGTGATTCAAAATGCGGACATTGTTTACCCTACAGGGACTCTTAACTTGTATCATTGCTTTACCAATGCATTATCATTATTCAAAGGCATACCCCCCTATTCTATGAAATAGTTATAGCAAACAATGTTGGCATTTTGTTTTGTTAAACTGACTCAACAATCTTCCGAGGCAAGAGTTTATCAGGAACGCTCTGCTCATGGACCTTCACAGACAGAGACAAAACAATAATAGATAGGAGAAACAGTAGATGTGGACAGAGGAGACAAGGCAGAGACACAAAATGTAAGCATCACTCTCCCTGAATTATTCTTACTTTGAAATAAGTGAAAATGTTCATAATTTGGTCTAACATTATGTCATTGCATCTTGCTGAATGTCAAAGAAACCGAACAGCATCAGGTCACCCCAACAACACAATCTGTCCTTTGTATAAAACTGACAGCTCCCTTACTTTGTTAATTTAGACCCTTGTTCTTCCTTGACCCTGTGTCCGTGAAAAACTCTCTACTCTCGTAGTTTGTTGCTTGTGAACACGGTCGGTGTTATACAGCAAGACCTTCACTTATAAGTCCAGATATAGGTGAAATCTCTGGCAAATTACTTGTGTGAGAGTAACATTACTTTGAAATAATTTAGTTTTTACTCGCTCAAGTGCAGTGGTGGAAAGCAATAAAGTAAAAGCACCAGTACAAGCAAAAGGCAAAATTATGGGCATCTTACTTTTGTTTAGTAAATTTATGATGAGTGAATCTCTACTTTACTTATTATATTTTTCAATTGGGTTCAAAGTAAAGCATTTTATTTTCAAAGTGACCTCATTACGATGAACTGGTTAGACCCAATTTAGACTTGGTTTAGTGGTTTAGTCCTTTAAACCTTGTTTTAGACCTTGTTCAAACCGGACTCAAATGATTTTAAAATTCTTCACAATAAACTCTTAAATACTTTTACCTTCCGCTTATAAAGTACATTCCACAATGCATAACTCAACACTCTTACCCAAGTCAAAATCATGTCAGACACCTTTACTTCTTCTCAAGCAAAAGAATCTGTATCTGCACTCTTAAGTAAGAGTGTCGAGCAATTCCTCCACCACTGGATTTTACTTGCTCAAGTGTACTCGAATGCTGTGAGTACTGAGTAACTGTGAGGATGGTGTTGCCTCTATTTTACTTTGTTGGTGTCAGTGTAATCTTATTACCAAAGAATGTATAGTTTTACTCAAATAAGCATGTTGTTATCGCAAAATAACTCAGTACACTTTATGTTCTCTGTGTGTCCATTATAGCCCTAAGTAAAAAATTCAAACAAACATCAAATAAACCAAGCAAACCAAGCAAACAAAGCAAACCAAGCAAGGAAGCACAGAATATGAAATATAAAAACATGGAAATAAAGATCTACTCGCTGCATCCAGAGCCATAGCCATCAGTTACATTTCTCTCAATGTTCATCAGTTGATTCTGGAGTTTCACAGTTGGATTAGAAATGAACACAACAAGCCTCCATAGGTTGTATATGGAGCGTACGTGTTCCTCTCTTTTGTGCACATCTCAAAAATCGGTGCTAAGCGGGTTATCTATCTTAGGAGAAAAATATCCTAGGTTCATCTCCTACCCATAATCCCTTAGCCACCAGTACAACTACTCTACTTCTTGTAACTATTCTATAGTCAGAAGAAAAATCAGCAGATGTATATTAAACCACAAGCTTTTATGACCACTAAAAACAGATAGTTCTATTCAAGTTTTCACACTAGCCTGTGGTCACAGTCCTCTGACTGTGGCGTATTTCTAAGTCCAACTGCCTTAGTAATTAATTACACGGCCAATGTAATTATTACCGATTCAATATTCAGCACTTAGTTCAAAATTAAAAGTAACATGAAACAACAGCTTTACACAGTAGCCCACAGCTTTTGCTTTGACCCACACTTGCTATCCGTAAACCAGACATAGAGACCAGTGACCTGGACCCAGACTCGTTTACAGCTTTCTGGAGCATTCTAGCTTCCTGGCTATGTCGGTGTGAGGCCTTTTGTTTGACACTAAAATTAACATTAAACAAAGCTTTACACTCAAGATAGTCTACAATATGTGTTCCTCACTTTTGCCTATGACGGCTATGTGGATAAACAGTAGAGTCAACAAGTTTAAAAACCTGACCTACTCTAAACTGTATGCATGGAGCTTCACAGATTATTGCAGCTATTTCAGTTCAAGCTTTGTGCATCGGAATACCCCAGTCTCCTAGTGGACCTAAAGTCCCTACTCTCGACCGGAACCAAACATCCAGAATTAACCGATAACATGAGATTATGTCATTTTTACTAATTGTACGTTTCCCATTGCATTGTTCTTTTTTCTATCAAGCATGAATCTGGTAAGGCCATTCCCCCTCCCTTTTATCAAAGGATAAAAATGCACTTACCAGATCAGCTGTAGACATGTTCGTTGACGCCAAATTGTTAGAGAAATAACAATGGTGTTCGAGAGGATAGATGAATGACAGGCAGCAGTCTGGATGTCTTATGCAGGAGAAGTTTATTTACCATCGGTGCGGGACCCGGAGACATGAACTCGAGACATTGCGCTAGTCCTACCATTCAAGTCTGTCTGTGCTTCCACAGAAAAGGGATAAATACCCTCTCAGAGCGTCATACTGATACGCAAGCATTCAGTGGCAGAGAGTGGGCGCCTGAGCACCACAGTCAAGGCTATGACAGAGATAGTACGACTGTACAGCCTGACCCAGTATGATAAATAGCGATTTAATGTTATCCTCAAACAAGCAGTAGTTGAGCTAATCCTATTTGTTATGGATTAATCAGTTCACTGCTTATTGCTCTTTATTGATCAAAGGGCAAAATATAGATTTTATAGATATATATAAAAAAAAAAGGATTCTTGCGATACCGCCGCTGTAAATCAAGTACCATTGCCATACTGGTAACAAAAAATTGTTGAGAAGTTACCCATTCTCACTCATGATGGAGGAGTTAAGCAAAGCCTTTGTGATGCTACGAGGGCAAGCTGACCTGGATGAATGAGAATCTAATGATTACCAGTACAAGCCTGGTCTTACCAAACCCTCGTACTCATTTCATACAGAGGGTCTGGATCTTCACAATTGAGCTCCGTTGTCAGGTGGGAGGGGTGAAGGCAAGGCAAGGCAAGTTTATTTGTAGAGCACAATTCATACACAAGGCAATTCAAAGTGCTTCACAGTCGCATAAATACAAGAAAGCAAATAGAATCAATAAAAACATCAACATAAAACTAATCAATTACAGTAAAAGGCGAGAGTGCAGATAAAATACTTTCAGTCATATGCATCGGTAAAAAGAACTGTTTTCAGTCTGGATTTGAACATTGTCAGAGTTGAGGCCTGTCTCACATCCTCGTGAAGACAGTTCCAGATTTTAGCTGCATGAAACTGAAACACAGCCTCACCGTGTTTATTATTGACTCTGGGAACCACCAGGAGGCCCCTCCCTGAAGTTCTCAGGGCCCGAGATGGTTCATACGGCTGTAACATGTCAGAGATGTACTTTGGTGCTAAACCATGAAAAGACTTGTAACAAGCAGAGCTGTTTTAAAGTCTATTCTCTGAGTGACAGGAAGCCAGTGCAGAGACCAGAGCACTGGACTAATATGGTGTCTGACAGCTCGTTTAGAGAGGCCAGTGAGCAGCCGTTACAGTCGTCTAACCTGGAGACAAATGCATGGATAAGACTCTCTAGGTCTGGTTTTGACACTATTCTAAACCAATAGCGTTTGGTCGTGACGTGTGTAATACGCCCGAGTAAGTGAAGCAGCCATCATAACTCTCGGGGGCAGCCAAGGCTTCAGTTTCAATTACTGGACATTTGGGAGCCGAGCCAGAACAAATCGAAGAGCTTCCTTTACTTTTGTACAGCCGCCGTCATTGCTAAACTACAACCAACAGATCCGGGGCAAATGCTTGACGTCACCTACAAGCCCCGCCTCCCCCGGTCACGAAATGGTAGGTTGAAATTCAACCGATGTAACGCGGCCACTGAGATCAGACCCAGACGTAACATGTAGGGAAATGATAACTGACCGGAGTGTAACGGACGGCAAAGGCCAGGCTCCCGGTGTATTATTATTATTGGAACATTAAAGATGCAGCTCTATCAAATATAATACCTTAGAGTACACAATGACAAAACGGGGGTGAAAACTGCTTCAAAACATCATTAGGTGGATACATTCAGATTTGTCACAGTATTATGCATTCTTTAAAATCAGCCAAGCGATCCATGCTGTCGGCTCTCATACTGGAAGAGCCTGAGCGGTAATTATAATGTAAACGCACTGTTGACTGATTCTTGATTCCAACATCAGTCAACAAAAAGCCGTCGTCTTTGTGAAATGTTCTGCCTTCAAACACGAGATCAAAATCGTCTGGGAACAAAAAAAAAAACATAGTTAGTCACTGCAACAACTACAGTCTGTGATATCAACACTAAATGCATTGAATACGCACATATACATATCATAAAGCGCCTGTAGAAATGTTGAAAGCCTTATTGGACGAGTGACAAAGAAAGGCTGGAGAACTTAAATGAGCGTTTTATGTCCTTCAAGAATGAATAGTAGGGCTGCAGCTAACAATTAGTTTGGAAATCGATTATTTTTTCAATTTATCGATTAATCGCTTGCCTGTGTATGACAATTTTTTCTTTTTTTTTTTACATTTTTTGTCACATAAAGCTGAAGTGGTGCTGCCTGAGGACATGTCAATGGTGTAAACTTAACCAAGTGCATTTTCTCCTGTTTGGCTTTACCCAAATCCAAAAGCTTTTTGACCGGAGAGCAACAACGTAATGCCTCATTTGAAAGCTGAGATCTACAAAGTGATCGGAACTTTGTCATCCCGCTGTCGTGTTTTCGTCTCTTTATGTTGCGTTTTCGTCGCACTTTTGTTGTGCATTCGCCGCGTTTTTGTCACTTTTTGTTTGCTTTGCCGGCACATTTCACGTTGCTTTTTTGATGTTTTTAAGCACTATTTTCATGATTTTTTTCGAGCTTTTAGATTTGGGTAAAGAGGTTAAAGTGAATGTGTGTTGGAGGCTCTTAGTTGTACAGTAATTCTGATTTCTGATTGGATGAGACACAGATATTTATGAAATATACAATGTACAAAACACTACAGACCCTAACTTTAATCAAACTTACAACGTTCTTATGTCATTATTGCTTTATTTGAGTGTTTACGATTCATCGAGGAGTAAAATAGTTGTCAGCTATTTCAATTATTGATTAGTTGTCGAATAATCGATTTGTTATTTCAGCCCTAATTAATAGTGGATATAATTATTAAAGAAAATCTGAATCACAAGACTGGAGGATGAATCTATTGTGCATGTTTTGGGTTGATGGGGGAAACCTGAGCAGACACAGGGAGCACATGCACACACAGAAAGACATTCTCGTGATATGATGCGAGAGCACCAGACACTGCCATGCCGTTCTGGTAAATGCCTTGGTTTGATCCTGGGACGAGAGATTTTGCATGTTCTCCCCGTGTACTAAAAACATGTACAACAGGCCAGGATGAATGAGAGTGTGTCGAGAGTGTGAAAGTGGGACAACAAATGGAAATGCATGTAAACAGGCCATGCCAGATTATAAACCTGAGCTCAGAGTTTAGATCTGGCATGGTTTACATGTCCATTCGTGAACATTAACATGCATTGTTCAGATCAAAGACACAAATGTGATTCTGAAATCTCAGTGGGATTTTCCTGGTTTAGAATTGGTCCAACAAACTCTTGACTCAGGATGTATCATACCTTGAGTGCAGCGCAAATTATTGGAGATCTTTGCCCACAGGTCCTGGGTGGTCAGACGATTGAACTGTTCCTGGGTCGCAGAGATGGACCTCAAAGGAACCACCACCGCAGAGCATCACAGTGACTGTGAACATTTTCAACTCCGAAGAAAAGATGAAATTATTTACATGAGTGAAAATAATGAAGCTGTAATAGGCAAGGCAAGGCAAGGCAAGTTTATTTGTATACATTGTAAACAATCCGAAACAACACATCTCCTGTACATCTTTATATCATTCTGTGATAAATATGATCTTTACAGGACTTGAACTGATTAATGGAAAAATTGGCCATAAAATATCCCCACTTTATTTATTTATTTTTTAAATTTTCTTGAAAGAGTTTTAGTTTTTCACTACTCAAAGTGAATTTTTGTCAACATGACAAAAAAGATCATTAGGCATGGGCGGACTGGCCATATGTCCATTCTGGAAGAGCACAGAAGGGCCACTGGCTCTAGGGCCACCGGTCTGGCCTCTCAGTTTACCTTACCCTTACCCACGGGCGAAACCGAGCTTTACCCAAATCTAAAAGCTTAAAGGAAAAGCATCCAAAAACAAAAATGTGCTGGAAAAGCAACAAAAATGTGACGAAAACGTGACAACAAAGCAATGAAAAAAGCGATGAATAAACAACAATAACATGAAAACCCCCCCCCCGAAAAACAAGAGACGAAAACACAACGAAAAAGTAGCAAAAAAGTGATGAAAACACGCCAAAAAGCCACAAAAAAGTAATGAAAAAGCAACAAAAACATGACAAAAATGCAGCGACAACGTGACAAAAAGTTACCATCACTTTTCTAGATTCGAGCTTTCAAATGAGACGTTACAGTGTTGCTCTCCAGTCAAGAAGCTTTTAGATTTGGGCAAAGCCGAACTGGAGAAAATGCTCTCGGTTAAGGCGGGGGGTAAGAGGTTACCATATGTATTTGTGGAAGTGTCACATTTACGCTAATTTGGGCCAGGCTGACCAGAGTCCAGGGCTGTTTTTCAGTCCCAGTCCGGCCCTGTCATTAGGGACCAATGGTCTGACAAAAGGACACAGAGTCACGTCCAAAAAGGTTATTGACGGAAGTGAGCGGGGAAGTCTTTAGGAGTTACTGCGTGGACGTTTTGCTCCTCGTATCATTACGCCTCACAATATAGTCCCCCTTTTTATTTGCTTATAAAATCGACATGTTACATTTCTGTGTAAATATACTTCGCATGAAAACACTTCACGTAACTGTATTTAAATAGGGAACTCGTGGAAGAGCTTGGTAGCTTCTATCGTGAGCTTTTTTGGAGCTATGTGACATGTGGGAGAGGCTGCGTATGTGCTCCGTTTGCGTGGCAGAGCGCACGGACAAAGACCAGACGGGGATATATTAACACGTCTAAAGTGAGGTAAGAGCATATCTTAGTATGTAAAAACGGTGGCCTATTCCTTTAAGGATTATAGGGTTAGGATTAGGATTATTTGTATTTTTAGACAAACCAACTCATAGATCTATACAAAATCACAGCAGACCGTCCCTCCGGAGCATACGATCTAGCACTAACCTTGGTAGATCACCCAGTCACGAGTGAAACGTCACACATATATCAACCAATCAGCTTAACCCTGACCCTGCCCTAGCCTCTAACCTTAAGGAGAGTGGGCTGGTGCCTAATCTTAAACTAGCCTCTGATTGGATGATGAATGTCCACTGTTTACCAACTATCCTAGGAAAAATATTTTTGGCTGACAGCGAGTGGACAGACTTACAAAATAAAAGTAAATTCAGTATAGCGCATTTGTTGTTTGACAGCATCATTTTGGCTGGAACAAACTGAATGTCTGCAAGCACGTGGAACAAAGAAACAGCTCCATTTAGAAAACACGCACTTCTTTTTTTATTTAAAGACAGACGAGTTTAATTTATTTCCACAAACAAAATCAATCACACAGAACATTACATTCTCGTGCCATGTTTTAAAGGGACTGGCAGACACAGAAGCGGCCGACCGAGGACTCACTTCAAATGGTGCAAAGTAAAAGCCAAGTAAGTTTCAATAACGAAGAACTGCACAAAGAGGCAGTGAGAAAGAAAGGACAAATCTGCATGAACCACCAGGGGGCAGCATCTAAGGCAGGTGGTTATGTCAGACAGAGAAGTACATTCAGGATTTAATTAACATTCGAGGACATGGACAATATATAAATACTCCATTTGTTATTGTTCTTGTAAATTAACAACCCAATTAGTTTTACGCACTTTGATCAAATACATACTTTAAATGTGCGTATACAACTTCCTGTTCTACACATTTGGATCAGCTTTAAGGACAACACACAATTTGGTACAACAGAATAACACAGCTCTGTAGATACAACGATCTCTATGGCAAATATGGCGGCCATTTTATGATTGTCAAATTATCCAAATTCGGATGTGAAAAGAGGGGCAGCTACTTCTTTGAACAAAAATAAAAAATGTTGTCTTTGTCAGGACAAACCTTTGCTGCAAATACAAATATTATATCCCGACTCGCAAGTTCACACACTGTACGGATACATCCACAGATATGTAATCATTGTCACACCAATTCATTTCAATATATGGGCTTTTATGAGCACACATTATTATTTTACTCCCAAGATATTCTCACAGTAATATCAACACAATATCAGCAGGTGGGAGTCCATGCTGAGAGGCGGGGAGGGCGAACGGGCCGGGGGGCTGCTGGACACCTCCAGAGCTGCAGGGACGGGGGACAGAAAACAGGTTGATGGGGCGATAAAGCAAATGTGGGAAGGAGAAATGGCTAAAATTCTATGGGAGGAACTGCAGTTGTATTATTTGGAATTGGATGCTGAGGTTTTGGTCAAATCGCCCACATTATTTCTATGAATGTGATTAGAAGTGTCCAGAGAGGCTGCAGGAGGAATGAATAAGTGAATGACTAAGTCTCTGGAATAGTGGTTGTCAGTAGATCCAATAGCTAACAAAACATTTAGGTTCAACATCGTGCTTGAACATTTGTTAAATTATCTAATTTCGTTCAGTGCAACACTAAACCATGCACAATAGGGTCCATGAAGGGAAATACAAAATCTTGGCGATACTTTCCTGGTTAAAACGTTTGAAAATGCTCATAGTATAAAAAACTCACCAAAAAAGAGAGAGAAATACTAGTGAAAGTGGCCTTTTTCGTTGATAAAGTCAGATGGAGACGGGGAGGGAGACGGATGCTGAGCTGGACATGCACTTTCGACTCTGCCAGTTATATCTGCAATAAAAGCAACCTAACTCTCAAGATATAATTTCAAACTGGACATTTTAAGATCAGACTGTGGGAACCTCGAAACTTAGGAACACATCTCTCACTGGGCAATTGTCTTTTACACTCGGAGTAACCAATAAACTCACAAATATAACTTTTACACCTTACAACAGCATTCTCTAACTACTTTCTGGACAATTGAGAAAAACTCTCTTCGTCGAACAATGGAGCCTTGGATTGAAGAAAGCTGTTTTATGTAAATATAATGGAGTTCCAAAACATCCACACTTTGGGGAAAAACTAAAAGGAGACGCGCGCGTGACCACATGGGTTTCGGTGGTTAGGCCCCAGACGTTTAAAGCAGTTTTAGAGGAAGCCAAAAGGTTGTGATTGGCCTAAGACCCATTTCATCTCAAGAGGTGATTTGCACAGCCCTCGGCGCGCTGTAGTCACCCGTCTGCGAGGCTTGTAGAGGTTTCCGGCAAGAACATGGTGCGTCTCCGAGTCCTCCTCCACTTTGGCTCCGGGGACGTTATCGATCACCTGCAGGTCCAGACACACCCCACTGCCGTTCTCTCGCCTGGGGACACACACGGGATCCTTTACAGTGGGAAGAGAGGGGGTATTTTTGCCTGTATTTGGTAACAATAACACACACATCTTAATCACTATCTTACTTTGTTGCTCCTCTTCGCTGAATAGCATTTTCAATCAAGTTAATTTTGTTTTTAAAAAGACCGTACGGCCCGAGTGTTGAGTGTTTTCACTTTGCGATGAAAGGCTTAAGCTTAGCGAGAGATGTAAAGCTTGTGCAAACCATCCTGGATTAACAGGACCTCAGGAGGTGCTTTTTAGGAGCTGTTGCTGTGATGCTTAAGATTCAAAGATTACTCAAAGATGCGCGACTGGGTTCAATTACAGCTCCAGGTTGGGTTTGAATGGGAGAACAACATTGTAACATTTTGCATAATACTCCAGCCTTTTAAGTGGAGATACAGCATAGGAGCAAAAACATTATTTTGGAGGGTCGATATGCACTCAATATTGGCTTCTGCAGCCAGTAAACAAGCTTTCACTGAAGGGCATGCTAGCAGGTGGCACTGTTAGGGCTTTTCCACCAAGGTGCTGGTTCTGGGCTGGTTCTGGTGCCGGGTTGGTTGCATACTGACTTGGTTTCCCACCAAAATGAGAGCTGTGCCTATTGTCATGTCAAGTCAACATAAAATATGGATAGCAACATCTTACTACAGCCACTTCTGGTTACAGAAAGATAAGTTTATATTCCCGTCACAGCAGCCGTTAACATTTTGATTTCTTCTTTCTAACTGTTCCCTCTTGTTTTAGCTGAAGAGCATAAAGCAAAGCAACAGTTAGTTTCCTCCACAGAGACTGTTTTGGCTTCTCCAGGACACTAACTAATATTGATTGTTTGCCACGCCCCCAGCCGCTGACATCACTGGTGCTCGTTTCTTGGTCCAGCTTCTAGCTGGTTCCCAACCGGCACCAGATTTTGGAACCAAGAGCCAGCGTTTTTTTCAGTGGAAAACGAAAGAACCGGTTCTGAAACTGGAACTGGCCCAGAACCAGCACCAGCTTGGTGGAAAAGGGCTTTGTGAAAACACTTTGAATTACTGCTATTGGCATCTTTCTATCAAGCAAAATAAATATTGGATTGGAAAGAGCAAAATGAGTGCTTTAAAACGAGTCCTCCCACAATTTCCTAGTCCTCAGGGGAACTGAGAAACATTGTGATGAAATTCGGTTAGCTACAAATTTGCAAAAACTCCAAAAATATCGAAAAAAAAATCCTTAGAAAAGCCTTAGGTGTTTCTTAAAGCCTTAGAAAAACCCATATCGGTCGACCTCTAATGCAAAATTCTATGTGGTTCAAAAGTTTAATAAAAAAGGAAACTACTTAATATTGTTGCCTGTTTGACCTTGCAGTCACTGAACGGGGGCTGTATGAGCTTATGGCACCTTTACTTTCCATCACAGTGGTCTCTTTTTTTGTCGCTATTTTGTCGCTCCAGGATCAATTGTTTAGAAGGTTTTGACCTCTGACGAACCCTCTCACCAAAAGACCTACAAAAGTTTGATCCTGGAGCTTTGTAGAGAACACTGTAAAGGAAAGTAGAGGCCGTGTTAGCCTCCCATGCAGCAATTGGGTCATTGAGGTAAATGACAAATATCAAGGTTTTTTTTTCTCTGCATAAAGATATTCCATTATGCACCTTTAACATAAAGCCTGCTGCTGATCATGTGACTCACAGGTAGTTGGTGACGTTGGTGAACTCCGGGAATGAAGCCCTTGAGGCCATCGACGGGAGGGAGAGGCGCGCAGAAGTCAGGACATTACCGCCCTAGAAACACCACAAAAGTCATCATTCAATTTGAATAAAGAGGAAAATGAATACTCCAGAGCAGGGGTCCTCAGACTTTTTTCTCTGGGGGCCACATTATTGTTCCTGACTGTGATGGGGGGCCGGACAGGGTTGGCTATAACATAGAATTGCATGACTCAGACCAAAATGCCTCTTTGTGAAGTAGAGATGACTCGCCTGCACAGTCGTCCCCACTATTATATCCACAAGATCAACACTTGATTCAGGCTCATATTTGTTTCATTGTAGTGGTTTGCAAAAATAGTAATCAAGTCTTCACACTTTGTTTTAATTTCCATTTATTTTCATTTTCAAATAAAACATCATTATGTAATGTGACCAAAGTAATAACTGTTTATACTTGCATTGCGCTTTACAAGCCTGGGTTACAAGTTTCTCAAAGTACTGTAGTCATTATTCATTCTCTCCACACTCTGGTGGTAAGCTCTAGTGGCTGGGATGAGTAAACTGGTTATTTAGTTAAAATATCCTAACTCCGCACAGGAATGGGCTAGAAAAGGATTTGTGCTCTACAGGTGGGGGGCCGGATTAAATCATCTCGGGGCCGTAGTTTGAGGACCCCTGCTCTAGAGTGTATTCAGTATCACATGCTTGGAGTCTTCTTGGTATCTATATTTTGGGATAATATGCTGTTGTATAAGTGCAATTTGTACCAAACATTAGCCTCCAGTATGATAATATTACCTGGTCAATGACACTGATGGCGTCGCGGATGTTGATTTTCTGGTAGGCCTCCCACAGCTCACTCTTCCTGTACACAGACTTCCTCAGCAGCAGCTTACTCAGGTACTTCTTATCAAACTGCTCCCACCTCAACGGGACACACAGAGATATCTTAGAACTTGGTTTCTTCCCGATTCTGATCTTTATTAGACCTAATTTAAATGTTTTTTTTTAGGGCTTTCTGGATCATCTGTCTATATCAGGGGTTCTCTTCTAGGGGGTCGCGAGACAAATTTGGGGGGTCGCCAGAGCATATAGATAAAATATATATTTTAATATTATTATTACAGTGTCGTAGCATACATGCTATTTTACCAGGGTGCCATTATTTGTTCTAAATTTATTTCATTTTTGTTTTAGCCATTGTTTTTTCTTTGTTTTTTAAGAGTTTTATAGTTTAACCTCTTAACTCCCGTCTGAACCGAGAGGATCTTTTTCCTCACGTCATCAGATTTTTTTCCCCATCATTTTTTTGTTGGGTATTCAACTCATTTTTGTAACTTTTTTGGTCAAATTTTTATCACATTTTTGTCACATTTTTGGGTCACATTTTTTATCATTCTTTTTTGTCATTTTTTGTCACATTTTTGTCCGATTTTTGACATTTTTTTGGTCATTTTTTGGTAAATTTTTTGTCAATTTCTTGTGACATTTTTGCCCCTTTTTCATACATTTTTCGTCACTTTTTTGTCACATTTCCATCATTGTTTTCGTCTCAGTTTTGTTGCTATTGTCACAGCTTTTTTCCAGAAGCTTTTGGACTGGGGTAAAGCCAAACTGGAGAATATGTGCTCGGTTCAGGTGGGAGTTAAGGGGTTAATGTCCCTGTTTATCCCATGGTCTAATTAACTGTTATAATGGGGGCGCGGCTCTAAAAGGTGGAGAACCACTGGTCTATATTATCAAGGCAAACATAAATGGTTCACAAAAAATGCTTGCACACAGTTTAACACATGACAAGAGCTCCATCTAGTGCCCTTCAGTCTTACTACATCTTAGCACTGACTTGTCTCTCCAGTGGTGGTAGCCCTGGAGTCCAGCGATGTCCTCTACGGCGGTCAGGATGTGGTCAAAAGCCTGAAAGGAATAGAAAATGTGAAATGAATTATGAGTATGTTGATGACGGCATGTGAACAACACGATGCCTCACTCTCTCGTGGATCTCCTCGTTGATGGTGGGTTTTCTGCTTGTGGAGCGAGGAACTTTGAGCCACTTCACCAGAGGTTTGATCGTCAGCCCCTGAAACACAAGGACATTTGTGCCATAGATGGATTTTCAGGAGCGGTCACCACTGCATATGTCGATCTTTGTCATGTTTTTAGACAGATGATGGAGAAACAAAGGAAACAGAATGAACTACACACACACGATCTTACAAGAGAAGGGAGTCATGACCTTTAGATTTTAAGCAACAATAATTATAGGGCAAAATCATTCATTACGCGATCGACAAACTTAAACTGAAAACATATGAAACTTAAAAATGAGCAAAAGTTCAGTTTCAGTTAGGATTTTTGTTTTCAGCCTCTGTTTGGTCCTGATTCAGCGTTTTTTAAAGTCTTGTTTTGATACAGATTTGCGGAAATCAAGTTTCTTACAGTACTAGTAGCTAGCCTAGCTACTTAGTTGAAGGCGCAGTTGGAGAGGAGGAATGGTGGTGAATCTCTGGGTAAGTTGAAAGCATAGACTGTAAAAAAAATGGACGTCTTATGCTCACTCCTCCCCGTTTACCATAATGACCACGGTCATGGGGGAATTCATGGTGGATTTACAGACTCCTCCTCCTCAGCTCTGACGAAGCATGTTCCTAAAAAGGACATACGGGCGGGATCTTCACTGTAGACTCGGCCCTTGCGTGACGTGTAGCTCGCGCTGCTCCAATGCCAACAGTCCGACCCTCATTAAGTACGAGATTTAAAAAATTCATATTACGAAAACGCAAGGTTAAGAAATTAACCCCGGTTCTCTGAGACATGAGTGAGGTATCTCACTATGGGAACGCTCTCACGCTGTTCCCCCAGAAGCCCAATTACATTACGCCAGTCTGCTGACTGGCTGTCAGACGTGACGTCGCTCAGCAGAGGAGGAGGGACTTCCTCCTACTATAAGAGCGTCATAGCACGTCATAACATTAGTCTAAGCAAGCGCACCTCTTCTCCAGTGCTTAATTTGTAAATTAGTATTTTCAGGAACACTTTTGGTCTGCTGTGATGGATTGGGGGAACAGGCCAAAACATTTGCCGGAACACTCTCGTTAGACACCATTATATCAGATACATTTTTTGCAGGATCCCCCAAAATATTTCCCGGATCCTTTACCCTGAAAAAAATTTAATTGGGGAAATGCGTTCCCCCAAACGGGGGATCAAATTAAGCACTGCTCTTCTCGCTCCAGGCAAGAAGGGCGGTCTGGTGAGATACCTCACTCATGTCTCAGAGAACCGGGGTTAATTTCTTAACCTTGCGTTCTCTTTCAACATTCGTTTCGGTATCTCACTATGGGATGTCGAGACTCCCGTATTGCCAGACAAGCTTACTCGAAGACCGAAAGAAAAACCTACACTGCAAAAAGTACCCTCCTAAAAACAGGGAAAAAAATCTTAAAATAAGACATTTTGTCTTGTTTTAAGCAAAAAAATCTGCCAATGGGGTAAGCATTTTTTTCTTGCTAAGAATTCTTATTTCTAGAATATTTTTCTTGTTATAAAACAAGAAAGAAAAACTAGATTTAAGCAAAGAAATTGCTAGAATTAAGCAAAATGTCCTCAGAAAATGGAATAATTTCAGAAAAAAATTCTTATTTAGGGAAAAATTGTGGGGTATTTCACTTAAATATTGCTTGATTTAAGCAACATGTTCTAAATTAAAACATTTTTAAGCAAAATGTTCTTAATTAATACTATTATTTAAGGAAATTATTCTTATTTTGGGAAAGAAAATCTGAATAATTTGATCGAAGTCTTGATCTAAGCAAAGTTTTCTAGATTCAAGAAAAGCGCAAGACATTTTTGCTCACAACATTACTTGTTTTACTGATGCAGTACCTATTTTAAGCATCAAAACACTTAATATTAGACACAGATTAAGGAAAATTATCTTCAAATAAGACCACTTCAAACACAGGTTTTATAATTTTAAAAAAAGATTTATTCACTGCAATGTGAACACTATTCATCACTGGGCACAGAGGATTTCACAACAGACCTGAAAATGCCAAATTTGTATTGTAACTTCTTTTCACAATGCTACACATTTTTATACTTGGTAATGCCTTCACCTTTGCCTTTAACTTACTTTAACAAGTCAGATTCGTAACATAGATGTCAACGTTGTTCAATGTAACAACGTAGATGTCAACGTAACATAACTGTTGTTTAACGAACACTCGAAGCTTTGAAACAACACTACTCGAACACAAGTAGAAATGGTAATAGATACACTCACTCAATGAAGGACCTCCACTCAGCAATGGCTTTTTTGTACATGGAAGTAGCATCTCGGTCATGGATAGAGTCCAGCAGAATCTCAGTTTGCAGTACTGAGAGCAGTGTTGAAATACACTTTGGGTATGTGAGGTGGAAGGCATAGTAATAGGCCATCAGGTACTAGGGTTGTGCCGATGGACGATGTCATCGTCCATCGGCGATGGATGAGCAACATCACGATGGAGCGCCACCATCGTGATGCCACGCCCCCTCCCGTCAAAAACACGCACTGGTCTTCTGTAGGCCTTGCAAACCTACAAACTTTGCAGGGATTGCACTGTAAATTAAATCACTGATGTAACTAATATGCACGCTAGCGTCAGTAGCCTGCCAGAAGCCACGATGTGTTAGCCGTAATTATTAACGTAAAGACGCAGCTGCTCTGTTTATGACGCGCGGGGCTCTCTCTCTCTCTCTGCAGCTCAGAGTTTAACAGCGCGTGGTTTTGTTTTGTTTTGCTGCGTATTGAAACTTAAACCGTTTTAAAATGAGATGGCTCTCACATCGGAGCTAGCTGAGCGCGTGGACTATTCTCACGAAGGACCGAGAGAAGAAAGAGAGAGGAGAGAGAAAGGCGCGGTGCAGCAGGAGTTAAGAGGTTAGATCACACGGACCGGGCGGCGCGTGGAGCGGCTTCAAAAATGTAGCTACGACGCAAACTTCAAAATATTGTTCCGTTCACCCACTGTTTCTTAAACATTACGTTAAAATTGAGCAAATGCAAATAATAAGCTCCGATTTACATTTGTATTAGTGTGATAAGAGCCTTGGAGTTCACGCTCTGAATAGGCTACGTCGTTCTCCTCTCAGACTTTGCGCACAAGTTTTAACACATTTCTTTTGCAAAAGTCGTGTCCGTGACTCTGTTCAAATCATGTTTAGTTTAGATCCATTTATGCTGCAATCTCACATTTCCCTAGCATACATAGTAATATGCAGCATATATAGGCTATGTAAATGTCTTAAAAAAAAATGCTTATAATGAGAAATGGACGATATCATCGTCCATCACGATGGTTCACTGTAAACATCGTCAACGGCCAATTAAGGGGACATCGCCCAACCCTATCAGGTACACAAGTCCTTCATCCAGCTTCGTACTTGCAAAGGTGGTCACCGGTGTGTTGTCAACTGCTATCATGCAGTTGTCCTTGGAAATGAGCAGCACTGGGCAAGACAGGGGTCGCTGTTGGAGATATCCCTCGGGGTCTTCCGCCGTCTAAATGACAAAACATAAGAATAAAAAATTGAGATGATCAATATCAGAAAATAAATTGTCAGTGTGTGTTTTTTGCTATAACAGCGGCACCAACGTTAGGTAACGACTACAAAAGAGTTAACCAATAAACCTTAAAGTAAAAGCAAAAAATTCTCACCTTAAGTACATGAAAAAAGGCTTCGCTGCAAGGGCCCAACTTCTTGGGTGGAGATACAGCAGATGGAAAAAGTTCTGGAAGAGCCGTAAACACTGCTAAGGCATGGTCCGCTAGTTTAAAGAAAGCACAAAAAACAAAGGAAAAAACAAAAAACATTAGCATCTATTCTGACCTTAATCTATACTCATTTATTGCTATTATATATTTGCTAATGCAATCTCACCACTGTTGAGTGTCTTGGGAGGTTTCATGGCTTTCTTCATTACTCCATAGAACTTGACCTTGGAAAAGAAGTCTTCCCATCTCACCATAGTCTCTGCAATGAAGTTTGAGTTCTTGGGTTGGACAATTCTCTGCACCTCATCCAAAACCTTAAAACAAATACATTGGCTTAGTCTTGCAAATGTTAATCCATAAATTACAAAGTAAATAGCATGTTTTTTCACCAACTAAAAAACTTTTTTTGTAATTTGCCTGTGAAAATGCAACTAAATTTACAACATACTGTATGGTAGAAGCTATGTTACTTACATGGTCCAATTCTTTGAAACAGGGATAGGCTTCTAGGACTTTTGTTGGTCTGTCTGACTCCTTCAGAACGCCACATGTGATAAAGCGTCTTCTTGCTTCAAACTCCAGGTTGAGTAAATGGGTTACAGCTGCTTTGTTTGGCTTTTTAGACTTGTACATGTCCTGGAGGGTCTTGTAGTGTCTACTCTGGCTCTTTTGGCTGTCCATCAGGTCAGGAGAACTCACTGCAAGCAATAAAAAGGTGTTGTAGGTTTTAAGGATTCAACGGTGAATAAATGGAAAGACACTGAACCTGCTTCATCTTCACTGCTTTCCTGACGGGGCTCTGGAGTACTAGTTGTAGTAGGTGACTTTTCCAGAATGATGGTCGATGCTTGACTTGATGTGGTGGAGTCTCCATCAAAATCGCTGGAGTCACCCTTCTCAAATGTCAGGCGACGTCTTTTTGAAGGGGTAGAAGCCTTCTTTGGACTTTTGACATTTGATAGCCTCTTCATAAGTCTCTTTGCCACATGAATCTGCAAGATTAAGTAAAACTTATTAATACGGTATGCAACATTACACAGATACTTAGACAAAATAACATACATTGTCTTTTAACATTGGGTAGTACTCGACCAATCTCTTCGCCATAGAATCCACCTCATGCCTGGAGGGGTACCTCGATTCCTGAAGTGCTCTTGCAATGGATATCATATTAGTCATGGTGTTCCTTATGAGTCTGCAAAAGAGCTCTTTGGAAATCTCAGTGGGAGTCGTGCCAACACGCTTTTGCTCAAAGAAACATGAACGAGCCTGCTCAAGTTCACCATCTGTGTAGACTATGTACTCCGGACTGGACATTGTTAAAAACTTCGATGTGTTCGGTTTCTCCTCTGGAGCGACATCGGCTGCATCGGATGGTTTGGATGGCTCCATAGTCTCCACCTAAAGACATGTCAGTTGTTATTGACATAGACGCGACAAAATCACATATGAAATATATTGTTGAAGGAATATAGGCCACCGTTTCTCCATACTGAGATATGTTCTTACCTTAGCTTTGACGAGTACTTTAGGACCTGTCTGGTCTTCACCCGTGCCTTCAATCACGTAAACACAGCACAGACTGCGTTAGCATTTAGCCTCTCCCCCTCTCCACTATAGCTCCAAAACAGGTCAAGATAGAAGCTACCAAGCTCTATTTAAATATGGTTACGTGAAGTGTTCCACTACAAAGTATAATTACCCCAAATTAAACAATGTGGATTTTCTAAGCGGATAAAAGGGCATCCGCACAGTAAAGTGAAGATTACTGCTCGGATTTCGAACTACTCCTGGTATTATTACACCTTACAATATAGTTCCCCCTTTATCCGCTTAGAAAATCCACATTGTTTAATTTTGTGTATTATACTTTGTAGTGTAACACTTCACGTAACCATATTTAAATAGGGAAAACGTGGAAGAGCTTGGTAGCTTCTATCTTGACCAGTTTTGGAGCTATAGTGGAGAGAGGGAGAGGCTAAATGCTAACGCCGTCTGCTCTGTGTTTACGTGACTGAAGGCACGGGTGAAGATCAGACAGGTCCTAAAGAACTCGTCAAAGCTAAGGTAAGAACATATCTCAGTGTGTAAAAACGGTGGCCTATTCCTTTAACAGTTACAATAACCTTTAAAAATTAAAAGAAACATTAAATCCAAACTTTGATTAAGTGCCCAACATATACTCACATTTTCATCATTATTCACAAGAAGCCATAGTGCCCTGCGCCTCAGAAAATTTTCTGGACCAGGAAAAAGATCCTTGACATCATCCCTGGAGAGTGACCGTAGTAAATCTTCCCCAATATTAGCAGCTAAAACACAATACCACTGTTAGATCTGCAAATTAATTTGTCACTTTATTGTAATTTAAAAATGTGTGCTATCAGCTAGTCGTGTACTGTAAATGATTTAAAAAATATTTGGCTACCTCTCTATGTTTAAGCTAACGTTATCGGTAGCTAAACGTAGCTAAACGGTAGCTAAACGAAACACCATTCAAATTAATACGTTTGCAATTTTAAACATACCTTTTAGAGTTTCAATCGTAGTTTTGTCGAGTTTATCCATAGTCTGACCTGGGTATCAATAACCACTTTTCTCTCAATTATTTTTATGCCTCTGCTTCGTTGCTGTTGCCACCGCTCGTCCGTTGTGAAAATGTCCGCGCAGCCGCGCGCACCCTTGGATTTGAAAATGGACTAGTCCATTATGTGTAATGGGGGGTGTCAGTTGGTTTTCCCGTGCCTTTATATTTTGTTATGTTTCTAAATCGTTACCAGTGATTAACTTAACTATGTTTTAAAATGCATATTAAACATCAAAACCAGTTCTCAACTGGTTATCAGATGAACAAACTATCATATACCCCACTACGACTGAAGTAGTCAGACCCAAAGTCTGCAAGGCATCATGGGTGAAAACGCTGGGATAAACATTCAACTTCACTAGTTTGCGCGCAAATTAGCTCTCTCGAAAAGATACCAAAATGATTTGGCGTTGCGTTATTTGCTTTGTGTTCGTTGGCCTTACCCTGAAATCTTTACTCAGTCACATTAACTCTGCTCATAGTCGAAGCCCAGACTTTCGCGTGGTTTGTGGAATTGATGGCTGTGAACGGGAATATCGAGTTTACAACTCACTCTGGTACCACATCCGGAGAAGCCACTCGGAACATCTTCACAATCATCGAGACGGGACAGCCCCGAACCCGTGGAGGGATCGCAATCCGTGGGCCTACAGACCAAATACGGAGCGCCCGGACGCGGAGACTGAAGCACGGGGTCGACCAGCAGGTGATGCCGCCGTGAGTGGAACCGCTCTGAACGACACTGCAGAGACAGAGCACCGAGAGGACGAGCACGCAGCGCCCGGGGAAACACTTGGACCCAACCCGGACTGTTTTGCTTTGGATGATCATTTCGGTGACTTCAGTAATGTTTCACTGTTTGATGGCTTTGAGCAAATCGCCCTTGTTACCTCTCCACACCGGGAGTCACCGCCCCGCGCTGGGACCAGCCCCGGGACCAGCCTCCATGGAGCCACAAGTGCGCCTGTCCAGCCCCCGGAGAATACTTCTGCAGCATCATACTGTGAGGTAATTATGAACCGTCACGTATTAAATTTGGTGCCTCCTACAATACTTACAGTTATGTGCAGTAAGTGTACATGTACATGCATTTTTTTATTACTCATTTATTGACGTAAAAAATGTGTACATTATTCCAATCCCCAACCTGGTTTAGTAAGAGTACTGTAGGTGATAACCCCAATAATTTTGCTATTTTTTGCTGTATACATTTGGTATCAGTAATCTGTGTCATCAAAAACTGATATAGCTATAAACATTAGAAGCTTGCAATTTAAGCTCATGATATGAAAGATGTTAAGCAAAGTATTTTTGTTTTTTTTTGTTTCTAATAAATATTTATTGGGATTTCATTTGTATAGGATGGCCAGGACACTTTGACCAAACAAGCTACTTCAATAGTGCTGTGTGCAAGAGAGAAACACCATCTTTCACAGGTATGTGTATGTCAGCTGGGGAAAAAACTATAACCTACATTTATAAACCATTAATTTTCACCTCTTCTTTTTTCAGAGCGGTGTCAATGATGTCGTGGCAGCAATACAGCAGTATCAAGCTCTGTTGGTGTCCAATTTGAGGAGTCGGCTTCAAAGTGTCTTTCAGCAACATCCAGGAAACGAACTTGAAGCGGAGGCAATGGCAGTGTTTGACCAGATTGAGGATCCCTTTGCAACAGTTTCAACAACGTACAGGCAGGACAGTGTGATAAAAAAGACTTTTAAATATGTAGAATCAGAGGAGGTGGCAGTGGGATACACGGCATGTTTCAATCCACTAAACCCAAATGCTTTTATTATATCCCCCTCATACAAAGTTTAGAACAGTTACTGTCTCATCCAAAGGTTTTAGCAATCATGGATGAAGGTAGAAACAACAGAAATGGATACCTATATGACATTGCAGATGGAGAACTTGTGAAATCACACTCTTTATTCTCTACTCGACCATCTGCTTTGCAAATAATACTTTATTCTGATGAAATTGAAATATGCAACCTAGGGCTGAAACAACTAATCGATTAATCGACAACTAATCGATTACTAAAATAGTTGTCAACTATTCCAGTAATCGATTAATCGTTTTCTAGTAAACACAGACTAAAGTAGAGCAAAAAAGACATGAAAACTATGTATTTTGGATGAAAACCTACTTTTGTTTCATAAATATCTGTCTTTGTCTCGTCCAATCAGTAAGCAGAATTAGCACAAATAGCCTTGTACAAACGTTTACTTTAAGTTACTCCATCCACATGTCCTCAAGCAGCGTCACTTTAGTTCTATGTGATAAAAAAATGGAAAAAACACAATTTCCATGCACCTTTCACAGCCAAGGGATTAATCGATTAATCGTAAAAATAATCGGTAGATTAATCGATTACCAAAATAATCGTTAGTTGCAGCCCTAATGCAACCCACTTGGCTCTCATGCTTCCAAGAATAAGTTAATTATGTTTTATTATACACTGGGAAACATTAATCCTAAATATAGATCCAAACTAGCTTCAATTAGACTACTTGCTATGGCAAATACAAATGAACTCTCTCAATGTGGAGTGGACAAGATATTAGAGAGACTGCATGCAGATTTGGTGAAATTGTATAATGGTGTAAAAATTCAGACAGAAACTGGTGAAAAGGAAATATATGGAGCAGTTGTTTCAATTTGTGGTGACACGTTAGCTCAGCATGAGCTTTGTGGGTTCAAAGAGGGAGTCGGATTTGCTTTTAGTAAATGCCGACAATGTGAATGTGTGTTTGAAGACATGCAGATGTACTTCAATGAAGACAACTTTGAGAAAAGGACCCTTGAAAGACATGTCAGACAGTGCAGTGACATTGAGAAGGCCAGTACTGACTTTCTGAAAAACTTTAAGACTAAAAAAAAAAGCTTAAAGACTACATATGGGATCAACAGGAGGAGCAAACTTATTGAATTTCCAGGCTTCAACATGATAAAACAAACACCACAAGATATAATGCACATCATTCTTGAAGGCATTGCTCCATTGGAAATAAAACGTGTAATTAAACATTTGGTACTATTAGGTGAACTTGACTTGGAAGATTTGAATGCGGGAATAGTCGGTTTCCCCTATTCTCCACTGGACGTCAGAGACAAACCCAGTTCAATATCCTACAGTACTTTAGCTTCAAATGATAATAAGTTAAAGCAGTCATCAGGGCAAATGATTGTTCTTCTAAAAATATTACCCTTTCTGATTGATAAAGTTAAAGATAATGAATGCTATTCTCTTATTCTTGAACTAATAGAGATTGTTCAAATTTTGCTGGCTCCTGTTATAAGCTTTCAAACTATTGACAGACTGAAAATGCTGATTGAACAACATTTAAAGCATATGAAACGCATGTTTCCAGATAACAACATTACGCCCAAACAGCATTATTTAATACATGTTCCATCGCAGATTAAAAGCCTGGGACCAATGGTTCGCCATATGTGTATGAGATTTGAGTCTAAACATTGTTTTTTCAAACAGTGGGTCTCTAAAGTAAATTTTAAAAATGTGTGCAAGTCTTTAATAAGACACAATCAAATGTATGAATGTTGCCAGAATTTAAGTAGTGCTGAACACCCAATTTTTTCATCTGAACGTATACTTGGACCAACATCTGAAGTTACAAACATGCCCTATCTAAGAGAGAAAGCGAGGGCATTCTTTGGAACTAATATCAGTCATGCAGTATCTGTAAAATGGTTAAATCTTAACGGGAATAAATATGTATCCGGTAAAACTTTAATTGTGAATGCAGTTTCTGATAACTTACCCGAGTTTGGACTGGTTAAAAACATTTTTGTCATAAATTCATCTTTGTGTTGTTTTGAGCTTCAGCCATATACAACTGTTTGTTTTGATAGGGATTATATGGCATATAAAACAGAAATTCCAAATATGGCACAAGCAAATGAATTCATATCTTCTGACCAAATGGTGGACTATACCCCATATTATAGCTACACACATAATGATGTGAGATATGTCCCTTTAAAATATGATCTCAGAGATGTGATTGAATTTCGCAGCCTCATCTGATGTTTTTGCATAATTACAAAGGCTGCAAATTGTATTGCAATCAAATCAAGGTGTTGTAACTAGTTAATTGCAGAGACAGTCTGTTCAAAATCCTTTGCAAAAAAAGAGAATTGTAATGGCAGAACAATGTTATCATTTTGAGTGTAAAAATAAAGAATGGAATGTATTAATCTATCTGTGAGAATCAGTCCTTAAATTAAGAGTTGTTGTGATCTTATTTTTTCTTAAAATAAGAAAAAATATTCTTTGTCTAAAGCTGAAGAAGATTCAAAAAGTCTTTCTTTCTTGTTATAAGAAAAAATAGCCGTTTTTTTAGCAAATATATCTGAACAAGAAATGGCCAGATTTTATTTCCTAAAATAAGAATTTCTTTCTCAAGAAAATTTAGCTTGACAAGACATTTTTACTTTTTAGGGAATAAATGAGAATTTATTTCTTAAAATAAGACTTTTTTTACTTGCTTAGAATCCACTTTTTGTACAGAGACACTCAGTGTGAAGCCCCCACGCTCAGGACATTCTGAGACAGTGAGGGGCCTGTGAAATCCAGTCTATAAAACCTGGCAAAGGTGTGAGGCGTAGCCCAACTGGCTGCTGCACAAATTTCCTCTACCGAGGTGCCCTGGAAGAGTGCCCATGAGGTAGCCATGCCACGAGTGGAATGAGCGCGTAGACCCGCAGGGGGTTGAAGCCCACTGCTGTTGTAGGCCGCTACAATAGCTTCCACCATCCAGTGAGACAAACGCTGTTTGGAAAGAGGTTTACCCCTATGGGGTTGAGCCCATGATACAAACAGCTGCTCAGATTTCCGAAAAGCAGAAGTCCTATCCACGTACGTGCGTAACGCGCGCACTGGACAGAGCGCATGGAGCCGCTGGTGGGTTAGGTTTCAATAAAACCTTAGAATCCCCCCATAGAAACTGCATACATGACGCATTAACAGACAGCGCGTGTATGTAACTCACACGTTTGGCTGATGACAGCGCCAGTAGCAAAACCGTCTTAAAAGAGAGTAGTTTTAACTCCACTTCAAGCAACGGCTCAAATGGTGGTCGAGACAGAGCGCTTAGCACTGTCGTCAAGTCCCATGGAGCGACCAGGTTCCTTGAAACCGGTTTTAGGCGTCGTGCTCCTTTCATAAACTGGCATATAAGAGGATGCTGACCAGCTGTCTTATCTCCAAAACCAATGTGGCAGGCCGATATAGCGGCCAAGTACACTTTAATGGTGGAGAAAACAAGCCCTTTATCCAACAGACTCTGGAGGAAAGTCAAAATAACAGGCATGGGGCTCTGAAAAGCGACGTGTCCCGAGTTTACGCACCACTCCTCGAAAGCACGCCATTTGCCGTCATATGCACTGCGAGTAGACGCTGCCCTGGCGCTCTGTATGGTTGCAATGACGTTCTCCGGGAGACCCGTTGAGGATAAGTTCAACCTCTCACGGGCCAAGCCCATAAAGCCAGGCGCTCCGGATGAGGATGGAATATTTCCCCGCGCGCCTGCGTCACAAGATCCCTGCGTAGAGGCCGAGGCCAGGAGCGGCTGCACAGAAGCTGGAATATCTCCGCCATCCAAAACATCGCTGGCCAATACAGGGCCACGAGGATTAGGGAGTGTTTCTTCTTCCGGACGCGGGAGAGAATAGCAGTGATCAGCTCTAACGGGGGAAACGCATACAGGAGGGTGCGTGGCCACTCGTGTGCCAGTGCGTCCACCCCCAGTGGTGCGCTCCGATCCATCAGGGAATAATATAAGTGGCACTGAGCGTCCTCTTGTGACGCGAACAGGTCCACGTCGGCTTTGCCGTATTTCTCCCATATCCGCGCTGTGGAGTTTCCAATCTCTGTAGCGAGGGTTTCCCCATGAGAGGAGATCCGCTCCTCGGTTCAAAACACCGGGAACGTGTGTGGCTCTCAGTGACAGTAGATGGGAGTTGGCCCATACAATCAGTCTGTGTGCCAACGTGTGCAGCTGATGTGAACGTAGTCCCCTTGTTTGTTGACGTACGCCACTACCGTAGTATTGTCCGTACCGACCAACACATGCTGTCCTCTGATTAGAGGGAGAAAGTGCTGTAACGCCAGCCACACGGCTTGGAGCTCCAGGTAGTTTATGTGGCACAGCTGCATCTGTGAACTCCACTTTCCATTCACCATTCTGCCCTCGTGCGTGGCGCCCCAGCCATGCAGAGAGGCATCCGTCGTAATAAGTTTTCTTGCCGTGGCTAAACGCAGTCCTCTTTTCCGCAGAGGTGCTATTGCAGCCTCTGTGCATTTCACAAATACCCGTGGGCTCAGAGAGAGGCCGAATGAGAGCACTGTGTATTCGTAAACCACCCCTTGGAAAGCAAATCTCAGATACATTCGATGAGGGGGGTATATAGGGATGTGAAAGTATGCGTCTTTCAGATCTATGGACACAAACCAATCGCCCTGCCGTACGAAGCGCACTAGAGCCGTTTGTGTCAGCATCCTGAACGTGTATGTTCTCATGTACTTGTTCAGAGCGCGCAGAGCCAGTATTGAACGCAAACCCCCTCCTTTTTTGGGAACAAGGAAATATCTCGAATAGAAGCCTGCCTGGCACTGCCCTGGTGGCAGTATTTGGATAGCTCCCTTGTTCAAAAGAGCTTTTATTTCCTCCTGTAGGATCAAAGCCTCTTTTTCTCGCGGTTGTGAAAACAGCACGCTCCTGAAACAGGGAGGGGTCGCCGCGAACTGGAGCCTGTAGCCTTTGGTGATGGTCTTCAGCACCCAATTCGGCGCTCCACACTCCAGCCATTGTGATGCGTGTGACGCTAGCGGACCGAGGGGCTTGATCCCCGTGTCTGCTTGCCTGGAGAGTGGAGGCTGCCTCACTAGTGGTGTAATAGCTCCCTCTAGTGGATTTAGAGGGTCCCGCAGAGCTAATGGAGACGCTGTATTGTTCAATCTGTCTGTGTCCACTATGTGTATGTTTTGCAACATGTGTGGCTGCGCCCCCCTGGGGCCTGGGTGTGCAAAGGAACAGGCGTTTATTTCTTTGCAAGAACACATTTTTATTGAACATTTTTGAGAGAGAGGACAAAGGCACTGGTGTGTGCTTGTAAACAACTGCTGTGGCTCCACTGAGCTCTCTGCAGAAAAAGTCCTCCTCTTTGGGCCGTGAACGTCGAGCGCTGATGCAACAGTCTCTGCACGTCGCTTCCCTGGTCTCGAATGCACCACTTGAACACTGGACTGTGGGGTGGGGAGAGGCGTCTGGCCTGACCTGCTCCCCCTCCTCAGAAGGTGCACGTTAGGCAGCCCGCTTCTTTTTCTTTGCACCCTGGGTGGCAGGCTGGCCTTGTGGGGTCCCTGGCTTCACCTTGGGGACAAACTGTTTTCTGGCCCACGCACCCTTGAGCTCTGGAGTCCCACTGCTCTGTGGTTGAGGTTGTGGTGGGCGTTTGGGGATGCGATAGGCCTGTCCACTTGTAGGCCGTGGAGGGAGTTGAGGCGTGGCTTTAGGTGGTGGCGCTTTCCTGGGGAGACACAGCTGCAGCGCTTCACCCTCACGCTTCTTCTCCTCGCATCTCTTCTGCATGGTGGCAACCGCAGAACCGAACAGGCCTTTGGGGTCCACAGGGACATCCAGGAGTTCAGTTTTTTCTCTATGGGAGAGGCTGGAGAGACTGAGCCATCTAGCCCTCTCCTGTGTAACCATGACTCCCATAGCTCGGCCACATGCTTGTACAGCGCATCTGTGCAGGCGGAGGCAGAGGTCAATGACCACGCACAACTCGTCCCACATCTCTGGGCTGGGTGAGGCCGCCATGTCGTCCTGTAGATCAGCCTGGTAGGCTAAAAGCAGGGAGGACGCATTGAGGGCTCTCACTGATGTAGCCACGGGTTTGTAGCCTCTCTCCGTCAGCGTCGTTTGGAAACAATCAGCTTTGGAGGGCATAGCCGGGCCCGCAGTGGTCATGGTGGACCTCTGTGTTGGGTTGAGATGAGCTGCCACTAGAGGTTCGATGGGGGGAAGGCGAGTGAAACCATTTCCCTCCATGCCATCCCAGTCCAGCGCAACCCCTCCCAGGGCGGGGGCTTTCGCGGTGAAAGGATTGCTCCAGGACCGAATGGCCTCCTCCAGGCACTCTGGGAAGGCTGGTAGGAGCTGCTTTGTGGAGGTTTTGGCCTTCGGTAGTCGTCGACCCTCGTAACGGGACCTCGCAGTCTCGAGAGGGGCCTCCGGCCACGTGATGCCTAGCTTTGCAGCTGCTCTACGGCAAACCTCATGCAAGTCCTGTGTGGCAGGCGGGCTGGTGATCCGCTACTGCCGGTGACCGCATCGCTTCCCGGCCTTGCGGCCTGTGTTAGGGTGAATTACTCCATATAATCGTCGTCCTCGTCAGAGGGGAGACTTATGGGCTCATCACCGGAGTCAGAAAACTCGGCAAGGCTGTCCTCCGCGGCCGCTAGGTCCAAGTCCAGCTCGTCCGAGTCCAGGAGAGGGTCCGCAGCATCAACCTGCTCGGCCCAGCTAGGTCCCGCGGAGGTGACTCCACGGGGCCTCTCCTTCAGCTCCACCTGTAGAGGGGGAATGGTTGCCCCCAGTACAGGATCTTCCCCCGACAAGCTCGCTTGGCGCGCAAGTCTCCGACGGCGGGTTTTCAGAGAAAGGCGTGCACAGTGGTCACAGGTTACCGGGTCGGCTAGCGCATCAAAAAACAGCATGGTTGTCTGCCCCGGGAATTTTATTCCCACATTTGCACGGCTTTGGTGGCAGCACGTCTTTTTCCATGGTGAGGAAGAAGCGTAGTGCCGTAATCTCTCGCTAATGTGAAGTAACTAGTATTGCGACACACAAAAAACTCACAAATGGCGACACGGTAATAGGTAGCATTCGGCGTCAGAGTGATTAGCTCTTCCTATGAACAATATGCTATCCCGTTCACCACTCACCGTCTGAGAGAGGCCTCTGGGAGCGAGAAGAGGTTTTAGACTAATGTTATGACGTGCTATGACGCTCTTATAGTAGGAGGAAGTCCCTCCTCCTCTGCTGAGCGACGTCACGTCTGACAGCCAGTCAGCAGACTGGCGTAATGTAATTGGGCTTCTGGGGGAACAGCGTGAGAGCGTTCCCATAGTGAGATACCGAAACGAATGTTGAAAGAGAACCAGCCTGGTTTCATAAGAAGATCAATAAAGTGTCATCTTATCTTATCTTATCTTATCTTAAATTGTGATTAACCCAGCGTTATCTCATGAGGAATATCTAGCCTAGTCTAATAAAGTTAAAGTGGTTTTTAAGGTGTCTAAACTCCAATGATTTTCAATGGGGGCCTAGTGGCGATATGGAGGTACTACAGCAATGGCGGCCCCCACGTTCGTGGTCAAAAAGCAGAGAAGCCAGCGCCCATCGGTTGAAAGTCAGACTCACGCTAACTTTACGAGCAATTCCCCCAACTTCTCTCTAAGTGACGGGGACAGATCGTGTCCGCTACTACGTACACGCAGAGTGATATGAAAGCACGAACTCTGTTGCCATTGGCAGCGGTCATTATTTTTTTCAGAGGTCCTTTATCAGAAAATAATGACCAGTAGAACATTGGGAAATCCCATTCAAATCAACGGAGCGTTCTACTTACGTTGTGAAGAGCCTATAATAATTGCGTATAATGAGCAATGGGCCTCTCCGACATAACACTCATGCCCCTCAAATTGCGAATATAAGCGGAAATAGTTTATTGCACCTCCCTCCAGGACCCACAGAACCTTAGACCTCTATTTTTTTAAAATACATTTTAGACAAATGTTTGCAAAGAAGTGCATGCTGGGAGTTGTCAGGTGACTCTGTCTTGCCCCTCGTCATCTGTGCGCGCAGTTTGGAAATCTTCTAGTTTCCATTGAAAGGATTTACAATGTGTGGCCTTTTTGAGACTTCTATTCTCACCCCACACCTCTCTAACTGTGTGGTGAGTTTTACCATTTCATCTTCAATCTGCAGTGGGATCATGTGGTTGGTTTTGAGAAGTTTATTTGTGTTGCAGTCGCGAGAGGAACTTCATTAACGGAGCGCACATTTTAAGATTGTTAAGTAATTTTACGAAAGTTCCTTCAAGTTATAAATGACCAGATTAAAGTGTTGAGTGCTGTGAGGCGGCACGGTGGCGCAGCGGTTAGCACTCACGCCTCACAGCAAGAAGGTCCCGGGTTCGATTCCCACCTGGACGGGGCCTTTCTGTGTGGAGTTTGCATGTTCTCCCCGTGTCTGCGTAGGTTTCCTCCAGGTACTCCGGTTTCCCCTATCTGGGACTATCCTGGTTAAATTAAGGTCAATAATAAAACAAATAATGAGGGGTTAGCTTGAATTCGGCAGAAACAACATGAAGCTGTTGCCTCAATTCGTAGCTTATACTGTTTTAGTTCAAGCAAAGGGCTTATTGTTTTGCTCATCACCTCGACTATTGTATTGAATATGACTGTTTTTGTTTTTTTTAGAGGGCCGGCCTTGACCCAAAAGTCCCGGGCTGATTTTTTATGCCAGTCCAGCCCTGCCATCAACACTTCTATTAAGGATTTATTAAGGTAAACAAGTTACTAAGTACTGCTTTAAAACCTGCCATGAGCAGTGTAGCTTAGAGTTACTTTTTTGCATGTGTTTTGTTCAGTGACACATTAAATCTGACGTTTAGAAAATCATTTATCGAATTAACAGTGATTAGTTTGTTGCCAAATTATTTGTTCACACTAATTATGGACATTTCTTTCCCTGCTAACTGCACGCCCAGAAGTTTCACCGCTCCTGTTGACATGGTGTGTTTCTGAGCTGTGGTCAGTCGGACAGACCTGTTATGTCCATCCGCCTGACCTCTGCCTCGTCACCACATCACCAGGAGCATTGTTACCTCTGGTGTTAGCTGTAGAAACACGCAGAGCAGGTGCTTGTCTTTGCAGGGGTGGGTGGGCATTGTTTTAATCTGTAAAGCTCTTTGCACTACAGCTTTGTATGAAAAGTGCTTTATAAATAATGTTTTGATTGATTGATTGATTGATTGATCACCACAACATGAATCTGCCAATCTGATTTTTGTGTCACTGAAATTATTTATCAAATTAATAGTGATGCCTGTGAGCCACAATACAATTGCTATTGTCTTATCAATTGTCTTGTTTTGTTGCGTTTGGAGCCCTTTTAATCTGTTATACAACTTATGGACACTTCTTTCCCTGCTAACTGCACGCCGTGCTCAGAAGTTTCACCGCTCCTGTTGACATGGGGTGTTTCTGAGCTGTGGTCAGTCGGACAGACCTGTTATGTCCGTCCTCCTGACCTCTGCCTCGTTTAAGTGACTAGTGTAACCATTTTGCATGGGTTTTGTTGTGTATATGTGTGGGTATATGTGTGTGCGTGTGGGTGTGGGGATTATTTTTAAGGGCTGATTCTTGGGAGCCATGTGGTGTTAATGTCAGCCTTCAATGCCGAGTTCTACTGATGTCCTTTGTAGGATTGGGTTTAGCGGCGGCCAAACCACTTCCACTTCTGTTTGCGGCGATTCTCAGGCTCCTGAATCTGCTCCTCTCTGGCCCTGACAGTTTCCTGAAGCTCATGGTTCTTCGTGAGCAGAGCAGAGTTGTTCTCCTGTGAAGCCTTCAGTGCGTCAGAAAGCTTCTGTATCTCACACTGCAGAACTACCCTTTGTTCTTCTGAGCTTCGCAACGCGCTCACCTGGTTTCTGTGGACGGCTGTTAGACGCTCAGTTTCCTGTCTGAGGTCCTGCGCCTTCTTCTTCATGTCCTGTTTGTCTGCCCGGGCTGCAGACACTTTGGTGCTGGCGTTCTCAACCATGGTCTTAAACATGTCCCGCGCTGCCATGAGGTTCTGCTCTAAGGCCTGGGCTGTGACCCTCTGGTTTCTTAGCTCCTGCTCCTTCTCCGTCACTTTGGAGCGAGCATCTTCTGTGGCTTTTTGCTGTTTGGTTAAGGCAGTTTTTAGATTTTCCACTGAGGACTGCAGACCGCCTTTTTCCTTCTCCAGAGATTTGACTCTGCTCTGGGCCTTTTGCAGGGCTGTTTTATTTTCTAAGTGGGCCGATTCAAGGTTGCCCACCTGCAACCGTAGGCCATCTCTTTCCGCCTGTAATCCACCCTTCTCCCCTTCCAGATGTTTATCTTTGGTCTGGGCCTTTTGCAGCGCCAAGTTCTCCTCACAGAGGGCAGATTCTAGGTTGCCAACCTGCAAGCACAGGCCATCGCGTTCTGCTTGTAGTTTCGCTCTCTCCTCCTCCAGAAATGTAACTTTTCTCAGACCCTCATATGCTGCCAAAGTATTTTCACGGAGAAGAGATTTTTGTCTGCTGATCTGCGAGTGTAGTTGGTCCCTTTCTGCTTCAAGTCCAACCTTCTCCACATGAAGCTTCAACACGTCCCGCTGCAGCTTCATCACTTCCTGCTGCATATGACTACTCTCGTCCTTTAGGCTTTTATCCGTGATGGTTTTGTCACGGATCACAGATTTAAGGGTGCTGTTCTGCAAGCTTAGTTTGTCCTTTTCTTTCTGTAATTCAGCCATCTTTTTTTGCAGGTCAGTGAATTGGTTCTGGGGCACTCGGTTTCTTCTTTCCTCGTTGAGGGCAATTTTTAGGTTCTCAATTTCCGTCTTCAGCCCATTAATCTCACCATTCAGACTGATGACTTTGCTCTGAGCCTCTGCATTTCCCTTATTCTCAGCATTTAATCTATCCACCTCCAACTGGAGGCCACATGCACCTTCCTGCAGGGCATTGGTTTGTCCTAGAGTCTCGAAGGCGATGCCTGCTTTCTTCAGATCCTCCCCTCGGCTCTGGACATCTGCACCTTTTGGCTGTTTGCTTAAAGCCGTTTGCAGACTTTTCACTGAGGACTGTAGGTGACCTTTCTCAGCTTCCAAACTTTGTACTCTGCTCCCGGCTTTTTGCAAAGCCTTGTTCCTTTTACAGAGCGCAGACTGAAGCTTCCACACTTTCCTCTGAAGCCCATTTATTTGATACTGGCTGTTGGAGCCATTGGGCCCTGCTTTCTCCAGCTCTGCCACTCTGCTCATAGCAGCGTCAGTGATCTGCTTTTGTTCAGAAAGAGTTAACTGCGCCATCCGCATACACAAATCCTCGTGTTCTGCGTCGCTGTGGGTTGACTGTAGGATCGATGCGGCCTCTTCCTGGCGCTCTGCGTATGTTTTCACCTGCGTACTGACCCCAGGACCATTCACATGTTCATGGATTTCAATGATTGAGTCTTTTTGAACAATCTTCTTGTGTTGTTCATTTACCTTTGTCATCAACATATCGATTTGCTGTAGGAGGTCTTCCCGTGAAGCTTGGTATCGCAAATAATCCATAACGTCAGAGTTATTCATGACTCGATGGGTCTGAGCGGTGCCTTCTTTGCTCATTTTGCCTTTGTTTTAAGCAAAGCGCACCCTGTAACGTGAAATTAAAGAACAAAGATGGATTTGCAGCCTTTAAACCAAGTTAAAAGCAGTTTCCGTCGTGAGTCTTGAGCTCACAGCCACCTGCGTCAGTGAGGGACGCCTGAATGTGACAAAATGGTGAAATGGTTGTCATGACATCACTGTCCCCTTATGTTCCGTATATGTACTGTTGCCGCGACGATGCTTTCAGGTTCTATAATGTGATGATGTCATATAGATACAGACGGCATCTATGGAATCGCCCATTTATGGTCATGTTTGAAAACAGTTAAGGGGGAAAACAATTTGGAGAAAAATCTAAACTTTGTCTAATTATTCAAAAACTACTTTAACAAAAGCTGAAATATGAATATAGTTTTCTCCTAAATAAAGATACAAAGACATGGAGAGGAGCAAAGTGGTTCAACAGCCCCTTAAATAACGGAGAATGCTAACATGATGCTTCATATTAGCATCGGGCTAACGCTAGCGGTTAGCTAGCGCTAGCTATAACGGCAGTTTTTTCACTTCTACAAAACAATCTGCTGTGACAAAATATCCATATGGGTCCGATTTACACTTGACTTTACACTGCGTTCCAAATTATTATGCAAATGACATTTTTCTAAGATTTTCTAAATTGTCAACTCAAATGAGAGTCAGCATAAATTTCAAGTCTTTAACTGGTAGAGGATCATTTAAATGTGGTGGAAAAAATCTCCCCGTGATAACAGTATTTTTTTCAAAAATAAATATAGTAAAAACCTCAAAATCCACTGTTCCAAATTATTATGCAACTCATCGTTTCAATACATTTTAAAGCTTGTAATTAACTGAAAATGATCATTTGTTGAATTTGTAGCATTAGGAGGTCATATTTACTGAAATCAGAAGCTATTTCAATCAAAAAAGTATTAACAGGTCAAGTTACATTTCAACATAGGAGCCCTTGTGTGAGAGCAGCTTCAAAATTCTTAAATCCATTAAACTTGTGAGTTTTTGTAGAGTTGTCTCTCCATTTCTTTGCAGGATGTTAGAATAGCCTCCCAGAGCTGCTGTTTGGATGAAAACTGCCTCCCACCCGCATAGAAGTGTTTTTTGTTGAGGCTCCAAAGGTTCTCAATAGGGTTGAGGTCAGGGGAGGAGGGGGTCCACATCATGAGTTTCTCTCCCTTTATGCCCATAGCAGCCAGTGATGCAGAGGTGTTCTTTGCAGTATGACATGGTGCGTTGTCATGCATGAAGAGGATTTTGTTCGGGAAAGCACGGCTCTTCTTTTTGTAGCATAGAAGACAGTTGTCAGTCAGAGACTCCACATATTTTTCAAAGGTCATTTTCACACCTTCAGGGAGCCTAAAGGGGCCTAAAGGGGCCGACCAGCTCTCTCCCTTATGATTTTGGTCCAAAACATGACTCCGCCCCCTCCTTACTGACGTCACAGCCTTGTTGGGACATTGTGGTCATTCACCAACTATCCACTACTCCATTGATCTGGCCATCCAGGGTTACACGGCCTCATCAGTGAACAAGACTGTTTGAAAATGAGTCTTCATGTATTTCTGAGCCTGTTGCAGCCGTTTCTGTTCTTCAGCTTCAATTAACCGTTTAGGGGAGGCCCGGATAGAAGGTTTATGCACAACTGCAGCCTCTGGAGGGTCCTACACCTTGATGTTCGGGAGACTCCAGAGGCACCAGCAGCTTCAAATACCTGTCTGCTGCTTTGTAGCATCTGTTCTCTTAATCTGATGTGTTTGTCTGGCAGAAACCGTCCATATTGTGCCTTTATCTGCACAAACCCGAGTGTGTGTCTGAATCATCCACAAATCTCTTATCAGTATGATGATTACACTTAATCTTTTATGAAATATCGAAGGCTTTCATACCTAGACCAAGGCATTCAACTATTTCACGCTTTTCATCAGCAGAAAGACCCTTTTTCTTTACAATATTGCTTAAAAAATTATGATCTGCATAATAAAGTGGAACACCCTTTTCAGTAGTTTTTCCCTTAACTGGGCTTAACCTGAAAACTAATCATCCCAGGTCTCTGAGATTAATGTCAGTGATTCATAGAGCCCTGAGGCACGATACCATCCATGAGTTTCATTATTATTATTTTTTTTTTTACCTTTTTGACACAAAAATACAATTTGCATAATAATTTGGAACGCAGTGTATTTATGTGTCATAAGTAAGTTAATATTCCATCAGAAAATGGCTAA
Organism: Gobius niger; assembly: GCF_951799975.1. NCBI lineage: Eukaryota > Metazoa > Chordata > Actinopteri > Gobiiformes > Gobiidae > Gobius > Gobius niger. Next base: position 11,250,550 of record NC_136855.1, on the reverse strand, counting down.
AAAGGCTGAAATTATGTTTTTCTAAAGATTCTATTTTCCCCCCTGGCGAAGCCACGCCCCCCTATGACGAGATCCCGTCTGTATCGCTAAGCATCATGGGATTAGCAGCAGTGATAAACTAGCAGAGTTTTTAGAGTTATTGTTCACATTAAAACACTTGGACACCACAGTGTGACAGATGTATTTTCCAGTAGTGACTCTGCAGCTAACGGAGCTGCTTTTTTTCTATACGTTTTATCTAGTGTTAGTCTATGGAAAATGTTTGCTAACAGCCACAAACATGGCAGATCTCCATGGTAACAGTGGATTTTTTTTTCTCCGCCCCGACACCACTTCATTTGGTGTCAGGGCGATCCATGCACGCTTCCTGTAGCTTTGTCAGGTGAGATCTCAAGGCGTTCAGGCCATAGAGATATATAGTTGGTCATTCACCAGCAGCAGAGTAATTTGCATGTTTTGAGCCTACGCAGCATTCTCAAATACACATTTATTTGTCTATTCGATAGGGACAAGTCTGTACAAATAACATGTAACAGCGTTTGGAATGATTGTCCTAAAGTACAAATCAGATTTACGGCTTTATTTCTGTAATACAGTTTGTAATGGCAAATTAGGTGGAACATGTTTTTTTGTGACCTTTATTTTACCAGGAAAGTCCCACTGAGATTAATAATCTCTTTATCAGGGGAGTCCTGGCCCCAGAGGGGAACTTGTTGTTTTTAGTGGTAGGGGAAACTGGAGTATATGGAGGAAACCTGCATAGACATGGGGAGAACATGCAAACTCCACACAGAAAGGCCCTGTTCAGGTGGGAATCGAACCCGGGACCTTCTAGTATGAAGCATGAGTGCTAACCGCTGTGCTACCATGCCGCCCAAATGACCCTGAAGGTCTGTCCAGCGAGTCCTAGGTCTTCCCTGGGGTCTCCTTCCAATGGGTGTGCCCAGGAACAAAGATCTTTAAAAAGTAATGAATGAATGGCAATTCTGGCGGCCATATTAGGAATGTCCTTAAGAACCTCGTGCCATGTACACCAATAGGAAACACCAATTTTTGTACCTTTAAAGGGGCTGGAAGCAAGTTCGCTATTTTATACTCACTACTGCCACCCCAGGCCATATGTGTAACTGCACCTTCTATATTAAGCTCGTGCATGACGGCACTTCGGGCCGAAGTGACACATTTTTGAGTGACCGTACAGGATTTTAGAGGCAGTTGTGGTGAACAGGTCTGAGCTCATTCTACACATTAGGACATGGCTGGAACATGTAGGGGAGGAAAATACTTAATTTTAACATTTTTAAACTCCCTTTAAAAAACAAACCTGCTCATTTCATGACTTTATTCTAAATACTGAGTTTATGTCAACTGTAGAAAGAAAATGATGGAAAATGATGATTTTTCCTATTTTATTAAACAGTAGAACACAATTGTTTTGGGTCATATTTAGCTACTTTTATTTTTTCACTTTTACATACTGCAGATTCCCCCTGTAAACATGTATATTTGCATTTGTTTCATGCAGTATTTCATACTGTATTACAGGACTTTATATTTATATTTGCACCATATACTGTATAGGCAAACATTTTTTACAATTGTATTGCATTTTGTTACATAACATTAACCAAAGTTGATCTATTCTCACAGACGATGATAGATTGGCATTGCTGCTTTCCAAACAATCCTTTAGTTTATATGACCACAGTCTCGAAAGAAGGAAATAGACCGAATCTGACCAGTATTTAGCTGGTGAACTGTGAAATGAAAGGTACAGAATAGTGCTAAGACAAAACAACAGTCCTTTTAGGTGCATTATTCAACTTTTTATGCGAAAAAAGAGTTGATATTTGAGTGCATTTGACCTTGCAGTGACCCCAGTGACTGTTTAGGTGGTCAGCATGAGTGAGTATTCACCCAGACCATGGTATAAAGTGAAATAAGAAACCTGAAACCAGAATAAAAGTATCAAAAAGTAGTCAGAGTGATGACACAAGTAAAAATAAAAACTCCAAGGTGAAAGACAATTCAAGTATTACACAGCTGGTCAAGAAAAAAAATAAAAATAAAAAATGACAGCAATCTTATAAACAGATTAAATAGGATTTCCCCAGCTCAGATTAAAGCTGCCGTGATTCAGCCTGTGCTGCTTTGAGGGTCTTATTAAGTCAATATGAAATGTATCATTGAGCCAATAAAGTCAGAGAATCTTAAACTTGCAAACAGGCCATTAAATCCACTGTAATAAAAGCTGGCAGCACAGCTCTCTCGCCACCTGCACATTCAATTACTGTAACATGAGCAAACCTGACAATATCAAAATGAACCACTATGGAAGCCCTGGAGGGACACACTGCTGTGTGAAAACGGCGGGGAAGGTGGATTAACAAAACACACAGTTTGAATGGGAATCAATATCCCTCGTGAGATTAGGATTTCCATTTGTGGCCACATGCAAACCAGACAAAATGAATCGCCTTTCTACCGCTCTGATTTTTGAGAAAACCCACAATGGAGGTCAAACACAATCACAGTGTTCGTGTGGTTGGAGACTCTGCACTGTCTGAAGCACTGTTTACTCGCATTTTACACATTTGTGTTCGAAATATGTTACAAAGAGTGTAAGAATGTAAGAAGAAAATGTCTAAAAAGAAAAGAGTGAAACGTGATGCGACACGTCACAACCTGCCATCTGCATCTTGTGCATTGTTTAATTATCATTGTGATGTTCGATAATGGAACATCACAGCCAAAATATATTGCAACTAAATCACACAGCGATAATCCCGGGTTCGATCCCCAGGCAAGGCCTTTCTGCGAGAAGTTTGCATGTTCTCCCCGTGTCTGCGCAGGTTTCCTTCGAGTGCTCCAGTTTTCCCTACCACTAAAAATATGTACAATAGGGATGAATGATGTGTGTGCCTGAATGCATGGTGGTTCAGAGGGACTGTTGGTGCAGATGTGTGCAGATGTGTGCAGTCGTGACAGCGCTTCTGTCAGTCTACCCAGGGGAAATTGATGCTACATACTGTGCGTAGATTACCACCACCGAGTGTGGAGTCAATGAAGAACAAAACTCCAACACTATGTGAAGCACTATGTGAAGCACTATGTGAAGCACTATGTGAAGCACCATGTGAAGCACCATGTGAAGCACTATGTGAAGCACTATGTGAAGCACTATGTGAAGCACTATGTGAAGCACTATGTGAAGCACCATGTGAAGCACTATGTGAAGCACTATGTGAAGCACTATGTGAAGCACTATGGAGGACTTGTGTCATGTGAAACGAACTATGCAAATAAGCTTCCATTCCATTATCAGAGCAGTTCCACATCTGTATTTATATTAAGCGGACTGATTTATGAGCTCAATTTAGTTGATGTCGGATCAATAAAGAAATCCATTAAAGAAGCAGTACTTTACGAACCGAAGTAGCTCTTTAACTGATGATGATCTTAATTATATAATGCACTTTGACCACCACTGTACAAAAGTCACTAAATTAGTACCACTTTGTTAAGATAAATTGTATTATTGTTGCACAAACACACAAAAATCATCTTAAAGATGATTATTGTTGTCTCTGAGATAGATGTGAGGATCAGAGCTTGAATGTCAGATTACCCAGCAGGAGAATAAGGATGTTGTGAATGCTTTAGGTTGATGGGGGAAACCGAGCCTTACAAACAGAACCTGGGACCATTTTTGCTGTGGAGGAACTCTGTCCACTCAGTCACTGCTCTGCACCTACACAGTTCGTACCTGAAACATGACCGTGAAGAAGACCACTACAATGGTCGTGGCCACGAAATAATCCTTGGCTTTGACTTGCTCTCCGTCCAGCAGCACGACCAGAGCGAACGCCACCGCCCCCCGCAGGCCGCCGTACGACATCATCACCTGGTCGATCTTATCCAGCGGGACGAGGCGGAAGCGGTTCAGGACCCAGGTCTGACCAACCACTCCTGCAAAAGTACAAGGAGCAATTTATAATCCTGGTTTAGTTCACGGGGTCTAAACTAAACTAGGGCTTAAGGGGTTAAGATAGAGATTCTGCCACACGTTTATTCCCACACATGCAAAAACCCCAAAAGAGAACACCAAACAACGGGGCTTAGCTAATTCACCCCACACCTCAGATAAAGTTAACAGGTTTGAGGACCGGAGGAGAAACTGAAACCCAAATCTGGATTAATTCATATCCATTAGCAGGCTCTGAAAGTCCTAGACATGAAACCTTTTCGTTATCACCACAAAAGTATATTGGAGAAATATGAACTGCTGAACTGGTAAAACAAATTTCACAATGCTAATCTGTTTTTTTTTAATCTTATGTGACAGTGTGGAGGACATCTGCCCTCCCCATACCTGTTTCTCGGGGCGCTCCTCCTCGCGCTCCTCCTGGTGCTCCTCCTCACGCTCCTCCTCGCGCACCTGGCTTGGCAATGATTGGGGGGTGGAGACCCGAAGGGATTTAGGCTTGGGTTGGTGGATCAGATCCCTCTTGCCTCTTCCCCGCGCTGGTCTGTTTGTGGGTCCACGGAGTTGCGCTTTGGGAAGCGTTTGTGGTGGCTTCACACGCCGTGGTCACCGCAGTACTCACTGCTTTTACCCTACGTTGGTGAGTCCTGTATGCCGCCTGTTATGCACAATTCATGCACACTTGGCGCTCAACTGTGCTCTTTCCAGTGCTCTGGCGCATGTTGACGCCTGGTCGGCTGTCATATTCGGCTGCTGCTTTTGGAATCACCGCTTACTCCTCTCCGGTGAGTTTGGCACATAGTTGCTTCTCATGCCACGGTACTGTGCATGGCAGACACTTACGAGTGTTCTTCTCCTTCCCCAGTGTCACTGCGGCCCGTAGAGGCTGCGACAAGGCTCGTTGTGCCATCAGCGTGGGACGTTGGGTAGGCGGCACGTCTTGCCTTTTTGACCCGTCTGGCCGTGCCCTGCCCGTCCTATTCCTCGTCTATTCAGTATGGTGCGTATCGCGCACGTTTGTGGAGGCTGGGAGTGCACCTCCGCCGGGGTCTAGAGACCGGTGCTTTTCCTGTCGGTAAGTTGCTGTTTCTGCCTGACTCCTCTTTTCCAAATTCCAATCCACGGTCTCCTAACATGGTGCGTTTCCACCATAGCGGGACCAACTGCACCTCCCGCGTCAGCTGGGGATACCGCCTTGGCCCACACCATCCACGCGCTGCTACAGCGAAACTCCTCCCACCCTGTTGTTCTGGATGACACGAACTGGTAAAACCTTTTTTGAGTTCCATTTATTTCGACCAACGAGTTTCCGCAGTTGTTCCCACAACTGTTCCATCTGTTCAACGGGAACAGTTCCATGTACATATTGTATATTTTTAACTGTATATAACGGGTGTTTGATTTATTTTGCAATTTGTTTGTTGCATGGTTTGTATTTTTGTTTGGGTTGTCTTTATTTTGTTTCACTGTGCGATTTTAAAGAACATTGGCCTTTTAACTGTTAAATAAAAATATACATTTTTATATTAAAGGTTTTGTCTCTGCCCTACTTTAAAAAAAAAGGTAAAACGAACCTGTGTCTGCCTTGTGCAGGGTCCTAGGCCTATCCTAGGTGGCGTTGTTGACTAACTATTGACCTGCATTCCTCACCATGCCACACTTACATGGCCCCTCCACCACTTTCTAATTTTGTAAATCTGAGCAGGAGACAAACTACTGTAGATCCGCTACCTCAAATAACCTGCAAGTCCCCTTCAGAAAAAGTGCCTTCAGGCCTTTTCAGTGAGAGCAGTCCAGCTCTGGAACACAATCACCTCTCACATACGACATGTTGATACATTAAGCCCTTTCAAAAATATGCTAAAATCATTGTTGAGAATCAAACTTGTGTACATCACCATTAATGTATTTAATGTTTTGCTGCCATTGTGATTCTGCCTGTGTGTAACTGTCGATAGTGTTGATGACGCACCGTGAGTATGTAGTGCTTGTGCCAAATGTTGCCATAGGCTGTGAGTGAGATCATATGAATGAATTGCTTTACTATTTCTTATTTCTCATGCTGATTGTTGTTATCATTAGGTATTGCTTGCTGACCAGAGACTACGGTTTCTTTAGAGCTAAAACTGGCACATTTACAGAAAGGTTGATTAAAGGAACAGGCCACCGTTTTTCCATACTGAGATATGTTCTTACCTGAGCTTAGACGAGTTGATGCGTAACTGTCTGGTCTTTGTCTGTGCCCTCAGTCATGCAAAACGACCAAAGATGTTGTTAGCATTTAGCCTCTCCCAATGTATTCCTATGGCTCCAAACGGGGGCCTACCAGGATCAAGACCAGACAGGTACGTATCAACTCGTTTTAGCTCAGGTAAGAGCATAATATCAATATGGAAGGACGGTGGCCTGTTCCTTTAATGTACCTTTTCCCTGTTCAAATAAATTAATATAAAAAAAAAAGAAAAGGAAAACCATGATACAAAACTATTCATTTTACGATACAGCAGTAGTTAATAAGTGGGCAGTCACAGCCTTAAAATGAGCCCTCCCACAACTCCCTAGGCCTCAGGGGAAGTGAGAAACATTGCGTTGAAATTCGGTCACAAGTTTGTCACCGAATCGTATTTATAGATATTTTATGTTGCAGACTTTTGATTTTAAATTCAGAATCATGAGAGACTCATTGTTTTTTTGTTCTATACTCAAACCTGAACAAACTCCCTCTGAAGTAGCTACTAAACATGAACGTCAGCCTCATGCCTCTAATGAAGCGCCCCCTGCTGTCACAGTTCAACACTGACACACTTTACAGTTTAGAACAGGGGTAGGCAAGTTTTCTTGGCAGAGGGCTGATTTTCTTCATTGTAAACAGACCGAGGGCCGAAGCCGCTGATTATTAGCCCAAAGTAAAGCACAACACTGGAAAAATGACCAACTTAAATGAGATAAATGACTTAAAATTGCTTGAATTAAAGTTCTTCTATGTTGAATTTGAGTCGGTTTGAACTAATCCACGATACAAATGCTATAGCACCAATGGAACAAAAATAAATACTACTTGAAATCAGACAAATAATTGTTTTTCACTTGAAATGATCTGAATCAAGAGAATAACTACTACTAGAGGTTTTATCTCGTCTAAGACCAGGCCTAATCTACTCAAACCTTAGATTTAATCTCTTAGTTTTATGTCATTTCTTCCTTAAAACGATTATTCTTTTTCCAGTGCACTTCTTTAAAATGTCAGTATTGTACATAATATATGATATAATTGGGTGTATTGACAGTATTTCTACCTTTTTTTCTCCCATTTAACTCTAATGATATTAAAAGTACTCTCTGATTCATGTAATAATGTAAATAATAATTTCTCAAAATCATCTTGAGGGCCAGAGGAGCGGTCTGACGTTGCCTACTCCTGGTTTAGAAGCTTAATACACAGGATTATAGACAAGACATAAAAAAAATATAGGTCCCTATCGGCCTTGAAGTACCCATACTGGTCGACCTCTAATCATCACCCAAATGTTAACGCCAAGATTCCACATCTTCACGAGCTGTAAACTCCTGTCACCCAGGAGATTTTTTTTCTTCTTTTTTCCCGCCTCCTTTGTGTGAGGGAGAGAGTTACGTGAATGTGAGAAATCGAAGCTTAATCGGGTCATGGTTATATTGTGTAAAGCAGTGACATTTTTGTTCAAATAAATTCAGCGCGGAGGGAATTTACTTTGAGAACCCGGATGTTGTTGTTTTTCTCTTTCCTGCGTGGTACGATCTGAACTGTGGAGCTCGATCCGGCCGGCGCTGACAGAGCTGAAAAATAGAGCTGATCCGTGTTTTTGTCAGGTCAGGAGGACGGAGGCCCCACGGAGCGGAGAGAAGGATGCGGGACGTTTCTTAAAGGTCCTATATCATGCAAAATCGACTTTTTGGAGCTTTTAGCCATGTTGTTGCTATTTCCTTATCAAAACCCCCCCAGAGTGGTTTGCGGCTTCATTCACGCAGCTCTCAGTAATCCTCCTGAATCCTGCTCTCTGAGCAGCTGCTCCGCCCTCTCCTGGTGAACGACTGAGTGTTCAGTTGTGTCGTAACAGCGGAACGGAAGTGCTCGACGTCTGTAATGTAATGTCTACGGCCTGATTTTAATTTGTAAAACAGCTTTTTCATTATTTCTGTCGTAAGAGAGATGAAAGAGGAAACAAAATGAAAAGGATGTGCCCGAGGTGCTTCCAGGTCAGCTGTGGCCAAAACAAACACATCCCTGAGCGTCTGAACAGATCAGTCATGTTTGCGCTGCAGCTGTGAAGATGGAGCTCGTTATAACTGGACACACCTGTTATTTATTCTTACCTAACGATCATGTCACAGAGAAAAAGAAGCGCGTTTGGCTACGAGGACGAGGAGTTTATTCAACCTTTTTCAAGAAGAGGCCACTCGAAGTTGTTGTTTTCTGTGGGATTCAGCGACTGTCACCAAAATGGTGTTTTTCTGTGACTGTCTCTGATGGATGTTTGGTGAACCTTCACCAGAATCAAAGTGGATTAACTTTTATAACCAACGTGAGTCCCATAATGTAAACAGCGATGGAGCAGAGCGGTGAGTCAGTCCAAGCGCGTGTTAGCTTGTGTGTTAGCATATTAGCATGTGTGTTAGCCATTTATGAAGCTGTGTTGCAGATGTCAACTCCGTATAACTGCATCATTATTGCTGTTTATTTATATTACGGTAAAGTATGTGCGGAGAGAGGGGGCGGAGTTAACTGAATCGAAGCGTTGTGTCTTCCGGGTTTGAAAAATACCTCCAGAAAACACTTATATTTATCACAAAAATTAGTGCTCAATAGTGGTAGAGGTAAAATCATTCATATAAATGCCTATACTTAACTTTGGAATGGCTAAAATAGCATGATATAGATCCTTTAACAATTAAAATAGCAATGCATTCGCAGCGGAGGACGGGGCGGAGTGGAACGAGGCGAACACAGACAGTGTGGAGACTGGGGGTAAGTCATTATTGTTTTACACCAAGCAGCAGAGACACTCTCCTCTTTTGCACAAACAATGCGAGGACAGAGTGGCATCAAACCCAAATGTCACATCTCAGCGGTAAATGCCAAAGCTTTCACCAGAGTGGACACTTGGAGAATACTAAATGTACCGAGGGGAGATACAGCACACCAGAAAAATAAATAAACAAAGCTGTGACAGCGATGTCGACATGTTCCGTTTGCCTGTACTGACCCATGGCTCTGAAGACGAGGATGAAGACCAGCGTGCAGGAGACCAGCCCGGTGTCCCAGGCCCATTTGGACTTGTCCACCGCAGAGATGCCCAGGAAGATGAAGATGATGGTCTCCGCGATACTGGCCAGAGTCTTCATGGTGTACTTGACCGTGGTGCGCGACTTCTGGGAGATGTTCGCCTCCACGTATTTGTTTGCGCCGATGCCGCAGAACGTCATGCTGGGGGGAAAGACGAGAGAAGCGTCTAGAAGTAAAAGACCCATTCATTTTTTCCCCCAGACAGACTTTTCAAAACAAAAAGTAAGTCCAGCGGCTCACGATAAGATGGCTGTAGGAGACGCATCTGTGTGAGTGTGTGCACTTCTGAGGCGGGGTACTCACGTGGGCATGGGCGTGTGCACGCGGAAGTGTGTGTGAGTAAAAACGCGCACTCACCTGGGGTCCGGATGAGAGAGGTCTAGTCTGGGTAGCCACAATTTTTGTTGACCGCACCGCACCCATTCCATAAGTCATTTTTTGTCCGTTTATCCCTCCTGGTTTGCATCATTTTGTCATATTCATTTAATGCGCTGTTATAGCTTTGTCCTTTTTTTTTAAATGCAATAAATGCACTAACGCAACTCTGGATCTCAGCGTATCTGTCACCATAGCCTCCTTGCGCGTCACAAAACTGAGCCACAGGACCCAGCCTTATATCCTCTCCGCGGTTATAAAATATTGTTTGGAAGCCGCAATATTTGTCAACAAAAAAGGCACTGAATGAAAATCATCAGTCCGGCCAAAAGTGTCAAGGATCCAAGTCATCTCCAGCAATTAGACGGGGACAAGAGCGCCGCAGCTAAGTGCCACATAGCCAACACCACGCTATCCATTCACCTGGAAGCAGGTAGGCCTGAACCTGTTACTGTTTGTGGATAAAGGAATCTGCTTCGATTGCAATGCATAATGCCTAACGAGAGCGATGTATTGAGTGGATGTTACGCTGGTTGTATTGGCGCATCGATGGTGGCGCACTATCTCCGTGCATTATTTGATTGAGATGTCTGGACCGTGCGGCAAATACGGCGCGGCTGGTGTTGTCTAAAGGCCTAAGCTTGTTGAATTGTTTGGATGGAATCCGCATTGTCAATGAATTCAAATGCAATGTCTATGGATGAATTTGGAAGCACTGTTTTGGATGAATTTTAAACGAAATATTTATGGACGGACTTTGAACGCGCGTTTGATGAATTGTGATTGTGTCACGCCACCAACACGAAAATATCAAGGAAATGAGTCAAATAAATGCTGATGTTGAACGTACAAACATGGAAACGGAAAAAAGAGAAATAAAACTGACCGCCAAAGCTTTGGAAAATAAACTCGAACGGCTGCAGCATGAGCGCAAAAGTGCCGTTAACAAAATCAAGGCGCTTATCCCGCAAATAAAAGCGCAAATGAAATTAAAAGAAAATGCTACTGAAATCCCCTCCCAGCTGGACAAAGTGAATGCACTGTGTAAAAAGGCAAATGAACTGCACAATGAATTATTGCCACTGTTTCCTGATGAAGAAAAGGAAAAACAAAAGGAGTGGTTTTCCAGCATTATGGATTACAGCGACGCATTTACGCACAAAACGGAAAAATGGATACAGGAAAATCTCCATGAAAGGTCAAGTGAACCCCAACTTGAAACACAACCACAAAACAAAAACGACCAAGCAGAGCAAGCTCCTGTTGAACAAGGCAATGATTTGCCAGATGGTGACCCTCCAGAGCCCGTCCCTACTGTACAGGACCCTCAGGACGCACTTCATGCCTGCGACAGCGTCTCAAATACAAGCAAGAGATCGCGCTCACATCAAACAGGTTCCTCAGCCTCGCGTTCATCTGCTCGCTTGAAAAGTGAAGCGAATCTTGCATTTTTGGCTGTAAAACAAAAGGCATTAATGGAAAGACATGCATTGGAGGAAGAGGAGTTACAATTGCGCAAAAGAAAAGAGCAATTTGCATGGGAAGAAGAAGAATTAAAGCTGCGCAAAAAGAGAGAGCATTTTTTACTGAGGAACGAAATTGCTGAAGAAAAGGCTAAATTAAGCTCCTTAAAATCACAAAGCAGTGTTGGTGGGAAAACAAAGTCAAATGTTTCGGATGGCATGAATTCGTACTATTCAAAGACACAGTTAAAGAAACTCAATATCAATGCCACCGAATTTGTACCATCTCAGTCAGTTAAACCAAAATACCATGCAGCTGAAACCATGCATCCAGCTGTGAAGCCTAAAGTCACTCACTTACCTGACATGAGACAGCCCCCAGGTCCTCCCTACATGCTCCAACGTTACTTAATGGCTCCTGAAGACACTGTGATCAATGTGCCACAACAGGAAGATCTATTTAATAAAACTGATGGATTACAAAATGATAAAGTACTGGACATCATGAGAAAACAAAACGAAATTACAACACTGCTAATGCAACAACAAAGTCTTTCAGCACTCCCAAAAAGGGAAATACCCATTTTCGATGGAAACCCGCTCAAATATCACTCGTTCATTAAAGCCTTTGAAAATGGAGTTGAACAAAACACCAATAATAACTCTGACAGACTCTACTTCCTCGAACAATACACCAAAGGGCAAGCCCGAGAGCTGGTGAGGAGCTGTCAGCACATTGAGGCAAACCGAGGATATCTGAAAGCAAAGGCTCTACTGAGAGAGCATTATGGCAATGACCAGAAGGTGGCAGCAGCATATATGGAAAGGGCTTTATCATGGCCCACCATTAAAGCAGAAGATGTTGAGGCTCTCCAAGAGTACAGCCTCTTCCTGCGCGGGTGCTGCAACGCTATGGAGGATGCACAGTATTTAAGTGATTTGGATACGCCCACAAACATGTTGGACATAATCAAAAAACTTCCATACAAGCTCAGAGACCTCTGGAGAAGTCATGCATGCGATCTGCAGGAAAAGTACAACAGAAGAGCAAAGTTTATGGACATTGCTAACTTCGTGGGAAAACAGGTGAAGATTCTGACAGACCCTGTGTTTGGAAATATTCAGGACACTGCTCCATCGACGAAACCATATAAGTTCAAACCTCACCTACGCTCTAACATCCAGGGAACCAGCTTTGCTACCACCGTAAATCAAGCAGAAACACCTCCGCCCAGAAACGAAGCAGAACCCACAAACCCACCTGTCAAGAACTGTCCCTGCTGCTCTGGAGGACACACATTGGATGTGTGTGCACGGCTGGAAGAGATGGCACACCAGGAGAAAATTGACTTCCTGATGAAAAATGGCTTATGTTTCCGCTGCCTGTGTGCAGGACACATCAGCAGAACTTGTCAAAGGAAGATTTCCTGCTCAAAGTGTGGCCAAAAGCACTCAACTGTGCTCCATAAGGACAGTGTGGCTAATGCAGGACAGGCTGAGAGGCGCAGCCATGTGGCAGTGGATGGCACGATGGTTTCCAGTGGGCTTACAGGGGCTGGTGAGATCGATTGCAAACTTCCTATTGTACCAGTCCAAGTTAAGGCGAAGAAAGGCAATAAAATCATCTTCACTTATGCCTTTTTGGACCAAGGAAGTACGGCAGTGTTCTGTACAGAAAGCTTGATGCAGAAGCTCAATCTGTCTGGGAAAAGAGCCAACATTCTCCTCAGGACCATGGGGCAGGAGAAGGTGGTCAGCAGTTACATTGTCCCAGAGCTGGAAGTCGCGGCACTTGAAGATGACACATTTGTTGACTTGCCAAAGGCCTACACTCAGTTGTCAATGCCAGTGCACAGAGCCAACATACCGACAAATAAGGATCTGACAAAGTGGCCATATTTGAGACACATCTACTTACCGCAGATCGAAGCTGGAATTGAGCTGCTGATTGGAACAAACGTCCCACGAGCCATGGAACCACTGGAGGTCATTCGCAGTGAGCATAATGGACCCTACGCTATAAGGACGGTGCTGGGCTGGACGGTAAACGGACCACTGACAGGAAACGGTGGAGAGGCCGATTGCAGTGAGCAGCCAGTAACTGTAAACCGTGTGTCCATTGTCAATCTGGATGATCTGTGGCAACAGCAGTTTAAGATGGACTTTCCAGAATCTGCAGTAGAGGAGCAAGTGGGTCTGTCCAGAGAAGACCTGAGGTTCATGGATATGGTCACAAAGTCAGCCAAACACATTGATGGCCACTACCAGGTCGCCCTTCCTTTGAAAACCCCAAACATCAGCATGCCAAACAACAGAAAAGTGGTGGAACAGCGCTTATACCACCTGAAGAGGAGGCTGCATAGGGATCCGGTGTTTCACAAGGAGTATAACGCCTTTATTAATGATCTCCTTGTCAAAGGCTATGCTGAAAGAGTTCCCGATGCAGAGCTGGACAGGAGTGATGGCAGAGTTTGGTACATTCCGCACCATGGTGTCCACCATCCAACAAAAGGAAAACTCCGAGTCGTGTTTGATTGCGGCGCCAGTTACAAAGGACAATCTCTGAATGAGCAGCTGTTGCAAGGCCCCGATCTAACCAGCTCACTAATCGGAGTTGTGACCAGGTTCAGGAGGGAACCTGTGGTCATCATGGCAGACATAGAAGCTATGTTTCACCAAGTGCAGGTGCCTCCAGAAGATGCTGACATGCTGCGATTCCTCTGGTGGCCACAAGGAGACCTGAGTCAAGCGCCATGTGAATACAGGATGAAGGTGCATCTGTTCGGCGCTACATCCTCTCCAAGTTGTGCCAACTTCGCACTCAGAAAATGTGCAGAGGATTTCGGACAGGAGTTTCAAGAAGAGACAGTAGACAAACTGCAGCACTGCTTCTATGTGGACGATTGTTTGGTGTCAGTAGCCAAAGAGGAGGAAGCGCTGACCCTACAGCACGAACTCTGGTCCCTGTGTGCTAAAGGGGGATTCTGTTTGACCAAGTGGCTCAGTAACAGATCTGAAGTGCTGGAGGCCATCCCAGAGCCCAACAGAGCTAAAAGAGTAAAACAATTGGACCTGGAGCGGGACTTGGCACCCATGGAGAGAGTGCTGGGGGTGGAATGGTGCATCAAGTCAGACACCTTTAAATTCAAACTTGTGCTGAAAGACAGACCACTCACCCGCAGAGGCATCCTTTCTATTGTCAGCTCGATTTTCGATCCTCTGGGCATGCTCAGCCCCCTGGTTCTTACAGCAAAAAAGATCTTGAGGGATTTGTGCAAAAGAGGAGTCGGATGGGATGACCTCATGCCAGAGCCAGTCTCCAAGGAGTGGCTTAAATGGGTTCAAGGACTCCATCTCCTGGAAAACTTTGAGCTGCAACGATGTCTAAAACCTCTGAAGTTTGGAGATGTTATTACTGCGCAATTACATCACTTCTGTGACGCTTGCGAGGAAGGCTATGGTACAGTAACTTACCTGTTGTTACAGAATGAGTGCCGACAAATGCACAGCGCCTTCATCATGGGGAAAGCTCGTGTCTCCCCACTGAAGACAGTTACTATCCCGAGAATGGAACTGATTGGAGCAACAATGGCCAGTCGCATGGACGTACTGTGGAAAAAGGAGCTGCACATGAGTCTGCAGGAATCTGTGTTTTGGACCGACAGTGCTTCTGTGCTGAAATATATCAAAAATGAAACCTCCAGATTCAAAGTGTTTGTTGCCAATCGTGTTTCAGAGATATTAAAATCATCTCACCCTGCTCAGTGGAGGTACGTGGATACATCTTCAAATCCAGCTGATGCAGCATCCAGAGGGGTCAAAGTAGAGACATTTCTGAAAGACAGACTCTGGTTGACAGGACCTTTGTTTCTATGCCAACCTGAAACAGAATGGCCTGTGAATCCTGAGCCTGTGAGCCATCTGTCCCAGGACGATCCCGAGGTGAAGAAAAGTGTTGTCGTAAATGCTGTGCAAATTGAAGAAGATTCCATAAGTCACCTGATCCATCATTATTCTTCGTGGATCCGGTTAAAAAAGGCTGTGGCGTGGTGGCTGAAATACAAGGAATGGTTGTTGTCCTGCAGCAGAAAGCGGAAACAGCTAACAGCCAATCAGAGTGAAGAAAGCGTACAACAGCAAAGAATTTTTGAAAATGAAATGCACACATTTAAGAGCACAATTGTCCTGGGGAGACTTACAGTGGAGGACATTGATGAAGCGGAGCTGGCCATTATTCAGTTTTGCCAACGAAGAAAATATTCAGAGGAACTTTTGTGTCTGGAAAAGGGCCAAAACATAAAGAAAAGTAGCCCTCTGCATAAGTTATGTCCAAGCTTCAAAGAGGGAGTCTTGCGAGTGGGAGGTCGGCTCAGTAAAGCGTCCTTGCCTTTGGAGTCAAAGCATCCCATAATTCTGTCAAAGGATCTACATATTTCTACCCTGCTGCTGAGATATGTTCATCAAGAGGTAGGACATAGTGGCCGCAACCACATGTTGTCCAAGCTCAGGGAGAAATACTGGATGACTGGAGTGAGCACTGCCATCAGGAGAGTCCTGTCAAAATGCACCATCTGCAGGAGACTCAACGCTACACCAGTTTACCAGCAGATGGCAGACTTGCCCACAGAAAGGCTCAAACCAGATGAACCTCCATTCACTTGTGTAGGAGTTGATTATTTTGGACCCTTTGAAGTGAGGAGCAGGAGAAGTACAGTGAAAAGATACGGTGTCATATTTACCTGTCTCGCATTGAGAGCTATTCACATCGAGGTGGCACCTTCTCTGGATACGGACTCCTTCATAAATGCTCTGAGGCGTTTTATATCCAGAAGAGGACAGGTCCGCGAGCTGCGTTCTGACAATGGGACCAATTTTGTGGGAGCAGAACGTGAGCTTAAAACGGCTATTGAGCACTGGAACCAGGCACAAGTGCATGATGTGTTGCTCCAAAAGGGAATAAAGTGGACATTCAATCCCCCTGCTGGGTCACATCATGGAGGAGTGTGGGAAAGGCTGATCAGATCTGTGAGGAAAGTCCTGAACTCCACCCTCAAAGAGCAACGTTTGGATGAGGAGGGACTTCACACCGTTCTCTGTGAAGTTGAGGCTGTTATTAACAGCAGGCCCATCACTAAAGCCTCCACCGATCCCAACGACCTGGAAGCTCTGACACCAAACCATCTCTTACTGCTCAAATCCCAGCCTTCATTGCCACCTGGAGAGTTCCAAGCAGCAGATCTGTATGCACGAAGAAGATGGAGACAAGTTCAGTACATCTCTGACCTTTTCTGGAAACGCTGGACGAAGGAGTACCTGCCTCTGTTACAGGAGCGACAGAAATGGATTGGAGTTCAGAGGAATCTTGTCGAAGGAGATCTAGTTCTACTCATGGACAGTACTGCGCCTCGTAGTTCTTGGATTATGGGACGTGTACTACAGACTTTTCCTGACTCTAAAGGATTTGTCAGGCAAGTGCGGATTAAGACTAAAACCAGTTGCCTTGACAGACCCATATCGAAGGTCTGTTTGTTGCTGGAGGCAGAGGAGGCAGCATAAGGACGTTGCTGACCTCTACATAGACTCTGTTTTTTCTGGACTTGTACATTTTTTGAACTTTGAGACGATTTTTTGGACTATGGACTAGTTGATCAAGACGACTTACTATTTAGCCTAATTATGGACAGTAACTTTAATATCAAGCGTTACACTTGAAATCCTATGATATGTTTATGTCTCCTATATGTGTCGTGAAATATGAATTATTATGTGTCACCTAATAATTAGGGGCTGGTGTGTAGGAGACGCATCTGTGTGAGTGTGTGCACTTCTGAGGCGGGGTACTCACGTGGGCATGGGCGTGTGCACGCGGAAGTGTGTGTGAGTAAAAACGCGCACTCACCTGGGGTCCGGATGAGAGAGGTCTAGTCTGGGTAGCCACAATTTTTGTTGACCGCACCGCACCCATTCCATAAGTCATTTTTTGTCCGTTTATCCCTCCTGGTTTGCATCATTTTGTCATATTCATTTAATGCGCTGTTATAGCTTTGTCCTTTTTTTTTAAATGCAATAAATGCACTAACGCAACTCTGGATCTCAGCGTATCTGTCACCATAGCCTCCTTGCGCGTCACAAAACTGAGCCACAGGACCCAGCCTTATATCCTCTCCGCGGTTATAAAATATTGTTTGGAAGCCGCAATATGTGTTGGAGCCATTTCAGCCACGTTTGAGCCTCCTGCCACCGTGTGGCGCTGTGTGTGTGTTTACATAATTACCTGCCCTATATAAGGGGCGAGGAAGGCGCATTCAGGTGTTGCAGTATGGAGGCAAACATCTTTTTGACCGTGTCTATGGAGTTGGAAATCTGTATACTTGTTGATGGCTGTGAGGTATGCCAAATAAACCTTTGAAAATACAGTATCAAGCGACGATTTGTTTGGAAGACACGCGTCCAAGACGCCTAATTACTGTAGCCAGAGCGGAACTTTGCATAGGGCAAATCCTGGCCGCTACATTTGTCAAAAAGATCGCCTCGGGCACCGGGCGTACAGAGCTTGCGCCGGCTGTAAGAGGCACAGCGCGGTTTCCTGGAGTGGAGTGGACCCACCAACTACCGTGGCGGTGATCGTCGCGAGGTCTACGGCGAACCGGCGGACTGTTGGCGGGAGGAGGAAGAGGAAGGAAGGGGACTGTATGTGCGTCCTCTACCAGGAGCGGTGGTGGCGACTGGCGCCCGACGGGCTCTGCGCGGGAGCTTGGAACACGAGGGAGCGGCCCGCAGTGGAAGCCTGCCACGCCACGCATTTCGGAGACTACACGAAGCAAAGGCAGATCACCCACCTGGTGCGCAACTTCGTGAGTTCGATCGTGGAAGCACAGTTTCTTAATAATGGCACAGGAAAAAATGAATGAGTTTTGGGAACGGG
Source organism: Gobius niger (assembly GCF_951799975.1). Lineage (NCBI taxonomy): Eukaryota > Metazoa > Chordata > Actinopteri > Gobiiformes > Gobiidae > Gobius > Gobius niger. The sequence goes on along the minus strand of NC_136855.1, from coordinate 11,232,482 downwards.
ACAGCGAGTGCACTGTAAAATTGAACACTGCAAAAAATGCACACCATATGTTTGAAGAAAATGAAGTGGATTGGGAGGGACCAGTGATCTTTATCCCTTTAATGGCTGTCTGTGAAGACACAGGGGCCAGTGATGGCTTTGATGAGGTGGACTGGGAAGGGCCGGAGATATTTGTTCCACAGTGTGTTGCCTGTGACGATACAGGGGCCGGTAACGCCACTGAATTACAACCTTCACTTCCTGCTGCTGATCAGAAGGACACAACTCTGGTCAAATTGGACTGGGAAAATGGATCACTGGTCAACCAGCCTGCTGCTGAGGTGGTTGCTGCTGGCTCTCTCAAGGATAAGGAGCCAGAAAAGAACATCGTGAACAAGGACTGTTTCAACGCAGAGAAAATGTTTGTGTTTGTAGCTATGATGTTCGCACAAACTCCTGTAGAACCCACATGTGTGAAAGGTTGCTCAATGAGCTCTGAAATCTGTACCGTTGCCATGTTGACCTGTTTTATGTTCTTGCTTGTTGGACAGACCCACAAACTAGTCCAAGTTAAGCAATACAAAACCTTCAAAAGGAAGAAATGGAAATTCATTTACTAAGATAATTAGGATGCAAAATTCCACGCTAATGTGAAAACTACTGACATGATTTTGGAATTTGGATTGATGTCTGTATAAAGTAAACTGTTGAAAATGTAAATGTATGAAATGTATTTGTTATGGCTCCATTTTTAGTTGTGTATTTGTATTGGTAATTGCTTTCACATCTGGCTTCAGCAATTAAGGGGCCGGTGTGTTGGAGCCATTTCAGCCACGTTTGAGCCTCCTGCCACCGTGTGGCGCTGTGTGTGTGTTTACATAATTACCTGCCCTATATAAGGGGCGAGGAAGGCGCATTCAGGTGTTGCAGTATGGAGGCAAACATCTTTTTGACCGTGTCTATGGAGTTGGAAATCTGTATACTTGTTGATGGCTGTGAGGTATGCCAAATAAACCTTTGAAAATACAGTATCAAGCGACGATTTGTTTGGAAGACACGCGTCCAAGACGCCTAATTACTGTAGCCAGAGCGGAACTTTGCATAGGGCAAATCCTGGCCGCTACAATGGCGGAGAGGGAGAAGAGCTCGGCGGTGAGGTAGGCCAGGTACACCAGCAGGAAGACGAACAGCGGCTCGATGATGCGGACCTTCTTTGTGAAGCGGGTGATGAAGCCCAGGATCACGGCGAACACCAGGCCGACCAGCGTGCCCCCGATGCTCACGATCAGAAACGAGGCTGACCGGGAGAGAAGCCAGACACAACAGGGGAGAAATAAGTTACATTTGGAGATTTTGGAGATAAACTACACATTTAGGCTGGTAGTGTTCAGTTTACTCGAGTCGGAGTAGTTTCTCATCTAAACTTTAATTCAGTTTTCGAAATTTAATCGAAATCGCAAACTCTACTTTGATCAGTCTCAATAATCGGCATGGGACTTTATAATCGACAGGTTTACAGTCATTTCTTTGGCACAAAGAAAGAAGAAGTTTGGACGAGAGAATGGAAGACTTTTGTGCGTTAAATGAGACTTCATGAAAGTATTTGTTTTTGTTTGAGCTGAAGTTTGAATAAAAGATGTATATAATGACGTGCATTGAGATTTGTTTGCTTTATCAAATGTTAGGGCCCGATCTTGTGTTTGAAAATGCAGACAATGACGTAACATTTTGCTCTTTGTAAGAGCGTGATCTTGCCACTCCAGACCATGAACATTGTTTAGCTCACGATGGGGTTAATAAAGTCTTTAGTTTGACCTGTGAGAGCCTATCAGGCCCAAGGAAGAACGCAAGCCAGCGCGATGTAAACGAGGAAATGAACGTCAGCGGTGCTCCTATCAGAGCGGTCGCCTCTTCTTGCGACGCCCTCTCGCAAGTGGCTAAGGCGGAGAGCGCGTATCCTGCACGCACATTTCTCCTGCGTCAGTGCTTGTGGCCATTGGCTATAAGCTGTTGCTTATAAAAAGAGGCCATTTCCTCTTTACATTACATACATTACATCGCACATCATGTACTTCATGTGGAATTAAACATTGGCCCGAGAGAAAGAGAATAGACTGCAGGTCCCGCTCTGACGCTGGTATTGAAAAGTGCGGGCTCTCCACACTGCAGAAACATGATCAAAACAGCTGCACGTGCTGATCCACTCCAGCTAAAAAACCGTACCAACTTCCCCTCCCGCCCGACACATTTAACCCCCTAATCCCCACCTTAACCGACTGCATTTTCTCCAGTTCATCCATCCATTTTCTTCCGCTTCAGTCTCAAATTTCTCAATTTGAGACGCACACCTCCTCCAGCTGTTCTGGGGGACCCCGAGGCGACACCAGGCCAGCTCAGAGACACAGTCCCAGGTTCTAGACACCAGCGTGTCCTGGGCCTTCCACGAGGCCTCCTCCCGATAGGACATGCCTGGAACACCTCCCGAGGGAAGCGACCAGGAGGCATCCGGAACAGATGCCCGAGCCACCTCAGCTGCTCCTTTCGACGTGAAGGAGCAGCGACTCTACTCCAAGCTCCTACCGGGTCACTTTTCATTGTTATTTTGACACTTTTTCCAAGAACCTTTTAGATTTGGGTAAAGCCAAACTGGAGAAAATGTGCTCTGTTCAGGAGGGGGTTGAGAGGTTAAACATTCCAAAGTTACAGAGTAAATATTTGGTATTTCTGAGAACTATTCCAGGGTGTATACAGGCGACAGCCGGTGAAAGTTCTCGTATCGAGGAACAGAAGGATGACGGAAAAGTTGGATTATTTCAAAGCAAATGGAACAAAAAGGGTAAAACTGACAAAGCTTGACTGTAAAACCTGCATCTAAATGAGTTTTGGGGCATATTTTTTTGATTGAACAATGCTTTTTAATGACAATGAAGGCACTTGTCACTTCTTCTCAAACCTCGACATCACCAGTGCCAGTTTCCCAGCCTTCTCCATAACACAATGCATTTGAAGCTTTCCTATTATTTGGCTGAAATCAACACTATATTAGCACTACTCAAACTGTGAAAAGGATTAGCACAATGATAAACTTTCATAATAAAATCCACAGTCTTAAAACGTATTTAGTGACTTGAGAGTTAAGAATGCCAAGATTGTAATCTGCCTCTCACCCACGCCTTTGAAGTAGTCGGCTGTCTGCACATTCGCTGCTCCCACTTGCACAAAAGAGGTGTAGACTTTGTACAGCACCTAAAATTGGAGAAGGAGAGAATATATTAGAAGGGAAAAAAAACATGCGGGTGGAAAAAAGGTCCACAATATCTCATAAAGAGTGAAGACTATGCTTTTATCCCGGACAAAAACACGCCATGGCAGTGCCCCACATCGTCGCTTTAATAATGGGTCATCATATGGCCCATTAAACTAATTCGCTGTTTACAACTAAACCAAAGCAAAAATGTAGCGGTCAGTCATAATCGGACTAAAAGGTCGACCGGCTCAAACTAAAACTATGTCACGGTGAGTTTGTGAAAGCAGTGATTTTATAAGACGCTTAGACGGCAGGTGACTCCGGTCTCACCCATATGTGGCCTGTAATACACCACAACACGGATTTAATATACAAGAAAGCATGATTACACGAATATCGGCATTTCTTTGATGAATCGTGGAATAGACAATCGCCTAAAAAAATCACCTGAATGAAAACTAGTTGGAATTTTCAGACTTTTTAAAGATTTTTTTGGCTTTTTTCAGACATTTGGTTATAAATTTACCGCTATCTTACATTTTGGTTTGTTAGAAAATGCTAAATTGACTCTTAAGAACTTTCTAAAAAGTTACAATGCTGTTCTCTCATCAAAAACACACCTGGAGCTGTGTTCTGAGCCGCTAGCGCATCTTAGAGTAATCTTTGGATGTTTTCTCCTCCTCTTGAGGTCCTTTCTCCAACTCTTGATCTCTTGTAAAGCTCAACCCTTTCATTGCGAAGTAAAAATCGCTCTCCATAGCTTCACTACAGCCGTTTACAGCTTTTATTTTCTCTTTATTGAAACAGCTGCGCAGCAAAGGGGAGAAAGAAGAGGGAGTGGGAGGAGCATCTGGTGTGAAAACCTCTTCTCCTTCTTCCTCCTCTCTTCCTCCTTTTTTTCTTCTTCTTCTTCTTCTTCCTCTTCTTCTTCTTCCTCCCAAATCCGGCCCGCGAGTGGGTTTTTTCTGGCCCCTGGGATTATATAATTTCATTATTAGAACTGGCCCGCAGGTCACTGCACGCCAGCAGCATCCAGGTACTTTACACGCACCAACGGACTACATTTCCCACAATGCAACGGTGGCGCTCCGAGCGGGAGGCCACTTCCTTTCATTATTCATCAGCGGGCATTAGCATCACTTCAAAAGTCAACTTTCAGATAGTCTACCCTTAAAAATGGCAAAACGGAAGGTGGACACTGAGAACCGGACTTTTAAAACAAGGTGGGAGTCGGAGTACATGTTCACGGAGGTGCTGGAAAACCTGCGTGTCTTTTGTGTGGAGAAAGTGTGGCGGTGATGAAAGAGTTTAATCTGAGACGGCATCATGAGACAAAACACGCGGACCAAGCCAAGGATATGGACATGGAACAGAGGCTACAGAAGGTGGAGGAATTAAAACGAGGCCTTAAATCTCGGCAGGCCCTGTTCAGAAAAGCCAAATCACAAAGCGAGGCTGCTGTCAAGGCCAGTTTTATTTTGGCAGAAGAGATCGTTAAATCATCCCGGCCATTCACTGAGGGGGATTTTATTAAAAACTGTATGCTAAAAGTTTGTGACGAAGTTTGCCCAGACAAAAGGCAACTCTTTTCGAACGTGAGCCTGAGCAGAAACACCATTGCTCAGCGTGTGGACGAGCTGTCCATCAATCTAAAAGAGCAGCTTGTGAAAAAGGGAAAAGAGTTCATCGCATATTCCCTGGCTGTGGATGAGAGCACTGACATTTCGGACATTGCCCAGTTGTCGATCTTCATCCGCGGTGCGGACTCCAGCCTGAGCGTGACAGAGGAGTTTTTGGCGTTACGTCCTATGCATGACACAACTACAGGACATGATTTGTATGAAGAGGTGTCAAGATGTGTAAATGAGATGGGACTGCCTTGGGAAAAACTCGTGGGTTTGACAACAGACGGAGCACCTGCGATGTGTGGACACAAGAGTGGACTGGTGGCAAGGATACGGCAGAAGATGCAGGAGGAAAACGTCCCAGGTGAGCTGACAGCTTATCATTGTATCATACATCAGGAGTCGTTGTGTGGAAAAGCCTTAAAAATGGAACATGTAATGAGCACCATTACACGCGCAGTTAACTTTATCAGAGCCAGAGGTTTAAATCACCGCCAGTTCAAGGCATTTCTGAGCGAGTTAGAAACGGAGCATGGTGATTTGCTCTATCACACTGAGGTGCGATGGCTAAGCCAGGGAAAGGTGCTGCAAAGATGCTTTGAGCTGCATGAGGAGATTTGTCTGTTTTTGGACAGTAAAGGGAAAGACACTACTCAACTCCGAGATGAAACATTTTTGTGTGAAATGGCATTTCTGTGTGACATCACGACTCATCTGAATGCAATGAACTTGCAGCTGCAGGGTCGGGGTCGTGTCATCTCTGATATGTACAGCACAGTGAAGGCGTTTAAAACCAAACTGACTCTGTGGGAGGCACAGATGCGGAAAGACAACTTGAGCCACTTTCCTTGCTGCCAGACCATGAAAGAAAAGCTCTCTGCCAGTGTGTTCCCGTGCGCACAGTTTGCCGATAAAATGAGTGTACTTGCTGCTGACTTTCGACGTCGATTTGCTGACTTTGAAGCACAAAAAAGCAGGTTTGAACTGCTCGGTAATCCATTTGCAGTTGACGTGGAAAGCTCACCACCAAACCTCCAAATGGAGTTGATCGAGCTCCAATGCAATGATGCACTGAAAGCAAAATATGCGGCGGTGGGTGCTACGGAGTTTGTCCGTTTCCTCCCCGAAACAATGCCCCAGTTGCGCATCCAGGCTGCCCAAACGTTGTCTATGTTTGGCAGCACATACTTGTGTGAACAACTGTTTTCTGTGATGAAGCTAAACAAAACATCACACAGAAGTCGACTTACTGCAGAACACATCCACTCAATCCTGAGGATTTCCTCAGCCCAGAGCCTGGCCCCGAACATTGATGAACTTGTTCAAAAGATGAGACACCACCAAGTATCAGCCACAGCTTCAAAAACGTGAACATTACTGTGCAATGACGTATTTAGAGTTTTTACTCAGTTAAAATTTAAAAGTTAAATATTTGTTTTCACACCACATGTGACTTGTGAAAAATGTTTCATGTTAATAGATTTTTGCACTTTATTATTGTATTTCAATCCAATATTTCAGTTGAGCGAATTATAGAAAATGATATTATTGATTTCTTTGAAGTAAATTTAGGCCATTTTTGTTACTGATGGTGCCTTGAATAATACAGCTTCATTCATTTAATGTTCATGTTTTGGGGATTTTTACATAAAGCTTTTGTCCCTGTTCAAAATTAAAATTTACTGACAGAGCCATAAGAAATTATTTATTTATTTGATCATATACTAATATATTTTTAGGTTTTCAGTCTGTTTAATGGGGATCACTAGACTATATGCGGTCATTACATTTTTTTCAATGAACATTCGATCAGTCTGGCCCTTGGCTTGTTCCTAAATTTTTCATTTGGCCCCCCATCCATTTGACTTTGACACCCCTGTTCTAAACAAACCTCCCCTTTGATGCCATCACTGTCGGACATCAGCATTACTACAGCTCTTCCTGGTAACGTGGAATCGTGGGAGGATCTTGGGGTAAAATGTTATGTTTTTGCATGAGCTAGTACTTTAAAGGAATAGGCCACCGTTTTTACATACTAAGATATGTTCTTACATAACCTTAGACGTGTTAATATATCCCCATCTGGTCTTTGTCCGTGCGCTCTGTCACGCAAACGGAGCACATACGCAGCCTCTCCCACATGTCATATAGCTCCAAAAAAGCTCACGATAGAAGCTACCAAGCTCTTCCACGTGTTCCCTATTTAAATAAAGTTACGTGAAGTGTTTTCATGCGAAGTATATTTACACAGAAATGTAGCATGTCGATTTTATAAGCAGATAAAAAGGGGGACTATATTGAGGCGTAATGATACAGGAGCACAGCGTCCGCGCAGTAACTCCTTCCCCCGCTCACTTCCGTCAATAGAAGCTGCGTGACTTGTAGTCATGGATCTATGCTTGACTTCAAAAGAAATAAAAAGATGGCTGACGGAGCAACACGGTCAATTTACCGTGCTGCGACGGATAATGTTGTCACACGCGTAAAATCAGCCTCAGTGTCAGTCATTCATAGAAGAGGTTAAAATTAGAACAAAGAAGAAACTAACGAACTAAAGATTTGCCTCTACAAAGACAACGAAGTGAAGATTTATGGATATTCCGAACTTATACAACTGTTTGTGAATTGTAATTCAGATGATGCATTTCAAATTCAATTGGAGCCACAGATTGAAGCTGCACGTTATTGTCCCTTTACAATAATTAACCATTTAACCCATCCATCTGCCCCTGGAACATGTCAGGAGCAGTGGACAGCCATGCTCATGTTCAGAATCACCAAGTTAGAGGATAATCCTCCTGTGGATCTTTTACGTTGATGGAAGAGACCAAAGCAGAGACCAAAGCACCCCAAAAAAATCTGTCCAGACACAGACAGAGGGAGTAAACTCCACAAAAAACACCTAAATTGAACTTCATGCTGAGAGGCAAGGGAACGCTAAGCACTAAGACTAACCACTGAGGGCATGCAATCTCTCCTGCGCATTCAACACTTTTTGGGCCAGATCTTCCACCTGGTGCAAGGACAGCGCTGCTCCAAACAAGACAAGACCCACATTCTTTTCCTAGGTTACATCGTGCTGCCTCATGTTCTTCCTTTAGTGTTATGGGCTTCTATAAGCTCTATCAGGTCAAACTAAAAACTTGAGTTAACCACTGTCCGTGTCTGAGAGAAAAAGATGTAAAGCCGGTCCTGCTATGTTTCCAGGTTGTACTCAGCCGTAATTCACCCCCCACACCACCTTTCTCCCTCGCCCCTTCCCGGTCGCGGAGTCTGGTTAGAAGAAAGCACAACATTGCCATTGGTCACGAGTCGCCATTGTCAACTGTTGCAGGAAAAGCTTGGTTCTTGGATAACCAACTGTCTAACCAACTGCAGTTTGTGTGTCTTCTTGGACATAACGGTATTCCCTTCGCCCTTTTCTATCAGCATAATGTTTTTGTACAAGGGGATTCAAGAGTGACTGAATGTCTAGCTGTCACCTCACAGCAAGACGTTCCTGGGCCATGTGGGACCTTTCTGTGTAGAGTTTGCATGTTCTTTTTGTTTCATGTGCCCTGAGTTAATTTTCTGTGGAATCCAGCTCAGTACGGTAGAACACCTTGGTACTTCTAACCTAGCTATTGGCTCAAAATCTAGTGATAGTTAACCCCCTTTCGTCTTTTTGGCCATTCGACTGCACAACTCTCTAGAAGCAAAAGATAATGGTGTCTGCAATGTTATATCGCTAGAAATGTTATTTATTTACCAAATACAAATGTAAAATGATGTGGTTTCAGTAGTGAATGAGTGAAAGTGAATGAGACTGTCAGTGAGTGTTTATACAGTGTGCAGGCTACATAATATGGATATTATTTTTACAATTTAGGACACAGTTTATATAATACAGAATAATTGTAATTTTTATAAATGTATTTTCAAGTTGCATCGGCCTGTCCTGGACAGAAAGTCTCACCAGCTGTTCCAACCTTAGAATGGCAGATATAGGCTCATTTCAATGGGAGAGGCTCATGTGAGGTGGACATTCTTTTACTTCGTGGCTCACTGTGAGGCCTTAAGTTGAGAAGTACTGACATGTTATACATTTCCTGAATCCTCAAGTCTAGAGAGTTACCCAGTATCAAACATTTGTCTCTGTGATGTTCCTTGAAGAAACAGCGTTAAACATAGTAAAACTGTTTTTGTGAAAATGGTGAAAAAAACGTCCTCAGGTTTGCGTTTGAGGAGGTTTGGTTACCACGGTAATAGTCACAGAGTAGTACATTTGGGCTCAAATGAAACATGACAGTGTCTTCTTTACAATGATACCAAATACAATGGTGTAAATCAGTATCTAATGGGCTGGAAATGGCCTCAACCAAAATATGGACCAGTGTCAAAAGCGACTTTTTTGACATGGGGGTGGTTCACTTCAACAGCTGAAAACTATGATAAAGCTGTAACTCTGAAAAGGCCAAAAATATAAACCTCAGACATGGACCTACTTAAACATCAACGATAGCCTTTGCCACCTTTTCGGTACCGATATTTGGTCTGGCCCATGGACTAAATATCGCCTTTATGATAGAGACTTCCCGTTTTCGAGCTCAGTCAGAGCTTTAAAATGAGCCCTCCCACAACTTCCTAGGTCTCAGGGGAGTGGAGAAGTTTATATGACTGACACCTTTACTATAATAATACAATAGGCTATTTGAGAGATAAAAAAACGACATCAAATTAAATTACTTAAAATATCAGCCTATATAACCCTCTTTATGTCGGTATCAGACCCAATAAATCCATATCAGTCGGACCCTATTTGGCACAGTGGTTCTCTTTTCACATAAACTGCCACCTCATAAAATAAGTGATCTTCCAAATAAAACTGAATCAAGTTGTTTTGTATAGCCCAATATCACGACACCAAACATCAGAACAGTGAAGCAGATAACCAGTGTAGCGTTCAAACAAATTTAGTGTCTAAATAAACAAGAAGTCAGCAGGACTAGGCCTAGACAAGAACTAACCTTGGTTTAAAATAGAAGAATCCACTGATTTATCACACACTTGTGTGGATAATATGGGAAGGATCATTGTTGTGGTTTACTTCCATGATTTTCACTGGATGTTTTGGTGAATGGTGGGTTTATTTAAATCACCGATCTGTTACAGTGCAGTTTTTACAGAAGCAACATGTGAACATTGTTTTGACCCACCATAGAACTATTTAATACATTTGTGTCGCCCACCAGAGTCTCGGACGTGACGATCCCCCTCATCCTAAACAGTTCTCACCTTTATGATGGCCTGTTTGTAGTAGCTTTTCAAGTTGACTTTGGACATCACTTTGAGCACAGTGGCCACTTGTATGGAGGCAGGTTGGCTGAACAAAACGACACAAACACACGTTAAAACTACTCATTACAGAGAGTGATCATTACAAAGAGGCTTTAATACACAGTGATGAAGTCTTACTCCGCGGTGGGCTGCTGCAGTCCACAGCTGAGGACCTGAAACGCGGCTCTGATTCCCAGCCTCCTCCTGATGATGGACGTCTGGACCGACATCTGAGAAAAAACAGGTCACATGTCTTTTCCGTTTGCCACAGATGCCCAGGGGCAGACTGACAGGGACGTGGCTAATGTTTTCTCCATACAGCAGCTTAAAGGTGCATTGTGCAACTTTATATGTGGAAAAAAAAGGTGATACGTGTGTGTAGTTGACCTTGTAGTGACTGACTGGCTGTATGAGTGGTCACAAACCCTCTCACCAGAAAACCTCCAAAATAATTGATCCTGGAGTGTTGTAGAGGCCACCGTGATCAAAAGTTAAAGTGCCGTGCTGACCACTCATACAGCCGTTGGGTCACTACAAGAGGCGGGGGAGGGGATGAGAGGAGGAGAGAGAGGAGGAGGAGGAGGAGAGAGAGGAGGAGGAGGAGGGAGAGCTCACCAGTAAATATCCTCTGAACTGGTTATAAATGATGGCGGTCAGTAAATTCATCAGGCAGTAGGTTCCTGTGAACAAAAAGGGAATGAAGAAAGATGGATACACACAGACATAACTAAACACATGCATTAAAATGGACTACGCTGACAGAAAAGACAAAGAGAGAGAGGGATATTGTACATCCAATTACACAATGGAGATTTTTTGTTGTTGTAAATGTTGTTTAAGTGGCGCTAGCCCACAGTTAGCTTTGCCCGTTAGCCTGCTAGCTTCTTCTTCATGATTGTATTAGTGTTTATTGGGGCCTCCGGGTCAGAGCAGGGAAAGCTGCAAGTGTGGTTTTCTGGCCAGGGGAAGATGAAAGAGCCCCCAATCACCCCATCAACACTTGTATTACCACAGACGGACTCCGGATTTATTAAGGTAAACAAGTTATTCTTTAAAGAACTACTAACCCCTCCTTCAGAGCCTCAGCGCCAGAGCCTCAGATTTGAAAATCTCAACAGAAAGGGGGCGTTGCCTGGAGGACTAAGGGGCACGCGGGAGGGGTGAGGGGTGGGAGGGGCCTGGGTCTGTGATTGACAGGCTTGAGGCTTCGACGCTGCACCGCTCCTCGTAAACAAAGTCCGAGCATGGGAGCATGGAGTTCCAGCGAGCTAACTTATTTAGCAACATGTTCCACTGGGACAGATCTACAGCTCTCTCTACACAGGGGGGGCATCGTGGCAGACAGCGGCCTTGTACCTGAGGCGCTGGGTCATTTATTCCTCTGTCATTTACAAAGCTAGCAGCTTAGCATTGAGCTCGATCGACGTTAGCATCGCAGCTAACGTAACTGGCTGCTTCAGAATTTACCGATCTATTTTAGATGTAGACTTTTGCTGTGGTCTACGTGAACATGGGAGATGTATCTCAGTGTCCTCAGCAGAGTGTGTGATAGAGAGACGTGGCTATTTGTGTTACAAAGATTTTTATTATAGCAAAGTGCACAAAACATATCACATAAATAAATATATGTAGGCCTGTATTATTGAGCAAGAACACTGTCTTTTTGAAATTGTTTTTGGTTTGCCATTGAAGATGTGAAATAATCTTTCAGGTTATGTTTCTCTAAAGGCTTGACTCTAACATTGTGAACCCAAAGAGCCAGTTAGCCCTAAGTAAATAGCCTGAAGTAATTTCTATAACTAAATTTAGTGAATTAAAGGTTTAACCAACGTTAACACATACACTAAACTACCACTGAATGATGACACTGTAGAGTAAAGACTATAATGAAGTATTTATATGTATGCTGTTTTAGTTGAATATTGAAATATTATAGATCTTGTTTTGTACCAGTTTTCTTACTTGATTCTGCACTTCTGGCTCTTACAACAGTGCAATTTCCCTATTGTAGCACAATTTCTTTGGTAAAACTTACTACAAACTTACATCAGACAGCTCACATTTCACTTGAGGTTGAGCTGCATGTGCCACTCACTTGGCCTACATAGATGTGTGCAATAAACAAATTGAACAGACAAAGTTGACTGGTTATGTTATACAATACCAACTGTAATAAAAATATACATGCAGTAAGTTTTCAGCTTCTAGAAACAGAAAGTGGTGCTGCATATACCTTCCTGTGACATATCTGACAGAACATATACAGGCTTCATTTTTTTTTCACTGCCCACAATTAAATCTTGCATGAAACATTGATTTTAATCTATTACGTTGTCCAATGGGCACAGAGTGGTTCAGGCACAGGTCCTTTGTGTGCTCCTGATATGGGAGAGGATCCTCGACCACACTTTCAAACAGCAGTGCCATTAGTTGGTCAAAGTAGACTGTAAACAAAGCACAAAACATTTGTCCTTGTAAAAGCATTGGTTGTGTTGTTTTTAATGTGACATACCTGAGGTAGCTCTGGTCTTCATGGCTCTCACTGTGTAGTCTCCACGCTTGAATTTTGGATACACTATGGCATACAGCAGCATATGACGATTTGCCTTTTTTAATCATAATTCAAGGCACCAACCTGCACCCTAAAATTTCACAAATAAACATTAATATGCAGTATCTATGTATTATTTTCTAAACATTTCAAAGTGCTAAAATAACTCTAGTGAATATTTGTTGAACCTCTAGGATTCATTACCTGGCCAGCATTCCTTTGAATAAGAAGCCCAGACTATTGTGAGAGAATCAGACTATGGAATGCCTCAATATGCGAAGTGTGGTATTGTGGGCTTATTTTAGCTTAATCTTTCAAAAAACGTGGTGTTAACAAAAGAGTAAGAGTCTCTTGCATGCTGCTATGCCTATATAGAATTATGAAGAATTACATAGAATAATAAATTGATATGTGAAGTGTAAATACATCAATATAAATTAGATATTGGGAGGACTAGTTGTAATTACACATACTTGATATTGGCCACACTCTTGCATCATCCCCAACCAAAGGCCTGTGAAGACAGCGAGGGAACAGGGGGTTTACCGTGGACATTCTGAATGTAGTGATGCCCAGATGTCCACTCAGCCACAGCTTCATCACCTGAGGAGGACTTTGATGGTGACCAGTAGAGATGGTTCATATAGATGGTTCACAATGCTTTTCTTCCACCTCGTCATTTCCTCCGTTCACCTTTTCTTGCCCAGCGCATCATTTTTTTCCGATCCTGGGACACCCAACAAAGACAAAAAAATATATATATATTGTTACATGATATATAAAATTAAATCACAGGCAAAATTACACAATTACATGACAAAAATACACATTGGACTTTGGTTAATGGTTAGCACTATAGTTTAGCTCTATAAGCTAGCTCTATAATCTACATAATTTATTTGCCATACAAAATGACCAAGTCCAAACTTTCTTCAAATCTGTATGCAGTACAGGTGCGTTGGTCACCTTATGTCTTCTTGAAGAATCTGGACCTGTGCCTGCTCACAGCGTCCTGTTTGTCTGGCCTCTCATATTGTGCACAGAGTGGTTCAGGCACAGGGACTTTTTCTGAATGCTCCTGATACAGGAGAGGATCCTCCACCACACTGTCAAAGAGCAGTGCCATCAGCTTGTCGATATAGACTGTAAACAAGGAAAAAAACGTTTGTCCTCGCTGACTTAAAAGCGTTGAACTCATTTTATAAATGTGACATACATGAGGTAGGTTTTGTCTTCAGGGCTCTCACAGTGTAGTCTCCGTGTTTGTACTTTGGGTACACAATAGCATACCTAAGCACACCCTCTACCGTCGTTGCGTGAGACCTATTTGCATTCTCATTGTAATGCAATGCAGCAACTTGCAACCTGGGGAAAAAAGTATGTTTACATATATATATATACACAGAACATAAACATTTGTAATACTTTCTGTAGGTATTACCGAGCAAACATTCCTTTGAAGGAGAAGCCCACACTTTTAGGGGAGAATCTGATAATCAGACTGTGGAAAGCCTCAAGGGTTGATGTGTGGTACACCGGACTAATTTTTTCTACATCCTTGACAAAGCGTGGGGCCAAAAGAATGTCTGTGAGTCTCTCACACGCTGCTGTACCTACAGAGTAAAGCATTTTAAAGAATGACATTTACAATGGCAATGCTAGCCTGAAATCTATTAAATCCATAAAATACAATGGCCAAAGGGCCAGTATTGCTTGCTATACTTACTTGGTTTGAGCCACACTCTTGACCCTTCCCCAACCAGAGGCCCATGGAGGCACTGAGGGAACAGGACGTTGTCATGCGTGTGGACATTCTGCATGTGGTTCGCCACAGAAGTCCACTTGGCGACAGCCTCTTGTCCCGAGGAGGACGTAGAAGCTGACCAATAGAGGTGGTTTACAAGGCTTTTCCTCCACTGGCCAGCGTCCTGGGTGCTCTTTCTCTTTCCCAGCTCATCCACTTTCTTCCCAATTCCTAGGTATTAAAATATATATTTACTAAATGCACAATAACCATAATATTACACAGCATAACCAAAATGCATACCCTTTCCCATGTGCCATGGGTCAAAGTAGTGACTGATTTCCTTTCTTTCCTCCCGTAAAAACTTTTGCACGCCGGTGTGTCGGTCCGTCACAATGGCCTCCACATTGACACCCCTCTCTTCCAGCATAGTCAGACTCCGCACAAAGCCCTCCTTCTCCATGCGCACGCTGTTTCCAACCTCATTGCTCTAATAAGACAAAAAAAATAAGAATAAAGAATTCTATCATAATGCACAGTTATCCCAAATTACATAGTTATGTTTTTATTGTAATGTTTTACCTGGACTAGCTGGATGTCAATGACTTTGTTACACGTTAGATTCATCATGGTGTAACTGCCATACTTGGCTGAATGTCCTACATGAATGCAAGTTATACATTAGCTGACTTTTATTAATACTTCAGATAAATGTTTATGAAATGTATTTACCAGGTGAATCTGCCCGCATGTCCCCGCCCAGTGTAACAGAGCCGCTTTCAAGAGCCTCCCTGATGAGGTCCTCCTGCTCCAGCTTCCACTGCCAGTTTACCGTAGGGATGAGGAGCTTTGCCTGATGCCTGTAGAAGCACTGCTCTGACAGTCCCTGAATATTGAAGGCCCCCAAGAACTATAAAATTAAAACATCTGTTATCATTGGATAATATATGGAAAAATCAAATGTTTTTGCAGTACCTTTGAAATCTGACTAAACGATGAGCCGGTGAACAGCACAGCAGCACAGAGCTGTAGGTTTCCAGCTGGGATGTTGTTCACCATGGGCTGACTGGACCACTGACTGGAGAACTCACAGCGAGGACACTGTTGAGTGACCCGAAGCAGTGTGCCGACTGTGATCGTGTCCACAGCACAGCGACCAGTGCAGACAGGACATGGCCTGAACAGCTCCAGCAGTTGGTCCTCATGAACAATATATTTTTTGTCCTTGTGTGGAGGGACTTCAGCAGGAATGCTATATAAAAGAAAGGATATTTCATTCCTCAAAAAACCAGGACGCTGTATATATTTTTTCAATTAAAACTCTTTTCTTTTTACCTTGAACAGTTCACAGTGCTGGCACTGTCATCAATGTGGAAGCTGGGGTCAGACGCTGACACCTCACACCTTCTCCTTTTTAAAGGTGTAGAGGCTGCTCTGGGACTGTCAGGAAGAGGGATTTCCATCAGGTCCTCAGTCCCACAACCGACGCTTGTGTAAGCGGTCCGGGCTTGAGTAGCTGTACAAAACACAAACAAAATAAACACGTTTAAAATGGCAGTAATTACACAACTTGTGTCTAACTATATAAAACAAACAAAAGTGGTGACTGTTTTATACATAAAATGACAGTACTGTATAAAGGATAAATAGAGATCACCTTTGCTTCGCCTGCTCGGCTTCACATTGGCCTGGACACTTGCATGCCATGTAATGACTGGATCAGTCTGGCAACCAATTTCTCTGCTCACTTTTGGCTGAAAACACAAAAATAAATAATATTCATAAAGTGTACACACACGTGACATGCACATAGATTGTAAACTTGTATTGATGATTTATAGGAAAACAACCTACAATATACTTTAGAATATGCCACCCTATAGCAGATAAACCAAATATTTGTATCAGGTTAATTCTGGCTACAGTAGCTACTAAAAACTTCCAAATGGTTTGGCATTTTGAATAGCTGCGTCCAAATAGGTGTAAACTTTGGTTCACTTCAGAAAACTTGTCAACATGAACATAATTAGCAGAATTGATCCTACTTTGTGAACCTGTTCAACAACAATGGCAATAACAACTATACTGATTCTGAAAGCACGTAAGAACAGCTCACATCTGTGAGCGCCCAATGACCACATGGTCCACCTGGAGAGGTCAGCCCTCTCCTCACTGACCACACGGTCCACCTGGAGTGGTCAGCCCTCTCCTCACTGACCACACGGTCCACCTGGAGTGGTCAGCCCTCTCCTCACTGACCACACGGTCCACCTGGAGTGGTCAGCCCTCTCCTCACTGACCGCAGTCGAGCATCAAACGGGAGTACGTTCTAGCTATACGTTAGCTTTACAGGCTAGCTTGTAGATGCTCTACTGTCAAAAGCTACAGTCATGTAAAACTTAGATTAGTTTGGTGCTCAGACTCGTGCACATTTGCGCACAGTGTTGGCGTAACTTTGCAGACGGATACATTAGCAGGCTGCCCCGGGCAGCGAGTAGACGCGCTTATAACCGGTGGCTGCTGTTCCTCAGCCACAGTGAGCGAGTGCGGGACACGTCGCCTGGAGCTGACGCTGCAGAGTCTATTTACACGCCATATTTTTTCAACATATCTACACGACTCATGTGATTGGTATTATCAGAGGCCAAAACGGCGAATTTGTTTGAGACACTACAATAACGATCTATTCTGACGTGCACATCAAAATTCTATATACTGTACATGACTCAATCTGTGAGCAAAGTAGCTACTACTGACAGAAATGACCGGGACAGAGTGAACCAAGTGCCTCTTTTTACAGCAGCTACAATCATTGCAATTATTACCAAATCCAAAATGGGTAAATCAGCATTATTTTTCTCACTCACCTCACATTGGCGCCCGAAATCGTTCTGTTGGCGGGGCAGCGGTGTCGGTGGGCTAAGGCTCAGTCGTGGAAGAGCAAGGGTGGGGACGGCCTCGCTCTTCAAACGGAGAAGACTAGCATAGCCCAGTTCAACCTCCATGAAGTTGGCGAAGGAATCGCGCGTAAAATGGTCTTTGCAAACTCCAGCCTGAGCAGGGAGTTCGCAGTTTTCCCCCAAGCCAATTGCGCGCGTCCACTGGCGCCTAATTTCTAAGTTCTGCGGAAACCTGTGCAAACCTACAGAACTGTGGCACCCCACTACACTACACTTCCTCCCCATCCTAACACAGTACAATTAACAACTAACAATTAAATTATACACGATAGACCACTAAAAACAATACTAACAAACGCCCTAAGCTAAATTGAGCAAACTAATCTAACAATAAAAGCAACTAGTGATTACAACTACAATATTCAACAACTAACACTACTAAAACTATACAATTATCTATAATAAACAAGCTATCCTAATAAAATCTACCTAAATGCTATGATAACTAATCGCAAACCTGACAATCGATGAAAATATTCTCTCGCTATTCCAACTCCAACTCGCTACGGGGGCGTGAGCGAGACTGAGCCCTTTTATACCCCAGAGCGGCAGGGCCCGTGACATCATCTCTCGCCTCCTGACATCATCTCTCTCCCCTCCGCTAATTGGGTGCCGAATTCAAAAAATCAAATGCAGTACCGACAGTTCGCTGCAGATGGCGCCACACAGACGGTTTGGGACACAAAGACAGGATTTCAACAAATTTGCACTAAATTGTTAAAATAGTGACAGATACACGTAGACAACACTATAAGATACCCATTTATACAACTTAGCTAGAAAAAAAAGTTGATTTTGGGGTTAGTTGTTCTTTAAGTTTCTTTTTTGTTTTGCGTTGATGATGAACGTGATGAAAACACAACCAAAAAAGGACAAAAACATGACAATCGTAACGAGGAAGAAGCTTAGATGAGTTTTGTAGGTCTTAGCTTTCAAATGAGGCATTACACTGGCCTGTAGACTACAGTCCAGAAGCTTTTAGATTTGGGTAAATCCGAACTGGAGAAAATGAGGTTATGGTCTACATACATAAATGAAGTTTATAAACCTAACTTTGTGCACATTGATGTTGCCCTACGTTGGCAGCAGGGGGGAATTATCAATGGATAAAACAAAATTCAAGCCACCATTTTAAGAAAACTGCTAACAAATGTATAAACACCTTGATGAACATTGTACAGCTCAGAACGACTTGAGTGGTGTTTTTCAAAGTTCCATATATTACACAATCCGATGAAATGAAAACTCCTACTCCAGGCCTGTTTTCATGAGGGAATCTTGGTGAAAAGCTTGAAAACATGAATTTTGCACGACAAGTCCCCTTTGAATTAGAGAAAACTACAATGCTGTGTGTTCACCGACCTGCACTCCCAGCACTCCCGTCAGCTCCTGAGGGATTGGCTGATTCAGAGCCGCTTCTGAAAGTGAATAAAAGCATTAACATAACATTAACCAATCTTAGCAACTGATAAACTGGGATTGGTTTGTTTGAAGAAAAACTCAAATGAACGTAAAAAACTCACAGAAAATAAGAAATAAAGATATAATAGCAAATAGTACGGTTATAACATTAGCATCAAAGGTTGTTTGTGTTGTTGATCGAGTCTCGGGATATCTTTGGGACTTTCTTTTATTTGTATTTCCTGCTGCCTTCAGATTCCCCTGATCTGACACACTAAACACAATACTTTTGCTCAGACTTACTGGTAAAGCATCAACTTGTCAGTAGATCATTAATTTTCACAACAAATTCCCAAACTCTGCTGTCACAGTTTTCATACCAGAACTCAGGTTTGCGGTTTGTCTGAAGTCAACAGCCAATAAGGTGCTATTACTACTAGTCATTGTTGATCTTGCCTATTGGTAAAAGTGCCGCCTCATTTCCTTGTGAGAACTGTGGCTGGTAAAGGATATAAAACATAATAATTTCCTTATCTGACCAAAACCAATTAAATGGGTACAAAATACACTAAGCAGTATTGACAAAACTAGGTTCCATTATGAACGAAAATGGAATAAAACAGGAAAAAATCAAGGCTACAAGACTTCACTCAGGTAATTAAAACAATGTAGGACAAAAGCAAGGACCCCGAAAGACAAAACCAAACCAATGTATGCACAAAATTACAAAAAAGGTTATTAAGAATTCAAAGCAAATGAAAAAAGTACCATGTTGATTTAACACAATTTAATTGTGGACATTGGTTCCACACGTGTAGTTTGTGTAGATGCTACATGATGCAAATTGTGTTGCATCAACATGAAGTAATTCTGAAGAATTGACACTCTAGATTTATGTTCAGTATGCAGGACTAAAATGTGTTAAAACTACTCAATTTCAGATGGTTAAATCGTGTTACCCTTACATAATTCTAATCATGTTGTTCTTACTTGATATTAATCATGTTGTTCTTACTTGATATTAATCATGTTGTTCTTACTTGATATTAATCATGTGACTTTTACATGATTCTAATCATGTGACTTGAACAAGATACCTCAAATCTATCACACATCCTGTATTCTCATTAACCTTAACTGAAGTAAAATACAATTACAATAAATGAAGGATGACAATGCAAATGAAATGCATACAAAATGAGAAACAATTTCAATACTTTTTTCACCTTTATTTGATATAAATGTGAAAGAAACATAGTGCCAACAATTGAGCATAAAACTGCACTTATGTAAGCTGTAAAATCAGTGTCAGTGAACACACAAAAACATGTTTGCTGTGGGAAGTTGAACGGGAAGCTCTGAAAGTTTCTTGCTGTAGTGACTTTTCCATCCCTCAGTTGAAGTTAGATTGAAAACGCGTTTGTCTTACCATATGCTATATTGTCCCATTATTCCCCCTTTTGCTATTTTTACTTCTCTATTCAAAATATAGGAGCCAACAGCAAAAGTCCAGCCAGACTGCATAAACCAGGTTCAGTGAGCCCCTGCTGAACACTATGGAGATGCCACACAGACTTAGTTCATTGCTATAATACAGTCTATGTTTGGAGTCAGGCTGAAGCTAAGCCCCTCCCCCTCAGTCCATAAAACACAACTCCCACAAATGCATCAAAAGATACAAATAATTGCCAATATAAAACAATGTCTAACCTATTACTACCTTTTTGTAGATAAACATTCTGACCATATCCATGAGTGCTTTAGGAATTTAGATTCAAACTTTATTTTTTTTAATAGATGTACCATAGATTTCTCCCTCATCTCCTCACTGTCAAAAACAAGTCAGTCAAGACTTAGTCAAATGATTGTTTTCAGTAAACAATAATTCAATGCACAATTAGTCCCACATGGACAAAGCTCAGACCTGTTTCTTTGAGTGAATTTAAATCATATGAAGTCCACAAAATTTTAGTCCCTTTTACTTTTTAGTTTTTGAGTCATTTTTGGTCTTATTTTAGTCAGCAAGAATATTACTGACAAATAAAATAGAATTTTAGAAGACAAAATTAACACTGAAGCATGGGGCAAAGTTTAAATGCTATACAATGTTGACAACAACACAATGCTGAACCACAGCTAATATCCCTCCAGGAGCCCAAAAAGACAAATGTTCATTTACGTTTTCAGGGTGCAAGTTTTTCTGGACAGCAGAGTTGGCTCCAACTCCATGACGAGTTTATTCTCACTTCAAGGGCCACATTGTCCGAGTCATGGAGGACGACCTCACCTCAACACCTCAGAATACTCCAACTTTGGATCTTACCTGGTGGATCCTCACAGCGGTGGCCTATTCTGAGCTTCATGTCCATGTTCTAGTGGGAATAAAAATAATAATAATTAAAATAAAACATGTTAATTTACAATGTTAGAAATTCATAATATATCTTGCATAAATATTGGACAATAATCTGTCTTGGGCCATTTTAATCGGTCATTAATTAATCTCTCGTTGATGTGAGCGTGCATCATGTTGGAACCATCAACCATAAAAGACGGTTTAGTTTACATATGAAATGCAAAGTGAAACTGCGTGCTGTTCCACAGTGATGTAGCTTTAGAGCAGTGCTGCCCTAAGTTTATGACATAAAATAATTTTCTGCTAAAATGTCCACAGAACAAAGGAACACGAGCGGGTTTTGAGGTAGCCTTATAACTACGCAATAAAACAGCACAACAGATCACTGAAATCCACTGACTCCACTAAGTACTTACAGGCATTTCAGCAGCTTGGTCTTCGAGCTTCCTTCCATGCAGGCTGGAGAGCTTCCTGGACACGTTCAGAAGATTTGGAATCCAATAGTCCAGTTGTGACAGGACTCTTGTTGTACACTTGAACTCTGCATTTATCTGCAAATATACAATATCACACATTTCAACAGCTGAAACTACAATAAGAAGTATAAAAAAAGCCTCCAAACATTTACCTGAAATGCGCTGCACATGTATCCCATCGCTGAGCGCCTCAGAGGCCGAGCTGCTTCACAGAGAGCAGGTGAGAAGAGGCTGCAGCCCTTCCTCGTTCTCTGTAATGAAGATATTTCACAGCCATGAAGGGAATACAGAACACAGAACTATTTCAAAAGGGGTTTTCGTTGACTGGCTGATGTTAAAATTCTCAAAGGACATGTAGCAGTGATCAACTCCAAATGAATCAATAAATAAATATTTTCTAAAATGCAAAGCTTAGAATTGTGGAAACTATTACACAATATTGAATAACTATATTGTTCCAGCACCATAGGCTGACTTTACAAACTACAGCACAATAAATCAAAATGTAAATTATAGCATACAATTGACTAAATGTTAAAATATTGTTATTTATACTTACATAAATGAGGGCCTGGCCTGACTCCATCTCCAGTCATCACATGTTGTATCAAACTAGAATAAAATAAAAACAAACTTGAGGACAAAACATGACAAATGTAGAGGTTATTGCTTATTCCAACCATACTCCTATACCACATTTTATAAACATGAGATTACAAAGTGCAGTGAAAAGAATGAAGTAAAAGCTGGATGTAGCTGCTTGGATCGTCAGGTTCAGACAGCAGCCTCCAAAAAACAAACCAAGATCAAGCTCAAGACAATTAATGGTAAAACCACAAATATTTCTTACCACAAACGTGAGGGAGAGCCATGTTGAGTCAACTTGAGTTGAGCCGCGTTGTCCCAATCTGCAACAACAACAAAACTGTCATCGTTCACATAGCAAGTGGCCCTTATCAAACTTTAGATATTATTTTAAACTTGTGTTGTCTATGGACAGTAGCTACTGCTTTGCACCAGACACAGAACAGATTTCCATTTTCCCAAACTCAGTTCGATATGTAGGAAAGCTAACAAGTTAACATAGCAAAGGAGACGAGGAGTAAAGAACTGGACAAAAAAGCGCTTCAAATCCTCTTCGTCCTGTCTTTGCGTGGCTGGAGCGAGGCCGCGGCGCGAGCCTCCAGTCGGAGCGCGGAGGCAGCACGGGGCTCCGCCCGGAGCGTGGAGGCAACGCGGGGGGCAGAGCCTCGCTCCAGCTGGGGATGCGACCCCGCGGGGCTGCAGTATGGGGCGGCTAGGGCAGGGTTGCCAGGTCCGCGGTTTTCCCGCGGAATTGGGCGGTTTTTTACGTCTTTCCGCGGGTGAAAAAAAGTGTCCGCGGTTTTCCTGGAGGGGTTCTTTATAGTTCAAGCACAAGATGTATTAACACATTTATAAATACAAGGTGAATGGCAGCATTATTCTTGACTTGCTATCAGCAAATACAGGCATACAGGATACCCAATTTGACCGAGTCTGACCATTGACAATCTGCTGTTTGAGTCCGACAGACCAACTCATGTCACGTCACGGTCACACACACAAGCGCAACATAGAGCGAGAGCGCGCCGCAGTGCAGCTTCAGTCGCGCGCATTTGCATTATTTGTAAGCTAATAAAAAATACAAAGCTAATTAGCCACGGACAAAATGCCGCCTGGTAAGTGGGCTAAATATGGAAAGAAATACGCAAAAGAGTGGGAAAGTGAAGCTGGGCTTAAGGAATGGATCCTCAGTGTACCTGGGGATGATAAAAAAGCTTTCTGCAAATACTGCAAATGTGAGATCCGAGCTCACCACAGCGATTTACTGGACCATCGCAAAACACAGAAACATTTAAAAAACGCTGCTCCCTTTTCAAGTATGCGCACACTGTTCGACACTGGGATTAAACGCACAGTGATCGACCACTCAGTAAAAATTGCCGAGCTTAAATTAGCAGCACACATTGCTTGCCATTCAAGTATTTTAACTGTGGATCATCTTGGAGAAATAATTGCTGAAATAACGCAGAAGGACATTAAGCTACACAGGACAAAGTGCTCTGCACTTCTACAGCATGTCATCGGACCAGAGATGCAAAGGGAACTACTGAATGATATTGGTCAGGAATCGTTCTCTTTAATTGTTGATGAGAGTACAGATGTGGGCATGACTAAACAACTAGCTGTGGTGATAAGATACTACAGTCAAAAGCAGCAGCGGATCGTCTCAACGTTTGCTGGCCTGTTACATTTGGATGGTGGAGATGCAGACACTATAGCAGAGGCACTACTGGCCTTTTTACAAGCATCCAATTTGAGTCCAAAACAATGTGTGGGGCTTGGGACAGATGGATGCAATACGATGTGTGGCAACAGACACTCGCTGCTTACACGTTTCAAAGAGCACAATCCTGACGTGATATTTGTCAAATGTGTGTGTCACTCAATACAACTCTGCTCATCTTATGCCATGCGTGCATTGCCAAGGAACGTGGAGTATCAGATTTCACAAACTTATTCATGGTTTTCCCACAGCACCATGCGTCAACAGCAGTACAAACAACTGTATGAAACCATAAACGAAGGAATGGCTCCGTTAAAGATTCTACAGCTTAGTGACACGCGATGGCTTTCTATAAGCACCTGCCTGAACAGAGTTTTAGACCAGTACGAGGAGCTCAAGCTACACTTCCAGCTCGCAAAAGATAAAGACAGGAACTATAGCGCAGAGTTGCTGTATCAAATGTACAAAGACCCCACAAATAAGCTGTACTTACTTTTCCTTCAGCCCATTGTCCAGGAGGCTAACCGAGTGAACAAAATGTTCCAACTGGAAAATATAAATCCATTCCGACTGTTCCAGGAGTTGATCACATTTTATGTCAGCCTACTGAGACGGGTCACGAAGATTGGTTGTGTTGTTGTGAACTCATCCAGGTGGTCCGAGGTTCTCCACTTTGACGCAGAAAAAGAAGAAAACCAGCGGCCTCTCTCCGTGGTGGATTTCGGTATCCAGTTCCAAGTCGAGCTTGAAAAGGCTAATATCCCCGAGCCAGCGGCAGTGAGCATCAGGCAGCGCTGCAAAGAGTATCTGCTTGAGTTTATCAAGCAGGTAAAACAACGCCTACCAACAAACATGGAACTACTTCAATCACTCGGGGCATTAAGTCCAACTGTGGTATTGTGCGCGGCCGCGGACAAACCTCAACTGGCATTGTCACAGGATGATAAATTTGCACATTTGATTTTATTGTTTGTGTGTGTGCTTTTATTTTGAAGTGTTTTTATCGTGGTGCGTTGCTGTGCTTTTTATTTCCTGTTTTTAATCACCTGGACCCTCACACCTGTGGCAGGCTGTTTTAACCTAGTTTTTTATCCAATGAGCGTGGCGGCTGGTGGCGGACAATGAGCTTTTATTGGACACTGGGCCATTTGAAAGGGAGAGCGGGTAACGAGAGGAAGGACCGGCTGGCTTGGGAGAGGCACGGAGACGGCAGAGAGCAGGACCAGCACCGGGAGCGGCAGCAGCAGCAGCAGTGAAGCCAGAGTACGACGTGCAACACGGCAGGCGGGCAGAGTTTCTCTGCCCCTGCGCGTAAGTAACGCTCCCTAGTACTCTGGCGTATTTTGAAGTTAGCTGCTGCCTGAAGTGGTTAGCTGCGTGGGCCAAGTGACTGCCCCTGAGTTTTGTCCTCCACAGCGGCTCCGCCAGCGGGAGGACCAGTCACGCACCACCATCCAGTGAAGCCAGAGTACGACGCTGATCACGGCAGGCGGGCAGAGTAACTCTGCCCCCGCGTGTAAGTATCTCTCTAGTACTCTGGCCGGATTGATTGTGTTGGCTCTAGAGCCGTCTGCCCTAAAAGGACAAATCACTGCCTCTGCCGTGTTTACCTACAGGGACGCCGAGGAAGAGAACTGAACCACACCTCTGCTGGCCGCCCCCACCCCTCACTACCGCTTGGGTCCTTCTTTTATTTTATTTTTTAATGAACTTTTAGATTTTTAACGTTTTATTTTTCTGGCATCATCATTCACTGTTGTTTTTAGTTCCTGTAATAAATTATTTTTTAAAAACCTTTTTAACTCCGTATTTGGTTGATTACACTGCTTGCCTTGTTTTAATTGGTTTTAGAGTTCCTAGCCTCTTAAAATACTAGGTGGCGTTGTCGCTTTCGGGCGCAGCTTACAGCATCACTCTCATTTTTGAAGCTTTTCCAAGGAGACCTCGGCAAGCTGGACCAACAGTGGAGGGTGCTGGACACGTTTCCGTGGAAGAATGTTGAAGACTCTGAAAAGTTTTGGATCGAGGTAAAAGGGCATGTCGATGCAGCAGGTGAACATGACTTCGCAGAGCTCGCATCGCTGGCGCTCTCCCTTTTGGCTCTCCCTTTCAGCAACGCAGCCGTGGAGCGCACTTTTTCAGAAATGAACCTGATAAAGAACAAACTGCGTAACCGTATGCATGACGGCCTCCTTGAAAACATACTTCGTATTCGTGGGTTTATGCAGCGCCACGGAATCTGTTGTCAGCAGTTTCAGCCTACGAAGGAAATGCTGGCATTGTTCACAGCCAATAGGATTTACGAACACCAAGGCGATGAGCAATAGTTCGATTAAAAGGATCAAAGTTGTTCATTCAAAATATGTTTAAAATGTTGTTTTGAAATTAATTTAAATTTATTTTAAATCGCTATGAAATTATTCTATTATGGTATGGATTTGTATAGGTTAAATAGGCCAACGTTTTCTGTGTTTTTTTTTATGTTTAAACTAGGCCAATAAAATAACCTATTTTAAAATAGTATTATTTTTCTTCTTTTTATTACCTTTTTATTATTATGGTATCATATATAGACATGTGTTTACTGAAAGACAATCATTTATAGAAGATAGAAAACAACCTATTGGGCTTATGTTCTGGGGCTAAAAGGGAAAAAAACAGGGGCACTGCGCACCACCAGATGTCAGTCTATATTCCGCGGGTTTTGGGCGGTTTTTGAGATGCACTTGGGCGGGTTTGCTGAAACCTGGCAACCCTGGGCTAGGGGAGAGCGCGGAGCGGGCAGGGAAAGCGAGAGCCAGCAGGAGGGGAAACGCTTTTAAAAACAGTGACAATACGTTCTTGTAAACGCGTGTAAACTCCACAGAGGCAAGGCCAGCGCTCTGTCTAGCTAACATTAGCACTGCTGAAACAGCGGCAGAAAAAGACGTTGCCCCCCCCCAAAAAAAGACGTTGGTCACTGAGACACGAATGTAACAGGCCATTTCCACAATTATGGACATACTTTAAGTACATGTACACTCAGCGGTCAGTTTATCTGTAAGGAGTAACTTTAAAAAAAAAAAAAGGGTAATGACCACAAACGAAGAAAATGTTAATATGAAATTTTCATTTCAAAATTTGGAGTAATGGCGTATAATGAGTATGATTGGCAGAAGCCACTTTTTCCGGCCGAACGCTTCTTTGACATTGATAATAATAATACAAAAATACAACAGTCCTCTATCTACTAAAAACAAAAGTATGTAGCTCTCATAAATGTGTACTTACCAACTTTGGATGGTTATTATTCCTATTTTTTGATTGTCAAGACCGCAGTCTCCGGCTGTCTTCTTCCCATGATGCATTGCAAAAGCCCGCCTCTGTAGTCTTCGGCGGGAAAATGAATTGCGTTACTGTAACTTGGACTGTTCATGTTGAGCTGACACGTATCTAAGGTGTATGCGCATTTTAACGCCCTTTGTGTCGGTTCAACACAAAACTAACGTGCTGAAACACAGAACACGTTACAATAGAGTAGACGTAGCAAAATAAAATTTGGTCAATTTAACAGACGGCCTTTCCCATTTCTTTCAGTTACAAGACTTCACTCAGGTAATTAAAACAATGTAGGACAAAACAAAAGACAAAACAAAACCAATGTATGCACAAAATTACAAAAAGGTTATTAAGAATTCAAAGCAAATAATTTCTTCTCTTTTTTTTTTATTATGGTGTGAAGTCCTCAAATTAAAATGGCAGCCAACAAGATAAAATCAAGCCCCCCTCCAAAAAAATAAGAAGGTCACATGCTCTAATGTTTTGTTGTACCATCTTAGATCTTGTATTGATGATGGGAGAGTGTGACCACATCGCAAAGCCTTCTCCAGCACATCCCAAGATTCTCAATGGGGTTAAGGGAAAATGATGTGTCTAAACCACTCTTTCACAACGTGAGCCATCAGGGAAGAAGACATTGATGGAATAACCTGGTCATTCATGTTGCTGAACCTAGAACTGGCCAACTGCAGCAGATCCAGGTCAGAACTACAAGAAGGCTGATATATCGGACCGATACCCAGCTAGCAAATTTCTCTTGGGCCAGAACTGGCCTACAACCTTATGTTTCTTCTGGCTGACAGTTGGCTTTTTCCGCGGCCCTTTGCTGGGCCATAGGCTGCGTGTCTTATCGATTCACAGCTGCCGGCGCACTAGTGGGCCACACGCTCCGTAAAGGCATAACTGGCGAGAGTTCTCTTCTGGCCCAGTTCTGGTTCATACACTTCAAATCTAATGAAGTTTAGAATGTGTTCTGGCCCAGTACTGGTTCATGCACTGCAATCCTAATGAAATTATAAATTATGCTCATACACATATTAATTGAATTGCAGGCTTACAAAAATGTCAACATAGCTGTCTCTGAATGTAGAAGGAAACATCTAAAAATTACATGTAAATACAAACCAACCAACAGGCCTACAGTACATTTTTTTTGTCACAAATGTTTTCTCCATTCAAACAGTCGCAAAACAGAATAAAACAAGGATTCATGTTGTCAAAACAAAGTTTATTCTCCACCAAAATGCAATTTTAATTAAACAAAACAAACAATTACAAATTACAATGCATTTTAGGTGCTAATTCAGTCATTTCACACTGCATGCCCCATTCTCAGTTCAACTCATTTGCTATTTTGACAGTAATATTTTTACTGACTTAAACTGATATAAAAAAAAACTCCATGAAGACTTGATTAATCATGTGCTGATATTTGCATTGACTAATAAACAAAACAAAAAAACAAGCAAAAAAACAGAGGGAAAGTATGAAAATAAATCAAAGCTTTCAATTCATTTCCATTGATTTCAAAGTTCCTCAAACTATTATACCAACTGTACATCTCAGGAACAAGTTTGCTCCTTTGTCCATTTGCTTAAACATCCCTGATGCTACATATTAAAGAAGGCCTAAAATATGGATCATCTCATGATAGGTCACTTATTCATCCAAACCCCTGTCTAAATGCATTGTCACAGCAGGAGTATTCTGTATGTGACTTAAGCACCGTGAAGAACAGATTCATGTATCAATTTTTCAGATAGTATATCTCTTAATTCTCTTGAAGCGAGTTGGGTTTAGAGTTACCATAAAAAAGAACAAGTTACTTCTTTATTATTATTTTAGAACCACTGCTAAATAAAAATAAATTGAAATCAGATGTTGATCTTGCTGGCTCTCAGTCTCCTACCTCTGCTCTGGTCATGAGCCACACATGATGTATTCATCATTTTTCGAGCCTTCCCAGATCACGTCACAGAGGGCGTTGAGGATTTTTTTTTTCTGACAGCACCTGAACTGATGGAAACAAAAAAAGAACTCAGTATATTCTTTGAAAATTGTTGGAAGTTTACAAAGATTTTGAGTTGTTGGTGGTTTTACTCGGCCCGAGCATTTTATTAACTCGGGCATTTAATTGTTTGTTGATGTTTACCTCAAATCTGGTGACATGACTGGTTATTTTATGAAACCAACCATAATATTTAACAACCTAAAGAAAATGTTTACTTACCAAGTAAAGTGAGTGGTGCATGAATTTTGGACGAATATTACTCTATAAACAGAAAAAGGAAAACATTCAATAAAATGTAATTCATGCTACTATCTCTATTTAGTTAAATCAGTGCATCCTGAAGTAATCTCTGATGGCACATTAGTGTAATGTGGCTTTAACAAGTTTGTCAGTTTTCAATGTAAACTTGCTAGCTGGATAACCTAGCCAACCGGTTTAGTTATTCAGCTTTGGCATCACAGAAATTAAATAATGTACATAATATGGCACGACACAACGGTAGCTCACAAACATGTTCACTTATACACTAATGTAAATGTTAGTCTGACAAAAAATCCTAAGAAAAGTTACAATAATTACTCACTTACCGGCAGAAAATAACGTTTGTGGGCAGATCCAGACGTCCACTTGAAAGGTAGCTAGGCAACCACACTTTCAACGACGTACGACGTGACTTATGGTTTGTCGGTTGTGTCCGTTGTGTCCCAAGCGGGCGGGGTCATGTAATACAGACAAACTGTAGTGTCGTTGTAAAGTTATTTTCACTTTTTACGTTCAATCAACAATGACAAACTGCAGAATGATGGCTTTTTAAATAACATATTTTGATTACGGTAATCCCCGCCCGCCTTGTTTGTCAAGGTAATTCAAACCAAGCATCTATTCCAAAAGTTGTGGCTCACTCGCTGTTTGTTTCTTATTGGGCCAGAAGATGGCGCCGCGTGTATCCGCCACATGTTTTGACCGCTGTGGCCCGCACCAGTTGTGACTGTTGTGGCGCAGACGCCGCGTGTCCACTTCAGGCCCAGCAATGATTTTACTGCCTATTACTGACATTCGACTTATTGCGTATGGCTCGTTACTGGGCCAGATAAGAACTGTCGGGTCGCCAGTCAACCAGCTGTGCCACAAGAAAGCCAGAACTGGCGCAGACACGACTGCTACCTGGGTATATTGCTGATGAAAGCAGATATCTCCAGGACCAAAAGAGACTTCCTGTGTTTTGCAATGGAAAAAGCAAAGTCAGGGCTTTAAAACAAGTCCTCCCACAAATAGGCCTGAGAGGAACAGAGAAACTTCACGATGAAAATTGGTTCGCTACAAGCTTGACTTCAGACGGCAAAGGCTTCACTAAACCTCAGTCAATATGGAAATGCTGTACATCCTTCTGAAGCACAGAACCTGGAGAAATCTAAGTTACCTATGTAACTATAGTTCTACGAAATGTGTGCGCCGCCCTTAGGCTGCGCTATTGGCTTGTTGCACAATGTGGCTACGCTAGTTCCTCTGAGCTGAAGCTGTGGGCGCTAGTACTTCCTGTTCATATTCATTTCCATTAAGATTAGCTTAGACCAGTGAGTTTCTGGTAGAAATATTTCCATAGAGGAGACGTTTATGTTTGTGAGGATCAGTGAGTTTGTTTTTTTGGTCACATTTTTTTTTAAATCTTTTTTTTGTCCATTTTTTATCACATTTTTGTAATTTTTTTTGTCAAATTTTTATCACATTTTTGTTATTTTTTGGTCATTTTTTTCTCATATTTTTGTCATTTTTCGTCAATTTTTTGTCAATTTCTTGTGACATTTTTGCCACATTTCCATCATTGTTTTCGTCGAGAAAACCTGCTCGGTTCAGGTGGGAGTTATGGGGTTAATGCATTACACAACTTGAAATAGTGCCTTTATATATATATTTTTCATAGCATGTTAGCCTTTAGCTTCAAGACAAATTATCAATCCTTCATGATCACAGGCGTCTCTGATCTGAACTTGTTCATCATGATTTGAACCCACAGTAAATGATCATCTACCGGGAACTCACCGCCCCCAACATAATCTTTAGAAAATATGATTATTATTCCAGGAAAAGAAAACAGACAGGAAGTACAGGCGCTCACACCTTCAGGTCAGAGGAACTAGCATAGCCACACCGTGCAACAAGCCAATTGCATATCTCTCGGAAGCGCCAGCTTCCCGCCCTGAGAGGATCAAAGAACTGACCGCTCCAATCATACTTGGGGTCCACTCACCCCTGACCCCTATAAAAGGGGGTTTGGTGCTTTTTGTTGACATAAAATTAAAATTATGAGCGATACTGTAAGTTTCTTGTAAACAATGGAGAAATTACTTTATGACTTTTATTTATTATTATGACATTAGGTTGTACTGTAATGGCAGAAACTTGTATGTGCACAAATGTATTTAATTTTTTACATACAATATTTTCACCTGTATTTTAAACTACTGTGTAAAACTAAGAGAGTTATGCAGATTATGTCACAACCTGGCAACAGAAGCCAAGTGAGTCCCTTGTATTATTTTCAACAGAGCACTCAAACAAGGAATATTTCAAAACTCAGCGCGGACACTCATTTGCTTTCAGTTTGCGGTGTGACATCATCTGTATACCCTCTTCAAAAATACCCAACAGAGAAAGACTTTTCAAATGTTTATTAAAAAACTCTCATTGCATTTTATTTACACATTAAGTTACAAAAATACAGTAGAGTGGAAATGACATAAACACTTTTTAAAAGCTCTTCTTTTGCTTTTTGCATTTACAAAAATATATTTGATTTCATTTTTAGAACATACAGTAACATCCCTTTTCACCGTTAAATAAAACATGTTCAGATTTATTTATCAAAGTTAAATAAGACAGTGTTTCCCATACACAAAAAAAAAAGAATGCGTTGTATGGCAGCAAATTCATTCATGTGTCCTTGAAACTCGAGTTCAAGTCAATTATTTTTTATTCCAATCCACAAACAGGTTATGAGGGTGAAGTGAGTTGACCCAGTTATGTTAATGACGCCTATACCAGCCTCGGTTTGCCTCAGTGAAGCAAGATGAGGTCCTTATAAGGTTTAAGGTTATATAATCTTACAGGAAAGCGAGCATAAAGTCCAGTCTATGAGCTTTCTCTATCATCCCCATCAATTTTAAATGTTGTTTGTCAGTAACTTTTTCTTCATGTTTAGCTTTTGTACTAAAGATTTGCTTCATCGACACGATTGGCAACATGTACATAGATTTCCAAACCCTGTAATTCAACAGTCGATATTCAGAGTTTGCCGTCAGTTTGGGAAAATTCACACCAAACAAGCCTTTCATTGGCAGCTCTCCTTTAAGAATAATGAAATCTTTGTTTGATTGATCGGCCAATTACTGCAATGACTGTGTGCTGTTATGAGCCATAAAACTTAAGACATACTTAGGCTGTAATGATGCTGTAATTTTCAAAGCAACAAATTAAAAAACACACAAGGTTTTTACTGTGCATTTGGTGCTCCTTGCTGTACTGCATGCTGTACTGTATGTACATGCATGTACAAGTGATCACATCATGTGTCACAAAGTTCTCTGTACAAACATAGCAGAGATGCTTTGCTCATATAGACAGCTCTCCAGCTTGCGTTTTTGGGAACTCAAGGAATCATTTGCTGGAAAGGATTTTGAAACCTGTTGCAGCAGCGGTTCAAATGCATTCTTTGGTTGAATACATGGACAACAATTGTGCAGTGATGACAGGCAAGATATTTGCTAAATGTCTGCACTGTTGTGGAAAAAATATCTAGCTGCAATATTTATTTGCAACTGTGATTAGATTTGCCATTTCCAGGAGCAATGACACAAGAGAGAAAACAGAAATGTTTGCAAATAATAAGGCATTGTCAAGTCTTTGCAATTTAATAACTGCAACCATTCAAAATGCATTTTCAATTTGATTGTGATTAACTTTGCAGGACCGATAACAGAGAAGTTTTGTCCACATAGACAGTCCTTAAGCTTGTATTAAAAAGGAATTAAAGTTTTTAAATGCTTCAAAAGGATTTGAAGAATTGTAACAACTGTAAACAACATCTACAGTGGTGGCTCTGAGCTTTGCAGCAGAAGCTTCAACTCATTCTGGGCAAAAATAATTAATACAGATGAATTTGTGAGCCACTTTGTAACCACTAGAACCACAACCACTAGAAGGCACAAACCACTCGGAAAACAAGGGCAATTACTTGTTTGTGTGTATGTGGAAAACTATTTGTTTTGAGAAGAAAAAAAAAAAAAAGTAAATCCTGAGAGTTTAAAATGATAAAGTTGGATCAATTATAAATTATAAAAGATGACGTTTATACATTAGTCTCCGCTCACGGATAAATCTGACACAAACCCAGCCCTGAAGAAAGGACTTTGTTAATAATGAAACATGGGTTTTAAAAAAAAAATGTTTTCCGTCAAATCGTTTTGAATAGAGGTCGAAGGCTGATGCCGATATGCTCGGCCGATATATTTTTGATTGATTTTTCCAAATGTCTGGTCTATTATCCTGTAAAAACAAATACTTGGCCACCCCTGAGCAGTGGCTAATTTTACTTTATTACTTTAGGTGATGTAGTTTCTGTCCCAGCTTTGATTAGCAGCCGTTAGCTTTAGCATAGTGTTGCAAAAATACAATTGTGGAGGTTAAAACTAAGCGATCGAATTCTCCAGGTTCTGTGCTTCATAATAACACACAGCCATGTCCATATTCATTTAGGTTTAGTGAAACTAACTTTATTCAAATTTGTAGCTAACCAATTTTCATTGCAATGTTTCTCCGTTCCCCTATGACGCTGTGGGAGGACTCGCAAAGCCCTGACTTTGCTCTTTCCAATGCAAAAACGGGAAGTCACTTTCAGTCACGTAGCCAATATTGTGAAATCCCCAAATATCGGCCAGGCGATGTACATCAGTCGACCTCTAGTTTTGAATGATTAGACTAAATGTAGATGTAAAACCATTGTAACATGAAAAGGAAAAAAACCTTATAAAATGCTATATCAGTTTTGATTGATTACTTTAAATTGTTTGATTGTTTACTTTAAAGGGACGAGAGTTTAAAATGTTAAAATCACTGTATTTTCTACGCCCTACTTGCTTCAACAATGAGCCCAGACCTGTTCACCACAACTGCCTCTAAAATCCTGCATTTTCACTCAAAAAAAGTTCGAGTCCGAAGTGCCGTCATGCACGAGCTTAATATAGAAACTGCAGTTACACGTAAGACCTGAGGTGGCAGTAGCGAGTATAAAAATGACAACTTCAATCTCGTCCCTTTAAATATGTACTTTGCAATCTTACATGACTTTAATATTAAACATGAAAATAATGAACTATTTGAGCGTACTGGGGTGCAAAATGGTGCTGGCTGCTCTGTGTTTAACATGGTAACATAGGTTATTTATTTTGTCATAATATTTTGTTCATTGAGTATTACTCTTTTGGCGATGTCTCAAGCACTACAGACCCCAGTGGTTTCCCCTCCACCTTGAACAAGGCTTTACTCTGGGTCTGGCTTGGCCCCCGCGGGTCACCAGTCTAAATGGAGGTGCGGGTGTTGGTTAAGTTGACACACAAGCTCCTCCTCCGTGGGCTCCTGGATCTTCTCTCTGCGGCAGAAAAAGAAAAGAAGAAAATATATGTTTTCAGTCAGGACGCAGGTGGAGTCCAGGGACACATCTCTAAACCTAAGCCAGAAACTCGGTCAGGAGGAGTTTTGGAAACTACTAGAGCACCAACACACCCACCCACACACAAAGACGACTTACTTGAACATGAGCTGCACAGAGGTTTCATATTGGATCCTCTCCACGTCTGTGACCGAACAGCTGCCACTGCGATCCCATCTATAAATAAAGTTCTGAGGAGGAAAAAAATCAATTCAATTGCAATGACATGTTGTTATCTGATAAATAGGGGGAATTATTAAACCCAACCCACCTCTAGGATGAGAGCTACAAACAGGTTGACCCACATGACGGAGGACGTGAGCCACCAACTCACAAAGTAGATCTTAGACCACCTGGAAAACAGACAAACAGTGTTCAGGGCAGGATTATCTTGTCTGGACAGTCAGAGTATTGCGCTTGAACTTGTTGGTTATGAAATCCAATATTGATCTCAAGCAGCAAGAACAAATTGCACTTCCTGATTTCACCCAATCTCATTGTAAGCTCCTCCCACCCCCACCGTCTCCTACTCCCCTTCACTATGCAGCCGTTTCAATAAAGAGAAAAAAAACATGCCACTGCACTGCTATCCACTTGGGGAGATTCAAAGATTACTCAAACACAGCTCCTGGTATGTTATTGATGAGAGAACAACATGGTAAATGGCTCTAAAAATGGCTGTTGTGAAGGCAAAAATGACACTTGAAATTAATAGTTTGAATTTAGTTGATTTTCAAGACCAGATAATAAAAAGTGTGCTCTGCGGTTGGACTTACTCTGTGGTGTATCGGCTGTACGCGTCTATAAAGGCCTGCCAGTTGTTCACAATCATCACGTCATAGAGCAAAATGATGGCGGCCTGCGGGAAACAAACGTGAGGATTCAGAAAACGGGACGGACTGGTTCAGCGCACAAAACCTTCAGTCAACACCGCGCAGCAGTACAAGAACACAAGAACAAGAACACAGTGTCAAAGCCAGGGTTCAGTGAGACCTTCCTTCAGTTTAAGCTGCAAGATTTACTGCCATTATGAGACATTTAAAAAAGATGATGTGTCCGGGAAGAGGCTTCGGTTGTGTGGTTTGCAGCAGTGGTTCACAAACTGTGGAGCGCGTGTCTCCGGTGGTACTTTAGTCCTGTCTTTGTTTATGTTCTAAATATTAACTTTGTATTGCACTATTATAAGGGTGCATGTTAATAAAGACATACACGTAAATATATCACCACAGCCATTCATTTCTCATTGTTGGTTAGTTCTGTTTGGCACCTGGCTTCGTTTGACCTTGTGATATAGTGGTATTTGCTAAATATTTCGAATGCACGCAAATACTGTGAACACATAATAAAACGTAACTGTGTGAAAAACTGCAACAAATCAATAAGAGTTGTACGTAAATGATGCAGTAATCTACAGCAATCTCAATGGTAATTGTAAATGCAGTGGGGAAAAAAACAATATAACTGAAGTGATTGTAAAGTTAACAAACACATGATAAGCGTTGCCCTTCTCTTGGCTTCTTTTCATTTAAGCTGCAGTTTTGTTGTTTACATTTCCTAAAGTAAAGTAAATCCTAAAGAAAAAAAAAATGTATTCAGCTAAATTTATGTTAAAAGCCAGTGAGGAAAAGTGTGTCTTTAAAGGGACTATACAGAGTTTAAAAATGTAATAATTATGTATTTTCCTAGCCACTTTAAAGCAGTACTAAGTAACTCTTCCCCCTAGAGGCCATAAGCGCGACTGCAGGTGTAGTAGCAAGTTATGATTTTTTTACTTATTAATTGTCTTGGAGAGTAAATACTACGCTGACAGAAAAGGCGAAGGGAGAGAGGGTTACTGTGCATCCAATTATACAATGGAAATATTTTTTTTTCACTCAAACTTGGCTGTAAATACTGTTTAAAGTGACGTTAGCCGCCAGTTAGCTTTGCCCGTTAGCATGTTAGCTTCTTCTTCGTGATTCCATTAGTGTGTATTGCTTTCTCCGGACCGGTGGCAGTCAAGTTGCAAACATGGTTTTCTGGCCAGAGACACCAGGGGGAGATGAAAGACCCTCCAATCATCCCATAAACACTTGTATTACCCCCACAGGGACTACGAAAAGGATTTATTAAAGGAACTATAAGGAGTTTAAAAATGTTAAAATTAAGTATTTTCCTCCCCCTACATGTTCCAGCCATGTCCTAATGTGTAGAATGAGCTCAGATCTGTTCACCACAACTGCCTCTAAAATCCTGCACTGTCACTCAAAAATGTGTCACTTCGGCCCGAATTGCCGTCATGCACGAGCTTAATATACACTGCGTTCCAAATTATTATGCAAATTGGATTTTTGTGTGAAAACGGTAAAAAAAAAAAACAATAATAATGAAACTTATGGATGGTATCGTGTCTTGGGGCTCTATGAATCACTGACATTAATCTCAGAGACCTGGGATGATTAGTTTTCAGGTTAGGCCCAGTTAAGGGAAAAACTGCTGAAAAAGGGTGTTCCACTTTATTATGCAGATCATCATTTTCAAGCAATATTGTAAAGAAAAAGGGTCTTTCTGCTGATGAAAAGCGTGAAATAGTTGAATGCCTTGGTCTAGGTATGAAAGCCTTCGATATTTCATAAAAGATTAAGTGTAATCATCATACTGATAAGAGATTTGTGGATGATTCAGACACACACTCGGGTTTGTGCAGATAAAGGCACAATATGGACGGTTTCTGCCAGACAAACACATCAGATTAAGAGAACAGATGCTACAAAGCAGCAGACAGGTATTTGAAGCTGCTGGTGCCTCTGGAGTCTCCCGAACATCAAGGTGTCGGACCCTCCAGAGGCTGCAGTTGTGCATAAACCTTCTATCCGGGCCTCCCCTAAACGGTTAATTGAATGTTCATGAACAGAAACGGCTGCAGTGGCTCAGAAATACATGAGGACTCATTTTCAAACAGTCTTGTTCCCTGATGAGGCCGTGTAGCCCTGGATGGTCAGATCAATGGAGTAGTGGATAGTTGGTGAATGGCCACAATGTCCCAATAAGGCTGTGACGTCAGTAAGGAGGGGGCGGAGTCATGTTTTGGGCCAGAATCATAAGGGAGAGAGCTGGTCGGCCCCTTTAGGCCCTTTTAGGCTCCCTGAAGGTATGAAAATGACCTTTGAAAAATATGTGGAGTCTCTGACTGACAACTGTCTTCTATGCTACAAAAAGAAGAGCCGTGCTTTCCCGAACAAAATCCTCTTCATGCATGACAACGCACCATGTCCTGCTGTAAAGAATACCTCTGCATCACTGGCTGCTATGGGCATGAAAGGAGAGAAACTCATGATGTGGACCCCCTCCTCACCTGACTTCAACCCTATTGAGAACCTTTGGAGCCTCAACAAAAATAACTTCTATGAGGGTGGGAGGCAGTTTTCATCCAAACATCAGCTCTGGGAGGCTACTCTAACATCCTGCAGAGAAATCCAAGCAGAAACTGTCCAAAAACTCACAAGTTTAATGGATTTAAGAATTTTGAAGCTGCTATCACACAAGGGCTCCTATGTTAAAATATAACTTGACCTGTTAATATTTTTTTGATTGAAATAGCTTTTGATTTCAGTAAGTATGACCTCCTAATGCTAAAAATACAACAAATGACCATTTTCAGTAAATTACGAGCTTTAAAATGTATTGAAACAATGAGTTGCATAACAATTTGGAACAGTGGATTTTGAGGTTTTTACTATATTTATTTTTGAAAAAAATACTGTCATCACTGGGAGATTTTTTCCACCACATTTAAATGATCCTCTACCAGTTAAAGACTTGAAAATTATGCTGACTCTCATTTGAGTTGACAATTTAGAAAATCAGAGAAAAATGTCATTTGCATAATAATTTGGAATGCAGTGTAGAAGGTGCAGTTACACATATGGCCTGAGGTGGCAGTAGTGAGTATAAAATAGCGAACTTGCTTCCAGCCCCTTTAAGGTAAACAAGTTACTTAGTACTGCTTTAAAAGTGAATTGAAATGAAGGAGTGACTCTGCAGCTGTAACATATAGGGAGAAGGCTCGGTCCACCTCTGCCCTTTAGTTTAATCTTATGGATGTCCAGGAGCAGCTAAGAGGAAGATCTCACGGGTTTGTGAGAGTGTGGGGAGAAAACAAATCAGACAAATGGGTATCTGCATTTTGTGCCAACTGTGATCTCAAAAGAGGCCTGGTCTAAACCAATATAAATAGAATGTTTTAAGGTTGTTAATAAAAATCAAATCATCTCGCTAGACTTTCCACGGCAGTCAAAAACATTCAGACGGCTTGAACTCTTACGAAACAGTTAAGTAAGACAGACGGGACTAGCTTTAGGCGCCATGTTGCTGTCAGTGATTTAAAGAACGACCCGAGGTTAGACTTAAAACTCACGGCAAAGTCGTCGAAGTTGTTGGGCCAGTATTCCAGCTGTTCGTAGGTGCCGCACAACGCGCTGTAGTTACTGGTGACGTTCTCCATAGAAGAGTTACCCGAACTGGGGAGAAACGGACACATCACGGTTAAACCAGAACAAAAGGGGCTGCGTTCATTTAAAGGTGCACTATGCAACTTTTAATGTATAAAGAAGTTTATATCAGTGCGTATTTGACCTTTCAGTGACCCAGCGGATGCTTGGGTGGTTAGCACGACGGCCGGTAGGATGCTCCAGGACCAGTTGTTTTTTAGATTTTCACTGCTTATTGAACCGTTTCCATGGTTGCATATACATTTCATTCAGAAAACCTACCATAAATTCTGAAAAAACTTAAATAAATTTGATCCTGAGGCATCATAGGAGCCACTGTGATGGAAAGCAAACCCGTCAAGTTAACCACCCATACAGCCACTGGGTCACCGAATGGTCAAATACACACAAACAACTTTTCCGTATATTTAAAAAGTTGCACAGTGCAGCTTTAATATTGAGAACACTAAAATGTCACATCAAATACTACTAATAACTTTGAAATATGGCGACTGTGCGTTCATTCTAAATAAAACCCTCAACACCAACATGTAGCAGAAAAAGAAACACAAAAGAGTTTGCGATTGTGTCGTGAAAAAGATTTCTGGGATTACTCCACAATAATAAAACAATGGAGACTTCAAACATGTAAAATACTGTGTTAAATTTATTTTCC
The DNA here is from genome assembly GCF_951799975.1 of Gobius niger. Taxonomy (NCBI): domain Eukaryota; kingdom Metazoa; phylum Chordata; class Actinopteri; order Gobiiformes; family Gobiidae; genus Gobius; species Gobius niger. The sequence goes on along the minus strand of NC_136855.1, from coordinate 11,192,341 downwards.
CGTTGTTCCATAGCTTTTTTTTTGCTATTATTTTTTATTTATGGTATTGTACGTAACTAATGTTAGTCTGTGCACAACCTTTGCGAATAAATTTGCAACATTTCATCCCAAGCTCTATGTGAGTCACTGAACAGATACAGACGGCATCTCGTCATAGAGGGGGGCGTGGCTTCGCTGAGGGGAAAATAGAATCTTTAGAGAAACACAATTTTTCACTCCTTTTAGCCATTTTCTGGTGGAATATGAACTTATTTACCACACATAAATAAAGTCAGGTGTAAATCGGGCCCATATGGATATTTTCTCACAGCAGATTGTTCAGTAGAAGTGAAAAAACGGCAGTTGTAGCTCGCGCTAGCTAACTGTTAGCATTAGCCCGATGCTAACATGTAGCATCATGTTAGCATTCTCTGTTTTTTATGTATTTATGGGCTGTTGAACCACTTTGCTCCTCTCCATGTCTTTGTTTCTTTATTTAGTAGAAACTATATTCATATTTCAGCATTTGTTAAAGTAGTTTTTAAATAATTAGTTTAGATTTTTCTCCAAATTGTTTTCCCCCTTAACTGTTTTCAAACATGACCATATATGGGTGACTCCAGAGATGCCGTCTGTATCTCATAGATGATAGTGGGACGTCCCCATTATGTGGTAGGATTGGGGGACCTTTGCCTAAAAACAGTTGAAGATTCAAACCAGTTTTCAGATGGAAGTGATTATGTGCTTCAATATCATAGTATTTTTCTAATTTTTCATTAAAGCAGAGAAATCCCACAGAGATTCAGATTTTTTTTCTTTTCTTCTGGGGATTTCTTGCTCCATTTAAACTGCTAGAATCAGTACATGCTATAAAGTGAGTGTTGCTGGACGTCTGAGGCTTTGGGGAACTTGTGTGAAAGCGCTGTTCAAGAAAGGATTCCCACCAGGCTTGCACACACTGGCTGTACCGGCTTGTGATTGTACAACACCGCCCTCTGCTGTTTGATTTTGATAGTACATACTTTAGCTTCTCTCACTTATGCTTAATTTGAGTGTGAATTTCCTTACCTGGGATGTGGGGGTGGTTTGATGGCTCCTTCAAAAAGCCAGATCCCAAACACAGCGAAAATGTAAAACACCACCTGCAGCACACGGACGTCACTCTTTGAGCTAAAGAATGATACTTAACGGTCACAGCTTGGTTTACTCACCACCAGAATTCCTGCAAACGCCCTGAGGTTTTTGACCAGATCCACGAGAGTGCTGGCGACGAGAGCCATGAGCTGAAAAGGAAATGATTAAAAACATAATTGGGGAAAACCTTAAAGCAGGACAAGTGCTCCTCTTCCTGCAACTTTGAACTTAGCTCTTTTTTTGCTATACTTTCAAGTAAGTCTGACTACTAGACAAGTAAAAATCTTCTGGGAATAGTATATTTTTGTGTGAACTGTAGGATTGAGCGTGTGTTTTATAATTGAACAAAACCTGTAACTGTGTTTTTACCTTGATATCAGGGATGATCCGTAAGAAGCGAAAGACGATGAGCATGTTGATCATTCGAACCATCTCCCAAAGTGAACCCACATCTTGCCTGTCTGGGTCCCTGTGAAATATAGTTATGAAAGTCATGCAAGTACATTTGTAACATGGGATTTAATAACTATCGTGTTGTTTATATCACAGCATGCAGTATTTAGAGTGTCAGAGGTCAAATACATCGGGAATCTCATGAAGCTTGTACATTGCAATACAAAGATCCTTAAACCCACCAGCGCGACAATGGTGACTTGAAGATAAACATGGTGATCTGCAGAGCCTGCAAACGCAAAAGAGATACTGCAGTTTATCCCTCACAGAACCGTGATGAGAATAGTTAGTTAAATTTATTGTCATTGTATCGTTTTTAGCATGTTCAGGTGTAATGTTTTTACCAGCAGCAGAACGGTGAGGATTCCATCAAAGATGTTGTTCTTGAAGGAGAAGTATCCCCTCCAGCCGAAAGCAAAGAGTTTGGCGGACATTTCAAACAGATAGTATAAGATGAAGACCAGGTTTATCAGCTGCAAAGAGAGAGAATACAAATACAAAATTCATATGAAATTGGAGCTGTTTGTTTTCTGTTGTGTCTGGTTTCACTCTCATCTCCATCACGGTGTTTCAGGAGCAGTCAGTCAAGCATTACAGGTGTGTCTAAAGGCATACCCTAAGGTTCTCTTGGGCCTTTGTTATCTGATCCTCCAATAAAAATGTGTCCATAATTAAATATGTCATAAAAAACCAGACCCAGAATGAAAGTAGTGCTTGTATTTTATTCTTGTTCTTTGGTGAAGTGGTTCGCATCATGGCTTTGACAGCCTATTCTTCCTACTCATGGTTTGATAAAAGTCTGGGGATTTTAAAAATCAGTAGAGACGCTGTTGGCAGTGTTTGCAGACATTACATTCATGTTTTTAGGTCAGCTTTTAAGGATATTTATCCAGTTTAGTCCTATTTATTTATTCAGTTATAATTTATGACTATTATTATATTTAGCTCATATTTTATATTTAATAATAGATGTTTTTTAAATCTAATGTTATTCAATTATATTACTTGCAAATATTGTTTTTTCAAACTTTTATAATCTCCAGTGTTTGCTCTGGGGGGGCCCTCGGGAGCAGTGGTTTGCTGTGGATGTGCGGGCGTTGTCCGGTGGGTGCTTGGATGGAGCTGTCGTGTGCCTCATCTGGGCGACTGTGACTGTGGCGCTGTTTCGGTGCAGACGGCTCCATTGATGATGTTTTGGTGTGTGTATATGTGTGTATATGTGTGTGTGTGTATATGTGTGTGTGTGTGTATGTGTGTGTATGTGTGTGTGTGTGTGTGTATATGTGTGTGTGTGTGTGTGTGTGTGTGTGTGTGTGTGTGTCTGTCTGTTTGTATTTGCAGGGATGGGTGGTTGGGTGGGCATTACTTAAATCTGTAAAGCTCTTTGCACCAAAACTTTGCATGAAAAGTGCTCTATAAATAAAGTTTTAATTGATTGATTGATCTGACATTTAATGTGAAATCATTTATCAAATTAATAGCGATGCTAGTTAGCCACAATACAAGGCAAGGCATGTTTATTTATACTACGCATTTCATACACAAGGCAACTCAACAATTGCTATTGTCTCTTGTCAATTGTCTTGTTTCGTTTTGTCCGGGGAGCCCATTCAGATTGTTGTCGAATTATTTGTTCATACACATTATGGACATTTCTTTCCCTGCTAACTGCACGCCATGCTCAGAAGTTTCACCGCTCCTGTTGACATGGTGTGTTTCTCAGCTGTGGTCAGTCGGACAGACCTGTTATGTCCATCCGCCTGACCTCTGCCTCGTCACCACATCACCAGGAGCATTGTTACCTCTGGTGTTAGCTGTAGGAACACGCAGAGCAGGTGCAGAAACATCTGTAATGCTAACATTTTCAATTTAAGTGAATAGACGAGTTGCCATGTAGCTTAGAGTAACCTTTCTGCATTTGTTTTTATACGTGCGTGTCTGCTTGTCTTTGCAGGGGTGGGTGGGCATTGTTTTAATCTGTAAAGCTCTTTGCACTACAGCTTTGTATGAAAAGTGCTTTATAAATAATGTTTTGATTGATTGATTGATTGATCACCACACCATGAATCTGCCAATCTGATTTTTGTGTCACTGAAATTATTTATCAAATTTATAGTGATGCCTGTGAGCCACAATACAATTGCTATTGTCTTATCAATTGTCTTGTTTTGTTGCGTTTGGAGGCCTTTTAATCTGTTATACAACTTATGGACACTTCTTTCCCTGCTAACTGCACGCCACGCTCAGAAGTTTCACCGCTCCTGTTGACATGGGGTGTTTCTGAGCTGTGGTCAGTCGGACAGACCTGTTATGTCCGTCCTCCTGACCTCTGCCTCGTTTAAGTGACTAGTGTAACCATTTTGCATGGGTTTTGTTGTGTATATGTGTGGGTATATGTGTGTGCGTGTGGGTGTGGGTATTATTTTTAAGGGCTGATTCTTGGGAGCCATGAGGTGTTAATGTCAGCCTTCAATGCCGAGTTCTACTGATGTCCTTTGTAGGATTGGGTTTAGCGGCGGCGAAACCACTTCCACTTCTGTTTGCGCCGATTCTCAGGCTCCTGAATCTGCTCCTCTCTGGCCCTGACAGTTTCCTGAAGCTCATGGTTCTTCGTGAGCAGAGCAGAGTTGTTCTCCTGTGAAGCCTTCAGTGCACCAGAAAGCCTCTGTATCCTACGCAGCAGAAATACAATTTGTTCTTCTGAGCTTCTCAACGAGCTCATCTCTTTTCTGTGGACGGCTGTTAGTTCTTGGTTTTGGTTGCTGACCTGTGAGCGTAGTTGGTCCCTTTCTGCTTCAAGTCCAACCATCTCCTCACGAAGCTTCAACACGTCCCGCTGCAGCTTCATCACTTCCTGCTGCATGTGACTACTCTCGTCCTTTAGACTTTTATCCGTGCACTGAGTCTCTCCCTTTGTCGTGATGGGTTTGTCACGGATCACAGATTTAGCCTTGTTCCTTTTACAGAGCGCAGACTGAAGCTTCCACACTTTCCTCTGAAGCCCATTTATTTGGTACTGACTGTTGGAGCCACTGGGCCCTGCTTTCTCCAGCTCTGCCACTCTGCTCATAGCAGCGTCAGTGATCTGCTTTTGTTCAGAAAGAGTTAACTGCGCCATCCGCATACACAAATCCTCGTGTTCTGCGTCGCTGTGGGTTGACTGTAGGATCGATGAGGCCTCTTCCTGGCGCTCTGCGTATGTTTTCACCTGCGTACTGACCCCAGGACCATTCACATGTTCATGGATTTCAATGATTGAGTCTTTTTGAACAATCTTCTTGTGTTGTTCATTTACCTGTGTCATCAACATATCGATTTGCTGTAGGAGGTCTTCCCGTGAAGCTTGGTGTCGCAAATAATCCATAACGTCAGAGTTATTCATGACTCGATGGGTCTGAGCGGTGCCTTCTTTGCTCATTTTGCCTTTGTTTTAAGCAAAGCGCACTCTGTAACGTGAAATTAAAGAACAAAGATGGATTTGCAGCCTTTAAACCAAGTTAAAAGCTGTTTCCGTCGTGAGTCTTGAGCTCACAGCCACCTGCGTCAGTGAGGGACGCCTGAATGTGACAAAATGGCCAAATGGTCGTCATGACATCACTGTCCCCTGATGTTCCGTATATGTACTGTTGCCGCGACGATGCTTTCAGGTTCTATAATGTGATGATGTCATATAGATACAAACGGCATCTATGGAATCGCCCATTTATGGTCATGTTTGAAAACAGTTAAGGGGGAAAACAAGAGAAAAATCTAAACTTTGTCTAATTATTCAAAAACTACTTTAACAAATGCTGAAATATGAATATAGTTTTCTACTAAATAAAGATACAAAGACATGGACAGGAGCAAAATGGTCCAACAGCCCATAAAGACATAAATAACGGAGAATGTTAACATGATGCTTCATGTTAGCAGCGTGCTAATGCTAATGCAGTTTTTTTCTCTTCTACTGAACAATCAGCTGAGAAAAAAACAAAAAAACATATGGACCCGATTAAAACTTGACTTTATTTGTATGAGATAAATAAGTTTATATTTCGCTAGAAATGGCTAAAAAGAGTGTGTTTCCCAAAAGATTTAGTTTTCTCCCTCAGCCACGTCCCCTTCTATGACGCGATGCCATCTGTATCTATGGAGCTATAATAATAACTATAACAAAAGATAAGTTTAGAAGCTGTAATCTAAAAAAACAATAAAAAAGAAAGAAGTGTGTTCAGCTCAGTTCGTACCAAAGGCCTGTGTACATCTTAGACCAGACCTGGGCAAAATACGGCCCGCAAGATGATTCAGTCCGGCCCACAACATGTAGAGCATGAATTCATAAGTATGTCACAAAAAAAAGTAAGTCTCTAGCCCATTCCTGTGTGGAGTTATGATTTTGTTTTTCATTACCAGAATACTCACTCCAGCCACTAGGGGGCAGATTAAATAAGGATAAAAAGAAAGAATTCCACAGGTGTCCAGCAGAGGGCACTGACATAATAAGGAATCAGGATTATAAACAACACAGTCAAGTGGGAAATGGACAGTCTGCCTCTGGGCAGCTGTGGCTACAATAGTCGCTTACTACCATGGAGTGTGACGTGAATGAATATTGACTACAGTGTAGCAGAGACTTGTGACACAGGCTGGTAAAGTGCAGTAAGTGTAAGTGTTTATATGAGGCTACAGTCCTGCCCGGCTCATTATTATTCATTTATTGAAAAAACCTCCTCAATGTATTTTCCCAATAAAAACATGTTTTTATTTTGGAGCTTTTGTTTATGGACCCGGCGACACACTCCCCATATATTATACTTATGTCCCGATATAAGTTTGAGTTATTGTTGGTGCTGCCCTCCGACTCAATTCAGGCTTCTCATGTGGCCCCTTATGAAAATTAATTTCCCACCCCTGTACTCATTTTTGTACAAAAGTCACAAAGTCCGCTGCTGTTTGCAAGTGTTTTGCAATATGGGAATACAACCATGCCGGCCTGGCAAAACGGAGGTAAGGAAGTGAAACTATAAACATCACAAATATGGCCAAACTTAAAGGGGCTATATCATGCTATTTTAGCCATTCCAAAGTTAAGTATAGGCATGTATATGATATATTGTACCTCTACCATTATGGAGCACTCATTTTTGTGATAAATATAAGTGTTTTCTGGAGGTATTTTTCAAACCCGGAAGACACAACGCTTCGATTCAGTTAACTCCGCCCCCTCTCTCCGCGCATACAACTTTACCGTAATATAAATAAACAACAATAAGTGAAGTCACTTCACGATGCAGTTATACGGAGTTGACATCTGCAACACAGCTTCATAAATGGCTAACACACATGCTAATATGCTAACACAGGAGCTAACCCGCGTTTGGATAGACTCACCGCTCTGCTCCATCGTTGTTTACATTATGGGACTCGCGTTGGTTATAAAAGTTAATCCACTTTGATTCTGGCGAAGGTTCCCCAAACATCCATCAGTGACAATCACTGAAAAACACCATTTTGGTGATAGTCGCTGAATCCCGGAGAAAAAAACAGCTGAGTGGCCTCTTCCTGAAAAGGGTTGAATATAAACTCCTCGTCCTCGTAGCCAAACGCGCTTCTTTTTCTCCGTCCGTGACATTATCGTTAGTTAAGAATAAAAAACAGGTGTCCAGTGTAGGTAACGAGCTCCATCTTCACAGCTGCAGCGCAAACATGACTGATCTGTTCAGAAGCGATGTGTTTGTTTTGGCCACAGCTGACCTGGAAGCACCTCGGGCACATCCTTTTTTTTTTTTCTTTCTTTTTTTTTCTTTTTTCTTTTTTTACTCTTTGTTTCTCTCTTACGACAGAAATAATGAAAAAGCTGTTTTACAAATTAAAATCAGGCCGTAAGCATAGAATTAAGACATTACATTACAGACGTCGAGCACTTCCGTTCCGTTGTTACGACACAACTGAACACTCACTCGTTCACGAGGAGAGGGAGGAGCAGCTGCTCAGAGAGCAGGATTCAGGAGGATTACTGAGAGCTGCGTGAATGAAGCCACAAACCACTCTGGGGGTGTTTTTGATAAGGAAATAGCATAACAACATGGCTAAAAGCTCCAAAAAGTCGATTTTGCATGATATAGGACCTTTAAGAAAACTGGGTACAATCTTTATCAAAATCTTAAATATAATCGTGTTAACTATGTTTAAAGCAGTACTAAGCAACTCTTGCCCCTAGAGGCCATAAGCGCAACTGCAGGTGTCGTAGCAAGTTGCGATTTTTTTAACTTATTAATTGTCCTTGAGAGTAAATATTACACTGACAGAAAAGACAAAGGTTGAGAGGAATATTGTACATCCAATTACACAATGGAGATACTTTTTTTCACTCAAACTTGGCTGTAAATACTGTTTAAATAGCGCTAGCCCGCAGTTAGCTTTGCCCGTTAGCCTGTTAGCTTCTTTTTCGTGATTGTATCAGTGTGTATTGGTGACTCCGACCCAATGACACTTGTATTACCCCCAGAGGGACGACGGAAAGGATGTATTAAGCTAAACAAGCTACTTAGTATTGCTTTAAGAAAAAATTGTGTCTAATGTGTAATACGCACTTTAAAATGTACTCTTTTTTTCTTCTTTTTTCTTTAGTATTGTGTCAGTTACAGTCCATTTTGTCCACAAAAAGAGACATGGCTTTAGTTTCTAATCAAATTTACTCACCTCTATGTAGAAGTTGTCTCTCTCAGATGTGGATTTCTCAGAGTTTAGCACCAAAATAGCCTGAAAAAACAAAATAAAGACTTAATTCACGCTCTACACAGGACAGGGATGACTTTTGGAAACGTATTTAAATTGAGTTTTAGTCAAGATTTAGTCGGGTAATTATTTTTACTTTCAGGCAGCCAAAACTTTAATGTACATTTAGAGTAAATCGAGCAAATCTAAAGTTCATTGAGTCGTAAATGGTTAGGAACAGTCATACATGTGGCCGGTGTGGGCTGAAAAAAGCCCTAACCCACGCATCACTAAGTTGAAGTTCAGATGTTGTACGTTTGTATAAGTCGACAAACATATCAGGAGATTTTTTTTTTAACTTTTAAGCTAGTTTTAGTCTTCATTTAGTCAGCAAAAATGAAGACTGACACAAGAATAATAAAATGTTTATAGTGGTATTGGGGTAATGCCAAAAAAACCCCGACCAAATGGACTGTCCAAAATGCTGTAGTATTTGTATTTTTACACCAAATGTACAAAGAAGTAAAAGAACATGAACACATTTGGTAAACTGCACTTACACATATGCAGACGACGTTAGCCAGAGCCACTGCGTTTCCGATGATGGTCAGAGCGTAGTGACTGAAGGCCGTCTGTAGCTTCTGCAGGACGGGGGAGTTGTACTGGGGCAACGGAGGGTGCTACAAACAGAGACGACAGAACAGAAAATGACGTACAGACTCGGCGCAAAAGCATCAAGAGCGAGAAAACAGTCCCACCTCTTTTATTATGTCCTTGTCCAGCTCGTCGAAGATCCCCCTGAACTGGTCGCAGTCTAACGTTTCGTGACGTTGAGCTTCCTGCAAGGAATGGCAACGAACAGTTAGTGCCAGACGCTCTTCCTGGCTCTCTATCTATTTAGGACTGGAAAAAAACTGTCTGGTGCCTAGATTTTCAACGAGGAATATCTAGATTTGTACTTGCAAACTCCCAAATGTCAAAGTACAATATGACGCTAATAAAACTGATGAAATAGTTGACCGTACACTGTAACTTTAACTAGACGTGCAACCTCACTTAATTTAGTACTAGGGTCCAACATTTGGTTATTTTCAATATCGGCAAAAAGGTCAATATCGCCTTTATGATAGAGACTTCCCGTTTTTTAGCTCAGTCAGAGCTTTACAATGAGCCCTCCCACAACTTCCTAGGTCTCAGGGGAGTAGAGAAACATTTAGATGAAAATCGGTCACTATTTTATATATTTTATGTTGTAGAGACTTGAGCGTATAATTTTGAGCTTCTGGAGCTGAGCCGCGCTGCCACTGTGTGTCAACCTGACCCGCATGACTATAAGACATATTTCTATAGTGTTTATATGACTGACACCTTTACTATAATAATACAATAGGCTATTTGAGAGATAAAAAAAAACCTACATCAAATCAAATTACTTAAAATATCAGCCTATATATTGGCTATCGGCCATGCCAACCCTCTTATGTCGGTATCAGACCCAATAAATCCATATCAGTCGGACCCTATTTGGCACAGTGGTTCTCTTTTCACATAAACTCCCACCTCATAAAATAAGTGATCTTCCAAATAAAACTGAATCAAGTTGTTTTGTATAGCCCAATATCACGACACCAAACATCAAAACAGTGAGACAAATAACCAGTGTAACGTTCAAACAAATTTAGTGTCTAAATAAACAGTCAGCAGGACTAGGCCTAGACAAGAAGTAACCTTGGTTTAAAATAGAAGAATCCACTGATTTAGCACACACTTTTGTGGATAATGTGGGAAGGATCATCGTTGTCGTTTACTTCCATGATTTTCACTGGATGTTTTGGTGAATGGTTTAAATCACCGATCTTTTACAGTGCAGTTTTTACAGAAGCAATGCTCTGTTTGTGAACATTGACCCACCATAGAACTATTTAATACATTTGTGTCGTTCACCAGAGCCTCGGACGTGACGATCCCCCTCATACTAAACAGTTCTCACCTTTATGATGGCCTGTTTGTAGTAGCTTTTCAAGTTGACTTTGGACATCACTTTGAGCACAGTGGCCACTTGTATGGAGGCAGGTTGGCTGAACAAAACGACACAAACACACGTTAAAACTACTCATTACAGAGAGTGATCATTACAAAGAGGCTTTAATACACAGTGATGAAGTCTTACTCCGCTGTGGGCTGCTGCAGTCCGCAGCTGAGGACCTGAAACGCGGCTCTGATTCCCAGCCTCCTCCTGATGATGGACGTCTGGACCGACATCTGAGGAAAAACAGGTCACATGTCTTTTCCGTTTGCCACAGATGCCCAGGGGCAGACTGACAGGGACGTGGCTAATGTTTTCTCCATACAACAGCTTAAAGGTGCATTGTGCAACTTTATATGTGGAAAAAAAAGGTGATACGTGTGTGTAGTTGACCTTGTAGTGACTGACTGGCTGTATGAGTGGTCACAAACCCTCTCACCAGAAAACCTCCAAAACAATTGATCCTGGAGTGTTGTAGAGGCCACCGTGATCAAAAGTTAAAGTATCATGCTGACCACTCATACAGCCGTTGGGTCACTACAAGGTCAAATACACACAAATATAAAGGTTTTTTTTGCATTGAAAGTTGCACAGTGCACCTTTAAACACTTAGCTTTTACTTTCAGCTTGCTTTTAGGGAAAAATAAAATTCTCAAGATGAACTTAAAAAGGAAAAAAAAATATTTTCTGCATCTATCGAAAAGAAATTGGTAGATTGTGACTGCAGCTCATAACTATTACGGTAATGCAAAATCTATCAAGTTCATCTGTATAAAGTGCCTGTCTTTATACAGGAGGAGGAGGGAGAGAAGGGGGGAGAGGAGGGGGAGAGGAGAGAGAGGGAAGAGGGAGAGGAGGAGGAGGGGGAGGAGGGGGAGGAGGAGGGAGAGGAGGAGGGAGAGGAGGAAGAGGAGGAGGAGGGAGAGGAGGAGGAGGGAGAGAGAGGAGGAGAGAGAGGAGGAGGAGGAGGGAGAGCTCACCAGTAAATATCCTCTGAACTGGTTATAAATGATGGCGGTCAGTAAATTCATCAGGCAGTAGGTTCCTGTGAACAAAAAGGGAATGAAGAAAGATGGATACACACAGACATAACTAAACACATGCATTAAAATGGACAGTTTCTCCATGGACTAGAATGTAACTCACCAATGACGCTGAATGTGATGAAGAAAATGGCGTAGCCTCGGTTTAAAGAGTAAGCCTGGATCATGACTGAAAAACACACATTAAACACCATTAGAGACATGTAATAATAATGGTAAAAACAGAATTAAATGTGTTGTGAAGTGACAGAGCACCATCGGGGTTGTTGGCCGTGGTCAGCAGAATCAGGAGCGACGTCAGAGAGTTGGGCATCCCTCTGAAATGAGCCTCCCACTCGCCGTTTTTAGACGGATCCTAAACAACAATGACAAAACATATCAATTATCAGTGTAACAACAATTCAATGATTGCCGGGATTTTTATTTTCAGACAATATAATCGGCCTTTGAAAGAGCAAGCTAAAATAATACATCATTGATTAATTGAGACTTTTATTTTGGCCGCATTTCCTTTCTTCACCCATTGCAATAAACTCCAATAAACTCCAGAATAATGACTTCCACCTTAATCATGAATCCAAATCAAAGGTTTGGATCTTTGCAGGGTACAAGTTCAGAATCATATTAAGCTAAGCAATGTTAAGCAATGTTTTTTTTAAAGGGAAGTTCAAGCAGGGTCAAAGAGCTGGACATTCCACACCAATGCTACAGCACAGTGTCCGCTGTCATGCACAATATTGTTTGCACGACAAATTACGAGAGGTCAAGAGGGAGGGCACTTGACATTCGTCTAAGAGATAAGTGGGACATCTCCAGAGAGCAAGGTTGCCAATTCTGAAGCTCGAAACACTCCTTCCAGTATCTTAAACCCATGAAGCATTCAACCCAAAGCCCAAATTTCACAGATTTTAGCGCCGCTGTGCTAAAAGAGGCTACAGGGAATGGCTCTGAACTTTTAGATTGTCCACTGAAATAGTAAATTGCCACTTTATTCAAGCGTTCAACACATAGCTCTGCACATATGCCTCTGAACAACTGTTTCCACCCGCGGCCTCCATAAAACTGCCCATTTCCACACGATTACGACAGACTTGGCAACAGTGCAATTTGGTGAGACCACGTTGAGTCAAAGGGTGAACATTTCAAAGCTATCGCACAGATTTGAGAGTCTGTAAGTCTAAATCAAATCATTTTGTAGACATGAATATCCAGTTTAACCTTATAATCATAGCACTCAGATCAGAGCACTTCAGCAGCAGAGAAGAAGAAACAACCAAAGTGAGCATGACTCTTCAAAACTGCATGAATGAAGCTAAATGCTACTCCAGGATCGTCTTTCACGAAGGGACAACATTATAAAAGTTGGTTCTGCACGTGTCCTTTAAACGGGCATGTCTGACCTCCGTTTTGACGAACAGCAGCATCCCGATCATGGTGAAGAGAAGGAGGTGCAGAGCGAGCAGCAGGATCACACTGAAGACAAGACAAATAAAAAGCAGGGTCATTGGACTGATATTGGCTGAATATGATATATAAAGAGGAAGATTTACATTCTGAGATCAATTTTGTCTATATACAGTGCTATATGAAAAGAAATGATAATATTTGCAGTTTACCCTCAATTGATAAAACACTGTTTCTGACAGATTTCCCCAAAACAGTGCACAATATTATCTTCATTAGGACAAAATTTCCAAAGCACAGCGCCTTCAAGTCAAAGGTGCACTTTGCTATAAAAATGTGAACCGTGTTGTGCACACAGAGCAGATGAAACACTCCCCTGCGCAGGGCAAAAGACCCCAAAACCCTAAATACTGTTCAATCAAAGTGAAGAAAAGTGTTCAAAAGAGCAAAGAAAGGTTTTGATTTGAGTCATTTGAGAAATGAGTTCCATCAGTCGGTGACTTAAAGCAGTGAACGAAGCAGATACAGGTAATTGTCCATTTGTTTGTACCTGGCGATTTCTGGCAGCGTCCTCTTGATACATTTCAGTGTCTTCTTCATCAGAGACGAGTTCTGCAGCAGGAAAAACGGGCGGAAGAGTCTGCGCACCCTCAGCCTCTAAACAAGGAGACAAACATGAGAATCGTCTAATTCTGGTGTCGTATAGTGAGGCCACAGCTGACTAGTAGGCAATGGGTGACTTGATACCGGACCTCGTCGCAGACCATGCTGACGGACAACATCCAGTCGATCACGGAGATGGTGATGACCACAGTGTAGCCAATGAGCCACTTGCTCTTCCTGAACTCGTCCCAGCCGATCAGGTAGCTCTGAAGGACAAAACACAGACAGGAATACACACAAGTTCACAAGTCGTCTGTAATGTTAATTCATTTCTTATAAATACTCAACCAATCCACCCGAATTTAAAGTGGTGCTAAGAATAAAGAATAATAAAAAGGCACACTGTCAGGTATGTGGCATTGGCTGAGAAAATCATTGCCATGTAAAAACTGATAGATCTGGAGCTGGTTAAGTAATTAGTAAAAGATAAACAGGAACATCCCTAATAGACAGACAACTCATGATCCTCATATCAAGTCCCTACACTATAGGATAGAGCCAGTTCAAACCACTTTGAGGCCTTGGAATAGATTAGAATAGACTGAGTTTTGGTGTCCCTCATGCGGGCCCTCCACTCCCCTCCACTCATGGGTGTGGCAGCAGGCAGCTCCAGGGTATTGTGGGACTTTTAGTTCAAACAGTAAAAGATAATTATATTCGTCTTACCTTAGACACTTTAATTGTTTGTAAATATCAAACAAGGTGGTGGGCGGGGTTTAACCAGAGGCAGGAAACCAAATGCTACTTAACTCCATTCTACCTGTTGTCATCGTAATGAGGAGAACTTTATGTTTTAAATCTTCTATTATCGCCAATAAATACTGGACGACATTTCAAATGTGTAACTTTACACTTACGATCACTTATAATTGGCCAACAAGATTTTGAGCGATCCGTCACATGCTCTCTATTCAAAGTATGAAATTTTGCCTTCGGGAAGAAGGCTCAGAGTCATCTCAACAGATTTAAAACTCAGGCTCTTTAATTATACTCTTAGTGAATGGGGCAGGCCTGTTGTATCTTTGGCTGCAGTATGGGAGAAGGCCAAGACAAATGTCCCATTGTGGGACAATGAAGTTCATTTTATCTTATCTTGTCTAGTTTAAGTTTAATCTTTTTTCTGCTGCATACTGCCGCCAGATGATGAAGGCGGGGAAAGGGTCTCTATTGTAACTCTATAGGAATTAGAAGTAAACGTCCAGTCTACCCTAAGCTTAGAGCAACAGGAGCCATCTTAATTTCACCAATTTATCAATTAATGACAGTCTTTTCTATTGCTATATTTAGCATATTTCATTATTTGTCTCATCTTTTGCAAGCCCCCGTCCTAGCCCTGAAGGAAGCCCGTACCTTGATGGCGAGGTCCAGAGTGAAGATGAGGAGGCAGACCATCTCAATGCCCTCGGTCAAGCCGCACGGAGGCTCCCAGGGCGGGAGGCGGTGCCGCGGGTCAGAGGACATGGAGAGGGAGGAGGGCCGCTCCACGAACGCCAACAGTAACACTGCGGCGATCGTCAGACCAAGACCCCTGCAGCAGAGAGAGAGAGACGGATCAGTTACTGTAGCATATTAAACGTCTATTACAGGCTGCAATGTAAAGGTACCATTGGCAGATCTTGGAGTAGTAGCACTTGTACAGAAGGAGAGACTGGGTGTCCACGCGATGGTTTATGGAGCGATACTGGAAACAAAACAAAAAGAATACATTTTATACACAAATATAAGATAACGAGCAGATCTATCTGTGAATTTTTGCGTGACTGTGGGCATTTTGTCTGCAGCCATCGGTAGCAGGGAATTATGAAGTTTACTCAAGAAAAACAAACATTTACTGAAGGCTTTGGGGTCAAGCTGATGACCTGTCCTGTTATTGCTCATAATACAAATGATACAAATGAGTGAGTAGGTACATACACATGAACTTGTACTTGGACAGTTTTATCACACCAGATTTTTTGTTTTGTTTTGTTTTCTGTTTGAGTATTACCATTTTAGTATCAATACTCAAATTTACACCTCCTATTACGAGAAAGCCAGGTAAGTGACATCGGCATTAGTGTTTCTTGTGCCCTAACATCCCTTTAATACACCGCCTTTAACTTTGATTACGACATGCATTCAGTGTGGCATTGTTTCAATAAGCTTCCACAACGCCAAAAGATCCAGTGTTACAGTAATTTTTCACTGAGATCTTGCATCGACGATGGGAGAGTGTGGCCACTGCGCACTGTTCTCCAGCACATTCCAAAGATTCTCAATGAGGTTGAGATCTGGACTCTGTGGCGCACGATCCATGTGTGAAAATGATGTCTTCTGCTCCCTGAACAACTCTTTCACAGCGTGAGCCTGATGAACCCTGACATCGTCAACTTGGAATATACCCGTACCATCAGGGAAGAAGAAATCCACTGATCGAATAACAACCCGGTCATTCAGGATTCAGGTCATTCAGCTGATCTGAACCTAGACCTGACCATCATAACAGGCAGTTAAGTTTTTTATGCTATATTTATTAGAAATATCAGAATTGTTACATAATTTATTCTTTGTCTGTCAAATTGCATCACTTCCAAATCCAATATGGAGCTTTTACACTATTTTTCACTACTCAAAATGGCCTATACTACAATTTCACCATTTAATATTACATGACAACAATGATCTGGCTCACTACCTTTCACTTACATCTGAATAGAATTATTACTATCCGTCACCTCTGCCCACTTTAGTAAACAAAAGCGCATTACCTGTATGGCATCTTCAATGAACACGACAGCCTGCTGAACGTAAAGCTCCTCGTCTCCTGTGAATAAAGACCCAAAGATCTTGTTTAGATTCATCTGCACACCAATGCCAGGACAAGGAGCAGGAGCAGTCTCCACAACGCAGCTCCTAAACTCTGTATCCCATAATACGACTGGGCTCAAGGCTTGATGTTTGTTCGCATTTATTAAACCTGCCGTTCGTCAAACTGGTTTCACGGAGTAGAAACAGGGAGGAGGCTTTTTCCTCGCGGCAAAACCTGGGAAGTGGAACAACACTGAGGGAACACTGCAGTTTGAGCAGCCTCTGTTGTTATACTGCAATGTTTTGGATATGCATGTTTAATTTGGTTTAATGTCAGTCGCCCTTTCGTATATTCTTCAGCCGGCTTCAGACTCATGTCACTTGCACTGCCTTGCCCCTTCCTAAACACAGGTCCACTCTGATACATGAACTCACAAAATAAAGTGCAAGATTCTGTAACATGGAGTAATGCTAATGTTATTTACGACTGTTTATTAAAATGGGAAAAAACGGGCATTTTCTTCCTCCTGCCATACTAGGTAAAAATTACTTCATGGTGAAACAAATGTGTCAGGGCGTTAGTTTGAAGCCTCAAGGTTCAGAAAACATGCAGAAGTTTGAAATTACATTTTTAATCCGTTTTAGAGTAGCGGTTTGGAAAATAGTCTGTGGAGTCGAAGCTCCAACAACGCCAATACATTTTAGGAACTTTTTGAAAGAAAGTTGGCAATGAAAGGGTTACAATGTTTTTTTTTAAAAAGTAATATTATTTGTAAATGACAAGAGGAGAGTGTGACCTTCAAAATAAAAATGTTTTAAAAAACATTGTTCCTCCCACAACGCCTGTGTTTCACTAGAATGGCCTTTACATAAACAAATTTTAACTTAGAAACAAATCCTTCAGGCCATATTTCACAGACATCTGGCTACACAAAAACCAGATCTGAAATGTCCCATTTTGCATTTGAAATTTTAAAAACATTTCATTGATTTCTGTGTTTTTGGAACATAAACTACAGAAACGGTGTGTTGTAAAGTTGGCAATTAAGGGTTACATTTAGTTAAAGTAATATTCTTTTTGTGATAAGAGGAGAGATGAGCCATCCAAATTAAAATGAAAGTTTCAAAAAATATCAATTGGTAATTAATTTTTTTTATAGCTTTCTACAAGTAAATGTTTGTGTCAAAGCTCCCACAACGCCACTTTTGCAAAGCGATGAGTAAGGGTTAAGTCTTAAGTTATAAATGTAAAATTCAGTCATTTAGTCACACTTAGTTATGCATCAGATTCAAACTTCTATTCAGAAAACTTTGCCTGAGAAGGGCAATTGGGTTTGAAGCCGCCCAGTGCTTTCAGTGCTTTACATTGCGTTTTCAATTAAAGTTGAACAAACAAAAGTTGAATTGTAATCTTTCATATTTGACACTTTTCATAGTTTTTGCAGCACCAGCACCAGCTCATTCACACACTTAGTCTTTGGTCAAGGCCTTCCTGACTCAGTCTAACCACAAACTGAAGCGCTCACACAGACAGCTGTCGGTGCTGACTGAGTGTCATGCAGAGGGATGTGTCATTATGGGACAGACGTGGTGAAAGGGTGTGGAGACGTGAGGGGTGTGCGTTATTGTGTGCCTGATGGCGGTGGTTCCGATTAATTAACCACATATGGTTTAGTGCGATTAAAAATATTAATCCCTCTTTCCTTCAGTGGCACAGACACTTTTTCAGTTTCTGTTTTCCTGCAAGACGTTGCTTAGGGATGAACTCAAAACAAAGCCAAAAACAATTTCACTGTCAAACTTGCTTATTCACACAGTTAAGCCGACATCAACATTTAAAAAGGTAATTCTCCAATGTCTTGGGGCTGGACAAAATAAATCACACTGCTATTGTCTTTGAAGTGTTAGAAATGATCACACAGGCCTCACGTCTCCACTTGAAATAAGTTAAAATGTAGGAAAATACAAAGTAGTGATGTTGACTTCGTCACAGAAATGGCTTTGACCTCGCAGGACAGTTGAAAACCATTTCAGCTGACGACGAATAGTGTTGAACACAAAGAAAAGCTAGTACATAAAAAGTGTTTTCAAACTTCTGACTTGTAATTTATGTAATGTAATTGAGCCCTCACTTTTATGCACAGTTATTGTCAGAGGGTGGAGAACAGGACTGACAGTGAATTAAGGTCTCTCTGAACATATAGAGAAATTGATAATAATAATAAAAACATCTGCATACACTGGTGTACGATTGTGCGTGTATATGAGAAAAAGGTTGGTGTAAAGCGCTATGACTATCCGGTGGCAGTGGAAAAGCCATTTACAGTAAATGTGACCGCTTGCAGTGAAAATGCATGCTGAAAAGTGTTATCTTCTGCACTCCTCTTCAGTAAAAGCATCTACATTGTTACTCCAGCATTATACCTTCTCTCGTTTTCTCTGCACTTGGGATTGGCGTAGACTTGCAAAATAAACTAATTCTGTGATTGAACAGTCATTCATGCTCAGGCTGGGTACGTTTGTTGTGCGTAGACAAGCACCAAACTTGTCTGAAATCTAGGAAAATGGGCGTGGGGCCTTTCTGCAGCAGAGCCATGATTCATATTGTCCTCACAGTCAGACTTGTTATCCAAATTATCCAGTGACATGAACTGCTCAGTCTGGAGAGGCCTTTGCTGACAAGGTTTCCCCTAAAAGTGTGATTGTGGCAAAACTGTTCCCGCAGTCAAGTGAGGAGTGTGTAGCAGGTTTACAAAACGTCTGGTGTGCTTATAATATGAAAAAACACATTATAAAATATGAGATCGTAATACAGAATGTGGGTTAACATATTTAAATCTTGCGAGTGGACAGTTGTGCAGTAAGATGTGTTTTTTTTATACCTGTGCTTTAACAATACTTGATTTACAATGCCGATAACTGAACGATATTTTTTCCCCATACCTAAAATATTTGTCATCTAGAACCAGAAAACAGAACAATAATGTTCATTTACTCCATAAAAGACTATTTCTTTTATATTAGTATAATCCATGTGAGCTGAAACAACCAAGTCACTTCCTTTAATGCTGTCCCTGGACAAACAGGCATCAAAACTCGGTCTCTGAAGATACAATATTTTGTCTAGCACCTAAACGTTTTTTTCAATACTGGTATCGTTTAACAATACCCAGCCCTATGGACAAGACATATTACATAGATAATTGTAGTAATCGCGACTTGCTGATAGCAGCACTCAACATTATAAACTCGATTTGATTGTGAGCAATTGCGCAGCCCTATTGTGTCGGCGTAAAGGGGCTAGATGCAAGTTCGCCATTTTATGCTCACTACTGCCACCACAGGTAATACATGTAACTACACCTTCTATATTAAGCTCGTGCATGACGGCACTTCGGACCCGAATTAACACCATTTTGAGTGACAGTGCAGGATTTTAGAGGCAGTTGTGCTGAATAGATCTGGGCTCATTCTACACCTTAGGACATTGCTGGAACATGTAGGGGGAGGAAAATACACAATTTTGACATTTTTAAACTCCGTATAGTCTCTTTAAGTATTAAAAAAAAAAGAGCTCAAATGAGCAGTTTTCAATTGTCTTCCAAACTCAAAGGAAAACCTTGAATTTGCCCTTTAGGTTGGAGACAGTGAAATTAGTAAAGGGGAGTCACCGGACCCATAACGGTAATGACATTCGCTTTTAAAGGTCAACAAAAGGAGATAGCGCTCAGCAATTACATTCAATACTATTAGCGGTGAGAGTCATGTTACTCTTATATTCACTTAACTACGACATGAAAGTCATGGCTGTAGTGGCACAGAGTAATTTGCAAACACTTGCACGTTTTTTCTTATGAGTTAAAACAGGAGGTACAGACTTGCAGCACTCTGTCCCTCCCTGTGCTGTCTGTGTGTCCAGTCTTTAGAGACACAGAAGACAGAAGTTAGAACAGTATGATTCAGTGAGGAACAAGTGTCATGACTCTTTCTACCAATAAACATTCAATTAGTCTCTGGTTTAAAATCTAGAAACAATTCCCTTTCAGTCTCTATACCACCTCTAGTCTATTGCACATGGCTTTAGTGGCAGGGACAGCACAGAAAACCATGAAACTAGGGCTGCAACAAACACTTATTTTGGTAATTGATTAATCGCTTGGCTGTGAAGGTGCACAAATGTTAGCACATAGACAGGCCTAACGCTAATGTGATGCTGCTTGAGGACGTGTTAATGGAGTAAACTGAAAGTGAATGTCTAGGAGGCTCCTAGTGCTTTAAAAAAAAGTCACTACAGCTGAACTTGATTTGCTCAAAGCTGCACATGAACAAAAGTACAAGTTTCTGTGAACAGGCCATTCATCATTTGAAAGCTGAGAACCTCAAGTTCGGCCACTAAGCTTTAACGACTCAAGGCTGCACTGGCACTGATTGGGACTTCATCAGGGACAGGAGCTGGGATCGAGGAACTAAGAGTCTGCGTTTCTTTATTCTTTTTTAAAACAACTTTGTTTTTAAAGTGAGGGTATTAAAAAGGCCTCGTGGTGGTGGGACTATGTCTCCGAGCTGGCCTGGTGTCGCCTCGGGGTCCCCCCAGAACAGCTGGAGGAGGTGTGTGTGGATCGGGAAGTTTGGGCATCTCTGCTGAGGCTGCTGCCCCTGTGACCCGGCCCCGGATAAAGCGGAAGAAAATGGATGGATGGATGGGTATTAAAATTTCATAAATATGTCAGCACGGTGGCGCAGCGGTTAGTGCTCGTGCCTCACAGCTCGAAGGTCCCGGGTTCGATTCCCACCTGGACGGGACCTTTCTGTGTGGAGTTTACATGTTCTCCCCGTGTCTGCGTAGGTCAGTGGTAGGTTATAAAAACATGTGCAATAGGTTAATCCTCCAACCAGGTGTTTCTGACCACCAGCCTGGTTCCACATCATGGAGATGGGTCCCCGAGCGCCGACCACTGCTGGCAGCTCACTGCTCCTACAGGTCGCCCCATGTGATACTGAGGATGGGTCAAATGCAGAGAACTAATTTCTCTACAGAGATTAATACAGTTTCAGGACAATAATCCAATCAGAAGGCAGATTATCTACGCTCTTATTCTTGCCACATCCTTAAGTTTAAAATCAGTTTGGAAATAAACATAAAAGTTATGTCATTTTGGCTCTTATTTGAGTCCAGAAAACGATAAGTCAACGATTCAATAACTGATCAGTTGTTTAAGCCTATATGCAGGGCTTAAACCTGAGATCTAGTGGTGAACCGAAAGCACTAACCGGTGCACCACCAAAGCCACATCAGACTGCAAACGTATCAAACATTTTTTTAGTTCATTGGACAAATGTGCTGTGTGTCTCTTAACACACCTGTAGTTGACTTGTTTCATTCATTCATGTATATACAGCATATTCAGCTCATCTTCTCAACAACTAAAAATCCTACCTTTTGCATATTACTAAGTCATAATATTGACCAAATGATTCTCCCCCCCCCCCCCCAGTATATTACAGAAGAAGTGGTCATCTTAAGTCAATGTATATTTTTTCTCTAAAGCACTTCCATGTTTTTAGTATTTCTACCTTAAAACGTCCTGAACACTCACCTGTGCATACCAAAGCTGCTTCCTGCTGTGGCTGTGAAAGGCATGAGTATCACTTACCTGCCCAAACTGGTAGCACGGGTGATATGCGTTCAAAATCCAGCTCAATAATGCCAGGTAGTTCTTTTTAAATCGCTTTTGTTAAAGTTAATTTGAAGCCGTGATTGACCAAAGGCGAATCATCAAAACGAGAGCCTTTTGTGCGTAAAATAAGTTGTTTGCGTCAACTTCTGTGGCGACTCCTTTCCCAAACTCTTCCCTAAACAGCCCACTCCCATGTTGGGCTTTACCTTTATCCTCCACTCACCTGCGCTCCCCTCGAAGCAGCACGACTCCTCGGCCACAGAGTAGGACAGTGGCCTGCTCCTCCTGCCCCGGGACCCTCCGCTCTCCGAGCCCGACCAGGATCCATAGTCCGCCGGCTCTCCGTTCACTGACCCCGCTGCCAACAAGCGCTCCGTTTCCATCCAAGAAGCCCCCGAGGCATAAAAAACAAAGCCCTTCGCAGCAGGAGAGGTAACAAAAAAAACTTGAGCGGAGTCGGAGAGAGAGAGAGAGAGAGGGTGACGCTACCGGTCAGCTGACTCCCTGGGCTGAATTCATAAACATTGGGAAATAACACAAGAGGATTTATGCGCTCACGTCTGTTTTTAGGAAGTCGACTCGTGCGCTCCTCCTCCGTCAGTGCTGTGCTGTCCCGCGAAGAGGAGTCATCTTACACCGGGGGTACACTGTGCCAAACAAGCGCCGCCCACGTCCGGAATGCAGCAGCGCACGAGAGCGAACTAAGTGAAGAGAAAAGATGATTAAAAAGTGACACAAGTTAAAGGAACACGTGTCACTGAAGAGAACTGGGTTTATTTATTTTTTTAGTTTTTATTATTAGGCCTAGTTAAAGGATGACGTAAAGCCTATTTTATGAGTGGCCACGTGGTTATAGGCATACACATAAAGTTACACTAGAACTTGCTGTCTCTGTGATTATAATAAGAGTAATTAAGGCAGTACTAAGTAACTCTTCCCCCTAGAGGCCATAAGCGCAACTGCAGGTGTCGTAGCAAGTTACGATTTTTTAACTTATTAATTGTCTTGGAGAGTAAATACTACGCTGACAGGAAAGGTGAAGGCAGAGAGGGTTACTGTGCATCCAATTATACAATGGAAATATTTTTTTTCACTCAAACTTGGCTGTAAATACTGTTTAAAGTGACGTTAGCCCGCAGTTAGCTTTGCCCGTTAGCATGTTAGCTTCTTCTTCGTGATTCTATTAGTGTGTATTGCTTTCTCCGCACCGGTGGCAGTGAAGTTGCAAACATGGTTTTCTGGCCAGAGACGCCAGGGGGAGATGAAAGACCCTCCAATCATCCCATAAACACTTGTATTACCCCCACAGGGACTACGGAAAGGATTTATTAATTTATTTATTAATTGATTTATTATTAACACGTTACTTAGTACTGCTTTAACAGTCGGCAATTTAGCTCCGATGTAAACATAATGAAAACACCGATACTCATGCAGAACTATACTGTTCCATAGACTCGTTGCAATGTTGTTTTTACACCTATAGATGTTTAAAGGAACAGGGCACCGTTTTTCCATACTGAGATATATTCTTACCTCAGCTTAGACGAGTTGATACGTACCTGTCTGGTCCTTGTGCGTGTCCGTGGAAGAGCGTGGTAGCTTCCAACTTCACCCCCGTTTGGAGCTATGGGAATATACTGGGAGAGGCCAAGTGCTAACATCTTTAGTTGTTGTGCGTGGCTGAGGGCACGCACAAAGACCACACAGGTACGTATCAACTCGTCTAAGCTCAGGCAAGAACATGTCTCAGTCTGGAAAAACGGTGGCCTGTTCTTTTAAGAAGAATCGTTTCAAGTTATTATGGCCCAGACTCGTTGTACAGTTCATGTGTAATGACAAATAAAGCAACAAACAACTCCTGAACAATAAAGGCCATGTATGTAAACACACACTTTGCATGAGTCATGTAAATTTAGACTTTCTGTGTAAGCCCTCGTTCTTGCATGGAAGCCTTTTGCATCTCATCAAGCAACTTTCCCTCACAGTGGCATCAACAAAGAAGTCTATATATCTAAATATATATTATCTTACCTTATGTCCAGAAGCAAGTTCAAAGTGGTGAAGTGGATTATGTGGTGTCAATAACAAAAGTAAGTTAGTTTGAGTTTATTAACACACAAACAAACCAAAAGACCTTGACAAAAGATGACTTTAAATTGCATTGTTGTGAAAATCCTGAGCACCCCACCGACATACTGCACATGATAGTAGAAAACATTTGACGAGCGATGACGGTCAACAACAATAATGAAAACAAAATACAAATGAACAACAGTAAAAAAGTCTAAATCAAATCACCTCTGCTCATCAGGACGACTGCAAAGTGAAGACAAAAATTTAGACACAGAATAGAAGATCAGATTGGAAGCATCTAGTGGAAGATCATTTGTGATTTTTGCCACCATTAGCACTGCATCTCTTGACTTGTTTTGTGCCACTTCTTACAAATCTGCAGATAAAGTTTAGGCCTTGACAAGCGATATACTATTATACTACACTCTGATGTCGCTCTAATGTAATCTCGCTATTTTAAACAATGACAATAAATCACTCAACATAGAAACTTAAAGCTTGGGCAAGAAGGTTTTCTTATCGTTCCATAGTATGAGGAAAACATGTTGAAATCTGATTAATTCTGGAGTTTCACAGCTTTCAAATGAGGTATGGCATGTGTTTGTATCTTCAATATGAATCAAAGTGGACATGTAATGCATAACTGAGACTTAAACACATTATTTTCCTGTTTAATTACTTCAACTATCGTCTACGTAAAGAAAAGACGGCAATGACTGAGAGACTGGGCTGTTCAGGATGTCGAAGTGTCATGTGCTGTGTGTTGTGCAGGGGTTTCCTGCTGCTTTCACATTCAAGATGAACCACATTCCCCGAACAGAGCAGAAAAGGTGACGTGTAGCCGGTTCACAGAGAAGTAAAAATGGGTTTTTTGAGTGTTTGTCATAAGCCACTGGTGGACGGTTCATTCATCATGTTTCTTTGGAGCCATCTGAGACACCTGTAGGTAAAGAGTGAAGAGAATGGATCAAATATTTTAGTGAAATGTAGAATATAAACTGGCATTTACGTTCACAGTTGGTCACTTTCTATATACAAAGATGTACTGTCGGATGATTGACAGGCAGATTAACCTATCAGAGAAACTCATGGCCTGCATCAAGACAATATGGCTGCTCAAGCAAGTATGAAGAAATTAAGAAAGAGCTAATGAAAATCACAGAGGGCTGGGAAAGGAATAAACAGATATAGCACTGAACACTGTTAATCAGAAGTGTGGGGGGGAGTTCCAAACGTTTGCGCTGAGTTGTCGAGAGTCGCATTTGAGTGACGCGATACGAGTAAGAGTTTCCAATGGGAACGACACCAAACTTGTGAGGGCAGGTTTTCAGACGCTCCCGCTCATGAACTGAAAGTAGAAGTGGCGGACTTGCGAGGCGAGGCCAGTATGTGCGGATTTAAACACAAACTAGTCACAGTGGTGGTATTAAAGCATGTGGCCCCAAAGACAAGGATAGTGCTGGTAGTAAGTAGCACTTGTTGGTACACGGTAGTAACAGTGCTTAAAGTAGTGTTATTGAACGTGCAGAAGGAGCAGTTGTGCGAGTGTCATTCAGCAGTTTCTAAATGGTCTGGTAAACCACAGCCACTGACTGCAGGAGAACTATATCGGTCGTTAGAGAGAGTTAATGTTGGGACGGTGCACATACTGTTACATGCTTAATATTTAAAAGGTTATAACTCCGTACAAGACACGACTAGTTTTAATAAAGAAGTGGCATTTTATATATATATATATATATATATATATATATATATATATATATATATATATTTTTTTTTATAAATATATTGTTGACGGCAGGGATGCAAATTCTGTTACATTTTTTAACAGATTAATTGATCGCTTTATCAAAGGATTATCGATTAACTGATGCCATTTCACATTCTTTGAGGACCTCGCTATCAATTACTGCGCGGATTTCAAACTACTCCTGGTATTACCAGGTATTACCAGGAGTAGTTTGAAATCCGCGCAGTAATTATCTTCACTTTACTGTGCGGATGTCGAACTACTCCTGGTATTATTACGCCTTACAATATAGTTCCCCCTTTTATCCGCTTAGAAAATCCACATTGTTTAATTTTGTGGTGTAACACTTCAAGTAACCATATTTAAATAGGGAAAATGTGGAAGAGCTCGGTAGCTTCTATCTTGACCTGTTTTGGAGCTATAGAGGAGAGGGGGAGAGGCTAAATGCTAACGCTGTCTGTGCTGTGTTTACGCGATTGAAGGCACGGGTGAAGATCAGACAGGTCCTAAAGAACTCGTCAAAGCTAAGGTAAGAACATATCTCAGTATGTAAAAACGGTGGCCTATTCCCTTAACTAGAGATTAAATTCACAGTGCATATTTTCAACACACCCAGGAGCATTTCAGAGAAGACTCAAAAATGAACTGCTTAACAAGCACACATAAATTTATGAACACGTACAGACCTATAGGAGATTTTCACTATTTTTCGTAATTGGTAGACTTTTTTTTACTGTCCGCTTACACTGATCTGAAAGGCTTGAGATTCTATTTGTTTAATTTTAATCACTTAACACAATTGTAATAATTCATGGTTTCTGACTTCTCAGTGGTCGGTACCTGGCCGTCGATGGCTCTGAACTGCCAGCTCCAGCGTGTGTTGTAGAGGAACGGGCGCAGGTCAAAGCGGTTGTCGTCTGGGCTATAGACCTCAGCGTGATAGGACGGAGTCACGGTCGTCATTTTGTGCCGATTTATGGAGTACATCCGGAAGAAACGCTTCACCTTCTCGGCCACCTGGAGAGGAAGATAATGAGAAGATCGTTTGAATCATAAATGTGTCTGAAAAATGTAAGAATTAAAACATACTGTCAAAATTAACCCTGGTCTACATAATGGACTTTCATAGTTTCTTCATAGTGACTGTGCTCTGTACTGACCTCTGCTGGCGAGAGCGCGTCCCTCCACATGTGGATGAGTTTACAAAACATACTGAATGGACCGCACTTGGAAATCTTCCTCAGTCGGCCGATCACAGACAGCTCAGCGTACGTCATCCCCATGTCCGCCTGAAGGAGTTGAGAAAATTGATACAACTAAGTTTTTCCTTCTATAAAGCATAATGTTTTAAATCAACATGGTCAAAGCCGGTGTTACCTCATCCGTCTGCGACACCTGTCCATCGGTCAGAGGCTCGAGTTCAGCAGTCGGAGGAGCTGCCAGGATCCTGGAGAAGAAAAGACACTGACATAAGGAAAAAGTATTTCACACCAACGTTGAAAAACTACTGAGAGTTCATTCTGTCAATATATTGCCTGGACCAGAGTGTCTCAACAAAGGAATGGGTTACACGCATTCAACTTGGCAATCTGATCACACCGTCACAATTGTCAGTTCTCAGCTCAACAATGGAATGGGGTACACGCATTAAACTTGTCTGAACACACAGTCACATCATATTGCTTGTACGACCATGATACTTTTGGGGGAGCTTGAACCTTGATCTGGCGACTGCAACAATGGAATGGGTTACACACGTAAAAGCTGGCACACAGTCACAATTGAATGTGCTGTATATTATCTCATTAATTACGCTGATATTTCTGATCAGAACTACTTTACTGTTGCTTTGAGATTCACCTGCATGTCAACAAATGTCATTTACAAAAATAAATGTATTTGAATCAAAATTTA
Source organism: Gobius niger (assembly GCF_951799975.1). Lineage (NCBI taxonomy): Eukaryota > Metazoa > Chordata > Actinopteri > Gobiiformes > Gobiidae > Gobius > Gobius niger. Next base: position 11,164,732 of record NC_136855.1, on the reverse strand, counting down.
AAAATACTTTTGCTATTGATCCAGTTTGAAAAAAAAAAGAAGTGAAGTAAAAGTAAGAAATATTAATTATAACATTTACTTGAACGAACAAGTCCCACCGAGATTTCAGGATTTCTTTTTAGGGGATTCCTGGCCCCAGAACTTATCATTAGCCTGGCCAGCCACTCCTGCTCCTTTGGTTTTTGTTGAAAACAGCTGGACAGGCTACTCTACTCTGCCTTCATGGGTGTTTTTTTCTGCCTCTTTACCCTCTGAGAGCTGTGAGTTGATACTTGTTCACACAGTAGGACAGGAAGCTCTTCAGGTCTGTTTTGCTCACGCCTCCGATCGGGTTGATGTCAGCGCTGGAGCAATCGTACTTAGTGAAGTAGCCCGTCAGGCTGAAAGAGACCAGAAAAAGCTATTACATAAAATGATCACAAGATGGAGCATTGAACTAGTATGTGTTGCCTTAAGATTTATACACATTATACATTTTACTTAGACATTGATAGTAATATTTAAACATTACTTACCTCTCGTCTACATTTGCTGAACCGAGCACCAGCAGCCCTCCAGGTTTCCCACGGGCCCAAAGACAGAGCTGAGCAAACAGGTAAGCCAGGACCATCCGGACTCGGGCCTAGAATGACAACATACAGCATCGAATTACAAGTTTTAGGAAAGATTTCCATTTTGTGACAATAAGTGCATCTTTGTTTTTGGAAACCAAAATATCTAAAGCAATAGTAATCCCTGTCAAATAGGTTGAGAAAACAGGTAACCATGTGTTTCTGACCTGAACATTTTGCAGAGCCAGGTTTTCTCTGTGGCTGCCTCCATTCGCTCGAAACTTTGGGAACATCCCGGTGACGGCAGAGAAAATACCCAGAATGCCTTTCACCGCCAGGTCTATGTTGATGCTCAAATGCGAGCTGCAACACAAAGGCAAGATGGGATACATTTCATCAAGAACATGTTATAACATGACAAATACCGGTAAATTAAGTTACAAATGTCACTTCTTCACCAATGTCGTTGGACTATGCTGTTCCTAATGACCAGCTCGACACCTTTAGTCCACAGTAAAGCCAGGTCTGAGGAGAGGTGAGCCACTTGCTTGTTCATGTTTCAGTAAAAATAGTAAAAAATATCTGTTTACAAATAAATGCTTCTTTAATGTATTAGTCCATTTATTGGGTGAAATGTTATGCAGTGTTGCTTTAAATATAGCAGTTCTTAAACAACATAAAGATAAAGGACATTTCTTGATTTTGTCAACGTAAGTATTTTGACACAGCTTTAGTCTCAATATATGAATATATCAGACTAAATATATACATAATTTAGTCTTATATAAATATAATAATCTTATACTATTATTAGGCTAAAACTAAAATAAGTAGTTCATGAGAACTAAAACTATAACTAAAATATTTGTGTTGAATAAGAAAAAACCCTAACACTGAAAAGACTGGATTAAAAACATCCAAAGTTCCAGTGACACAGTTTTAAAAAGCCTCTTTTAAAGCAGCATTATGCAACTTTTTATATGGAAAAAAAGTTGATATTTGTGTGTATTTAACCTTGTAGTGAGCCCGCGGCTGTATGGGTGGTCAGTGTAGCACCTTTACTTTCTGTGACACTTGTCTCGATGACTGTTTTTTTTGCATAAAAAGTTGCGTAATATACCTTTAAATTCAATACCCAAGACGGTATTCTCAAAACAATGAGACCAAAACTAAGTATAAGTAACTTACAAGACATAACCCATTTCTTTCAGCTACACATTAGACCACGCAGAGTGAGTTAAAATGCCGTCCTCCTCACCTGCCGATCTGAGAGGCCAGCTCCTGCGCTCTGTTGCGCGTGTCTGTGGAGGAGTTCTCGCTGGACATGTAGCAGGTGGTGAAGATGCGACTGCACAGCTCCTTTGGGTCATTGGGGGAATATGCGTCATCGCCAACCACCCTGCGCACGTCTGCCAAAACCTGAGAGTCTGACAGAGGAAAAAAAAGTGATTGTCACGATGTCCTTATGATTTGACTTTTTCTTTAACCAGTGCTTCAGGTCAAACCGTCAGGAGCAGTGGACAACCATAGTGCAGCAGTGGACAACCATAGTGCACTTTCCTTTTAATTCATTCTCCATTTCTCCTTACTTTTTAAAATTTGAAATAATTCCAAGTACCCCCTGCAAAGTGTTCAAGTACCCCCAGGGGTTCCCGTACCCCTGGTTGGGAAACACAGGCGTACAGATGTCAATACAGTAACACCTAGATCCATTTATCAGAGATTTAACCACTTTTTTTTAGGTTTTATATGAGACCTAAACAGGGTTATAATTGTGAAGCATTTTTAACCTGCAGCAATAAACATCTTCTATGATGTGTGCCAACTCAAGGCCAACAAAAAATGGTCAAGGACCCGCTCTTTGGGTGTCCCTGCCGCACATAATACAGACCTTTTTGCTGTTAAAGTTGTCACTTCTCCACTCAGTGACGACTGGTCCAGGAAATAATCCCTGAAATGTTGTTGCAAGGCAGAAGTGCCAACACGTGCCCTGTTAGTTTGGATATAACGGTGTGGGGATCAGAGGTCTAACTAAAAGTTACCAATGAGAGAACATGCCATTACCATCCCCTACGCTCTGGGCAAACTACATTAACACTGGGAAAATGGAAGCTGCAACCAAACACAAGATAACAGAGACTTGGAGTGCAAGTTTAAAATCCAACAATGTACATTATCACAGTGAGTCTTTTTGAATGTTTTTAATTTAGAAAACAGTATTCAAACAAATATTATACATAATATACAATGTTTTATTTATACAAATGTTTTTTTCCCCCAGATTCTATAAAGCAAAAATTGTCACAGTCTCAGATGGGACAAGAGTCAGCACTCCTGTAGTGATAGTACAGCATAATCCCGACAATATTCAAAAGAAAAATTCACAAATGTTAAACCAGACCATTTTCACCAGTGAAGAGGTCCATCTATCTGTAGAGTTTATCTACATAACCATAACATAACCATGTTCGCAAAAGCCATTCTACCTTTTACCATCCACTGACTGAATTATGCAGAACTACAGGCAGTCGCGATGGCGTTTGAAACTGAAGAACCATTTCTAAACAGCTGAACGGGACAGACACGCCTCCTGTGGCACTTTTGCTACTCCCTCGTGTGGTCCATTGGATTCGTTTGTCTTTTGGGGACTTGGGCCTTTTTCAAATCTGCCACAAATGAGGACGGGTCCGTAAAAACTTCAGTGAACACCAGCCTCATCAGGTTCCGCACGTAAGCTGAAAAACACAGAAAAAGCTTTTGTCATTTGTAATTTACTCACCGCTTCGGCAATAAATTCAAGAACGAAAAATCCAAAGGTGAAAATGATGAGTGATTCTGGGAGAGACTTGTCCAAATAGTTCATCAGTAAATTCTCAAGATGAAAGTTACACAGTCAAATGTTGATCCATATAAAGTAGATATTTCTGTGACATTCATGCAATTAATAGAAATTGAACACACAAATTAGATTGCCCCGAAAGACAAACCAATATCAATTATAACTCAGCACCTTTTGATTCTCGGTCACTAAACTTTAATTTATTATTATTTTTACCATAGGTTGTCTTTGTCCTCACTGGATTCTCTGTCGAATCGTCCTGCTTGGATTTTGTGAACAAAAAGTTGTTTCCACATGTTGCCTGTTCAAGCGCCATGTTCTCATTAAAGTGCATTGCTGCGAGAAAGAGCCTGCGAAGAATAATATATTCAATTAATATCAAATTAAAACATCTAGGACTAAACACCCCAAAACTACTTGTTGGTTTAGAAGGGGAAGAGTTTGGCTATTTCTTACCGGCACATCATCTCCACAAACGAAAAGGTCTCATTCTCATTCCTGGGCACGAACTGCAGACTCGTGGTGTGAAACGTGTCCAGTGAAGACGTCTGGTGATCGGAGCAGAGTTTTTCCACATCGCGAAGCACTCGTTTGTTTAGGAGGAGTTTCTCAACTTCGTACAATTGTTGAGTGCCTGAAAGAAAGAAAATAATGAACACCAAATAAAAAACGTATGTATTTTATCTGGGGTGAAATATCATGTAGTAACATTCCTCTCAGAGACATGTATATGGGTATTTGTGGAAAAGAGAATTACAACAAACCTGGCTTAAACCACTTGTTTGGATCCCGGGTCACTCTGTCTGGATGGGAACATTTAGGAAACAGCGGGTCTTCGTGGCTGTGGACGTCCTGAATATGATTAACCAGAGACGTCCATTTAGCCACTTTCTCTGCGCCCGATTTGGACGAGGCGGCCGACCAGTACATGTGGTGTTTGATCGCGGGAGACCACTTTTTAACCACCAGGAAGTCCTTCCTTTCTGCCAGCTGATCCAACTTCTTTGACAACTCTGGAAAAGTGCCATTTACTCAATCAGCATTTGTTTAAAGTGTTTACAGTGTTTGACAGAGCTGCTATGCCTCAATACTGTAAATCTTTGGTAAAAATCTATAGCTTAATTATTTGAGGGAAGCCTGTGTCTGAGGAGTAGATGGATATATTTTATACCCTTTTCCATTCGCCACACATCATAGAAATGTGCTATTTGCTTGTCCTGGAGATATTTCTGAACACGGTTGTGGCGATCGGTCACGACGTAGTCCACCTTGAGGCTGCTGCGCTCCAGTCGGTCCAGGCACCTTTTGAGGCCTTTCTTTTCCATCTGGACTTTGCCCCCCGTCTCTTTGCTCTACAATTAACAGAAACACTTACATTAGGGCTGCCAAATTAATTGCAATATGGAGGGTCACAATTAGCTCACAAAAGTTATAGGTTGATGTAAGGTGTTCCCTTTGTATTCTTTGCGAAAATAAGTGAATTACATAAAATGCTTAGGTACATTTTTGAGGAGAGAAAAAATTTGGATACAGGCATGAAATATGTGACTTTTAAATAAAGGCTGTGAGTCACACACCTGTACAACCTGGATGTCGAGTATGTTTTTGGCTTCCAGATCTATAGTGGTGTAGTTTCCCAATTTCGCACTGTTCCCTAAAAAGGTATAGGATGCACAATGTAGACATAACATAACATCGATATGACAGAAATCTACAGTATAACGATGATCTACCTGGTGAAAAAGGCCTCAAATCACAACCCAAGGCCACTTCCCTTTTTTCTTTCAACTCCTCAAACAATCTCTCCTGTTGTTTCCTCCACTCGTGGTTTATGGCCGGTTCAAGAAACAGCCGTGAATGTCGCCTAAACGCATCCGGTTGGTGGATTTGTAGATTCATTGCTTTGCAGATCTATAAAAAAGTGCAGTGTTTTGCAAAATGTAGTCAAAATTAAAACATCGGAAACCCCCCAATTTATAATAAGGTGAAATGATAAATTACCCTTTGCGTTTTCTGAAAGGATCCCCCGGAGAAGTAAACGGCAGCGGAGAGTTGCAGGTCGCCAACAGGAGTGCTCTTCATCACGGGCTGATTCTGCCACTTGCGGCTGTACATGCACTCGGGGCAGTGCTGACTGAACGAAACGAACGTGCCGCATTTCTGTCGCTGGACGTTACAGTCACAGTTACACACTGGGCACTTGTCGAAGAGCTCCCGCAGATTCCTTTCAAACACTATGTATTTTGTATCTTCGTACTCGGGGCCACATTCCATGCGCCTATGAAAACAAAGAAAAGGATATTCAGGTAAGTGGTAGCTTATGGGTAATGAATGCAAGTTGCCCACAGTTGCCCCCGTCTTCCTCCTGGTATTTTCGATTCACTGTGTAAATACTGTATGAATAAAATCTTACGTCAAGTCACAAACTTCCATCACAGGCGGTTTTAGTTCCTCCTCCTCGTCTCCATCCATTTCCACACGGGGTCTTTTCCTGGAAGGTTCGGCCAAAGTGGCTTTTGCTGACGGCTGGAAAGCGGTGGCTTTTCGACCCTTAATCGTCTGGACGCTCACGTTTGACACTAGTATAGACGTAGATTGAACAGCTGGGAAGTTAAAAAAAACAAGACACAAAAACAATTTTACACTTAAAACAAATCTATGAGGCAATGAAGGAGAATGTAACGTATTGCCATAACGTTTACAATTTGATTTAACTTCAAGCTCACGGAAACAGTATTACCTCCATTATTAGAGGTATTGCAATTGTATGAAGTCTCGCGTATAATGCCCAAAATGTAAATGTACCTCGACTTCTGAAGTGGTTGGTCTTGAGAGTGTTCAAAGACAACTGGGTGGCGACTGTTTTGGTTTTCTTGAGCTCAGGGGCTTTGCCAGATATCAACATCACAGGAAAACTGGTCAGCGAAGCCGGTAAGGCGGTGTCACTCGGTTGGTAAAGAGTGGGATTTTGATCAAACGGCTGAGACAAATCTATTGATGAAATGGACGGCTTCTCCTCTTCCTCCTCCTCCTCCACTTGTTCATCCAGCGACGTGCCCTGAAGACATGAAAATGAACTTAAATAAATCACGGTTCAATAAGAAACTGAAAAAAATGTAAACATGCAAACAGACAGGGCATGTGGATGATATGAGCCATAAAAGTTTCCTCGGTCCAAATTTCGACCTGGTTTTGACAAAAAGTTGTGTTGATTTAGGTTTGGTCTAGACTTGGTTTAGTCTTGGTTTTCTCCTCACATTCACACAATTGAGGCTACAAGAAGCAAAATGCCTCCCAGTATTGCTGCGTACATCCCGAGGGTAACTTATTGCCACTTACAGGCTTGGGTGGTACAGTCACATATATCGTGGGAACCGAGCCGGGCTGCAGAATTAACCTGCTGACCGCCCCGCTTTCAAACATGGCCTTATTCATCAGGCAGTCGTCGTCAAAGTGCCGATCACAAACAAACAGGTTTTTCGTGTAGTTCTCCTGCTTCGGGTTCCCAAAAATGAAATCCAGCCATTTTTCCCGAGTAGCTTCATCTTTGGGGAGGCTGTACATCGTGTTTGAATCATCGCAGCCGAACACGCACTTTCGCCACGACGACTTGTACATGATGCACGACAGACAGGGCCGAGCCGATTACTGAAGAAAACGCTACGAAATTATGTTGTTTTTTTTATCTGTCAACTTGTAAACAATGCGCCCCAGTTTAGGAAGAGCCATAGGGGAAGCGCGCTCTTCTTCTTCAGCAAACGGGTGCATTTTACTTAGGACTTTGCTGCCCCCTACCGGTGACACGGTAGACCTACAATAACAAGACAAGCATGACATCTCCCGAGTGCTCCATTAAACAATATTTCCACTAAATATGACCTCTTACACATGGCAAAATGTTATAAACCTTTACGAGGACTTTCTGGGGGAATTTTTGTGCAACCCGGAAGACACTTGGACTCAGTTAAAGTAACAAGCCACCGTTTTCCATACTGAGATATGCTCTTACCCAAGACAAGCGGATACAAAGAGGTTCTATTTTGGTGACACAAAGGATAAACAACCGACTGTCCTCCATGTTCAGGCTTACAATAGAGTTCGGGAATGTGATGTCATATCGCTAAGCATTATGGGATTAGCAGCAATTGTAAACTAATGGAGATTTTAAAAGTTTAAAATACTGGAGTTATTGTTCACATTAAAACACTTGGCTTTTTTTCTCCACTTTCTATACTGTTTTTATCCAATGTTAGTCTATAGAAAATGTATGCTAACAGCTGCAAAGATGGCGGATCTCCATGGTAACTGTGGATTTTCCAGAACTCTATATAACGTTAGGCTTCTTCATTGTTTGTTCTGAGCTCATATTATACTATAGTTATACTGGATGTGCTCAAGTAACGCTAGGAGAGCTTATATTTGTTTGGCCTGGAAGTGGCAATAACGCATGAAGTTATTGCCACTTCCAGACCAAACAAATATAAGGACACTTACAACGTAGGGTGATGATCTTCTTTGTTGGATGCGTGATCTCCAAACCGTCGGTATGGCTTTATCCTTTAGGCGTAAACCAGACGAGGTATAGTCCTCCTCTGTAAAATGCTCAGAGCAAACACGCCATTTCTTCAACACCTCCTCTGGTGTTGTTGGATCCATGTTCAAAGCAGCTAACCACACTTTCCATCGTTTACGGTCAGGTGGAAATCTGTGGAACATGACGACGCTGTACACCTTCGCCTTGTTGTCACAGCCCTGCACGATGCACATGTGGGGCATTGCTCACAAGTTATCTCACTGATTCTTCTTCAACTTTACTCAGACCAGGCATCCGAGAGCTCTCTACTACTGCATGTACTGCTGGCCCCGTTGCAGCGGGAAATCGGCTTCTTCTTCTTTCGTTTATTGGCGGGCGGCAGCCAACATTTTAGGTGCATATACCGCCACCTGCTGTACCGTGTGTGTCTCGGGATGCCACATTATAGGTGTGGTAACTGTTTCTTAAGAAAAAAACCCAAAATAAGATAAAACAATAAAGTAAAATAAAGTAAATCAACCTATACTCTGTCCCTTTGAGGAAACCCATCAATGCCCTCATACTTTTTCTGTCCCCTCTATCAATGTAGACTCAACTCGTACATCCTATCCCTCAAAATCCATCTCTGCCTTTCATACTTTCTACGTTCCATTAATACATGTTCCACACTCTCTGGCACATCACAAACAGCACAATTCTCAGACTCCACTTTTCCCATTAATAATAAAGCTCTCCTTAAAGGAATAGGCCACCGTTTTTATATACTAAGATATGTTCTTACCTCACTTTAGACGTGTTAATATATCCCCGTTTGGTCTTTGTCCGTGCGCTCTGTCACGCAAACGGAGCACATACGCAGCCTCTCCCACATGTCATATAGCTCCAAAAAAGCTCACGATAGAAGCTACCAAGCTCTTCCACGTGTTCCCTATTTAAATAAAGTTACGTGAAGTGTTTTCATGCGAAGTATATTTACCCAGAAATGTAGCATGTCGATTTTTATAAGCAAATAAAAAGGGGGACTATATTGTGAGGCGTAATGATACGAGGAGTAAAACGTCCGCGCAGTAACTCCTAAAGGTTATTGACGGAAGTGAGCGGGGGAAGTCTTTAGGAGTTACTACGCGGACGTTTTACTCCTCGTATCATTACGCCTCACAATATAGTCCCCCTTTTTATTTGCTTATAAAATCGACATGTTACATTTCTGTGTAAATATGCTTCGCATGAAAACACTTCACGTAACTTTATTTAAATAGGGAACACGTGGAAGAGCTTGGAAGCTTCTATCGTGAGCTTTTTCGGAGCTATGTGACATGTGGGAGAGGCTGCGTATGTGCTCCGTTTGCGTGACAGAGCGCACGGACAAAGACCAGATGGGGATATATTAACACGTCTAAGGTTATGTAAGAACATATCTTAGTATGTAAAAACGGTGGCCTATTCCTTTAAACAGGCGTGTCCGAATCTTAATCTCGAATACACCGCCTCTTCTTCCTTCCTGCCTTTCCCTTTAAAGTTTCCAACCTGACAGATGTTTGAATACTATTGCTGGGTTGCAGGTTAGAGAATATGATGATGTCACCGGACCCAACGGGGGGCAGGAGCCAGTTTTTCCTATTAACAGCATTACACTTTCACAAGTCCTAATAAAAGCAAGAACAAACGCAGTTATCTCAGCTGTGAACACTGCCATGTTATTTGAAATTCTCTTACTAATTGGAACATCAAACTCCGGAATATACCAATATGTCCTGTATTTGGATCTTTGCTGCACCATTTGCTCCACTCCAACATTTCCTTCTCTCAATAAGATTAAAATCCATATTTGGCAAAGGTCAAATCCAAGGGGGAACATCACCCCAAAGCAGCGCTGGCTACAGAGCAAACTGACGGAGGGTGCATTCGAGCTTCAAAAGGGTGCAAATAGAGTTCTCGCCATTAAAATACATGGTGATGCCATTAAAACTGAGGGTGCAAACACTTCAAAATGAGGTTGCAATGCACCCTCGTGCACCCCAGTAGATCCGGACCTGCCCCAAAGCAACGCAGGGCCAACTTCCAGATCATTTACCCCAAACTGATGAGCTGTATTGTCAATAGTCCACCCAAAGCCCCTACAGTTCTGTGGCTGTAAATATTCCCCACAATTATTCAACAACACTGTTTGCAGGCTGCTCTGTCCCCGACCCTTTAACTTGACCCAAAAGACAAGAGAGAATTTGATCCTTCTCAAACTTAATGGCATTTCACCTGCTTCCACCAGAAAAGCATTTATAGGTGTTGTTCTCATTGTGCTGGTCCGAAGAGCCCTATACTGGATCTTGTCTATTTTAGCCAGTGCACCCACCCCTGCTTCATATATAATGCACCCATAGTCAATACTTGCCCTGATCAGAGCCAAGAGTTACATCCTAGTCTGGGGTGAAGGCCCAGAAAACAAACTACCCGTCAAATCAAATTGCAAAGAGTGTCAAACTTATTTACAAGTGAAAAAGGAGAAAAAGAGCAAAAAGTCTTCAGTTCAAAAAGGCTGGTTGAGAGGGGTGCTAGTCGGAATGCCCCACACCCATTGGACTGAATGCCCCGGCCTGATTAGTCTGAATAGCACACTCATTATTGTGTGAATGGTTTACCAATTCAATGTGTAATTTTGTAATTCAGGCAGTGGGGCATTCAGACTATGATTCCCTGAGAGTACTCAAAACAACATGAATGCTCCTCCCCCTACAATTAGTCAAGGCATGAGCATGAACAGGAGGACTTTTTGTGAAGCAAATGTTACACAACGACACTCCTCAATGTTCAGGCTCACAGTATGACGCTAAGATACTTCATTGTTATTTCTGAGCTCAGTCATAATGCGAACCAATCATTTCTTTCTTTTTGCAAGTCTCGTAGGAGCTCTGATTTCGCGGTGAAGTTAATATGTGCAAACCGGATTGAACTCCACTCAAGTAACTTTAGGATTACTTATATTTGTCTGGACTGGAAATGGCAATAACTTTATACGTCACAAAGACACTTACAGCGTAGGGTGAATAACTTCTATGTTGGATACGTGACTTCCACACCGTCGGTATGGCCGTGTCCTTTAGGCGTAAACCATCGCTTAAACCAGGCGAGTAATAATCCTCCTCTGTGAAATGTTCAGAGCAAACACGCCATTTCTTCACCACTTCCACTGGTGTTGTTGGATCCTTATTCAAAGCAGCTAACCACACTCTCCAGCGATTGTGGTAAAATGGAAATCTGTGGAACATGACTGCACTGTACACCTTTGCCTTGTTATCACAGCCATGTACGACGCAAGTAAAAGTCATTGTTTACAAGTTATCTCACTGAAACGTGATGCTTCCTCCACAGATTTAGACCAGCTAAGCTAGCTCTCTGACACTACTGCAGGTCCCGTTTCTTCTATTGACGGAAGTCTTTCTTCTTCTCTTTGATCACGGCAGATGGCAGTGAAAGAGCATTACCGCCACCTACTGGATCTGCGAATACAGCTCGTTTCAACAACTTTACGGTAGAGTGAAATAAGACCTAAAACAAAATCAAACCAGTCATTCCCATCTTCTTTGCAGGGTCAATCCCAGTAGCCTGTGAATAACCTTCCCTTAAAGTGCTGTCCAATTCTTCCCCAGTGATAGCATCAGCATTTAAAAACCTCCGCAAGAACTCCGCAAAATACACCCACTCACCATCCCACTAAAAACATCTGACAGAACATTGAGTTTAACAATTAATGCCCATCGCCATGTCTTGCTGTTGCTTTGTCTTGCACTGTATTAGGACCATTCCTTTACTGGTAATTCTGACAGAAACCACATCTCCAATCTCCAATCTCCAATCTTCTTCCTCACAAACTTTCCAACTTCGTGTGGGTCACCAAATATCTCATTCCCTCCTTCAACCAGAACCAAACCGACCACAAAGCCACCATTTACCAGGCTTAATTTTGTGTAACTATACTTGGATCGTGTAACTACTCACGTTACCATATTTAAAAAGGGAAAATGAGCTTGGTCGCATCCAACTTCACACCTGTTTGGGTCCGTAGGAATATGCTGGGAGAGGCTAAATGCTAACAACATCTGTGGTCACACATCAACTCGTCTAAGCTCAGGTAAGAACATGTCTCAGTATGGAAAACCGCTGGTCTGTTCCTTTAAAGGTAAGAAATAAAAGACAAACACAGCACTACTAGCGAAAATATACTGGCTTGCATCTTCACGTAGATTGTACTGCGATCCTAAATGAGGGCCTCTACATGAAGGTATATTGAAGTAAGACGCAACCACGTATTATTGTGGTAGTAATTGCTTTATTTTTCTGATTCAATGGAAGATACTGTATTCAAATTGTTAAGTAAAATTTGCAATAATATATTTTTATCATAATATTGCAGTTGAGTTTTCAGTTGAGATAATATAGCCCTCCACCAGGCCTAGACCAGTATATAAATACTAAACCAGACCTAAATCAGTACTCAGAAATGACTTTAATGGTATTAAATTAAGTTTAGGTTGAAATATGTTTGTGAAGGCGTTCATTCATCCAGGGAGTATCCATCGTAGAAAAGGTTAAATCATCGTAATGAGCTAAGAAGAAGCTTCTGTGACGACAGTAGAAGCAAAACGTCCTCAACTTTACCAAAACCCGGTCCAGTTCATGATTTAACCTTTTCTGCGATGGTTTAGGTTTAAACTGAACCTCAACTCTTATGCAGGAGTCAGGACGAAAGCATAAACATATGTTGCTATTCTAAAATTTGGTATTTTTAAAATCAATTGTAACTTGTTAAAAGTCCAACTAAAGAGAAATTATATCTTTGCTTTATCTTCCAGCGTTTTGTTGGTGTTAAACTCATATTACACAGTGTATTGTAAGTGGACGGATAGTTAAAACTAAACCATTTTCCTAATAATTACTTAGTTTGCGGTGATTATGCTTGTGGTTTGTATATCTAAGGTCTAAAATACAGTTGTTGTCATGTAAGAGTTACTTTTTAACTTACCGCTTTGTTGTCCCCGCTGTTTCCATAGACTGAAGGAACAGAGCCCTCGATCAGCTTGAGTCTTTGGGCGAATCCGTCTTGATACTGCCGGAGGTTGGTGAAGCACTCGCTCTTGAAGTGATTAGCGCAAACGAACAGGACTTTCCCCACAGTCTCGGGCATGTTCCCATCAAAAATAAAGTGTAACCACTCATTTCGAAGAGGTCCCGCTAATGGAGGTCGGTGCAATGAATTGTGTTGTCGAATACACCCGACAACCGAACATCTGCATTTTAACTTGTTTACTCGAACCTCTGTCATTCTGGAGCTTTGACCACAAACAAAGCTGCAACAATAAAAGTGTCAGACAAGCCGGTGTCAAGACAACAAGTGGGAGTGGTGATGCAATAGATGGAAAAATATGTAATAAAAACAAGAAGCTGAAATCTCTGCAGAACTGGAGAGAAATGTCAACTTTTCTGAACTACTAGAATGTCCTCTTTTATTAGTGTATAACTTCGCTATTAAACACCCTGGACCATAATGATCACATTTGCACAGATTTTAGGAGCAACACCAGGCAGGAGAATTAATGTACTGATTGTTCTACTTAAAAAACAGGGCTTTAATTGATCAAATAATCATGGGACAAGTTAAGACGAACGTTGTCAAAGTATTTCAAATTCACAACACTGAAATTCAGCCTCTCGTTTCGCGAGTCGCTTCTAATTTTACGAGGTTATACATTTAACACTATGCTAGCTTCGGCGTATTCGATTACGCACTTTTTACGGATATTTAATAATAATAAAAACATTTTAGAGTTGATTTGAAAAAGAAAAACGGTAGATTTGTCAGATGTGGATGAAAGCCCCGTTTCTAAACTTGTAAACATTAGAAACAGGAAGTGCGCTTTTCATCTTCTTCGTGATTTCCGGTAGACTGTGTAGGCTCAATGCAGTGCTGCCCTCTAGAGGGTGTTTTGCATCTTAAATTGATTGTGGAAATTAGCAAATTAAATAGGCTACATAAAATAGCGAGTTAGTAAGTTGCATTCACGACTTTCTAGATGCCATAATTTCAGAATGAGGGCAGCTGCCAGAGACCTGTATAAAACTATTGGCTGAGGAATATAGCATTTGCAAAAGTCTAGTAATTACAGATATAAATCCAATTATCTACATTTTGACAGTTAAAAACACATTCTAAGCTCTATTTGCAACAACCATAATAAAAAACACAGCAAAGCCTATTAATAGTAGTAAAAGCACCTGCCCCATCCCAAGTATATAATACAAGGCGATTGAATACTGAGGTGTCACCCGGCTGGGTCCCTGTAATTGTGACTTATAACTAACATATTAATATTATGAACTTACTTCCGACGTCTACGGCCCGACATATTTGCACACACATGGAGTAGACGATGCACGCTGTAGATGAGCTGTCCACACCTCCACTCAGAGGCAACAGGAAACCAGCCTGTGGCACAACAAGCAGTAGGTTAATGTTAACATAGTACATACTTCATTGTCTTAAATAGGGAAATTTTCCTAGAGCCCATCCTTCAATACTGCTGGGGCAACGGTGGTGCAGCGCCTGGGCAATAGTGTCCAGACCGGCTAGCTGGAGAAGTTATGCCATTGTTGAGCATGTTTTGGGTTGAGGGGGAAACCAGAGCGAAGTCAGATGAGCAGAAGTCAGGACCATATTGCTGCGAGGCAACAGCCCAACGACAAACCATATTGGCATCTTTTAGGTTTCCTTATTACATGTACATGTTTTATTCAAGAAGAAAAGAAAAGACGGTATGGTGTTAATTCCAACATCGTGGTGTTTTTTCTCACCTGTCCACTCCTCCTGAGGTAGTCCCAGAGCCAGCACGCCGGCCCTAGACTGAACAAAACATAGAAAAACACATTTTCAAAGTGAAATATTAAATACATAACAGTTTTGGTCATTTATTTTTTACCTGATCTCTTCCTCTGCCGTGTGATATTTCCAGTCGATCGGTTCGTGAGTCGGGAGGAAAATGTCGTCGGAACTCGACAGAGAGAAGTCTACCTTCACTCTGCGACATGGTTTAAGACCAGTCTCCTGAAAGAAAATGCCCAAAATAATAATGCACATTAACAATTATAACAAGATTAAAAGAGTAGGAATGCAGGCTTGGGATTGATTTGCTACAGCA
This sequence comes from Gobius niger, assembly GCF_951799975.1. NCBI lineage: Eukaryota > Metazoa > Chordata > Actinopteri > Gobiiformes > Gobiidae > Gobius > Gobius niger. Next base: position 11,149,621 of record NC_136855.1, on the reverse strand, counting down.
TAGATTTCTCAGTGTGTGTAATGTTAAACCAATGGAGATTTTTAAATTGTAATCAATTTAGCCTTCACATTCTGATGCTATCGTGCGCTAATTGCATTCACTACTGGTTTTCTTCACTTTTTCAACACTGTTTAACATCTTAAAACCTCGCCTTAACCAAGTGCATTTTCTCCTGTTCAGTTTTACCCAAATCTAAAAGCTTCTCCACTGGAGCTTATAGCCTATAGGCCAGTGACTCATTTGAAAGCTAAGACCTACAAAACGGACTGTGACATTTTTGTTGCATTGTTGTCTTTTTTTGGTCATGTTTTTGTTGCTTTCTTCATTGCATTGTTTCCTTGCTTTTTGATGCTTTCATTGTCATCTTTTCGTCACTTTTTTATTGTGTTTTTGCTGCTTTACCTTCGCTACAATGTGTATTTCTAGAAGCTTTTAGATTTGGATAAAGCCAAACTTGAGAAAATGTGCTGGGCTCAGGCTCTTCATTAAGAGGCTAATGTTAAGAAGTAGTAGCAGCTTCACCAGGTGTGGATGGCATTTCTCTCCTCTGTAGCTGCGCACGTCTTCAAGGTCCAGCGTGGCAGTGATCACCTCCTACGGAGAGAGAAAGATTCCACATCACGAGCCACGACAAAAGTGTTCAGATTATACAGAGATTTATAAATAGTAAAGACAAATGTTTTCATCGCTTTACCACATCCTCGAGGGAGAACTGAGCTCCCTGGACCACGACATCTCCGTTGACGGCGATCATCGCGCATCCGTCGTAATAAACTCTGTCTCCGTCACAGCCTCGTTGGTTTGCGTAAAGGTAGATCCCTCCGCACTGTGAGGAAAACAGACGCCAAAATCACACATTGAAGAGTTTGGGCATCGTTCTTCCACTTGTTCAGTTGTGCCGACAGCAGAGACTCGAGCTCTTACCTTAGCGGTGGTGGAGGTGACCAGGTTGACTCTTTGGTCGGCTTTGCGCAGCTCGTGGTGACTCGCCGAACCATTAGTGAAGATCTCCACACCGTCCAGACTCATGTTAATGTGGGGACTGTAGAAAACATAAAAATGACAATTGCTGGGTTTGAGATGACGGCATCGCAAGATTTTATAGAACTGTAATGAGCCGAGGGCAGGTAAAATGTCTCTTTTGTTTTAAAACTGATTCTCTCCTAAGCTACAGCATATAATCAGCAGTAACATGTGTGGAGGTTTCTTGTGCAAACAGACGATGTCACAGCTTGGCAACAAAAGTCAGTGAGTGGCAATTCTATGTTGCCCAGGAAAATCTTTTACAATCTGTATACCCACTGTGGTTTGTAACTGATAGTGAAATATGATGGTGAATGATGGTGTATCCTCTTTTCACATACCTGTTTGGGCTCCATAGCTCATGACAGACTTCAGAGCCGATGCATGTGTCTTTAGTAGAAAGCACACAATCACCAAATGGCACAGTTTCCTAAAAAAACATTAGAAAAGACAATTTCAAACAAATGTCTACCAAATGTCTAAAATTGTTGTAAAGTAATACCTGTCCTGTGACTTCCTGGATCATACGGGGCAGAAAATACTCTTCGACCTGCCTTAAGAACAAAACCACAGTCGATATTAATTCTAAAATTCTAAAAAGTGTTAAATGCGACTAAACAATTTGATGTAAACGTGTTCAGCCTGAACAAGAAAGGGATGTTGGAAATACATTCATTGTTATTAAGCAACATTTCATGAACTTTTGGTGAAGCTTTGTATGTAATTGGCGTCTAGCTCCTTTAAAAGCATAGATGGAAATTCATTTTAAAAGTATAATCATAAAATACGGTTAAGTTCAGACCTGGTTTGGTTCCAGGGAGAAAACCAGCGCAGTTCTCTGTGGACACCAACGTTTGCCAACATCATCTTCGGTCTGATCAGGAGAACCTTTCTACAACAGGGAGACGACAGATCTTTTTCATCACGTTATTAGATTTAATAGTGATACTAAAATGAAGCTAAAGACTATTAGTGGCTTAAAGGACGACACTGCAGACAGTCACTCTGAACATCTCCAGCAAGACTAGGCTGGGTACCGTTAAACGATTCCAGTATGGTATCGAAAAAGAAGTTTAGGTGCTACTGGTATCGGTAAAACAATAAATGTATTGAAAGACGTCAAATATTGGGCCCATATTTGGCAGCACGGTGGTGCAGTGGTCAGCGCTCGTGCTTCACAGCTAGATGGTCCGGGTTCAATCCCTGGCCAGACGGGCCTTTCTGTGTGGAGTTTGCATGCTCTCCCCGTGTCTGTGTAGGTTTCCTCCGGGTACTCTGGTTTCCCCTACTACTAAAAACATGCACAATAGGCCTGTGTGAATAAGAGTGTGAGTGAGTGAGTGCTTAGTGATGGCACAGATTAGCTGCCTCGATTCTGTGCAAAGGGCGGCTTACCACCACTGAGCATGGAGTGAATGCATAATGTCAACAGTGTGGCGCTTAAAGACACTTGGTAACACAGGCTTGAAAAGTGCAAGTGTAAGCCATTATTATTATTACTACTATTATTATTATTATTTTACAGTAGGTATTAAAAAAATGTATTGTTCAGGTATCGATATTGTAAACCAGCTATCGTTTAATTACCAGTATAGAAAACATACCCAGCCCAATCAGGACTTGCAGAAGATGCAAAACAAGAGAAAAAAAGAGCATGATGTGTCCTGCAAGCCTCGTACCACTCAATCTGGCACTTAGCACACACTGTTTTAAACACATGTACTGTATTAGTCAATCCTGACTTTAAGTGCAAATCAAATCGCAAATGCAAGACTCATCTGACTCAAATGAGATATTTTCTTAAATCCTTCATCCCTACTTCCAGTTGAAATAAGAACAGTACAGTAAGTACAGCTTCTTTCATGAACCTGTTAAAGGATTTTGAACCAAGATTCTCTTGTACCTCACGTACTCAGACCAATGAACATGTAACTCTTAAAACTGCACTTTGGATGTTCCATAAAGTTTGTAGGAAGTGGGAAATCAGTCAACGCCGATAAATTATCTCCATGTACAGTGAGTTGAACAAGTCTTACCTGTTGAGGAAGATGACTCTGCAGTTGTAGCGCACATTATGATGCATAATGGGCCTGCAAACCATTCATATCCACAAAACATATCATTAGCACACGTTATAACAGGCTTTGGCAGCATAATAAAACCTATATTATATATATTATCAATTTATATGGGAAAATCAAATTAGTTAAGTGGACAAAGCTATTTCATATACATGTATTTTCCTGTATTTTACGTTTCTTCACATTTATCTTATGGATTTAAAAAGATAAATCACTTAAATTAAACAATACCTACATGCCCACGTCGCAGATGATGTCCTGAGTGACTGGAGACTCCAAGAGTTTCCTGAGAACTTCAAAGCTGTGCAGCAACGTGTCCGACTCGTAATAATGGTCCGCACAGCCGTAGCCACTGAGACGAGCAAAGACATGGAATAATGAACAAAGACTTTACTGTGGATTTACTGCTTCTCCACAAAAATAAGGGTAGAATCCAGCGACTACAAGCCTTAGTCATGAGGCACAGCCAGGTCCATGCAAACACCTTACGCCGACAGACTAACAAATTCATTTATCTATTATTTTACCATATTTCCAGCTCTGGTCCAAGCCTGTACTTTGCTCCTTTAGTTTTGGCAATCTCGACACCTGCAACACAGCACAAACCAAACACAATAAAGATGATCAAGTTTGTGACTTCACTATGGAACTTTTTCATTTTTATTTGCACTGTAACATTAAATTCCCTTCTTAAAGCCAATAAAAGTAATGTTTGCAAATACCATGTGCTCATAGGATTCACAGATTGCTGAGGCCCAGAGAGAGAGACTTTTACCCAAACTACAGTCACTGTCTATGAATCCTTCCTCACAGGTGAAAAACCTGGGCGTGATCTTTGACTCTGAGCTGACTTTTATTCCACACATTAAGAATATCACAAAGATAGGTTTTTACCATCTAAAGAACATAGCCAGAGTCGCCCCATTCTCTCTCGGGCCAACACGGAGACGCTCATGCATGCTTTTATCACCAGTCGTATCGACTACTGTAATGCCCTGCTTTCTGGTCTTCCCAAAAAGAGTATCTCAGGTTTGCAACTTTTACAAACTTCAGCAGCTCGTGTCCTGACGAAGACCAGGAGGCGGGACCACATTACACCGGTTTTAGAATCGCTGCATTGGCTCCCCGTGTGATTCAGGATCGATTTTAAAGTTCTTTTAATGGTTTTTAAATGTCTTAATGGTCTCGGTCCTTCTTATCTTTCAGAACTGCTTTTACCTTATGAACCTTCACGGCCCCTTCGCTCCTCTGGCAGAGGTCTCCTTGTTATTCCTAAAGTCAACAAAAAGACTCACGGTGAGGCGTCTTTCCAGTATTACGGCCCTCGCCTCTGGAACGACCTGAGGAGGAGCTCAGGGCTGAGGAGAACGTTCATGTTTTTAAGAGCAGCTCAAGACCCACCTTTTTATCTTAGCCTTTAACTGACTAATCTATTTATTTAATCCTAATATATAAAATTTATATATATGAGAGGTTGTCCCAGGCGCCAGGTCCCAGGGTGTTTTAAATGTTGTAATCTGTAAAGCACTTTGTGATACCTTTCGGTATGAAAGGCGCTTTATAAACAAAGTTTGATTGATTGATAGATAGGATTCACAGATTTCAAAATGTCAAAAAATAAAGTTAATGTAATTCTTTATTAAATTGTATTTATTTAAAATTATTATAACAGAGCAGGAACAGAGCACAACGTTGCTTTTACTTTATTTTATTTTATTTTATCAGTAATAAAGGTTAGCTATTATGCTGATTAAGGAAGAAGGTTTACTTTGGCCATGGTAGTCTATTATTACCATTACAATGGCATAGCTTAGGTATTGTATCAATTGCCTAACCAATAACATGTGACTCGCAGGTTATGCAATTGCTCAGCTGCAAAACAAAAGTGTATTCTTACTCCCAAAATACACATTAGCGAAGCAAACATTTATAAAAACGCTAAGACTCACTTTTCAGAATCCTCTCCAAGTTTCCTTCGAAGTCCAGAGCCCACTGATTCAAGGAACAGGTCGCTAAAGTCACTTTTCGACCCATTTCCTTCTAAATCGAGACTCAAACTACACAATTATAACAAAATTAGGGGGACTAAAGTGCTAAAGTAGCGCTGACAGTAGTTGTTTTACTACCTTGGAGAAGATAGGCAGGGTGAAATTATTTCAATGAGGTAAACTTGTCATTGAGGGAAAAGCATGATCCGTCTTCTTCTGGTGATTAAACTCAGGCACGCGAACAGAAGCTTGGTTTTGCAGCGCCATCTAGCTGTCAGCATGTTCCGCGCATGAAATCGAGTAATCCCCCAGTCAGCTTTGATTTGGCTCCCTCTGGTGGACACGGTGCAGACTGTTTCAACGCCATGAAAGGAAACCAACATATCAGGAGGAGCAAAAGAGACTCAGAGACCGACGTTTACAAATCATGAAGTTTATTTCTCTCAAACATGCAGATGGTGGACAACAGTGTACATGGATGGAAACATTGTCTGGCTACAAAGCTACTGAAGGCAACTATTTATGTTGGTAATGCACTGCCTAAGGCCTCACCACAGTCTTAGAAAAAAGAGTTTGTTTTGACTTTCCAAAGAAACGTGAAGGAGTGAAAGAGTTGACGAAGCTGTGACACAAAATTTAAGGCCTAAAATGTGTTGTTGTAAGGTTTACCGTGAACAGAGGTGGGCAGCTCACAATTATGTAAAAACGCATTGTTGCATGAACTTTTATATGTTGAGTGGGGTCCGAAGAATTTTACTAAATTATGGGTGTAAACCATGTCTAAAACGGACAAATTCTAACTTGATGCATTGCTAAAGCATACATGAAATAGGTTGCTTTCACATAACACCACAACACTGCAAACATCCTAATTTAGAAGTTATTTGATGGAAAGCTAAGAAATCTGGTGTGGTAACTATGGTAACAGTCAGATACAGACGACCTCTCGTCATAGCAGGGGGCGTGGCTTCGCCGAGGGGGAAAATAGAATCTTTAGAGAAACACAATTTTTCACTCGTTTTTGCCATTTTCTGGTGGAATATCAACTTAATTATCACCTAGATGAAGTCAAGTGTAAATCGGGCCCAAATGGATATTCTCTCACAGCAGATTGCTCTGTAGAAATGAAAAAACGGCAGTTGTAGCAAGCGCTAGCTAACCGTTAGCATTAGCCCGATGCTAACATGTAGCATCAAGTTAGCATTCTCCGTTATTTATGTATTTATGGGCTGTTGAACCACTTTGCTCCTCCCCATGTCTTTGTATCATTATTTAGTAGAAACTATGTTCATATTTCAGCATTTGTTACAGTAGTTTTTAAATAATTAGAAAAAATATAATATTTTTTTCAAAATTGTTTTCCCCCTTAACTGTTTTCAAAAATGACCATATATGGGCGATTCCAGAGATGCCATCTGTATAAGATCTGTGTACTGACTGGACCTATCCACATGAAACAAAAACTGTCTCTCAGATGTAAGACGAATGGGGCCGGTTTGTGAATTCTATCACTTCCACATAATAATCACGTTCAACATTTGGACATTTCTTTCCAAAACTGTGTCTCTCCCATTGAGTTGCACTGGGCCCTGCACCAAATGAAATTATGACATGACAATCTAGAATGTTGTGAACGCAACAATAATAATTAATTTATAATAAAAATAAAGTCTAAAATTGCAGATGAAGCCTAGTACCACCGGACCACAACTTGACAACCAGTGGTAGAATAAATATTTTTACTACATTCAATGGAGCAGCCCAGCAACATTTTGGATGTCAAACTCAATCTATGTTTACGGTATTATTATAATTGGACCGGTCAAAACATAACATAATGTGCAGTTTCTTTTTATTTCTATAGCTAGAATATAATTTGCACAAATAAGAAAGAAAAGTTTAACATAATATAACAATTACTGCGCTTGTGTGCATTTTATATGTTGTGGACTGCTGTATTCCCAAATTTACCACTAATAAAGAAACCTTGAACAATATCGAAACCGAAACATGTGAAAATGTTAAAATCCAAAAGTTATGAAGCTACTTTTAGACGTGGATGCACAATCTGTCCAAAAGTCCCTGATCTAAATGTGACTCGCTGCTGCCCACCTCTGACTCTGAAGCCGCTACTGTGTTGGGTTGAGTGCTCAGTTGACCTTAACCTAGACTACGAGAACAAGGCAGCCGTTCCATTTCAGAACGTCCATGGTTTTTACCCCAGTCACACAAAGAATAAATAAAAATAAGTTATATACAAGTTCAAAACAGTGGTTTCAAACGCAACACATTGAACAGTTTACAGTGACAAACATGTGCTTAGCCCTGTCGAAAAGTCAAAAAGGCAACATAAATATTGTAGTACATCAGGTTCCCAGCATTTAAGCAGAAACAATCAAAGAAAGCAGCGCGAGATCTGACAACAAACTTACAATTTCAATAGTTTTTAGAAAGAGCCAGATTTGTCATTAGCATTAGCTCAGGTGCCACACCCTTCTTGCCATTTTTATAGACTTTTGTATTTGACACAAAATGTCCAGACTTTTTGCAGTACTTTGATTCCTATACTGTAAATTACTTTTTCATTTAACAGACTATAACTACGACATAAATACCTTAGCTGAAAAAGTTAACAGCACAAGGAAGTGGGAAAGAATGTCCCAAAGTGGTACCAAATATATTGTGCATTCTGTAACAAGCTGCATGAAATGGTGAAATTGTGCCTGGGAGAGTGAATGGTCGTGTCGGTGCTTCATTCAAAGTGTCGTTGTGTCCTTGGGCAAGACACTTCCCTCTGATTGCCCTCTCCGTCGCAGTAATTGTGGCTGGTTGTGACAGTGAGGGCCTTCAATGTAAAGAGTCAAATCGCTGTGTGACGGGTTAGCTGTGGCAAACAAAATGGGAGCGGTGCAAAAAGTTCATGACGACCCCTAAATGCAGCATGATAATAGAAAAGGCTGATGAAAAAGCAAAATGAAAATGCCTCAATGACTTTACAGTGACGTATGGCCTGTTTCAAAATAGTTTATCCAAATGAATCAAAGACACAGGAGGCTGTACATCCACGGTTAAGTTGAATATTTCATTCTTTGCATTTCCGTAAACAGTTCTCTCCAAGGAATGTCCTCTATACAGTGCCCGACACTGGACGTCCATCGCGCTGATGCCCAAATATTGTCCTGCTTTTAGTCCTAGTTTTGTCATAGTTGAGTCGGGTTTGATCTGGTTCAGTCCTTTAGAGCTGTGGTTCTCAACTGGTGGGTCGGGACACTTCTTTCAATACGTTGATTAAAACTGACGTATCGCAGCTGATCTCCACGGTAACGGAGGACAGTCAGCACCAAATAACACAGATTTCCATGACTTAAAGAGACTAGATGCAAGTTGGTCATTTTATGCTCACTACTGCCACCTCAGGTCTTACACGTAACTGCAGCCTCTATATTAAGCTTGTGCATGACGGCACTCCGGCCCTGTAGGGGGGGTGGAAAATACTTAATTTTAACATTCTTAAACTCCATATAGTCCCTTTAAAGTAGACAGAAACTGATCAATTTCAAATAGCTTACTTAACCCAGATTGCCCTTTGGTCCAGTAGCACTTCCATTTACATGGCTTCTTTAAGACACCAGACTTTTATATATTGCATTACGTTAGATCTGTAAGCTAATCACGGTTGCTAAATAAAATGTTGTTTTGTATATATTGTTTTGATAATCGTTTCAGCTTTTTGTGGCTTGTTTTTTATGCTTCTTTAACATTAACTCTCTGTTGCTAATTTAATTCTGTTTCTGTTTCTCATCATCTTGGCGTGATGGTGGGTCCCGACCCAATACCAGTTGAGAACGACTGATTTAAGTCATATTTCTTGATATAGTCTTGGTCACAGATCGATATTAAAACTCTAGATAGGAAATTGTTGCAGTCCTGGGTGGATTTGCTCAGTTTGGTAAAGTCCTGTTTGTGTCAGGCAGGTGAAAACATTGTAATGCAGTAGTCATTTCTGAGATTTGTGGCAATTTTTTCCCCCTATTCACCTGCAATATCTCGCCTTAAAGACCAGTTTTATCCTGATTTGTTACTGACACTAGTTCTTTCTGCTTGGATCGCTGAAACCTCCACGGTGCGTGCGGCCTGTTAAGTCTTTTGAAAAGGAATTTTGTGCATTTTGTTGGCTTCACTGTCAATCTCCATTGTCCTGGTGCTGTTGGGCATGCACTGGCTGCTCCCCTCTGTAACTGGATATAAAATCATAATCATGTTGAAGAGTTTTTGGTCACTGTCCGGAGGAGGTCCGGGTCACTGTCCGGAGTAGGTGGCGTAGTGGTGTGGAGACAGCGTGCTTATGTGCGGCTGGGACTGTGTGAGCAAGTTGGACAGGGGCAGGGTGGAGTGGCGCTTCACAGAGAGGCGGGTGGAGAGGAGTTCGTCATCTGTGGAATCTGCTTCAAGAAAACAGAAAAGAGGAAATAAGAGACAGAGCACGTAATCCATAATCATGTTTAAAAATAAGAGGGTGCAGTTAGGAAACATCTATAACTGGCCATGATGCATAAAATCAATCAGCTGGAAGCAGTGCCCCACTCAACTCATCCCTACCGACTGCAGCTGGATCTAATCCACAGACATGCAGTTGTGCTCACAGGTTTATATACCCGGACAGAATTTCATCAAAGGCCGTCACTGGCCTTGTTGACAACAAAAAGTGTGCCATACCTACTGTGAGATATGGAGGTGTTTCGCTGATGCCACTGGCTCCAGCTGAGTAAAGTGAAGGTCCAGTCAGTGCCATCTCAGTCTCCTGGCCTCAATATCACTGAACCACTGTGGGGAAAGCTCTAACGCGCAGTTCATGCCAGACAGCCCAGGAACTTAACAGGAACTGGAGGCTTTTTGCCAAGAAGAATGGGCCGCTCTACCATCAGAAAAAATAAAGAACCTCATCCACAACTACCACAAAAGACTCCTACACTGTCACTAATGTTAAATGGGTCAATACAGAGTGTTAAAAACTGGGGTATGTAAATTTTTGATCGGGTCATTTTGGTATTTTCTTTTTTCATTGTGGTTTGAAAATCGCAAACTCAGTTGTTTCACCATAAATGGCTTCACACAACCACTAACTATGAGTTTGAGACAGTGAGAAAATTCTGCCAGGGTATGTAAACTTTTGCACAACTGTATATTAGTAGACACTCGTTCCTCACTCCTCCCTATTTAATAACATAATTTGAGAGATAATCCACGATGGCAGCTCAGTCTCCTCATTCAGAACGTGTTCCAAAAAGGGGCAAAAAGGTGGGAAACTCCGCCCCTGTGAGGGGGGCTGAGCAACAAAAAGCCTGTCACTCAAAGCATACAGCTAAAACTTTAAAAATGCACACAACAAAAAAAACAGCGTGGTTAGAGATATGACACTCTTCTCAAAGTTGTCCCGGGAGGAAACTGTATTTTAAGAAACAGTAAAAGTCTTTGGAGCAAGGTTTTTAAGTTGTTTATGACACGTGTAAAGTCCCCATTAGTTGATACACAGTATTATAGAAAACCTTCTCCCTGCTTTCCTCGTCCATTGACCTCATCACTCATTTAAGTATCGCTGCAACAACGACCACTCTCCCCCTTTCCGATCAACATGATATCCATTAGGGGTTTGCCAAGTCATACATTATTTAAAAACAAAGGGAAGGGATGTAAAATCATGGTCTCATAACACAAAGCTGACTTTAAAGGCACAATTCACCCATTTCTAAACAGCGACAAAGGGAGCAAGTCGAATTTAAACTCATCCCTCAGTCTCACAAACTCACATCGCAACTGTACATCGCAATTCTTTACATGCATTTTCCAAACTTGTCCAAACTTTCCTAACTCCAAAAACCAGTGAAAGGGTTTACTATCAAACTACAAAAGTATTAAGTAACATCTCTCTGTGAGCGCATATGCCAGTCCATGATTATGATGCAGAACACATGCAGTGGACTTTTTCTTTCCACAATACAAAATACAAATAGATGTTTTCTCTACATACTGCTTAAACTAAACAAGGGGGACACCAGCACCAAATGTCTCACATGAATTTACATTAAGATTGGGCCAAGACTCAGGTATGGCCAAACACCCACAAGGGCCTCAGCTTGGAAGTAGTTATACATTATCTTTCCTTATATCGGTGAAAACATTGATGGTGTTCACCCTTTATAGCTTGATCATATGGGCTTGATGATGTTTTGCCCCTGGGCCTTAGTTTTCCCACCTCTGTTACCACTGTAAGAGTGGTAGTGCCTAGTGAATACTACTTTTGTGTCCATGGGCAAAACAACATTGACATGAAATCTCCCACCATGTGAGAAATGTAATGTAATCATATGTAATCGTACCACTCTGGTTTCCAGTGATGTGGTGCCAGTAGGCCGAGCGGGGCAGGATGGCTGTGGGGGTGCAGGGGTACGAGCCCGTCTCTGAACCTTTGTGGAGCAACTGGAGAAAAATAAGTGTTTACTACAAACTCAAAAAAACGCGATACAGATTCATTGTTGTCACATGCAGAAGTTCAAACCAGAAAGGTGAAACATTGTAAAATGCTGTGCTGACCCTGGTGCTCTTCTCCATCTCCAACAGGACTCTCTTGTGCTGCTCGGCGATGGCCAGTGTGGCAGAGTGCACCCTTTGGTAAATCTGCTCCCCCTCCCTGGTCTGAAACGTGTACAGGCCCTCGCCGCTGTCACACATCCTGAAGAAAATAAAAACATCAATGGACATAATACACAATACATTTTATTAAGCATAGAGAGATGTATTAAAGGAGAACTACCACTAGGGGGCAGTGCTGGCCTTTCATTTCCCCCTTATGTTCATTGTTTATTGTTCACAAGTGTGATTCACAAGCTGAGTGGGCTTTTACACTCCACTTTAACTCACTGTTATGATATGGGGTCGCTGCAGTTGGTCAGGTCTAGGTTCAGGCGGTGTGTTAAAATGCATTGCAACTACAGTCTATCATTTTCCTGGACAAAGACGGTGAAAACGCCTCCTCTCACCGTCCAGCCTCGAAGGTGAAGCGCGTGGCGTCTCTTCCGTAGCGGCGCAGCGAGCACAGGGGCCACGTGACCAGTTTGGTGCGGGGGTTGTGGACGTCCCACAGGTAAATGTTCTCGTGAGTGATCTGCATCATGCACTCCCCGTAGATGTCCAGGTTTGGGCACGGCAGCAGAAACACGTTGAAACGCTCTGGGGAAAAGACGACAATGGGTTTCTCTAAAATGTTACAGTTTTGAGTCACTTTTGAGCCATTTTCCAATATCATAATCTAAATAATATTTGTTAAATGTCATTCTATTATGTTAAGCCAGTGGTTCTCAGACTGTGTCACTGTTGATATTTGGGCTTATTCTACTAGACTTTAATACATTTAGATCAATAAATTGGACATAAGCTTTAGTAATGCATTTGAATTATGTTTTTTATGTTCAGTTACAGTTTAAATCCAATATCAGACTAAATCCCTTTTTTAGATGTAGCTTAGCTGTGATTTGCAATTCAGCTTGGCCTGGTGGTACCCGAAAGGTCAAGTGTTTATCGAAATAAAAAATATAATATAGTGGTGCTTGGGAGAGGGTACTTGATGTGAAACGTTTGAGAACCACTCTATTAACTCATAGTGCACATTGCAATAAGACTGTGAAGTAACGCCGACTGTAACAAGTGAATTTCTCCTTTGTGAGATCAATAAAGGTTTATCTTATCTTATCTTATCAACCGTTTTGCTTTTAGGCAGTACAGCAATAACACAGACGTGACTGGATGCTCCTGTACCCGTGTGCTCGCACTGGACCCCGGCCGCCAGCAGGTCCGGTTCTCCCAGACTGATGTCGTTGAGCCGAGAGCCCAGACACTCCACGGACAGAGTCTTGAGCCAGTCCTCCGCCTCCAGCTCTGAGGAGATTTACGATAAAAAACATTAGACAACTTTATAAAGCCCATTGTTCTGATTAGAGGTGCAGCAGCCAGTGTTAATGTCGTCGACTGAAATGTTCTATGATGATAGAAATGATCAATCATAGAAATGTCTTAAGCTACCTGAGCCTGTTCCTGCGAATGCGTGCTTACCAGATTTGTTTGAATTAAGTCTTTTATCTCCATACAAATGAATGGTGAAGGGCCCGATGTTAAAGAATACACATTTCATGTTATTTAGATCATTTCTGTGGTTTCTCCATCATTAATATATTGATGATGCTGTGTTGGCATTGGACATGTATCCAACCAAAAGCAGAAACTGATTTAACAGGATTTGATTTAGGATTTAGCTCAGAGGCCACATTTTTATAGGCAAATACTACTAGAATCTAAAAAGGTCTGTGCATTCATCAATGATTTCTAACCAGACTTGGATCTCCACCTAAATGTGGTCGACAACAGCTGAAAACCTGTGGATCTTTCATAATTTGCGATGTTTGATGATTAAATGCTAACGGATAAAGGAAATGGACATCGAACAGACTGACAGACACTGAAAAGTTTCCCAGACTCGATAGAACGCCGCTTCTCCTTTATCCTTATTTCTATGGTGCAGTTTTATGAAAATAATGCACGCCGGTTAGCTTAAGAGAGTCTCACTGGCCATGGTATAAATGATAATAAGACTAAACAGCCTTAAATTTAAAACAACTTTCTTCATGAGGGAGACGCTCCATGAGTAAGTATGATTAAACAGGTTTGAACACAACAACTAAGTTTAAAGTTACATGGAAACTAAAAAGAATTAATCGTCCAAGTCTTGGCTAAAACTAAATTACATTTTCATCAAAAGACAAACTAGACAAACTTTAACTATATTACTACTTGGGTTTTGAACTTGATCGGCCTCTCACTCTCTGCATGTATCATATCATCATTATGAAGACACTACATTTCCTTCGTCCTGCGCAAATCTCTCAAAACAAAGCTCGGCAAAAAATGTCTAAAGTGATCGTCTTCCTTTGTGTTTTTACCCGAGTCACAGGTGAAGGTCCTCGCGGTGTCGTCTGTGAAAACGATGGCCACGGCTTGTCGTTTGGTATCCCTCGGCAGCCGCGTGATAGTTTTGACGTTGCTGATTTCTGTCACCTGCACAAACACATGAAACAGGAAGAAACAGGAGGGTTCAGACATCTCTCCTCTCCCCGTGTAAACATACATCTCTGAATCTGTGACACATTTCAGAAAATAGAACAAAGAACACATGTAACACTTGACGCTGCAGACATGATCTCTTTCATTAAGGTGTGATGCAGCTTCTTACGTTTTTACATTTCCCTATTCCCTCTATTTTGGACTCTCCCTTTGGCAGTGGCTCCCAAAATGAGGGGTTTCACGAGATTATAGACGTTATTATCAAAAGTAAATGTTTCCAATGCCTACCCATCACATCAATGTAACTGAAGATGGTGACAAAGGTGAAAGGTTTAGTCGAGTTTGAACTATTGTTGCGACAGACCTTGGGACAGGCGCGGATGTAGGCGGACTTCTCATCGGGATACTTCTCCAGACGACGAGGGCCTTTACTGGACGACTTCTTAAACACCAGCCAACAGCGGCGATAGATCTGCACAGCAATTACATAAAGCGTATTTAGTCTTCCAGATTCTATCAAAATGAAGAATGTCAAAGTGTATGTTCTGAATCTAAAAGAGTGTCTAAAATGCAGCAATCACACTGACCGCTGAAAGCAGAAACATGTCACTGATGAGACACTGTATGGAGAAATAGGACATTTTCTTCTGACTTTCATCAAATGCAGCAGTCACTTGACTCGAGTCGTGAAGGTCGGTGGATGCAGCAAACACATATCTATTCATTGATCGGTACAGAGTTGTGAAAGTGGCCTTTATGCCTTACAACCGCCCAGTTTTCATTTAACCATTGATCCAAATCGCTCCGTTTTTTTTCAATAAGGACCTTTACGTTCCGCTTTATTTCGCACTCTAAAACTCACGCAGGTTCACTGAGTTCGGTTCATATTGTTTGCTGACCTTCTGCTGCTGAAGGAAGCACTCACGGGAGATTGGATACAACATTATAAAAATACAACAAAGTCTGGCCCTGACCAAATGTCCTTGATGTTTCTGTGGGTTTTTATTAGCTCTTACTGCAGTGAGTGGGAAGAGATTTGAGAAAGCAAAAGATGCACCCGTTTAGTGGTTTAAAGGGGCATTTTTTTGCGGGAAAAATCGAACGTGTGTAATTGCCCTTTTTTTGACCCAGTGGCTGTATGGGTGGTCAGCACGGCACCTTCGTTTTTCATCACGGTGGCCTCAGCAGGATCAGTTGTTTTGTAGGTTTTTTTGGTGAGCGGTGGAAACCTACCAGAGACTCTAGAAACAATTGATCCTGGAGCGTCATCATGGAAGCCACTGTGATGGAAAGTAAAGGCGTCATGCAAACCAATGGGTCACGAAAAGGTCAAATATTCACTAATAAAAAGTTTATTTTCACATAAAACTTTCCATAATGCACCTTTAACTTCTGCTGCCTGAGGACAGAGTAATGGAAGAACGGTTAGCAATGGGAGGACACCCATCAGGAAGTCAGTTGGCTATTCCTTACAATCCCCCTGAAGAACCTGGAGGAAGTTTGTGTGGAAAGAGAAGTCTGGGAATCTTTGCTCAGTGTGTTGCCTCTGTGACCCGGCCCAGAACGTTGCGGTTTTGCCTTGATACTTACAACAATGCATCTAGTCCAGTGCCATTATTATGTTGAATGTCAAATTAACTCATCATCAACATGTAAACAATGAGATTTCCAGACTTTCTCTTTTCACACACACTTCCTCCAGCTCTTTTCAGGGGACTGCAACTTAGAGTTCCCAAGCCAGGAGGGAAAAATAGTGCATCCAGCATGTCCCAGGTCTTTCCTGGGGCCTCCTCCTGACGGGACATGAACACTTCCCCAGGTCAGTTAAGTGTATTTGCATTTGCAGCATAAGATCCTTTTATTGTCAATTCACAGATAAATCGAAATTCAATAACTCTCAATTCCTTGGTGAAAATTATCATATAGACCAGTGTTTCCGAACAGGGGGACCCTTGGGTGTACTCGAGGAACTAGCAAGGAGAACATGGAACTATTTCAGATTGGAGGAAAAAAATGGGAAATCCCAACATTATTTTGATATGAAAAACTATATTTTGCGGTAAAATATGTAGTTTTGGGAGAATGTCAGGTTTATCTTGAATGCAAGATTGTCTTTTTACTTACAAACAGCACTTAACTGATTTCTTTCTAAATAAACTGCACCACCCTTGAGTTAGGGGGTAAGTGGACTACCACTGAATGGTCCAAGGTGTCCCTAAGACAAAAAAGATTGGGAACCACTGATAGACGACAAACATAAAACACAAGCATAACAACGAAGCAGATGACGTCCCAAACAAATGCCGAGCCACTTCGGCAGACTCCTCTTGACCTGGAGGAGCAGTGGCTCTACTTGGAGCTCCTCAGCCTTGAGGATTATAATTTCAACCACTTGTATATGGGATCTTGTCATTTCAGTAATTACCGGAAGCTCATGATCATAGGTGAGAGTAGGAACATAGATGAACCATGAAACAGGGCTTTGCCTTTAGATGCGCTCTTCTCCCTGACCTTCTCCCAAATCTTTTACAGTGACATTTCTCAATTTCTTTCGCTGACTCCCTGGTCATCATGCTCCCACCAGCGTCTGCGCACTTTTGTGTAGGAATGAGCGTGAGAATGGGTGACTGGTTCCTTTCCTGTAAAACACACTTTCAACATACTTTCCCTTCCGTTCGTCATTGTTACTCACTAAATCTCACACCCATCGTACCCATTCATGAGTGAAGTGTCTTGCCCATGCACTGAACTGAGAACTTCCAACCTTTGGGTTCGTGGGCAAATAGCACCCACATCCCCAATCGCTTCAGTCCGATGTCAGTCCTGCTTCAAAGGCTCCAATGTTGCTTTGCCAAATAAACACGTAATCAAGATACTCCAAGATTACACACGGTGAGTAGTCGAGCGCTGTCGGTGGTTTCGGTCGGAGAAGCGACTTTGCCCGAGGCGGGAGGAGCACAGACATGAGTTTATCTAGGAAACATGGAGCCTACACTTCAGACAGGTCTAATCTCAGCCAGCGGCAATAACACAGGAGTCACCCACAGAACAAGGATCCAAACAGGTTACATGGAGCGGGTTAGCGGGGGGCAAGGCTGAGCAGATTTAATTGCCTTCGCCATAATTTCATTTTATATCCCCCTTCTGACTCTGCAGTAAAACAGGAACACACAACCAACTAAATCCGTATAAATAAGCCAACCCGCTACTTTTCATCCCAGTGTTGACAAAGCCGTTGTAGTGAAAGTGAGGCATGAGCTGAATACCTTTGGGAACCTGAGCATTGATATTTTTCGTTTTGTAATTTGAAATAATATCTACATAAGGATAAGACATTGGCTCTAAAACACAGTGGCCAGAGCTGGTGAGGAGTTTGCCTGGAGCTCCCCCCGCAGGCAGCAGTGAGAATGACTCCCTATGACGCGGTATAACCAGGAATAACTAATCAGAGCTTCAACAGAAGAAGAAACCATAAAGTGAAAAGGATTACTTACAATGGAGTGAATGAAATGTGACTCCATCATGTATGCTTTTAACAAGGGTTAGGGTTACAATACGGTTTGAAGCTCGAAGAGGACAAAACAGGCAGCTAACTTCCTGTAGGGTAACAAGTCTACAAGTAAATTAATAACCAAATATGATTTAAAAACTTGACAAATGGTTAGATGGCTTGATTAACATGGCAATTATATTTCACCTTCTCTTCATAAAAACTACTCGGGCTGGAATATCACGGCTAGAAGCTCAAAGACGTCCATTGATACGGGAGATTTAACATTAGTCATACAGTGTGGGCTGATTGTGCATGTGTTTTACGGGCCCTGAAGGCATCATTACATCAGGTGGACTCTCGGGCTGAGACCTTGACGGGGCTGAGGTCTCGCGCTGAGCAGATGTGGCCTCAGGCATTTTGACCACTCTTTCACCCCATGTACAGCGTCTACTGTTCATTAAAACAGAAGTGGTCCATTTAAATGCTAATGTAACAGAGAACCTGTCGCCTCTATGTGATGGATTAGAATACAATAAAGAAAACAGGGCTCGTCGTTAAAAGTCAATGACACTAAATAAAATGGTTGCAAGTTGCCAAAATAATCAATGTGTTTGCGTAATCCATCCATCCAATCATCCGTTTTCTTCCTCTTTATCTGGGACCGGGTCGAGGAGGCAGCAGTCTCAGCAGAGATGCCCAGACTTCCCGATCCTCCAGCTGTTTTGGGGGGACCCCGAGGCGACACCAGGCCAGCAAAGAGACATTGTCCCTCCAGTGTGTCCTGGGTCTTCCACGAGGCCTCCTCCCAAAAGGACATGCCTGGAACACCTCCCGAGGGAGGCGGCCAGGTGACATCCGGAACAGCGGATATGGTCCAGGCTCGAAATTACCTAGTTATCAGTCGTGGTCGAAGTACTTCATTTCATTCAGAAGATACTGGTCAAAGATTACTCCAATCAAAGTAAAAGTACCTCTGTCAAATTGTTACTGAAGTGAAAGTACTTGCTGTCGAAAACACTGATGTAGGCAAAGGAGAAAGTGCAAGTCAGCTTAAAAAAGTGGTCTGAGAAATAACTTTGTGGGTTCAAAAACGGCCAAATTTACTACATGCACAGCAACACGATTGGGACAAACCAAGAGGGTCTAAATGCAGCCGATTATTACTTATTTTATTACTTAAGGTGAATCAATCAATCAGTTTCTGTCCCAGGTTTGATTAGTTGCCATTAGCGTTAGCATCCTGTTGCTAGCCACGAAATTTTGTGCGGCGATCAAAAATACAATTGCGGAGGTTAAAACTTACTCAGCAATTAAATTCTCCAGGTTCTGTGCATCAAAATACAGCATGTCCATGTTCACTGAGGTTTAGTGAAACTTGTGTTTCACAAACTTGTGGCTAATCAGTTTCATCACGATTTTTCTCTGTCTCCGTGAGGCCCAGGAAGTTGTGAAAGGACTCATTTTAAAGCTCTCTTCCCAATGCAAAAACTAGTCTCTATCACTTTCAGTCCCGGAGATATCGCCGCTAGATCGGTCAATAGCTGATATTGTAAAATCCACAAATATCGGCCCGATACATTGGTATTATATTTATCTTTCAAATGTAGTGCCGTAAAAGTAATAAGCATGACTCAAGTAAAGTACAGGTAAAAGTACAGGTAAATTGACTTAGTAACTGACCAACTCTATAGATAAACCAGGTTTCGTCACATTCTGACTTAGAGTTTTGTGAAGTCACATGAACTCTCGATCAACTTTTATTGACATAAACATTGCAACTTAACGAGACAATTCGCCATCTAAAATCCACCCGAATATGACATTTTCCCTCAGTGATGACGCGAAAGCCAGCAGTGGTGCCAGATGGCCTGCCCGCCTCCTGAGCGCTCGGGCATATCCCATGATGCTTTGCGGTCCCATTCAGCGGCTCGCGGAGTCTGATGGTCCATTAGCCAGTGACGCGCCGCACATTTGAGCCGGGCCGATATACCCCCGTGATGGAGAGCTATTAGAACCACTCAGAGCCGCAAACCCAAACGCGCAAACGATCACTCAGAATCATTATCTGACAGGGCCGTTAGCGCCGACCTTGTGCCTTTTTCCACCAAAGTCACGGCTCAAAAATAGCAGCTCAAAATTTCAACTCTGCTGCGTGGGATTGGAGCAATTAGAGAAAAGCCTGGCCAGTCACTCCAATTCTTTTCTCTGAAGAGGAAAGGGCCAGGTCACACTTTACTCGAGATTAAATTTCAGGGGAACCGAACACACAAATCTACTTTGATTAGTGCTGATAATAAACTTGTAAAATGTGTAAATACGCTTCAAGACAGTTTGGACTTGTTTGTTTGTTCCGGGCGGGGCATAATCCTGGGGTGGCACAATGAGCAGACCATGTCTTTAAAGAAGTTGTAAACAATATACTGTCTTGTAGTCGATTTATTTATTTTTTTGCCAACATAGGTCCACATTGTAAACCTAGCATTTGTGAAAGAAACAGTGCAGTGGCAAATTGAAATAGTGAGCCTGCACTCGTCTTGACTGTGCGATAGTTCAAAGAGACAATCGTAGCTACAACCAAAGTTTTGTCAAAGCAGTTTCAGGCTTCAGTTGGTGTTTTAGCTGAGGCAGGTGCTAGCAGGGTTTATTTCCGCTGAAAAGTGCAGGGAAAGTCCTGCAAAATGCGGAGTTGGTGCCTCTCCGCTCATGCCCTCTGTTGCTTATGACACAACATTCACACCACCTGGAGCAA
This sequence comes from Gobius niger, assembly GCF_951799975.1. Lineage (NCBI taxonomy): Eukaryota > Metazoa > Chordata > Actinopteri > Gobiiformes > Gobiidae > Gobius > Gobius niger. The sequence goes on along the minus strand of NC_136855.1, from coordinate 11,129,176 downwards.
AACAAGCAGCTAGCTTCAATTCATTCCCAATGCTGGCTGGCCACCGGAAAGCAGCCCCTCAGAAATACACAGGAGGTTTTGCACAGTGCGGAAATCAATCTAGCTCGATGCAAGTACAGAGCGATTTCCGGCGGCGACCACCGACCACAGACACCTGCTTGTAAATAGGCTCAAGCACTTCTGCCGCGTCTGAAACCCCACCTCCACAGGCTGCTGCACAAGGGGGGCTGGCAAAGGAAGAAGAGCAAGCTGAGCGAAGGAAAGCAAAATATTTCCGCTCGGTGTGAATGCGGTGTGACACTGGCGGCGGTGCGGTGTTGACAGACAGAGATCCGAGTTGCCGCGAGAGAATGACTCACTCTGCGACTTGCGTTACAAAATATCAGACAGAGCCTGATGACGGTCGCAGCTCTTCTTTGGTCGAAAGACGGTTCTATTTGACATCTTTGTCCCCGTCTCAATGTGAGCTCGGATTAAAATGAGCATCCAACTCACGTGAACTCCTCACCATCCTCGACTATGCCTTTGTATTGTGGAGAACGTGATCTGTTTTTCATTCACTAACTGGTTTCATTCTATCTCACTGCAAAACAAAAATCGCCCAAATCGAGTTTGAGTGGCTGCCCTCTGTAATACGCAGAGGAGGAAGACCACCTTTGTGTCCACATATGCACTTTACTTTATCTTGTACTGTGTATGCTTGTTCAATGAATGTCTTCTGCTACTTCTGGCCTTATTAAATTGCCCCTCGTGGATAGTTTAAGTTATTTGAATTGAATTAAATTGAGCGATCTGGATGTAAAACATTTTAGAACAGGATCATTCAGGTAGTGCAGCTTTGGCTTTGACAACATTTTAATTTGGAATAAAACAATTACATTTCAGCATTTTGATGAACAGATTCATCTCACTGGTTAACCGTTGTTATGAACTGTTCGTGCTGCAATAGGTTTAGAAAATACAAGAAGAAACAGTAACACAAATGAAAACCAACTGAAGATATACTCTGGTGAGTCTTCCTCTGATTGCCTAAATCCAAACAATGCTGAACTCAAAAAGCTCTCCTGCCCGCTTTTGTGCTCCGTTTTTAGAAGAACCAAATGTCCTTTCTCAAATGAAAGTAAATAAGAAGTGCATTTGCTCCCACTCCAATCACTGAAAACACATGCTTTTGGTCTCCTCTCATCTACTCTTCTCATGCAAACGCTCTGACTTCATGCTTTATTGGAGCAGGCTGGTTTTATGGTGAATGTCTTTTAGCCCCGTAGCGCCTGAAGTCAGATCAATATCAATCTACAATGTACAATGCTCCAGATTCGGGGATATAAAACTGTGGCATGGAGTTGGTTAGTGGTTCCTTGGCTCTACTTTTTTACATCTTTTTATCTTGGTCTCTTCCAAGCAGAACATTGAGCATCAACTCACATAATTGTTAAAGTGCATTTTACTTTTTTTTAATTAATCATAGTTTTACACCAGTCGAGTGGCAAATTTAAGGAGTAAAGTTAGAAAAAATGACATCATGTCCCTTAAAACTCTAACTCACTCCTTGCCGCTGATCAGTCTGCGGTGGAAGCATGATCTGTGGTACAATAACAAGTTAAAGTGGCATTATGCAACTTTTTATGTGGAAAAAAAAGTTGATATTTGTGTGTATTTGACCTTGTAGTGACCCAGCGGCTGTATAAGTGGTCAGCGTGGCACCTTTACTTTCCTTCACAGTGGTCTCTACAACGCTCCAGGTTCAATTGTTTTATAGGTTTTCTGGTGAGAGGTTCTGTCAGCAGAGAAACCCTTCCAAACAACTGATCCTGGAGCATCCGAGAGACCACAGTGATGGAAAGTAAAGGCGCCATGCTGACCACTCATACAGCCACTGGGTCACTACAAGGTCAAATACGCACAAATATCAACTTTTTTTCCACATAAAAAGTTACATAATGCACCTTTAAAGTACTAAAGAGGGGTTGTAAGTTTGAAGTCAAAGCGTTTGCATGAGACGAGCAGAAGAGAGGAGACCAAAAGCATGTGTTTTTGTGATTGGATGTGATAAATGCACTATTATTTACTTTAATTTGAGAAAGGACAATTGGTTCTTCTTAAACTAAGCACGAAAGGAGCTGGATAGGCCAACTTTTTTTCAAAAGGGTCAAAAGACAGAGGGCTGAACCTCCCCACGTTGGCCCGCACACTTTTCTTTTGCCAAAAAACATTTGCAAAAAGACAAAATCACTGTTGAAATTAAGTAAATCTATTAGGGCTGGGGTGATTTTGATACTCAGGGGCCGATCCAATACATAGTGAGTTACAGTAAGTAACTATGATAAGTTATATTTTTACCTTAAAATGTGTAAAAAAGAAATCAGTCCTGTGTACAAAGTTTATAAACCAAATGCCACATTTATTATTGACATTTATTTAAGTGTTAGGATTGAAAAGTGCATTAACAAAAATGTAACAAGTGCAGTTACTGTTGATGAAAACAAAGGAGAGCAGGATAAAAATGTCTCTAAACACAAGTCTTGAAAGTATGCGATACTTGATAAAGCAAGAGTAAAGAGTATGTGATCCGATCCGATATTTTGTCCCAGCCCTACAGTCTATAGATAAATTGCTCATTTTCCAAATATTATAGACACTTAGTATTTGCACAGCACTTGCATCTGCCTCGAGGTGTGCAGTGACACTTTTCTCCTTGGTGTAATGTGTTTTGCGTCACTAAAATGTCAAGGATGCTGCTCACTATTCTTTTTTCTCACAAAATCATAAATATATAGTTGGTATTTCGGCCCAAAATACCGACTTTTTGAGTGACAGTGCAGGATTTTAGCGTCAGTTGTGGTAAATAGGTCTGGGCTCATTCTACCCATTAGGACCAATGGCCGCTGGCTGCTCTGCTTTGTGACGACGACACTAGGGGCCGCCATTGCTCCGCCATTGCTGTAGTACCACCATATAACCGCTAGTGTCCCATTGGAAAGCACGTTAAAAACAACTTTAAACCCTGGTTTCTAATTTTCCTAAATTTTCTACAGCTAGATATTTCTCCTGTGATAACGCTGGGTTAGCTGCAATTAAAGAAACCAGGCAGTTTTTTGTAAGAAAAATGTTAGAAATCTGAGGGCCAGACTGTTAGCATTGGAGCTGGGCGAACTACACGTCACGCAAGGTCCACAGTGAAGATCCCGCCCTTATGCCCTTTTTAGGAACATGCTTCATCAGAGCTGAGGAGGAGGAGTCTGTAAATCCACCATGATTTCCCCCTCGAACGTGGTCATTGTGGTAAACGGGGAGGAGTGAGGAATGACGGTCTATTAATAATATGTCTATGATTAGTACAGTGCTGGAGCATGAAGGGGGGGGACATTGGACAATACATAATTTTAACATTTCTAAATTCCGTCTAGTCCCTTTAAAGTGCAACTAAACGGGTGTGGCAGAGCCTTTCCCCACCCACAAACACAAGTCAAAAAGTGCTGAGAAAGGGGTGGTCTCGGAGGCTTTGGGGGAGACGAGGGGGGTGAGTGTGTGCTCTGTTGACAGTCTCAGACCACGCCCCTAGATCTGACAGGACTGACAGACTGCTGTGACCGCTGTCACCACTGTGCGCAAGGTTGATTTTTTTGTAGGAGAGTTGGTGCACTCTCATGACTTGTGATTGCTTGATGTAGCAACTAGTGATGCGCGGGTCAGGGTTTTTTTCAACCCGCGGGTCCCGCATTTGGAGCAGGTTCTAACCAGACCCGGCCCGCCCCGCAACCATTAAATATTACGCGTTACAAATATGATCCGTATGAACAGTACCGGCGTGTCATCACGCGCGCTCTCGCTTTCTCTCTCCCTCTGAAGAGCGCTGGGCAAGAGGGAGAGAGGAAGAGAGCAGAGGTCGGCCTAACGCGAAGTCACACACAGTCGCACATACGGTGGAAAATAGGATTTATGAGCTCCACAAAAGTGTTCTCTGGATCACAAGCTGCAAAACGCTGCTTGTTTTATGAAAATCTGACGTATATTTACGCCAAAAACCTGCTGTAAAGACGACGGTGGAACCCGCAACCCGCGCATCACTAGTAGCAACTAATCTACGAAAAAAAAAAAAAAAAGATCTACTCGCTCGCTGTCAGTGACTGCGAACAGAGAGAGAGCATCGCACAGTAGCTTTTCTAAGGGATTTATTCCTCTACACCACCTCAGCCGATGTGTGAGCATCGCAGGGGCGCCATCTACTGGTTTGACTGCGCGACGCGTGTCCTGGTTGCTACGTGACGGAGGCGGAGGCGTGTGTGGGCGGGGCCACAGAGGCATAGAGGCAGAACTGATGACGTTTTGTGGACGCCGTGGACACACTCTCCTCCAACCACAAAATATCAAATGTAGTTGCTGCGTGAAACCAGTAGGGGCGCTAACCCTGCGGTTTTAGACACAAAAGTGAGATTTTGAACAAGTTTGCACCAAATGTCAACATATTGACTGGGACATGTAGCTAACTCTATTCAACAACCATTTAGACCGTTTATCAGCAAAAAAAAGTGGATTTGGTGTTTAGTTACTCTTTAAGGTTGTATGGGAAAACAGGTCATACATTTGTAATGGTAAATGGACTCAACTTGGCACTTTTCTACTTTTTTTTAGGCCCAAAGCGCTTTACAGTAAGGAACCAGTCACCCATTCCCTCTCTCATTCAAACACCAGTGTACACAGACACTGGAGGCAAGATGGATGAAGTGTCTTGCCCAAGGACACAACAACAGTGTGCACCTTCAGGAGCAGGGATTCAAACCCCCGACCCTCCGATCATGAGACGACCCGCACTACTAACCGTCCCGGGACTGAACTATAGTCTGATGCTGGTGAAGCCACTGTGCAATAATTGTAAGACTCTTGATTTTTTTTTTTCCTTTTTTGCTGCTGTCGGGTTTAATGAAGCATGACTTTGGTGGCCCGTCTCTGCGCAGCCTGAAGCCAGACCTCAGCTGTGCAGGTCCTCCGCTCCGTGCCCCGGGACCCCTGACACCAGCTCGAGTCGTCCTGTTTCACCGCTCTGAGGCGGCTTTAATCCATGCCCTGCGCCTCCTCCATGTGTCTGTTACGCTGAGTTAACTTCTCCCCGAGGGTCACACAGAGACGCAGGATTTAGAGACTCCGCTGAATTAAATTGAGAAGAGAGAGAGAGGGGGGAACACTAGATCCCTGACGCAAGGGTTGGCTACAGTTTTTAAAAGAAGTCCTTGTTCGTATGAAGACATGAAAAGAATACAGTCAGTATTGTAGCGGCTGGAGGACCGTGGATACAGAGTGCACTCTGTATCCACGGTCCTCCAGCCGCTACAAATGTTCACAATCACTTTTCAGCAAAGCAAAGTGGGTGACATGTCTTGCCCAAGGACTTTGTGGGTAAAGAGGATCACATTTTGGCAAAACATCTCTTTTAGCTGCTTCCCAATGTGAACCACGTCCTCATCTTATTCCTCTTTCGCTCAAAGCTGGGATTTCTTTTCGTTTTTAAAGGATTTTGTAGCCTGAAGCTTTGTTCGACAGGACAGATCGGGGTGAAATGGGAAAGATATGCAGCAAATTGTCACAGCCAAGACTCAAACCCACGACACAGAGGACTACACCGGTGGTTCCCAACATTTTTTTCCCCCCAGAAGCCCCTCCCCGATGGTGCTGGAGAAAGGCCGGGCCTCTCATTCCTAACAACCGCAGCTCCCCCAAAGGCAGAAAAACATAAAAATAATGGCCAATTAACAGAGTGTTTTCTGAGGTCCTTTCTCAAGTCATATGCAGTGATTTGTTTTTTGTAATTTGGGAACCACTGCACAAGATTTATTTACCGTTAAGATGACCCACTATTAAAGACCTGGCATTACTGTGCAAAAAACATTAGCACAGTATTGGTCAGAAATGGTTCTTGTTGAAATCGTTGGTGGAAAGGAAAGACTTTTAGCGGAGCCTTTGCAGCTGATTAGGCAAATAAATAAATATATTTGTTTTGTTAATTTGTAGCAGCATATATTGCATATTGCGTATATGTACTGCACAAAATGGATTTTTGTTTATGACCTCACAAATCTTGCAACAAAGCAATACTAACTTGTTTAGCTTCTTTCATCTCCCCCTGGTGTCTCTGGCCAGAAAACCACAATTGCAACTTGATTACCTTCAGGTCGGAGGCCCCAATACACACTAATGGAATCCCGAAGAAGAAACAGGCTAACGGGCAAAGCTAGCAGCGGGCTAGCACCACTTAAACAGTATTTACAGCCAAGACTGAGTGTAACAAATAATTTCAATTTTGTAATTGGATGAACAATATCCCTCTCTCCCTTTGTCTTTTCTGTCAGTGTAGTATTTACTCTCACGGACAATTAGTGAGTAAAAAAACACAACTTGCTACAACACCCGAAGTGGCGCTTATGGCCTCTAGGGGCATGAGTTACTTTGTACTGCTTTAAATGAATCATTACCGGCTACATTAGTCCGTCTTTCACATCTGAGGCCACTTTGCTGTTTATGCATCAAAGCGCATGGATCCACCTTTATTCTATGAGTTTAGGACATTAAACATGAGCAGCTCGGACGCAATTCAGACCTGTTCAAAGACACCGCAGTAAAGTTAGTTCAAACTCATTAAACTCTAAAGCAGTGGTTCCCAACTCTTTTTCCCTGAAGCCCCCCTTTGTGAGTGTTGAAGCTTAGTTAAAATAACACTTCGCAAACTAAAATTCGACCAAAACGAGTAGTTAATGAGACTTGAACGATGACTAAAATCTCAAGATATTTAGGACTAAACTAAATGAGAGGAAAAGCAGGGCCTAAAAACATCTGAACTTTTTGACACAGTTTGAAAGAGCCTCATATCATTAGGACAAGCCCGAAATCAGTGATAAAAATCTGACTTTAAATTGTCAAAACGATGACCTGTCTTTTGCAAACTTTTCCCATGCCTCTCCGCGGACCTGTCCCGGCACCTCGCTTCCCCCTAAATACATTTATTTTGGCTCGGTCTCAAAGAACATTACAAAGTCTGGATTATCACAGCCTAATTTCATAAAAGTTGGAGTGACTTTGTGTTTTGTCCCGGGGCGGTCTCTCCCTCACGGCCCAAAGTAATTACCGCCAGTGTCGCCGCGCTCAATAAAAGGATAACAAGTGCATTAAATTTACCGCGCGCGACACCAACACTGTAAAAGCTCCGACTGGGCCTTTTCTTTTACGAAGCTGCGCACTGCAACTGCGGCTGATCCCATGGATGTTATGCATTGTTTGTGTCCGGAAAACCTTACGACTGCTGACGTCTAAATATGATGATGGTCGACATGGGGCTTAGAACTATGGAGGTGTAAATAATATGTAGTAAATAAGAAGTAACACACAAAATGAAGAAAGCAGCTGTGGGGGGCAGTTATTGCATGCCCTTTTTCTTTCAGTAGCCGCTATTTTCAGACATTTTATTGTATTTGTTTGTGTTTGATGAGTGGAGTTTATTCAAAGAGGGGGTGTTAGGCTTTTTGCAGGTATTTGGCAATAATCTCAAACACATCTTTGTCACTATCTTAAACTTTGTTGGCTGGAAAATGCTATACTGGTTCAAAACAGCTGAAACAAAAGATCCAATAGTTTCACTTCCTGGTTTCACGTGATCTCACTCTAAACCCCTCCCACCCCCGTCCTCTTGCGACCCTTCGCTGAACAGTGGTCTGTAGCACAGACATAATAAATCGTCCTTCTCATGTTATTACTGTGTTTTTCTTGTCAAAATGTAAAGCACTTTGGGCTCTTTGCATTGTAAATGTGCTACAGTAATAAAATCGACTTTGACATTGACGTTCTGCTCACTCCTCCCCGTTTACGTTAATGACAATCGTTCGAGGGGGAGTCCATGATGGATTTACAGACTCCTGCTACCCTGCTCCAATCGAGCATGTTTCTAAAAAGGGCGGGATCTTCACTGTAGACTTGGCCGTCGAGGGGCGTGGAGTTTGGTCGTAACTGCGCTCGCGCCTTTAGCTCTGATGCTAACGGCCTGTCAATCAAAATCAAGCCCTCATTAATATATGAGAAAAAGGTTTCTTTAAATATATCTAACCTAGCGTTATCACAGGTGCATTGTACTGTATAGCTATAGAAAGTTTAACATTACTAGGCAAAATTGTTGTTAAAAAGAGCAATGCTTTCTCATAAAAAAAATAGGTGTTACCCGCAGCCAATGGGCTGTAGTGAAGCTATGGCGAGTGTTTTTGTAATGAAAGGGGTAAGCTTAGCAAAAGATCAAGATGCAAGAAAAGATTTTCCTGGATACATAGGACCACAGGAGTGAAAAGGTAGAGCTTTCAGTGCCCCTAAGAAAAGCCACTGGTCAAGATCCATAGATTACTCAAAGATGAGTGAATATAGGTCAGAACACAGCTCCAGGTATGCTTTTGATGAGAGAACATCGTGGTAACATGGTAAAAAGTCAATTTAAATTGATAAGCTGCCATTTAATGCCCAAAGTTACTGGGACTTTGCACTTGTATATCTCTAGATCAAGGGCCTCCAGCTCATGCTTCGAGGACACTAGTTTAACGATGCAACAAAAACAAAATGAATCTGAAATGTGATTCATCATGTAGAAAACCTTTGGGGAGCAACTTGGAAAGGGCTGGAGCGCTGCTGATTGGAAATACCTACTTAAGATACATTATTCATGCAGACTTCCGGTCATTAAAGGTGCATTATGCAACTTTTTCTGCGAAAAAAAAAAAAAGTGATATTGTGAGAATTTGACCATGTAGTGACCCAGTGGCTGTGAGTGGTCAACATAGCATCTTTACATTACATCATTGTACGCTCCAGGATCAATTGTTTTGTAGGTTTTCAGCATTGAAAACTTGAAAAAATGTATCCTGGAGCGTCCTAGAGACCACTGTGACGGACAGTAAAGGTGCTATGCTGACCAGTCATGCAGCCGCTGGGTCACGACGAGGTCAAATACTCACTAATATCAACTTTTTTTCCATATAAAAAGTTGCATAATGCACCTTTAATGTACAAAATCAGTATTATTGAATTTGTAAATACCATATAGGTTTATAGACAAGCAGAGAAATTCATCAAATGTCAATAAGCCAGAACATTCTTCATTTGAAAGGTCAAAACCTTCAGAATTCAATCAATACGCTTTAGCTGGAGGCTGGCAAAAGCACTACTTATTTGAGACAGAGATTGTGGAAGTGGGAGAGAGTCCCTTTATGCTTTCTCAGATGGATTCACCCATAGACTCTGTCAGCCCTTGGCTACAGAGGAATCCCTCTTTCTAACTGGATCATTTTCTCAAAAAGCAAGACAAAGAATGCAAACTTTTAACATGTAGAACATTTGTGCAATTCTGAATAAATCAACATTATAACCACTGTTCATCAGTAAAATCAATACAAAACAAAAAGTGTTACCAGGATCAGGCAAAGGAACAACAACAAGCGGTTAATTTCTGTACCTTCACTTGTCTCCTCAGTTCATAGAATATGGATCTCTTCACTTCCTGCAATAGTGTAATTTACATGGTCTATTAATCTTATTGTAATGTAATTTGGGCTTAAATAACTGCCGGATAATGAACTGTATGAAGATATTTTAAGAGCACATAAAACTCTTTGCCTTGGGCTCAAAATCAATAGCAATTTTCTCCTCTGAATGTGTTTGGATCCATAACTCTCGGAAAGTTTGCCTGAGGCCCGAGCGAACAGTCCCCGAGGCGAGATTTAAACGCTCCGCTGAAAAGGAAATTACCAGCGAAAATGGTCCCGCTGTTTGTCACTTTTAATAAAATAAGCCAAAACTGTCACCAGGAAGTTTATGTCGACCTAAACCAGAAAAGTCTGTATTTACTTGCCTATTTTCTGTCTGCTGACTGTAAGTGATCCTGCATATTATTTTCCAAACTACAGGGTCAAAGGCTCAAAGAAGTCAATTTAGCGTCATGTGTTCCCTGAATAGGTTGACATCTGTTAATAATAGGCTGGCTAATAGAGAAAGCCATTACCATATCTCACTACTATTGATTAATGAACATCAGTAAGTCATGCGCCTTCTGGGACTCATAACATAATAAATAAATCAATATTTATCTGTGGTATCTTTTAATTCCATGGCCCATAAATCTGACACAACAGTCCCAGAACAGATCACCCGGCCAGCGAGAATAGACGGTTTTCCTGTTCTTTACAAATGATAGGAAAAGTCAGGGGTGATTTCTTCAAATTTCCGATGGCCGTGATTGACAAGCGTATTAACCAGAGAAAAGCCGTATATGACGCAAGCGCCGTATTTTCTAAACAGGGAAGTAAATTGTTTTACAATGGTATCGGCCAGAGGAGCAGAGACGAATGTTAACGACATAAACTCAAGGATACAAGACGTCCTTACAACTCGGTTCAGATTTGAAATGTAAGAGACATCAACGCGATGCGTAACGGCTTTTCCAATCAATGTACGTTTGGAACGGGACCAAAAAAACTTTCGATAGACCCCAACAAGAAGAAAATCTCTTCTTAGAGAAGATGAAGCATCATCATCTACATTCTTGTTAGGTACGTTTAAGAAAATATTTTACTTAATTTGGTTCCTGTCGTGACAACTAGGCCTAGGTCACAATAACAATTTTTGAAGTTCGATATATTGAGGCATGAAAGTATCGCGATAAACGATATTATTGACTCGATATGAACGATACTAGAAACTCTCAGGCAAAAAATTATATAAACCTTTGTTCTAGAAGTGCTTCATAATTTGCTAAAATACCACACAAGCTGCAATAAACATGAAATATAATGTAACTCAATTTGCTTCTGTTAGAAATCCAAATTTTACTAAGAAAAAACAGGGGGGAAATGCTAATAAATGTACAGCCAATAAATATCGAGCCCAAAAATATATCGTTTATCTGTTATTTATTGAAAGATAAGTCGATATAGTCATTATCGTGACAACCCTAGTGACGGCGCAGTCTAAAACCTTTCAAGATTTGACTGGTTGTTAGCAAAGTTCAGACGGTGTTGCTTTGGAACAGATAAAAAATGCAGGAGTGAACAGACGGCCAGGCAAATGGACAGAGGTGGTCAGCAACAAAGTAGATGTATTTAAGCAGAGTCTTTGAGGATCTGTACTTTACTTGAGTAGTAAATGTGTTGAGATTTCATTTTCACTCCATTTGAAAGAGAACTACAATACGTTCTACTCCTCTCCATTTACATAAAGGCGCCAAAGTAAACGTGTAGTAAAACTGACCATGTGTTTTGTTCATTTTAAAACCAGTAAAGTACACACTCCAGAACAGTAGGTGGCGCTGTGCAGATCTAAAGCCATTGTCTCACAACAAGGGAAGGACGTTCGTCAGCGTCGTGTTATTTCAACAGATTTGAACTGTCTATTTGAATACTTAAGTACTTTCAATAGCAAATACATCAGTACTTTCACATAAGTAATAAATTGACTGAGCAATTTTTACTTTCATTGGAGTAACATTTGACCAGTAGTATCTGTACTTTTACTCATGTTATGAAAGCACCTTAACCGCCGCTGCCGAGACCGTATTGCTGTGAGGCCACCGTAGAACTACTGCAAATAAAAGTATTTTAACTTCTACTTCCACACTCCAAATTTCTTCACGATACTGTAAGTCAGTCTGTTGAAAATGCCCGAGTCGGTCCGCCTGCAGCCTGTTCCATTTGGATGGGGCTCACGGCGCCCGCATTAGCATTCATGTGAGCTCCAGGCTGAGACGCACAGAGCGGAGGACGCCGCGCTGCCTCTGCCTCCACAAAGAAGCACCTCCCTGGGCCGTTTAGTCTCCAAAAAACACACCACTAAACAATGCGCTCAATTTACAAAACAACTCCAGCCCTAACCTTATTCTCACACTGTTTGTGATGGAAATGTGGAAGCGGGAAAGAGTTAAAGGAGCAAATTGAACAAATAGCTTCACATACTTGTCTGTACAGCTGTGTGATCTGGAATACAATTGATATATATATACAGTGAGACAATGTTACTGCATTACTAAAGAATTTTTGCATGAGTTACTGTGGACTTACACTTATTCTGCTGCGGCTTTTTCCGTTTGTTTTGTTCCTGGCATAAAACATGAAATGACCTGCACTTCTTGAGTAACATATATTTCGTTACATGTATTTTGTTACACGGCAGTGATGCGGTCACTGTATCGGACTGTTGTGGTGAATAGGGATGGGTACCGTTAGTTTTTTTTCGATACCAAGTACTTTAACGATACCTGCTTTTCGGTTCCGGTACTTTTTTAACGGTACTTTTTTCGATACCTATGTTATTTTAATTCAATAAAAATAACGTGTATTAAAAGCAGCAGCGTCGCCTGTGACTTCGTGTTTTGAGCACAATTTCCACTTAAGCAGTAATAAAAAGAAAGAAAGGACGTTATTACCTCTTAAGCTGCAGAGACAGGACAGATCCACATCAGGACATGGTTTTCTTTCAGTTAAACTTTTCTAAACACACTGCGCTGTTCGACGAAGCGAAAGCAACTTCACACTCAAAGATCCTTATATGGTGTGAGCGCTCACTCTGCCACTAACAATTTACCAAAACTGGACCAACAATGTCTAATACAGAGTGAGCGCTCACTTTCAACAAACCATCTTCGATATTCCTGTCGCTGCAGCTGCTGTAAAGTTGTAAACAAGAGCACGTAAACTCAGCCTCCGGTCTGTCGCTAAAGGTAAAGACGTCTTTCTTGTTGTCACTGCTCTTTTTTGCTTTTCAATTTGACTAAAAGCTCAAGTTTCTTATTCAGTCCTGGTTTAGTCCTGGTTCATAACTGATTTTGTTTAGCTCTGGGTTTTACCCGGTGTAGTCTACATCCTGGCTCAGTCCTGCTCAGTCCTGACGCAGACCGCGGCTCTGCCATCTCTATTACAGAAGTTTAGCAAGTTATAGCTTTGCTTCGCTATAAGTTAGGCTACATCTATGAAATATATCTTTGCTTCGCTCCATTTGCGCTGAAGCCGCTCAGTACCTGCACACGTTCATGTTGCTTTTTTAGACTCGCTGAGGGTTCATATATTGACGTTTGGAGAGAAAAAGAACCGGAAGTTGGCACCGAAAGAATTAAAATTTTTCGATACCGCCTCCGACCGAAGCTTTTCGGTCGGTTCCAAGTAGGAACCGTTTAACGGTGCCCATCCCTAGTGGTGAAGAGGGAGCTGAGTCGGGGCAAAGCTCTCGATTTACCAATTGATCTACGTTCCCACCCTCACCTATGGTCATGAAATCTGGGTAATGATCGAAAGGATAAAATCGTGGACACAAGTGGTCAAAATGAGTTTCCTTCGCAGGGTGGCTGGACGCACCCTTCGAGATCGGGTGAGGAGCTCAGTCACCCGGGAGGAGCTCGGAGTAGAGTCGCTGCTCCTTCACGTCGAAAGGAGCCAGCTGAGGTTGCTCGGGCATCTGTTTCAGAAGCCTCCTGGTCGCCTCCCTCGAGAGGTATTCCAGGCATGTCCTAGTGGGAAGAGGCCTCGTGGAAGACCCAGGACACGCTGGTGGGACTATGTCTCCGAGCTGGCCTGGTGTCGCCTCAGGGTCCCCCCAGAACAGCTGGAGGAAGTGTGCGTGGATCGGGAAGTCTGGGCATCTCTGCTGAGACTGCTGCCCCCGCGACCCGGCCCCGGATAAAGCGGAAGAAAATGGATGTTACTTTCCACCGTAAGTAAATCTTTAAGTTACAAAGGCATGTTGATGTTAGGAAACAGATATTGGGCCAGATCTCCCAACCTGGCGCAAGGACAGCTTTGGTTGAGGCGAGGCTGCTATCTTGTGCACACACAACGGTGCAACAGTGCTTTTGCCAGTAGCCTAAGGGCGTCACTGAGGAAAAAAAAATGGGTCGGCTGAGGCATGTACTACAAGCAGCGCTGACTATGAGTGCTTGCTGCGTTCCCTTCACTCAAAATCTCCTCTCACATAAACATCTTACACAGTCTCGCACATGATATTAAGCTTTTGATGGACAAACTACAAACTCCCACTATGAATTAAACACTGTCCATGACTGGACTCAAAAAAAGGTGAATCAAAACAACTGGAAACTATATCACCAACCAGCTTGTTTTGTTTTTGAATACACCATCAACCATAGTGCCTGTTAGGAGTTAAACATCATTCCATTTCGAGTTGTTTGTATTTTAGTCCTAATTTAGCCTTTGTCTGGTCTTTGTTTTTTACTTTTGATACAGGTAAACAAACATCTAATCATCTAATTCTACTATACTGTGTAAAAATTGTGTGACAGTGATACTCAAGACAGTAATCTTGAAGACAGTTATGAAATATCACCCTTTTTAGTCATATCGTGCAGCCAGACACCACTGGGGATTCAAATGCACGGAGCAAAGTGTAATGAATTCACAGCACAGTCTTCTCAATATGAAACTGCCTGCTGTGCCAAACATATTCTCCGGGGAAGAGCGCAGTGGACCTTAAAATCCAGCTGTCCTCCCATACACCCAAGTCCAAATCCTTTTGCATTGTTACCATTTAGAAGTGAGACGTAATACCTGTCAGTTTTACTGCTGCATATATAGCCGTCAAGAAGTGTCTAAATCTTGGATTGGTAGCAATGGTGGTGTGCAATGTTCTTCAATATTCATTCTAATGGTGGTGCCTTGGTTTTCTTGTGGTTTAGATCTGGTCCTTTGGTTCTATCTGAGTCCTGCTTTAGCGCCGGTTTTGTCTTGGTTTCATAATGCAAATTCTTTTTAGCAGTGCATCTATTTGTTTTGTATTTACTTTTATTTCACTTAACCCTCACCTAAACGAGCACATTTCCCCGAGTTTTTCATAAATCTGAAAGCTTCTTGAAAGTGTGAAAATAGCAATGTGAGTTAGAAACAGCAACAGGCTAATATTTCCATTTCCAGGTGCTTCAGAACGGAGTCCAAAGTTATAAGATTTGGGAGGTAAATTCTACCCCAGAGAATTCCAATCTGTAGGGCATGACTCTGAAAGGCAATTTCCCTCTATCTGCCCTGACTTGGTTTACTCTTGGATGTGCCTTTTTCTATAAAACACAATGCGGCTTGGATTTGGCCTCGTTTAGGAACAGTTATACCGGAATCTGTTTTACTTGAAACTCAACATCTTTTTTTCTGTGCAGCTCTATTCTTTTTAGCCTGGCCTTTTCCAATACAAATCCCATAGTATTGTCCACTTATAGCCTCTAGACTTTGCTTCTTTTTCCCCGACACCAGTGCACACTACATTATTCATTATCTAGAACCATAAAACAGACAAATAATATTAAGTTATTCCTTTGAGCTGGTACATCCAAGCAGTGCTGTCTCAGGAGCCACCAGGCATTAATGCTTACAATCGAAAGGCTCTTTTTTTTCCTCCTCCAATATCACACTGGCCCTAGACTTAGACCTATTTCTGAGTTCACCTTGGTTCAGTTTTTGTCCTCGTTCACCTCGGCATTATCTTGACAAACTCTGCTGCAGCTCAATACTGCACAAAACCATCATTAGCCATTGACTCACCCCCAGTTTGCGACTGCGCATGCGTACGTATCCTTGCTTTACGATGTCGTTGAAGTTGGAAGCCATGATTTGCGGAGGGCAACCTTCTCACAGCCGCCGAGGAGACCATCCAGATCTTCTACGTGCCCCTTCCCTGCAGTATTTCCTTCACAAAACCTCGCTCTTTTCCTCCAGCGGCCTCCTTCACATCCTGCTTTAAGTCCTTCGCTCCAGCTCAAATGCAGCTTTTTAAATCCCCTCTTTCGTTTTAGTTCACGTCACCGCGGTTCAGAGCTGGTTCCGTCTCCCCCGTCCGGGCATTTTCTAAGACACAGAAAGACAAAGAGATTGAGAGGGAGCGAGCAGAGCATTGGACATATGTATATATTATTCATAGTAGAGTCAGGAGCACAACATTATCCTGTATTATTCATGTAGACTGGCACAGGGCAAGCAAAGAGGAGACTGCCGTACTGTAAGGGCTAGTAACACAGACCTGGGGTAAGATACTGCCTGATTTCAATGTGGTGAATCTGTTAAAAACACTGTATTTCGCATGAGATTGTTGTTGAGAAAACCCTTAAAGCTGAAAACAAAAGAACTGAGCACACTGCAGTCTAGAAATAATTGAAATGTTGTTGAAATGAATATGTTTTCCATTGATTTGGGAAGGAAAAAAATCTGCCAGTGGAACAAGCGTTTTGCATTTAACCCCCACGTTCACCGAGTAGATTTTCTCCAGTTTTACCCAAATGCAAAAGCTTCTCGACTGGAGAGGTTACAGCCTTTAGGCCAGTGTAAAGCCTCATTTGAAAGCTAAGACCAACAGAACTAACCTGAGCTTTTTCCTGTTTTTTGTTACCATGGTTTCATAGCTTTTTAGTCGTTTTCCCCCCACACATTTTTGTCCCATTTTTTTAAACATTTTTTTTTTTCATTTTGTCACATTTTTGTCACATTTTTTGACAATTTTTTTGACACATTTTTGTCACTTTTTGGACATTTTTTGCCCACATGTTTGTCACATTTTTCCACATAATTGTCACATTTTTTGACATATTTTGAAAAAAAAATATAATCAATTTTTGTCACATTTTTTCCACATTTTCCCACATAATTGTCACTTTTTGACACCTTTTTTCCTCACATTTTTTCCACATTTTTTCCCACATTTTCCCACATTTTTTCCACATTTTCCCACATAATTGTCACATTTTTGACACATTTTTGGACACATTTTTGTCACATTTTTGTCAAAGGCTTTTTTGAAGCGTTTTTGCCTCATTTTGTTTTTTAGTGTAATGTAAATGTGATCAAGCCACATAAGAGATAAGAGAGATAAGATAATCCTTTATTGATCTCATAATGGAGATATTCACTTGTTAAATCAGCTCTCAAGAAACACTACGGGTGGGCAAAAAAAAGACAAGAAATGTGCCATTAAATAGTAAATAAAGGTGTCTTACACACAATGAACACAAAAAATAAAAATGAAGTTAGAGCAGACTATAAAAAATGTCAGCAGTGCAAAGTCTTTCAGTCTTAGTGTGGGTAAATGTGACCAAAACAAAAAAAAAAGCAACAAAAACCTGATGAAAACACAACCAAAAATGTGACAATCATAACAAGCAAGAAGCTTAGATTAGTTTTGTGGGTCTTAGCTTTCAAATATACGGGCCTATAGGCTGTAAGCTCCAGTTGAGAAACTTCTAGATTTGGGTAAGGCTGAACTGGAGAAAAGGCACTTGGTTAAGGCAGGGGTCAAGAGGTTAAGCTAAATGAAAAAATTATACCATGCATTTCCTTTTTACTTTGAATGTAGGTGTTTTTTCTTGTTTTGAGTGCAAAAACACTGATTCTGCTGGCATATTTTCATACATTTTAAATCCACATCACGTAATATTTCTCCTTGAAAAATACCTAAAGAATACCTGAACAAACATGTCGTTGCTGTGCGCGGCTCACCTCTCCTCAGACCCGACTGTCAACTTTGTGGGAACGCTCGTCTCCATGGAGATGTTGACTAAAGGCAGCCATTCAAATAGGTTAGGCCCTCACCCAAATCCATTATTTGAATACCCGCGGCAAAATTTGCATTGTCTGTGTCTCGCTGGTCGTGAGGAGCGTGGTTTGTATTTACTGGCTGCAGCATCATCCAAAATGTTACGCAGCTGTGTGCCTTTCACTTATCAAGATGTTGTTTTTGTTGCAGTTCATTTTAACAGTTTAATGTACTTTTTCAGTTGATTAAAGCTCTAGGACCACTGAAATTGTCTCCGCAAACACACTTCGGAGGACCACTGCCATAAAGTATCCCTATAACCGTCACCTTCAACTCTTCTTCAGTTTATGAGCCTGTTCTGGTGGAAACAAACATTATTCTTTGACAAATACTAAGAAAACAGTGTCCAGCGTGGTCCGTTTCATCCTTTTTACGTCATTTCTAATTTCCCAGTCCATGGTTTGGGGGAAGTTCACATTTCCATTTCAAACAGACTCCAAGAGAGCCCCGTGTCTGCTGCAGCTGTGGGGTGGGCCTTTTATTACATGTTTTTTTCCCCCCTTTCATGATATTTCTCAATGCAATTTTTTGTGTTTGCCATCAACACAAACAGCTTATGACCAATGACACAGAAAATCCTTTCTCTCTCCAACAATATGTATTCACAGCTAGGGCAAATCGGGGCATAAAAATGTAAAGATAGGGCTATAGGCAGTACAGGACAATGCTTTTAACGCCAGGAGGAAATACCATCTTGGACGTAATGCGGTGATAAAACTGATATACACGACACTGATGTGGCTTTTATGGCCGTTTGCGAGTGCTTGTGGAATCCCACGCGCTCCAGTCCGAGCCAGTATGGGGCTATACAGCAGCAGTAGGGCAGTGGGGCAGACGGGTCCCAGGGGGGGCGCAGGGTAGGGGAAAGATCTGCCCGGCAACAACGGCACGGAGAGATTAAAGTTTAATTTCACTGGTTCATTAGTGCAAACATGAGTTCAGAGACGCAGGTGAGAGCAGGAGGATGTGGATATTAAACATTCAGTCATAACAACAGATTGTCGAGGCGCGTGAAAGGACTCAAAGGAGGCACATAAAAAGTAAACAAATACAAAATAAACATATATAATATAGTTCCCGATTTTTTGGGGTCTGATACTGATATGAAGGGGGAGCTGGCATGGCTGATATATAAGGCAATATTTTAATTAATTTAATTTGATGTAATTTTCTTTCAAATAGCCTCTTGTTAGACATTTATTATTATAGCAAAGGTCTCATCATAGAAACATATTTAACCTCTTATCCCCCACCTGAACCGAGCACATTGTCTCCAGACTGGCTCAACCCAAATCTAAAATACGTCTGGAGAAAAGTGGCAAAATAGCAACAAAAATGAGACAAAAAAAGCAATGAAAACATGACAAAAAAAAAAGGTTTGCGTGACAAAAACAAACAAGCCACAAAAGAGCATCAAAAAAAGTGACAAAAACTGATGAAAATGTGACAAAAATGTAACGAAAACAGGGATGAAAACGCGACAAATGAGCCACACAGAGTGACAAAAAAGCATCAAAAAAAGTGACGAAAAGTGATGAAAATGTGACGAAAATGCTGCAATAAAACAATGAAAAGACATTCAGACAACGCGAGAAAAAAGATCAGATCTTAGCTTTCAAATGAGGTGCTACACTGGCCTATAGGCTGCTAACTTTTAGATTTGAGTAAAACTGAACTGGAGACAAACCCTTGGTTAAGGCGGGGATTAAGAGGTTAATATCTGTCTGATAAAATAGATAAAAACTGTCCCGGTGGCTACTCTTTGAAAGCTTTACTGAAACTACTGTATTATGGAGATTTTAGTTGATGAAAAAAAATAGCTAAGAACAACTGGGAATGTGTCAGATTCTGCTACATTTACATTTAATAGTCAATTATGTTTCCTTTTTACATCATGAGCATTCACTTTTTGATAATGCACAATGAAATTCGATGTGGCTCGTCCAGGTTCGCTTTTGTTTGATTGTGAAATGCCTGATATCTCTTGGATGGGTGGTTCAGTGTCCTCAGAACGTTTTACTGCTGTCATAACTTTGTCCTGACGATGTGCTGTTAAATACACCGAGCCGCGTCCAACGAGCTCTGAATTAGCCTGGAACCAGGAGACCGGGACGAGACGGCAGCAGCTCGGCTTTCCACACATTTCAAATCGGAAGTTTGGTCCGTGTTTCATTACGGGGGTTCATACAAGTGAATCAAATTTCCATCCAAAAAAGTGCTGAATTTTGGATGCTACAAACGCAAAGACTGTGCATGGGGGAGACCGGGGACAGTTGTAACACGGGGTGAGTTGCAACAGCACCAGTTCAACCACTTTGAAACCAAATAAGTGCGACATCATGATCCTGTCTGTAGCTCCTCCCTCTCTGATCACACACAGCAAATTTCAAGTCTGAAAGTCTTTGCTAGCAGATTTTAGCCTGTCCGCTAAACATTTTTGACATAGGGCCTCATTTCCTAGTTATCCAGAGTGTTGCTGATTTCTGGAGATATTTTTTTTTGTAATTCATGCAGTTATTATGTTTGAAGAGTGTCGTGGCGCTAGGCTAATGCAAGGCTAGCACATTTCTATGGTATCAGCTAGCCTGCATTAAAAACAGTCTGACCCGCTCCACAGTGCACCTGAGGCAAATCACTTATAACTCTAGACTAAACATAGAAATGTTTGTGTCGATAGAATAATTTTAACCATTTTGCATTTTAAAAAAAACTATCTTTGAGCAGCATCAGCTTCGTGGTCGT
This sequence comes from Gobius niger, assembly GCF_951799975.1. Classification (NCBI taxonomy): domain Eukaryota; kingdom Metazoa; phylum Chordata; class Actinopteri; order Gobiiformes; family Gobiidae; genus Gobius; species Gobius niger. The sequence continues at coordinate 11,108,842 of NC_136855.1, read as the reverse complement.
ATAAGCTACGCGGTGGCGGAGTGATCTGCTAGAAAATAGTCCCTCAAAATGCGATCATTCATGTGATGCAAGGTCAGTTATATTCCAAAAATGATTCTATCGACACAGACATTTATATGGTTAGTCTGGTGTTATAAGTGATTTACCTCAGGTGCTCTGTGGAGCGGGTCAGCCTGTTTTTAATGCAGGCTAGCTGATACCATAGAAATGCACTAGCCTTGCATTAGCCTAGCACCATGAAACTCTTCAAATGTAAGAACTGCATGAATTACAAAAAAAATATCTCCAGAAATCAGCAACACTCTGGATAACTAGGAAATGAGGCCCTATGTCAAAAATCCTGAAATATCCCTTTAATGGGACAATCCACGCGAAACAAAAACTTCCACAATGTCCAGTGTCTCCTCTGCCAGCAAAAGTGCTGACAATATTCAAAAACATTTGCGTGAAGATGAAAGGGTTTGTGAATCCAATCACTACCAAATAATGATGAATTTCAACCATTGTTCATTCTTTTTGATTTCTTTCAAAAACATGCGTCCCTCCCACAGAGTCTGAGATTAGGACATCCTCAAATTCTACAATATGATAACTAAAACAAAACATTCAAGGCTTTTTCAATGTTCTGCGGAAACTTTGTACAAAAATAAATAAGCAAAAGATTCAGGCAAAATGTGGCAGCGCTTTGTCACACTTAAAACACAATTTGCACCATTGCAAGCTCCCGAGTCTCCCATCCTCCGATCAATAACGTATGCAAAACGATTGATTTGGAAAGATCCATTGCAAACCATGGGGGAAAGTGTCAAAAGAAGTGTCGGGGGAAACATACGGAATACTAATAAGTCTTTGTCCACTGTGTCCAGAGCACGCCCCGGGGTCAGGTGTGCCGTTTCAAAAATGGACTTTGATTTGGCCGCTCATGCATCTGAACTGTTTATTATCAGACGCACACACAGAGAGGAGACAGGTGTGAATCATCAGCGGTGCAGCATTGATCCGTAATACAAGGGTTGCAATGGTTTCGATCGGCTGCCGGACAGAGTCGATGCAGGTGCCACAACCTCGTAATTATACAGGGAATCGATTCATGCAGAAAAGAAAAGAACAGCCAAATTTAATACATAAAAGGCACAGACCTGGTAAAAAAAAATAAAAAAATAAAATAAAATGGCCTGCACTACAAAAAGTAAATATCAAGCATTGGCTTAAATGACTTGAATTGAGGAAATGTATCTTGTTTTGAGCGGTTTTCACTCATTTAGACACTTTTCCTGATCGGACCAAGTTTACTTTGCTTGTTTGAGGACATTTCAGACCAGTTCTAGGGTAAATCTCGCTTGAAATATGAAAGTAAAACTGCCAATGAGATAGAGAAAGAAAATTACCTGAAATAAGGACGAAATGTATCGAAACGAGTCAGAAACATCTCAGAACAAGTGAAATAATCGAGGACAAATGCCCAAGAACTTCTTAACTAGTCAAAACAACTAACATTTGAATTATTATGCTCAAATTGAGATGTTTATACTGATCTAGTTAATTATTTTTTGCAGTGTGTTATTGAAGACCTTTTTAACGCGACCTTTAAAGCTTCAAAATGACAGTGAAGCTTCGTTTGAAAAGCACCTCATCTTAAGATATCCTATAAACATGAAATACAATGAAACACAACTTACTTTGGTTAAAAAATAAAGTATTGTATTGCAAAATGGGGGGAAATACGCAAATAAATATACAGACGATGAATACTGTGTTGTTTATCTGTCAATTATTGAAAGATAAGTAAGTTGAGCAATTATCATGGCAGCCCTATTGGTACGGATGAGCAAAGTTAGGTCACAGTTTGTAATAATGTGCCACATCTTGGACTAAAGTCTCTTGTCAGATTACGAAGGAAAGATGATAATGACACAAACATTAGTAATGCTCTTGGAAACGCTTCATCATTTACAGTTTTCCTAAAAAGTGCAGAGTGTGAACATGTTATTACATTTTGGGCTGTTCATCTTTTCTAGTCCAGAGGGTGGGTCCAGTAGGATAAAAACTATTCATAAATCCCGGCTTGTTATGTCTTGTGCTTAGAAAGTGTCCAAAAACGACATTTTCTTTTTTAAAACACAAGCCATGCAAATGAATAAAACAATAATTACACATATTCAGTAAAATAAGAAAAATGTACAATATTGAAACTGTCGGCTTTAGTCTTTTATACGGTTTAATTGGCCTTGTTAAATCAGACATGGGCAGTTATTGATCTGAGAAGAGGGGCCTCACGCACACGTCCCACGCACTTTAAAACAAGGCGCTGATCCTCACATCGACCGGACTCTATTTAGGCACGTCCCAGTTAAACGCATGTCTGTCAATACTTCACTGTGAGAATTTAGTCCTTCTGCACTGCAGGCAGACGTCAGTGTTTAGTTTGTTTGTTTAGCCTTGTTTAAGCTGCTTCACTTCCATCCAACTCCAACTTCAGCTGTTTCCGTGGCATTTTGTGCGCACAGAAACTGAGCAGATTCTTTAAATGTTTTCTTGCTTACATATATACATTATTTTAAAGAGGCCCGCATTTTTTCTCTCCAGTTTTTTAAATTATGGGCTTGTTTACAGTACGAAGTAACCCCTAGAGGCCATAAGCGCAACTGCAGGTGTCGTAGGATGTCGTGTTTTTTTAACATATTAATTGTCCGTGGACTGTGAGAGTAAATACTACGCTGACAGAAAAGGTGAAGGGAGAGAGGGATATTGTACATCCAATTACACAATGGAGATAATTTTTTTCACTCAAACTCGGCTGTAAATACTGTTTAAGTGGCGCTAGCCCACAGTTAGCTTCGCAAGTTAGCCTGCTAGCTTCTTCTTCGTGATTCCATTAGTGTGAATTGGTTGCTTGGGACTACGAAATGGATTTATTAAGGTAAACAAGTTACTTGGTATTGCTTTAATATACACACTTTCACAATGGAAACAAATGAATGATCTAATCTTTGTAATAAAGTGTTTCATTTTTGCACTGATTGAACATTTCTCCATAGGTTTTGTGGGAAAGTGTAACTTCAAGGGCCATTTAACACAAAATGCATTTTTCTCATATTCTTGCAACAACATCTCCACATGAGCCTAAGCACTAAACTATTTTTTCAGTCCTTTACAACATTTTGAAGGTTTTTTTTTTTTTAAGTACTGGTGTCGGAAGAAAATATAACGGTTCCCAGCCCTGGTCAGATTGTTGCCTGAACAATGTAAAATGGCGATCACATGCACAAAACACAGGAAGAGAATTGAGCTTGCGGTAACATGTCACCAGGCTTGGTCAAGAGTACCTAGCTGGAGGATTTTGCCTGTTGTGCATGTTTTAGTTTAATGTAGGAAACCAAAGCACCTACAAGAAACCCACCCCAGTAGAGCCTACGATCTCCACACACGATCTGCGAATCAAACATCTTTCTCTGAGGCAGAGGCGCTAACCACTCCGTCACGGTGCCGGCGTCCCGTGGAGGGAGTGTGTACCACCAGGGGGCAGCACTCATTAGGGAACAGCGGTGGTAAATGGGCCACAGATGGCGATAAAGGAGACCGCCGCTCGTTCTGAGGTTATGAAACACATCTGCGTCGTTATCGCCAGAGGAGCAGCAGATGTTCGGCCCGACGAGAAACTTGTTAAAGAGGGTCAGGTGAAAAACAGATATTATTCGTGGGCGATATTTGCATTTGAAGATTTTATTGTCTCTTTTAGGGCATTTTGTCCTCCGTCCATTCCCTTCCTCCCATCAGCAGCAGTCGCCGACCGCAGGGGACCCATGTCCAGAACTTGAGTCAGGATCTTGGGTTCAGACTGTAGCAGGAGGCAAAACAGTGTAAAAAAAAAAAGGAGTCCTAGACATTGGGAAAACATGCAGTCTCCTTATCCTCAGATGTCCTTGCTGCGAGGAAAGTACAAGTAAATTGGAATCAAATGACTCCACATAGACCAAAATACACTGCACTACATTTGGGAAGGCAGCGTCATTTTTCAACAATTTTCCTTCAAATAGGTTTGCAAGATACTGTATATCACTGCTGCCTCTGGCCTCAGGTTTGTCCTGTTCCACAACACAGAAGATCATTTACTTGAAAGACAATTACCTTTTGTACACAACATGCAACTACATGTACTTCCCATAAAGAGTGAACCCAAAAACACATTTCTTGTCTGTCCTTTATTGAACCGATAAGTCGATATAGTAATATTTGTGACAGGTCTGATCCTAGCAAGCACGTATTTGCAATTTTTAAGCCCGTATTTTAAGACAGATGCCCCTCCTAACGCAAGGAACCGTCCATTTATCAGGGCATCGATGTGCCAAAAGTAACTGTTGGTTTGTGACTGTCTACAGCAGGGGTAGGCAACCTCAGGCCCGGGGGCCAAATCCGGCCCTCCAGCACAGAACCTCTGGCCCCCAAGATGGTTATGTGAACTATTGTGCAAATAAGAGATCAAATACCTGTTAAAGTAGTCTAAAAATGAAAGAAATAGTGTCAGTATTTTAAAAAGTCAGAACATCCCGTTTGGTCATATATAATGTTAAACAGTGATTCTCAACTGGTGGGTCGGGACTCAAAAGTGGGTCATGGAACCATTTTCAGTGGGTTGCGAGTCTATAGGGAATTTTTCTTCAATATTTTCCATCTGAAACTGCATGGAAACCAATGTTATTGGGTTGTTGTGATCATAATTTCAGTCTTATTGGGATATCTACTGCTCGTTCAACAAAAACTTGTGTGGAAAATGCAATATTTTATACCATATATGACAAATTGCAGTTTTATTTGGGTCCTCGGCTCGTCATCAGAGGGCAATGGTGGGTCCTAAAGCCACTTGGGAACCACTGATGTAAAACATTGGCATTTGCAGAAAATAGTTCTTTACTTTAAGCTACAATGTTGAGGTTTGGCCCTTGGGTGTTTAAGCAATGATGAAAATCGGCCTCCACGACGCAAACTTGCCTACCCCTGGTCTACAGCTTGATGTTGAAAGTGACTCCGAGCATTTAACAGAGGATACACGAAAGCTGAAAGCATTCATGAACTGGGCTGGTGCCTGGCTCAAGGGCACCTCACCACATGGGATTAACCATCGACCTTACCAAAGTAATTCGGTGTTGCGTTCCGTTTTCCTATCTGTCTCACTTCTAAGGGTCGCAGATGGCTTAATCCTGTCCCGGTACCTTTGGGCCTTCTGGCGAGGTGCAGCTACGGCCAACTTTTCAGAAAACTGACCAAAGCTGACACAGAAAGACGTGATTTCAATGTAAAAACACAACACAATAACTAAATGAAGATCTTTACATATCTAATTTTGAGTCACACAAAAACATTAAAGTGAGGGCGGGTCAATCCAATGAAGAGATTAAATTTGGCGGTAAGTGCATAATCCTCAGACAATGCATTAATTGAAATCATTTCCTTGTTAGCGGGGATGAAAGTCGAGCCAATCCTGTTACAGTATAGCCCGGGCCGTGAGTCTGTGGGACACTGATAACTGTATCTCTCTCTCTCTCCTTTCTCTACTCTCCCCCTTTCATCTCCATCCCTCTTTTCTCTCTCTCTCTCTAATCCTTTTGCCTGTGACCACTATTTTATCCCGTTAAACTGCGCAGGGACCGAACCACGGCAACAACATCACACAGCGTTCCAAAATCGTGATCAGCTTTTAAGGCGCCAGTGGCACAGCGGACCAAAGGGGTTGCCCAATAACCTTGGAGATTCCGCTCCCGCCTGACCTTGTGTCCTTGGACAAGAAAATCCAGTGGGACAGAAGTAAATACCCTCTGGATGAAAGGCTGTACGTTTGGCAATGCGTTGTCCTGAAGCAGTAACGAAACAAAGCAGTTTGAATAAATGGTCAGTAATATTTTTATTTTGAGATATCCAAAATTGATTCATAAAAGCTAAATACAGCAGATAAGAAAAAAAATAGCCTACGAGCAGTATACCAATGGGTCTCACAGGTAAAAGGTACAGTAAAAGTAAAAGGTCTGATTCCGATTTTGTGTTTTTTGATGACCTCTAGCTGAAAAACTTACTTACAAGTTACTTCAATATCGTGCTGCCCTACGAGGAACAACTCACCCATTCATGTTCACTTCTCGGTTCTCAGATTTTGCTTGACGTTATATTTCTGCCCTCCACTGTCCTGACTGGGTTCTTGGGATAGGGTTACTATAGGTATCGGTGTTGATATATCGTCACACTTACAGGCCTATAATATAATCCGGCCTCTTGAGAAATTTTGTCCGGCCCTCAACTCTCTTTCCATCATTTATATAATTTTATTTATTTATTTATTCCCTTCAAAAGTGACATTAAAATATATACAACAAGACTGCCGGGTCAATGCAGTTAAAAGAAAAGGAGCTGAAAAAACAGCAAACTTATATCTGAACTGATTATAATTTTATAATCAGTTCTGTTATTTTGCCTTTTTTTTTCCAAGTTCCAGATATAATTTAGTGCATTCTGCAAAGGGAGAAAGTTGAGCAGAATTAAGTTCAAGTTATTGTTGGTGCGGCCGTATTACTCACGTTACTCATGTGGCCCCTTGTAAAAATCACTTGCCCTTGAAATTAAAGGGTTAAACAATGAACAGAGAGCGAGAAGAGTCTTCCTCAACTCAGTCAACCCAGTCAAGTCGGTGATACTTCAAAAATATCTACTACGATGAATAGTTCCTGGACGACTGACTGAATCACAGTTTGAGAGCCACTGCCCTATATCCCAAGGAGAAAGATCACTAGATTATTGATTATTAGATTATTGGTGATTACTGTGTGGAGTTTGCATGTTCTCCCTGTGTCTGCGTACGTTTGCTCCGGCACTCCGGTTTCCCTTACCACTAAAAACATGTACAATAGGCCAGGACAGAGGAGAGTGTGTGCAAGTGTGGGACAATGGACGAAAGTTAGCCCATGGCTATAATCCGGCGCGGCTTGTTTACATGCATGAGCCCCATGTACGTTCATGAACATGCACTGTCCCAAATAAACAAAGAAATAAACAAAAACCTAAAATGAAATCAAGTCGTTTCGTACAGCCCCATATCACAACAGGGGCTACACCAAACATCAAAACACTGAAACAAATAAACAACGTAATGTCCAAGCAAATGTCCAGAATACACTGTAGAATATAAGACATGCCTCGTTCCTTGTCGTGGCAACAGTGCTAGAGAATTTCCCATCCCCTGCACAGCCTTACCAAGGAAACCGCTCGGTCTTCCCATTGTTGACATTCCTTGTGGATAACTCCGACTACACTCGGCCTCATCTTAGTGCTGTATTTGTCCCTCACAAACACTTCCTTTGGCACAACATCGTCTCACAGTAGCCTTCGCATTTATCCACACAGGCTTCCAAACTCATTTCTCCAACATAAGAAACTCCCATGTAAGGAAAACATTAAACATTCTATGAGCCGGGATGGTCCGGCACCGTTTCATATTTCACGCCGTGACGCATTACATCAGTCTGGTTAAATAACGATGTCTTAATGGTGCTGTGATTTCACTCGTCACAGTCCTGATAGGGGCTGGCGCCGCTTTAATCAACAGGCCGCCACTCAGACATTTACAACCACACCAACAAATCATGCAACTTTATGAGCAGGAAAACCAAAAGGGAGAGCCAAAGCTTTTACCATATTTTGTAAACTAGGTAATACAGTTTACAAGGGGGAAAATGAGCCAATTGTCATGTACGATATATGACTGCAGCTATGATTATCACCTCCTGCTGTTCACACAATCACTGATATAAATAATATTCAGTTATCTCTGTCACAAGTACTGTACAACAATCCAACTGTCAGGGCTTACGTTGTCCAAACATAGAAGGATCCTCATTCTCATCTGCTGTAAGTACTGCTACTGTGCAATGGGGTCTTATTTTTGTTTTTCAAGATCTGTACTTTATTGGAGCAGTATTTTTAATGTGAACTTATAACTTTTACTCCACTGCATTTGAAAGATAAATATAATACTTTCTACTCCACTACATGTGCTTAGTTCATTTTAGAATAGTCTGGAAGTCTAAATGTTTTACACATTTTATATAATGTGCAAAATCGACCACGTGGTCTTGCATTTATATGTAAAGTAAGTAATTATATATATATTTCATTTTTTGTAAAGTCCCTCCTTCCCGGATCTCAGCAACTAATCAGAGTCTAGTATCCTCCCACGTTGACCAATGAGACGAGCTTTTCCTGTGAACCAGCCTGTCAGGTCCAATCAGAAGGGAGGGCTTTCTGGTTTAACAGGAGAGGAATTTGATTGTTTGCTTTCAAATTTCACTCTACCTCTCCTCACTTTGCAAACTTACAGACTATCACTTTAAGATGCACACTCCAGAACAGAAGGTGATGCTGTGGAGATATTCTGTCAATGCTTAAAGGAAGGAAGTTTTCCCTCCTGGTATTGCCATACGGGCAGTGAATTTGCACAATTTCTCAAACCTTTCAGAGTTTTTAAAAACATATTTATAATGTTTGAATATTTACTTCAGTATTTTCACTTCAGTAAAAATGGACTTAACAACTCCTACTTATATTAGTGCATTCCAAGTAAGTAAGTAAGTGTTTTATTTGTCATGGTGATGTTAAAGATCTTTTAAAAGATCTTTAACATCTCTAACCTTAGTGTCTGGCAAAACGAACCTAAAAAGTGATACTAGAACACAAGTAGACACAGTGAACGTTACGAAGTTTATACTGACCAACATGTTTTTGGAGGTTGGGGAAAATGTAGTACCTGGAGGAAACCTGGCTGGCTGCCCTCTGTCTCCTCTGATCCTCTGTCTCCGCTGAACGGTGCAGTATGAAGGTTAATTTGTGTTTTTATTATCAAGGTGTTTTTTATACACTGAATTTATGTATCTGAATTTTTTGCATCCGTATTTCACCACCATATTGAAAAAAATTCAGTGTATTTTTTTTCGCTGCTGAAAAAAAAAAAAGCCAATTTTTTTTTCAGCAGCAAAAAAAAATACACTGAATTTTTTTTTCAGCCGCGAAAAAAAATCCACTGATATTTTTTTTCAGCAGCAAAAAAAAATACACTGAATTTTTTTCAATATGGTGGTGAAATACGGATGCAAAAAACACCTTGATAATAAAAACACAAATTAACCTTCATAGTGCAGCGCCTTCTGGGTTTATCCCTGTTTCAGAGCGTGGTGTCCTGCACTGGTCAGCTCCACCTCCTCCTTCCTCTTCCAATTGTCTTTCACCATCTTCTTCTCCTCGTTTGTCTCTTCCTTGTTTCCTGCAGCGCCTCTTGTGACTGTGCTGCAGGCGTGACAGGCTCTAATATCTGTACTTTTATAAAAGTACCTTGACCACCACTGTTGATTTGTAGTGTGTCGCTCACATGCAGAAGACTTTTCCTCTCAAATAAACCCATGGGGCTGTTTTCTCACTGTTTCTGTTTGATTTCCCAGTCTTTTCTGTGTTTCTGGGATTGTTGTCTCGTTGACGGGATTTAAAAGGAACATGAGGAAAGGTACAGCTTTTTTCAAACTCTAAACAGTTGTACTAAAATCCTTTCCCCAGCTACTTTCCGTCATTGACAAAACATGAACTCTATAGTAAACTTTAAGTACAGTATTAAGGGCACTTTAAGGAAAGTTTTATTGGCCCTTAACAGGACTTTCTGACATCTCCGCCACAGAGACCGGGGTCACGTGTGGGCGGCCGCTGGGGGCAAGTGGAGATTTTAGAGTCATAAATATTTAAAAACGTGCTACAACTCCACGGGATATAGTAAAAGTCAAATGGCCTAAAACTAAAGTTAGATATTTATTGGTAACAAGAGACTTAATCCAAACTGCTGCCCAGGGACGACCCCAAGTGCCCCGCTGAATACTGAAAGAGAACGAGTTGGAAAGTAGCACTTAACACTTCAGTGCTTTTTCCCAAATAGAAGAAGGACTTATTGAATTCAATTGATTGTGGGCTTCGCACTTGCTTTATAGTTCAGGCAAGGACACTTACTAATCCAAGGCTTCGTCGCAGATAAAACCTCTTTTAAAATCAATAAAGGACCAGGTCATATTCCCAAGGTGGATATTCAATACTTAAGTAATGCTGCGTACTTGAAACTATAGAAACAATGTCTAGAGTGTGGGAAAATCCAAGTCCATCAGTGTTGTTTTAGTCAATGTCAATGTCTATGTTATTTATAAAGCACACTTAAAAACAGCCTCAGTCGACCAAAGTGCTGTACAAGTACAGAAACAATATGCATAATATACACAATAAAACGTTTTTTGGTAGCCCTCTTTGTTTAAGTCAGTTTCATTAACCTGTTACCCTCCATCCCCCTGATCAGGGGGCTAGGGATATGATTAGGGTTAGGAACGGCAAATGTGATGTATGTTGTGTTTCACTACACACAGACTCAAACTAGGAGGTCTTGGCTTTCAAATGAGGCATCACACTGGCATATAGGCTGTTAGCTCTCCAGTCAAGACGCTTTGAGATTTGCATATGCCTAGGGCTGGGCAATTAATCGAATTTTAATCCAATCGAGATTTTAATAACGGTCCATCACAATAATCGTGTGGTGCGTTTTAATCGAGGAGAATTGGCCAGAACTGTCTGGAAGAAAATATGGACAGCATAATGCTGCAGTGCCTGTCAGATCAATCCCAGGGAAACACTCGGCCCAAACCAACAGGAAGCACGGATGATACATGCAGCATGAGGACAGCATGAGGACCTGGTGATTACGTGTAAAATCAGCTCCAAAGTTGTGCTAACTCGTATAAAAGGGCAAAAGAGAAACACGCGAGGAGCCTCAGAGGACCAGGACGCGCACGGGGATGAAGAGTTTAGACCTTCAAAGATGGAAAACTATCGATCGCTATTCGGACCATGTGGATTTGTTTTGAGGCTGCAGCCGTGGATTAGCTGGACTTCTAACAGTGAACTGCAAGTTTGATCGTCTTTTTTACGAATAAATGTGCGGTTTACTCATTTCTTTATGTAAATATTAAGTTGTTAGCGCTTCACTCCGTGACGTCGTGGCCTTTTGAGGCCCCGCACACAAACATGCTCACGTTGTCTGTTTCTGACATTCTTCTCTCCTGCAGATGTTTGTGAGCTGTTATGAGGGGATGTTGTACTGTGACGCTAGAAGTGCGGTTTGTTTTTGCTGCAGTTTTCTGTTTGGCCGCAGCATCTGTTTACATGCTCATCCAGGAAAGAGAAAATAGCAACAAACTGGAGAATTCTTTAGTGTAAATACAATAATCCACATAGAGCTGACTTTATTACAGACTGCGCTCTCTAATCAGTCTGTGCTGGATTTAACCAGAGCTAAATGTTGTTACTGCTGAAGCGTGGAGTCTGCAGTGTTTACAACATACAGGCTAACGTTGCTAACTCGTGGCTAGCCGTTTTGGCCATTCTGATGCCGTTTTATGCCCAGGGGTTTATTCATCTGAAAAACTAAACCAGCGACTAAAAAGTCCTCAGAAAATCCAACGTAAAGAGATACAGCATGTTTATACTGAGCGAAAATGAGCTGCAGCAGAACAATGAAAACGCTGTAGCTTCTCGCTAAGTTGCTACAAAACACACGAGAAAATCCACACGGAGCTTAAGTAAAGACGAAAAGAGACCATTTAAGTAACATCTCAATACTATCGTTAAATAAAAACACATAAATGAATAAAGCTCAGGCATTGGGAGCTTTTGGACATGGGCTTTTCTGTCTATGATGGACAGTGCAATAAAAATTAAAAATTGTATTGAATGAAAATAAAATAAATAAATAAATGGCATCAGCACAATTCTAATAACTGCCCTTAAAAGTGTAGCAAATGAGTAAATTTACTAATTACAAACCAATCTGCTGTGAAAAAAGTAAGAATGTTAAAGAAAATGCCTTGTGCTCGTATCGGTATTCAGCATCGGCGAGTACTTAAATCCAAGTACTCGTACTCGTATCGGTTTTAGAAAAAGTGGTATCGGTGCCTCCCTACCCTAAACCTACGATGGCAGGTAACAGGTTAAAGGGACTATACAGAGTTGAAAAATGTTAAAATGTTATTAGTATTAGTATTTTCCTCCCCCTACATGTTCCAGCAATGTCCTAATGCGTAGAATGAGCCCAGACCTCTGACGAACCACTTTCTCTCATTTTCGTCTCGTCAACCTGAACTCATCAACGTCTCGTCATGTTATGGTACACAACCATTCGCTTTAACCACAGACTGTTGAATTCAATGGTTCTAACGCTCACCCATTACAACACTGATGTGCGTGGGCAGCCTCGGGTGGTACTCGGGGTCAATAGTTGTAATCTCGTGCAAAAGCTGTTGTAATCAATTTATTCTCTGGCAAAAGGGGAGCATCACATCTTGTTGAGGCACTTTAAAGACCTATAATTATTTCTAGTTGCATCATATAAAAGCAGGGTTATTTTCATTGACAAGCCGAAAATGTTAGATAGAAATTTGTGAGTAAGAATGCAGCCGAAACAAAACTAAACCAAGGCTAAGAATTCATAGCGCCACTGTTTGATATTTGGTGCTTCGCCTCTCCATGGGTGCACTTCTCACAGCAGCAGCGGGGGCCGGTTAATCAATATGTCTCCCTCGGCTCGCATAAACACAGCCCCGCAGAACCGGCCTAATTGACACTTTTCCGTCAGAGTCCCAGCTCCTCTCCGCTCTCCTCTCACTGTGGACGTCTGTCATTATTCCACCTGCGCACACCTGTTTACTGCCATTACCCAAATAAACGCCGGAGCAGGAGTCCCCGGAGCAGACACGCGGGCCCGTAAAGGGAGCAAGAGTGACACTTTTAAGGCTGGGAACAAAGCTCGAGCGAGGAGAGCGTATGGGAACATTCACCGGGGAAGAGTTGTAAAACACAGTGGCGGCAGGTTACACGTAAATCAAACTATCTACAATCGAAAATCCAGTTCATTTGCTCAAATTCACAAATGAGTTCAGCCGGGAATCCCCGAAGTCCCCCCTTATCGAGCGAAGCATCCCATGAGGACCCTGCAAAAATGATAATGAGAATTTGTCAAGTTATATGGCTTAAATGACAACAAATAGCAATGACTAGACGTGCAAAAATGTTTCTCCACAGTACTCGTCTGCACTTTGAAGACAAGCTTTGAGGGCCCCCCTGCAGCTCCCGCTTTTGGAAGCGCTCAGTTAAACGATGAAGTTCAGAAATATGGAAATATTATGGAAATAATAATGAAATAACTGAGGAACACACGTAGAATAACCAGGAAAGTCGCACTGAGTTTTGAATATTTTTTTGAAAACGGAGTCCTGGCCTGAGAGCAGGACCTATTGTACATGTTTTAGTTGGGCAGGGATGATGCACTTTTGTGAAGATAAAATACGTGTCAGATACAGAGGGCCCGATACGATACGTACTGCGATACAATATATACTAATATACTGTATATTAGGGCCCGCCCGATCTGGATTATTGGAGTCCAATATCGATATGAAGGGGGTTGGCCTGGCCGATAGTCAATATATAGGCTGATATTTCAAGTAATTTAATTAAATGTAATTTCTTTTTTTATCCCTCAAATAGCAAAACATTCATTATTATAGTAAATGTTTCAATCATAGAAATATATAGAAATAAAACTGATAGAGGTCGACTGGGTTGTTCTAAGGCCGATGCCGATTTGCGCCGCTGATATTGTCTAAAATGTCTCATCTATAATCCTGTGTATGATGCTTCTAACCGTGTCAGTGTTGAAGTGCAACAGCAGGGGGCGCTGTATGAGTGGTAAAGCGCTGATTTATTCAGGACATTCATGTTTAGTAGATACTTCAGAGGGAGCTTGTCTCTGTCTCTTATGATTCTGAAACTATTATGCAAAAAGTATACAACATAGAATATATAAAAGAGGAGTACAAACTTGTAACCGATTTTAACGGTGATTTTAACCCCCCCTTAAGGTACGCGGATCAGGTGCGGTTGATTACTGTGTATTGCCAATGAGAAATGCGCCCACGTGCATTCAATAACTGTGCGTGGCGGCAGGTGTGGAAGAGCGGATACACGTGCCAGCTGTTCAGAGACACACATTCTGGAAAAATGTTTGTATCATCTGAATTTGGAGCAACAGAACCACCTCTACGGCATCATAAAGACACAAGTGAAACGGAAACACCGTCCGAAAAGAGGAGGAAAAGCTTTATGGTTTGAAATGCCTTTCCCGAGCCCAGGCATTCGGATCAGAGGAATCACAAGCTTCAATAAACTTGTGAAAACACGGACGCAATGAAGAACGCTTTGGATTACAAACATGTTTGAAACAGGATTTTATGATCGCTGGACAGACAGGTACTGCACACTCAACCACATATAACACATTTAAATCACATCCGGGGGAGGCAGGAGGGAGGAAAAAGGCGAGGTTTGCATCAAGTGTCAGAGAAATGTAGCCGAGTAAAACTATTCCACTGTCACCAAAGCACAAACAAAGAATCAAGTTGTTAGGAGATAGGAGTGTAGGCACCTTTAGGCCTGGGAAGTTGTGGGAGCAAAAAACGGGACATTGCTATCACTTTTGCTTTCGGTGAACAAAAAAAGGATCTATATCTTCAGGACTACGGAATCCACAAGCCAGTTCCAGTCGACTGAAGAACAGTTTCATACACCAGGCTATCAGGAAGCTGAACTCTCTCCCTTCCCTCCCCTGTGCTTCCACCCTTCACTCCACAACAAGGACGAGAGAATTAACTATTTCATTCATTGAGAAATAAATTGACAATGAATCAATTCTTTGAAATAATAAAATCTTTAAAAAATCTTTGAACAATTTGTTTCCAAGAGCTGAGTTGGGTACAAAAGTGTTGCGATGCTTGGTTTCTGATACAATATGCATCACAACAAGGACATTATTGTCAAGCAAAGCAATATTTTGTCCCAGCCGTAGTTTTAGTGGGAGGGTAATATACATAATAAACAGTCATCTGCTATAAAGCTTTATCTATAACAATTCTTAAAAGTTTTGCTGCTCAACTTAATTCTATTGTGTATGTTTTTGGGGCGCGAACGAACACCAAAACTTCATAAAATATGAGCAAAAATATGAGATTTTTTTGCACCTGACGCGCAGACCAGGCACAAGTGATTCCTAAGTTCTGCTCCAAACGCTGCTGCTCGAGCCTCTTCCGGCAGCAGTCGCAGCAGCTGCAGCTGCAGCTCTTGTAGTGACATTACAAGTGTGTACCTCTTTAAAAGCCTGTTGGAGATAAGGCTGAGAGTGGTGTTCGCTCCGCAGTTATCAGATTGAAGGCTGGAAGACGCCGGGTGCTGTGTGCTCCCTCTGTCCCGGGACGCTCTGAGGTGCTGCTCTTATCTGTGACACATGTTCAGAGCAGACTGGCTGACGCGCTCCCAGTGTTCGCCGCCAGCCTCGGGGCGGGGTTAGGGAGGGAGGGAGGGAGGGCTGGGGCATGCGAGTGGGACAGGAGCTTCATGGAATCACTAGGAAGAGTCAGTGGGATAGGGCAGGGAAGCGGGAATTGTAATAAGTCAAAATCGCAATTTCAATAGATACTTACATGCAGAATCTGCAGTGAGGCCGCACAAAACATTGCTTGGACCCACCATGAGAGGAGACAAACCCTTCATTTTAATCGAGAAGCTTAACGTAGCTTCTCGTGCCCTTTTTCTACATCTACAGGACAAGTTTTATTGTTAGTTCTGTGTAAATATTGGTTGGATTGCTAGATATAGCAATAACAATGAAATATGATAAATGTAATGACTCGCTATTCATTTGGCTAAATGTTATCTGGCATAGGATTATGAAACTATACAGAAAGCTGCTGTGTTCCTTTAAGTCATAGTTAGTGAAAGGACTGGGAAATACATAAGGCTACACTTCATCACACATGCTATTTATGTTGATATTGTCTTGCAAATGATTATTTGTTTTTTCTTTTTGTTTTGTCAAAAGGCATATTTTCTATATAAATGTCTGTCTCTCTACAGGACAATATGTTTATTTTTCTACAGTAACTCTGTGCCGGCAACATTTGAAAGGAACCAATTTATTTCGAGTGTGCTTAAAATGCTTTTATTCCACAGGAACATGTGAAAACAAGAATCAACAGTTTTCCCCATCAGGGTCGGCCCTGTCCTATTTGGTGCCCTATAGGCCAGATTGGAATTGGGCATCTGTAAAGTAAAATCTGTACGACTGGAGCAAATACTTCTGTAGCACACACACACCTTTGGAAGGTTTTTGACCTAAAGGCAAGGACAGGATATGGACGTCTTATAGCAGGGGTGAGCAAGTTTGTGTGTGGAGGGCCGATTTTCTTCACCCCCAAAACACCAAGGGCCACACCACCCAAGTGTATCCCAAAGGAAAGCGTAGTTTTCTACATTGTGCACCATAAAGGACCAATTGAGATGCATTTTTCCAGGGAATTTTAAAGATACTGACAGGCATTTTACCTTTCCACTGCACCCCATTGGTCATGCTGTGAGTGAGTATATTTAGCCACTCACAGTCTGATCTCTCTGAAGAAGTAAATGGCTTTATACAACTTCAAACAAAGAGTAAATACAATATGAAATGTGATCTTTGTGTTCAGCAAAATATTCATTCATTTTCACCTAATTTCATCCTTTTTGCAAACAACAATATGAAGCTTAAGTCACAGCGACTCGCTCCACAAACAAGCTTGTATCCAGTTTTGTGTTTATTTAGTTTCCTGTCATCTTCTGGTGTCGCCCTGACTCCACTGCTCTCTCTCTCTCTCTCTCTCGCTTTCATCTCTGACACACAGGGAACACCCGAACGCCTCACTGTCTGCGACTCAGGCAGTTTGAGATTTACCAGCTCCATTTAACACCACACATTACAGATAATTCAACACTTTAGTCAAGTAGCAGGGGCCTAGATCATAACTCTGAGGCAAGATGAAAAAAAATGATGGGTGTAAGGCGCCAAGTTCAGATTAATCCAGCGGGGAAAGTGCGAAGCAATTATGCAGCATTAAAGTCACATTTACATTGCATGGCATTAGGACATATAGGTAAGGAGGGAAACCCATCATCTCACACTGTTAAGGCCTGTAACAGATTGAGGATGGATTCAGAATGTGACTCAATATGGATGTGCAAGCTGAGGCAGGAGACTGAATACTTTTGGCAATAAGTATTTACATCCTGCGTGAAGTTTTTGACAGAAGTGGTGATCTGCAATTTACATGTTTTCTGCTACAGACGCATTCTTTAACCTCTTTCACCCCAATGAATAAAAATGAAATACAAGCATTTATTTTATGACAGACATTCACATTACTGAAAAATTCCTCATAAATGTACAAACAAACATGTACTTTTGCTGTGACATGTCTGTAGCTTTACCGGGAGTGGGTACGTCTCCGGCTCGTTTCCATGGAGATGTAGACTAAAGTCGAGATTCTCATTCAAATCCATTCTTTGATTGATCACTGCAGTGATAGCATTTTCTGTGTCGGGCTGGTCATAAGGAAGATGTTTGGTACTGATAGCAATAGACCAAAATGTTACGCAGTGTGCCTTTAACCGAGCGCATTTTCTCCAGTTCAGCTTTACCCAAATCTAAACGCCTATCGTAACGCCTCATTTGAAAGCTAATACAAAACTCATCCTAACAGATATTTTTCCTCGCATTGTTGTCACTTTTATTCATAGCTCTTTTGTGAATTTTTGTTGTTGCATTTTCAATGCCTTTTTTGTCACTTTTTTTGTCACATTTTTGTCAGGGTTTTGTTGCTGTTTAGTTGCATTTTCATCCTAATTTTTGTCTCATTTTTGTTGCTATTTTGCCGCTTTTTTCAAGAAGCTTTTAGATTTGGGTAAAGCCAAACTGGACAAAATGTGCTCGGTTCAGGTGGGGGTGAAGAGGTTAAATTATTCTGACACCTGTTTTCCCTACCCGATGCCGATACTTGGGTTCAGAGTAGTCACCGATACCGAGTACCTGTCCGATAACACAGCAAGTGAACAAAAACAATAACGAAGCCTGTAAGATATTCCAAAAGCTATAGCACATGGTTCATTATGCAGATTAAACAAAGTCTGTGCACTGTGTGGAGAAAAAAAAAAAACACAAATGTGATTAATGGGGGTTTAATTGTCTGTCAGTGTGTTTGGGTTTAGGTCCTCACCGATACCAGGCAAATCTGTGGTATCAGCGTAAAATCCAGAACAACCCTACTTTAAATATCTTTTTTCTTTTCTTTTTTCTTTCAGCGAGACACGGAAAACTTCCCAAAAGAATGCAACAAGTACAGGAAACAGTTGGGTTTGGGCTAGCTCGGCCGTCGGACTATGTTTTTCTTAATCAATAGATGCGGTCTGATCCTTCTCACGGTGCTTTTTACAAATAGGAATTAGTGGTAGTGGAAACAATAGCAGTTCCCCCTAAACCGAGAGATCTGTTTGTCCACCCTCAGGCACATTTGAAATGAATCAGTCTCACATTTTAAGTAGTTTACTAATATTTGACTTTTGTGTCCAGCTATATTTCTCACAGTGATCTGGGAGGGCCTAACGTTACACTATGTTAGGGTTAGATCAACACTCTTCACCTTATTCCGCCTCTTTTTGCCACGGATCAGCACTTCCTTTGCCATGACTCTTCCTGTAGAGCGAGAAGTCCATTCATTAAGTCCATTTGCCGCTAAAATCCGAAGTCCAGTACCGTTAAGTACATTTGTGTGAAATCTGTCTGAAAACACTTGTGTCTGTGTAGCTTTTCTCTTGGCGTCTGCAGTCCTGGGTAAACTAACACAAGTGAAGGGCAGAGCAACACTCATGCCAGCACCCATGGGAACGTAGTCAGGTGAACAGGTCCATTAAAATGAGGGTGACGTAAAAACTCCAGGCTGCAGCAAGTCCCTTCATTCCAGTCATTAAAAAGAACTGGCCTGTGGTCATGAACCGCAGCCATCATTAGTCTCAAAGGTGTTGTTATTGATATATTATATGAACTGGGGGTTGTAAACATTGCAGTGCATTAGTGGATCCAAACCGGGTCAATACCGCAAAGGTCACTGACAAAAGAGCAAGCAAATGTTACCGAAAATTACAAGTAGAAACAACATGAGCTTTAAGTATTCAGGCTTTTACCAGAGATCTGTCCTCGGTCAAACCCCTGGCCTCTGGCTTTGCGTCACAATTTCCCCAACGTTGACTGTGTTTGTAATCTGCGTGAGTGACTCAAAACAAAAACCCTCTTCACCAGCCGGACCAGACCCCAGCGCAGACATTTTGCTCGGGGCGCGAGAGACAGAGAGGCTGTGAATCATTTTATCTTCAGAAACTGGCATAACGCGCTTCTCATCATCAGCCGCAAAAAGAGACCAATCCCGCTCGAACCCGAAGCCGTCAGCGTGTCTGCGTCTGTGGAGGGCTCTCGGAGTTCAAGACCACATGCAGACGTGGTTTAGACAGGAAGGAGGCGAGGAGAGGGAAGAAGGAGTTAAGAGGAGGGTCAGTGAGCAACCATCTGTCAGCAGAGCGACTCGCCACAGAGCTGTCCACAGACATTACAGCCACACCAGCAGCTTGGCACAGCGCGCATGTATGCACTATAGGCTGAGCAGCACGAACAAGCACAAGGACGGAGACGTGAATGTTGCGATAATGATGTTTCACCAAACCATTTTGGTAAAATATCAACAAAGAGATTCATCCAATCCGAACAAAAATGATGAGACTTAAAATAGATACTACATCAGGAACAAAACAAGGCTTCAAAGGAACTGGGGGGAACTTCAAATACAGTTATTCATTTATCAGGACGATGTACAATTACATTAAAGCAGTACTAAGTAATGTGTTTACCATAATAAATCCTTTTCGTAGTCCATGTGGGGGTAATACAAGTGTTTATGGGATGATTGGAGGGTCTTTCATCTCCCCCTGGTGTCTCTGGCCAGAAAACCATGTTTGCAACTTGACTGCCACAGAGCTTTCACAAGCTACAGTGCCTCTCGAAAGTATTCATACACTTTGAACTTTTGCACATTTTGTCATGTTTACAACCCTAAACATAAAGATTTTATTTTGATTTTTTTACTGAACGTTCACACACAAGTAAAGGACAACTGTGAAGTGAAAGCGAAATGAAACATGATTCTGTTATTTTTCAAAAAATAGAAAAGGGAAAAGTGGGCCGTGCATAAGTATTCATACAGCATGAATGAATACTTTGTGGAACCCCCTTTTACTGCAATAACAGCACAAGTCTTTTGGGGTCTGACTCTACAAGATTTGCACATGTAGAGACTGACATTTGAGCCCATTCCTCTTTACAAAACAACTCAAGCTCTGTCAGATTAGAAGGAGAACGTTTGTGAACAGCAGTTTTCAGATTATTCCACAGATTTTCAATAGGATTTAGGTCAGGACTTTGACTGGGCCATTCTAACACATTAATATGTTTTTATTGAACCATTCCATTGTAGATTTAGCTTTGTGCTCCGGGTCATTGTCCTGCTGGAAGGTGAATCTCCGCCCCAGCCTCAGTTCTCTTGCTGACTCTAGCAGGTTTTCCTCCAAAATGTCTCTGTATTTGGCTCCATCCATCATCACAACTATTCTTACAATCTCCCCAGCCCCCGCTGAGGAAAAGCAGCCCCACAGCATAATGCTCCCCCCCGTATATTTGACACTGGGGATGGTGCACTCAGGACGATGAGCAGTGTTAGGTTTGCTCCATACATAACGTTTTGCATTTGGGCCAAAAAGTTCAATTTTTGTCTCATCTGACCAAAGCTCCTTCTTCCACATGGAGCTGTGTCCTCCATATGACTTCTAGCAAACTTCAAACAGGATTTCTTATGGCCTCCTTTCAATAATGGCTTTCTTCTTCCACTCGTCCATGAAGGCCAGAGTACGACTTATAGTTGTCCCATGCACAGATTCTGCTTTAAACTTCTCCACAGCTCTCTGGTGCTCCTTGACCTTCATGATGTTGTTTAGTGACCAATACACTCTGACCATAGCTCTGAGGGCCTAAAAGAACAGCTGAAATTATACTGAGAGTAAATTACACACAGTTGGCATCTATTTAATGGTTAGGCCAAGGTGTGAACATTCTGGAGTCATTAGGAATGTTATAAAGGCAATTTAATGCACTCAGAAAATGCTGTATGAATACTTATGCACGCCCCACTTTTCACTTTTCTATTTTTTGAAAAATAACAGAATCATGTATCATTTTGCTTTCACTTCACAGTTGTCTGTTACTTCTGTGTGAACGTTCAGTAAAAAAATCAAAATAAAATATTTATGAATGAATGAATACATACGAGAGGCACTGTATGTCCAGTGCAAAATGCACGTATAGTAGGTGCACTGATCTGTATTGGGTGTCAAATGTTTTTTGGTCTGTGTACCTTTTATTTTGGACCGGGTCATTTTGGCGTCATCGGCCACTCCTCACCACTATGTAGCCATACCTCCCCAACACATGTGCGACCCACCTGCTTTCTTAGTGCGACTGAAGTTTTAAGGATCAGTGGAGGCTAATCGTTTTTTGTTAGAGAATTAACAACGGTGTTCGAGAGGAGAGATGATATCCCCTTATACAGGAGAAGTTTATTTACCATCGGTACGGGACCCGGAGACATGAACTCGAGACATTGTGCTAGTCCTACCATTCAAGTCTGTCTATGCTTCCACAGAAAAGGGATAAATACCCTCTCAGAGCGCAATACTGATACGCAAGCAAACATTCAGTAGCTGAGAGTCTGAGCACCACAGTCAAGGCTATGACAGAGATAAAATAGCGATTTAATGTCATCCTCTAACAGTTTTGTGAGAAATACCTGGAAAATACAGTGAAACACTTTTAGAACCTTTTGGCTCACAAAGTTTCAGGTAAATATTGGTGTGTATTATGGTCATTATAGCGTTTCCAAGGCAGATTAGTCTTAATCATTCCTTTAAAAAGTCGGAATATTCATATTTTTCAATGGCAAAAATGGTTTAAGCTGGTTTTATATGACACAATGAAGATGGAAGATTCAGATCTCTGCTGAAGACATTTTAGTAGATAAAAAATGCAATCATAATAATTTAATAGCACTTTCAATTAGACTGTGTTTCATCTTATAGCTACTGATAGAAATTTCAGCATAAGCGAGTGTCTTGTCTGTAGCTATAGTATACGTACAGTACGCCTGAGTATTTGAGCGCTGAGCGAGTCGAGGCTCTCATTAGCGCTGCAAACAGGAAGTGAAGAGCAGTAAATACCTCTGAAGTACAGTGTGAGCGGTGATTAGGCCCAGCAACAAAGGACTAAATGTTCAACAGACGTGCGCTCAAATAGAGAAGAGGAGGACTTCAAAAAAAACACAGAGAAAAACATCACAGAGAGGCAGAATGGGCTGCTTTGGATCAATGCGAGGAAGATTATCAAAAGAGCTGAATAATGGACAACAAATATGTGAAACAGGGCTGGCCGATATCATCGCAAGAAAAATGAATTAGATTTTCAATCCTCTTCTATTTTTCACATTAAAAACTAGGCTAAGAAATAAAGCTTTGACTGCTTTGATTCATGAGTGGGACATAGACAAGAAGACAGAAGGCATTTTAGTGTTGGCTAGTTTTATGTTTTATACGGGACAGGGGCATAAAATTACTTCAATAATTGCAGAGTTT
Source organism: Gobius niger (assembly GCF_951799975.1). NCBI lineage: Eukaryota > Metazoa > Chordata > Actinopteri > Gobiiformes > Gobiidae > Gobius > Gobius niger. The sequence continues at coordinate 11,086,138 of NC_136855.1, read as the reverse complement.
GCAATTTGCTGCGATCATTCAGATTACAAGGAACCTCCTGTGAATAGAAATGGTACAGTATACTCACTGTCAGGGAAATATCAACTGTCATCTGAGTTTTATTATGTGGTTGTATCACAGCTCTCTCCTCTCTCAGTATCGCCCTCCTCTCTCTCCATCTCGGCTTCTGTTTCCATTTCTTTTTTATGGCTTCCATCAAACACAAAAAACATGTACATTATTAATGACTCCCCATTGATCCTGCGCTGGAGCCAACTGTTGCTGTCTGTTCTTTATGAGGCAGAACAGGAGCGGCCGGAGAATCACTGCCAGGAGGGACTTTTATCATGGCCATTGTTTTTGCTTTGGCAAAGTATTTCAAACAAGAACATTGTTGCGCCGCACAAAGCTGAAACGCATAATCTGGCCACTTTGCCGTCCCAAGAGTCATGAGATTAATTCCCAGTTCTGACAGTTTGCTGAATGCCTCTCCCCACTCCTGAGCCTGCAGCCCAAAAAATAAATACAGTCTTCCAAGGAAATTGCATAGGAAGTAAGCAAGAGCTCAAAATCTTTGATGATGCATAAGCCTCTCACCAACTGCTTTTCCCGTCTGTCAAAACCGCTTTACAGTTTGACACATTATTCTCTCTGCTCAGACTCAGAGGCGGAAAATTGTTCTTTCACAGCTGCCCTGGGACAGATTGGCAGAGACATGGCTGCAAATGTACGTCTGATAGTGCCTTGCACAAGGGCACAAAGACACCATAAACTTGTACAATTTGGGATCAAACTGGCTTGACAAGGTTTCTTAGATCAGAGGCGGAAAAAAATGGTGGGGGAGAGGGTTGTTGGAATGTAAGCCAGATGGCAAAGCGTAGGTCGCTTTGTGATCGTTAGCCCCGCCTCCAGTCTCGATTTGGAAATTGCGTCCTTCCACCACAATTCCAGACTGTCTATAAATGTATTTAAAAATACATAAATAAAGTCAGTCTGGCTTTATGCCAGGCTAACTCCGCCCTGCCCACTTTGGCCTCTTTGTGTGCACTGCGGATCAGCAGTGCACACGTATTGATACTTCTGGTAGAACGCGAAGTCTGTTCACTAAGTGGAGAACGAGGGAAAATGTTTGCCGCTAGGATAAAATGCACAGTGGCTCTGGCCGAGTCCTATGCGTCTGTCGTGGTCGGAGGTCGCTGTTGTGTCCGTTGAGCACTCCGTACGCCATCGAAGCGCACCCTGGTGCCCCCCGCGTTCATTTGCACCAACAAGTCGACACTGCACTGTTTCTCCAGACTAACTAACACACGTGAAGGGGCGGGTATACAAATCATGGTGGTACCCACGGGAACCTCCGGGATAAGGTAGGTACTACTAACACAATACAATCTGCAGAATTAGATCTACAAAGTACCAAAATTCAATATGTCTTGCCCTAAGAGAATACTTCAATAAGAGAATACTACAAAGTCTCTCCAGAAACTCATTATTCTGCGCTGTTTGACCAAAAGAAAGCACCACAAAAAAAGGTCACACACTCTAATATTTTGTTGGTCGCAATTAGCTTCTTTTTTTTTTACAGCACACACTCGCTGTGGCATTGTTTCAATAAGCTTCTGCAACGTAAAAGATCCAGTGGTGACGATGGGAGAGTGTGACCATGGCGCAAAGCCTTCTGAATTCAATTAAATTCCATTCAATTCAAAAGATTTATTATCAAATCTCATCAGAATCAAAATATTCATTTCAATCAAGTCTCCAGCACATCCCAAAGATCTTAACCCCTCTACAGGGTTAAGATCTGCACTCTGTGGTGACCAATCCATCTTATGCTCCCTGAACCACTCTTTCACAATATGAATCCTGAAGAAACAATCCTTTGATGGAATAACCTGGTCATTCAGGATGTTCAGGTTCAGCTGATCTCATTCTTTGGGCTCATAACGTTGCCGAACTAAGAACAACTGCAGCAGCCCCAGATCAGAACAGTTAGTCAAATCTATGCAACTGTTCTTTTTATATACTTCAGATGAACGTGCAATTCAAAGCTGTTAATCAGTGGTGTGAGAGGTTTTAAAGCTGGCACTGAATGATGCAGAAATCTTTGTGAGGATATGGTTTCTTCTGCACTTGAGTGACGCGCTGCAATCAGTGGCCGTGATGGGATAGTCCTCAAATCCTAACGTTCCTGCATTGAAGAAGAAAGTCGGCGTGTCTGGCGAACACTTCCTCAGCTCAACCAACGTTATGTAACACAGCTAATCTCCTCATCTAAATGTCAACTTTCCCCAAAGAATGCCAGAGTTTTACCGTCAGCCTGAGTTATCTCGCTCCCGCGCAGGTATCTCTGCATCGACATGAGGGTCACGTCTCCCCCTGTGCGTCACTTTTCATAAACACAAGATCAACAAAGTCCAACAGTCACAAAAAAAATACAGATCCTAATCTGGAGTGCGTGATTCAGGGGAGCGGTCCCGAGCCCCAGTCTGCACGACAGAGACGGCAGAGATGGAGAGATAGAGCCGGCTGAAAGCATTTGAGAAATATGACTGTATACAGCGGTATGACGGGATAAAGATGAAATGTATGGGAGAGCTCTGACTTGAGATAAACAATAGACAAAAGACAGGCCAAGCAATTCAGCTAAATACAAGATGGCACTTAAAGAGCAGCTGTAGTTATACTGAAAGCTGATCCATTATTTCTTTTTTTTGCAATTTATGAGAATTTGTTCACAAAATTAAAGTTTAGGAATAGTGTATCTTGTTATAGTGAAAACCATTTGTCACCGATGCATTTGAAAATGTAACACACTGAGTGCCGCGCTGGTTTTGGTATTTAGCTGTTGAGCGCCGACAATCCAGACCATTTTTCATGATGTTTGTAGCACCACAGTGTATTCTATGTTATAGCCATGGACACAATGCTATGGCTCGTTTGAAAGGTGAGACTCTGAGCTCTCCGTAGGTGAAAACAGTTTAATTCTACACCTCGGTTCCGGTGATATCTAAGCTAAACAGAGGCAAGTTTTGATCAGAATCAAAGATTTTTTTCTAGAACCGGAGATAATGCGTCTTTTATGAAACACTCTCCTTTCTGATTAACTCCGCTCTCCTCTACAGGCACTAACGTCATGGGAGGAGGCAAATGCCTAAATATCTCAGTTTCAACGACAACATTGTTGACACATTTTGAAAGACACCACGTCTTGCCGCAGATCGATCACTTTTTATCGCGTGTGGATTTAAACAGCCTGTTCTCGGATTGAAGACTTTAACAAGATGTTTCTCAGCCGAACGATTTTAACCATTTAAAAACTCTTCCATCGGAAGTCGCTCTGCTTTGTCAAAAGCGCTCCACAGGGCGAGACAGAAGTGTCGGCTCTACAGCTTCGAAGCCCAACACCACGCCCCCTCGGACTAAAAAAAGAAAAGAAAAGAAACATGAAATGTCCAGGTGTGACTTTTCACAAGTTTTTGATCGTCATTTATTTCAGTTCTGTTCATCACAGAGCTACCAAAATCACACATACGGTATGAGTGTCTAGTTTCGTACACGCAAAAACTATTTTTTCCGTTTTTGGCACTCAACGTGGTAAGAGCTTCATACGTCACTGAACACATTTCAGGTCATACAGTTTTGCAATATTCAACATAGTAATTGCATATTTTATATGTTCCTTACTTACAGCAGCTCTAAATGTCACTTAATGTTACAGTAGTTGATGCAAACCCAATGAATCACATCCGTTAAAAAAAGTGCAAAGGGCAGAATTACAACCTCACTTCAAAATGTTCACACGCTCACTTTAAAGGCACATTATTAAACTTTTTATGTGAAAAACATATATTGATTTATATTGCTTGTTTCACCGTTTAGTGACCCAGCCATGAGTGGTTTGCATGGCGCCTTTACTTTCCATCACTCTGGCTCCAGAATCAATTGTGTTTAGAGTTTCTGGTAGGTTTTCACTGCTGACGGACCCTCTCTCCAGAAAACCTACAAAACAACTGATCCTTGAGCGTTGTAGAGACTACTGAGATAGAAAGTAAACCATGTTAACCACCCGTACAGCCAATAGGTCGCTAAAAGGTCAATTACGCACAAATATATATATATTTTCACATAAAAAGCTCCATAATACACCTTTAATTCCAACACAATGTACTTTTATGACAACAATCTGTTTCCTATTTGTGAAACTCTGATGCCTCAGGTCACCCTTCACAGACACGGGCACAAAGCGCTTTTACATGGGACAATATGAATTCACTGGGCGGTGGTAAACGACCTTAGCAGCCACAGCTGCCCTGGAGTTGACTGATGGAAGTAGTGCTCTCAATCCACCACCAGCCACCCACTCTCACATACGCTCTAATGTCCATGTTCTTTGTGGTAGGGGAAACCAGAGCACTCGGAGGAAACCTACGCAGACAGGGAGAACATGCCAACTCCTCAGAGATCGAACCCGAGACCCTGTTCCCTGGTCATTTCACATTACTATACTCAGCAATATAACAATTTATGTCATTATGTGATTTGATTTACAATAAAATAAAAAAACATCAGTAGTATCCTTATTTGACCATCGGTATCAGTCCAAGTGATATGAACTAAATAGAAGCGCAGTAATTATGAAATGTTATTATGCAACTGAGATTTATTATTTTATTCATTTTTTTAGATTGCTTGAAAAGAGTTCATGGAAAACTTTTTAACTATTCTCAAACGCAAAGGCTTCAAAGTGAAGGCAATTCACATCATTTATAACTTGCAGCAACAGGCCATAAAACATGAACGCCCATTTGCAACCGTGGACCGAACCATAAAGCGGTTGATGCTGTGAGATCATCGGGTCTGAACCGCAGCCACATGTCCTCATTAAAACTCATCAAAAGAGCGGCTCTGCTAATAACAGGCTGAAGAGACACACCCAGATCATCCCTGCAGCATCTCGGGACCTGTTGAGCCGACTCTGCAGGGCACACACAGCATCGAAACATGGGCCGCGGTGAGGAGTTTATCAAACAGTGGACTCGTCTGTTGTCCTTTGGATGCTACATAAACAAACGTCACAGCAGGAATCAATCCCAGCAATACTTTTGCTTTAGTTCTTAATATATCTTGCCAATTAGAGTAGAACATCGAATTGAGTTTATTTTTGTGATGTAAGATGCTAGTTTATGTCAGCAGTGCCCTGGCAGGTGACAGAGCTGAAACATACAGCAACACAAATACAAATAGTGACATCAGCTAAATAATAAAAGTGAGTCTCTCTTATTGTACCAGGCAGAGGCCGGTTCACAGGAAAGCTCGTCTCATTGGTCAGAGTTACGGAACTGCAGATTCTGATTGGTGTCTGAGATCAGCAAAGGGAGGGACTTCAGAAAAAAATCAAATTGTTTAAAATTACTTAAGATACATCAATTGCAGGCTGAGGCAGCCAATTATACGCAATCTATTATATTTGTAAAACATCTAAACTCGCAGACCATCACTTCAAAGGATCTATATCATGCTATTTTAGCCATTCCAAAGTTAAGTATAGGCATTTATATGATATATTGTACCTCTACCATTATCGAGCACTCATTTTTGTGTTATGTTCTCTGGAGGTATTTTTCAAACCTGGAAGACACAACGCTTCGATTCAGTTAACTCCGCCCCCTCTCTCCGCACATACAACTTTACCGTAATATAAATAAACAGCTTCATAAATGGCTAACACACACAAGCTAACACGCGTTTGGATTGACTCACCGCTCTGGTCCATCGCTGTTTACATTATGGGACTCACGTTGGTTATAAAAGTTAATCCACTTTGATTCTGGCGAAGATTCACCAAACATCCATCAGAGACAGTCACAGAAAAACAATATTTTGGTGATAGTCGCTGAATCCAAGAGAAAAAAACAACTTCGAGTGGCCTCTTCTTGAAAAAGGTTGAATAAACTCCCGTTCTCCTTCCTTTTCTCCGTCCGTGACATTATCGTTAGGTAAGAATAAAGAACAGGTGTGTCCAGTTATAACGAGCTCCATCTTCACAGCTGCAGCGCAAACATGACTGATCTGTTCAGACTCAGGGGATGTGTTTGTTTTGGCCTCAGCTGACCTGGAAGCACCTCGGGCACATCCTTTTTATTTTATTTTTTTCTCTTTGCATCTCTCTTACGACAGAAATAATGAAAAAGCTGTTTTACAAATTAAAATCAGGCTGCAAGACATTGCTTTACAGACGTCGAGCACTTCCGTTCCGTTGTTACGACACAACTGAACACTCAGTCGTTCACCAGGAGAGGGATGCGCAGCTGCTCAGAGAGCAGGATTCAGGACGATTGCGGAGAGCTGCGTGAATGAAGCCACAAACCACTCTGGGGGTGTTTTTGATAAGGAAATAGCATAACAACATGGCTAAAAGCTCTAAAAAGTCGATTTTGCATGATATAGGACCTTTAATGAAATCCTGCTTCCGGGTCCAAACTGTTGAGAGCTCCATATACAACACCAAAAACTGTTTTACACCTACTTAGAATAATATATCTCATTTCGCCAGGTAAAATGAAGATTTTTTTAATTTTTAAAATAAACCGTCATTGTGTAAGGAAAAAAATAATTTGATAATTAATGTAAAAAAATCTTCAGTGAAAGTTCTTGAGTCATCCTCTGTACTCTGTAGTTAAAGTGTAGAACGTCGGTGTCGCTGACGAAGCCTTTTGGATGAAGAGGCGAAACATTCTACACTTCAACTACAGAGAAGATGACTCAAGGACCTTCATTGAAGATGGACAAGTAGAGTAAATGTCATATTTCTTTGCGTTCAAATGTTTAAAAAGGTTACAATCAGTTAAATCCCATTATAGTGAATAGAACTAAAGCTCAGTTGGGCCCGGAAGTGGAGCCATGACATCCTCACAAACATATAGAGGAGGGGCAAAGCTGCTATATTTGAATTAACAAAATAATCAAAAGTGAGTAAGTTATTCTTATCTAAAACATTGCAATGGTGAAATAAGAGCAGCTTCTTATTTTCTTCAAAAGTGTTTCTGTTGGGTTGATTGTTGTGCCAGCTGCAAGTGACCATGGAGTCACATGTGTGCGGCGTACAGAGAGTGATGAAAAATGTCTCAAATTTACACCATTAAAATGAACAATTTTAGCAGGGCTCACTAAATCCTCAGCATTTTACTTACATGGAAGAGTTGGCTCTTTAAAGGTTATATCTGTGCAGATCATAGCCGTAAATATAATGTATCAACCGCTAAGGTCAGGATGGAGAACAAGGATACGGTTAAAGTGATTACATTTGGCTTGTATGTTGGTGTTTGTGAGTTTGTAATAATGAGAGAACATGCTCTTCCTTTTCTGATTCAGAGGAAAGTGGGCTGCGGTGAGGGCAGTGGTTAATCAGGATTAGCAGAGGGACATTCAAATCATGATGTGTTTCTAAGATCAGAGCATAAGTGGCCTCACAGGGCGGCACAAATATTATTGATTAACAAACAGAACAAGGAGTAATGACAGATATTAACTACAATATAGACTGATGCATTCTTCAAACGCTTTCATGTCTTTGGAAACTGGGAAGGCAAAAAGGAACAAAAAAAAAGGAACACGTAAAGCTTCTCTTTCGCTCACAAGGTCAAATGTTTTTACGGTTATCTCAAACACACCTTGAGATCGAGACTTAATCCCCAGATACCAAATTATTCCATGAAATATTGAAGGTCAATTCTGGAAAAAAAGAGATCTTCTGCTCTCAATGAGAAGAGCCACACTCTTGTCTCAGGGAGCGTCAGAAATCCCAAGTTTATATTTCAACCTTGAGGAGACAAAGACAGGATTGTACAATTATCTGTTTTAGTGGAATGTGCTTGTCCTCTCTGTTGCTGTAGCCTCCCTTCCCCGAAGTTCAAAGACAAGTAGGTTTTAGGTGAAATTTCCTCGACTGAATTATATATGAGTGAATAAGAAAAGCATAAATGGCTGAAATTTTACAGCCCATGTTGCCATGATGTGAAATGCATGTGATTATTTCTAATAGTTTCATATTCATTCAAGACAAGACTGTACATTGTCCTGTGATTTTCCTGGACTGTGCAGCCATCATGATTAGTGATCTTTTTCTGCTTTCTTTCTTACTCAAGTCAGCGTTCATTTTGACAGCATATTCTAATTTAGTTTGGGTTTGTGCACACGTGTGCGCCGTTTGTGGAAAAAGCGACTCCACCCGAAACTCTTCAGTTCGGGTACTTGTGAATGAAAAAGTTTGTTAAATACGAAGTCGTGACGTTTCTCTTTTTACAGCGGTTTAGCAGCAGCAGCTCGGGGGGTTCTGAGCAGAATAAGCACGTTTTGAATGTCTAACACAGTGGGTCTGTCCCGCGAGCACCTGTCCCGCCGCACACGGCTGCAGAAGCATCCATGAGAGCGGCGAGAGACTTTAGTGATTATTTGAGCACGTGTAATCAGAAACACAGCGGCCCCGTTAAGAAGACCGTTATGGCTGGAGCTTATCGGTCCGGGTGGACCGGCACATGTGGGCCCCGGGGTTCGGTACCCATCCCTACCGATATATCGGTCGATCTCTAATCGATTCAACTGGACTATTTCTTGTTGTCTTGTTGTCTGTGTTGTATCTACCTGGATGATTGAGATCAATCTTTGTTAGACTTTAAATATAATTTGGCGAGTTTTGCCTGGTGACAGTGCAATCTACAACACCTGTGCACTGGAGTATGTCACCACCAGTCTACCGTTTAATGGACTTAACAGCTTTGGCCCTTTGAAGAAGAGAATTGGATGCTTCTCGAAATATCGGAGCAACTATGTAAAAAAGAAGAAGCCCAGTTGAATAGATTTAGCTTTCTGTATTATATAGGGCTGGGCACCGTTACGTTACAGCACTTTAAAGATACTTGGTTTTCGATACCGATACCTGTAAATATCTGTGGTCCAGAACCAATAAACAGAACAATAATGTGTGGAAGATCTGCAAATCTACAATATCGGGTTTATCTCCAATGTCAAGAAATCTGTGAAAAATGGGGAAAATTGGGAGAAGCAAAATAAAGAAAAAATTGTGTGAAAAAAAAAAATTCGGGCAAAAATAGGGAAAAATACATGCTGATTCCTGGACTTTGACAATGCTTTTATACATAGCTCAAACAAAAACAAAAGCTCTCCTCCAGCAACGTTTAACATAACAAAAATCTCCCATTGTCTCATCCAAACTCCAAAACTAGGAGCTGCTTCTGAGAAAAAAAAGTACAATTTCGATTAATTGCCCAGCCCTATCAAAGAATTAAGTCAACGAAATGAACACTGACTCAAGTGCACCACTAAACGAAATAGCCAATTTATCCCCGGCGCGGCACGCTGCATGTGGCGTGCCGGCTGCCGCTATCCTCATATTGTATCTCAATGTTTATGTTGTCTCATTGCGTCGTGCTGCTTTGCCGGTTCCTTCAGCACAAATGAAATTAAGCCGGAGATCGCTGAAGCGTCTCCAATTAGATCTGGAGAAGGAGGCGGCGTGCACCAGTTTCTGCGGCGTCTCCAGACCTCCCTCTCCTCAGACATGATGAGAGGCGAGCCAATGCAACCGCTGTCAGGACAAATTACAGCCCGAAAAACACAGAGAGGCCCCCCTCCTCCGCCTCCTATACGCTCTCCATTCACCACTGAGAGGGAGAGATGTGCAGTAATGGGCCAAGAGTATCTTTCTCCAACCGCAGCTATAAAATGTAGGTGATGGTTCAATAAAATGCATTAGGAATTAGGGCTGTGCTCAGTAATATCGTATCAGAAATATCGCTATGGTGTACGTGACAATATGTATATATCGTATCGAGTCACCTGCGTGATATGCAAATATGTTTGTCTGACCATAGCCTTTAGTCAGAATGTATCACATGCTTATAACAACTTCAATGCTGGGGCGGATCTAGAAAAAAATCACGGGGTGGCAATAAAATAGCAGCATTGTCCATAATATAAGTAGGAGGGTTTCTTACTCAGGTAAAATGCAAACTTTTGTTAAAAAAAAAAATAATAATAAAAAATCATCATCTTGGGAGCCCCAGGAGTTTGCACCTGGCTCCTTATTCAGCTATACAGTTATAAGTACTAGCTGAGAGTGAGCCTCTGTAGCACCCAGGTAGCTTCTATAGAGCAGATATGAGACATCACATTGGTTATACAGACCAAAAAACTATTAAATGAATCAGGCTTTGAAGATCTGAATAGCAACTAGTCCTTGAATCAATGCATTTATAAAGTACCAGGTTGATGGCTACACTAGAATTTAGACAGTTCCAGACAAGGACAAAACCTGACTGAAATCAATGGGATGGCAGCTGGCGCCCCTCTAGATCCGCCCCTGCTCCAATGAAAGCCGTTAATATGTTTTGTATTATGGACACTCTATCGCAGACCACTTGAACTCTGTATCGGAATACGTATCGTGAAGTTGTTGGTAATACCCAGTAGGGCGGCACAATATATCGCAAAAAAATATCGTGATATCAGTTGGTGCAACATCTGTATCGCAAAAAGCCACAATATATCGCAACATTACTGAAGTCTTCATCTGACTGAGATCGACAGTTTTTTTGCAAACTCAAGTTCACTTTCGAGAGGCATTTCTGAATTTAGTTCAATTTTTTTTTTTTCGGTTTTGGTGTAGTGTTTAAAGTCTTCTTTTGACAGAAATATGAAATATCGCAATAATATCACAATATTGCACAGCCATATCGCATTGTTGCATTTGTTTGTCTTATTTTGATGAAGGGAAAGTCATATCACGTCCTAAAGATTCAAGGTCTGGACTCTGCAGTATAAAAATGATGTCCCATGCTATTTTCTCCTCGAGCTTCCTCTAGGCCAGGGGGTCCAAAACGTTCCAGAGCCCAAAATTATCACACATATAACACAGGACTCCCACAATCAAAAAGATAGTTGACACTTACAGAAACATCAAGCAGTAAAACACTTGAAGGTGGGTTGAATTATGTGTATTTAAAGAGTTGACTTTGCTATTTCACCTCAATTTATATACTGTTTGGAACAACTAATGACATATTTCAAAATCATCCTGGGACCTTGCCCTCCCCAGTTTGGGAACCACTGCTCTCGGCCCCTTGTTTTCAGGCAGCTTTAACTTCCGCGTCCTTCCACTCATAAAATCCACGTCCCACCACTGTACATGCAAAACCTCAACTTTTACTATGTATCCGACTTTATCTCCGAAACAACCCTCTGTTGAAGCCCTGCTAATTCTTTGCCATGTCCATGATTTTCACTGAAATGACTTGGGCGCCGTCTCCTCAGCTTCATGCCAAAGAACCTTCCTGACAGGATGAGCTCAGCCCACAGCAGCAGATGCCCTGGCTTTTAAACAGCGCAGGAGCATGTGTGTCGTACGCTGTAATTGTGTTGATTTATGGAAATTAACATGTGCGCGCACCAGAGCCCGTCTGTCTCGAGTGAGGGACACCGCTGCATGCCTTAAAAGGTCATACTAATCATCTCTGTGACTGTTTTCTTTAGTTAATGCATCTGCAGTTGAAGACGTCCCATAATGTACGCTGCTATGTTTTGCTTTTCACATTCAGGGTCGGGTCAAGACAGTCATCAGAGCCTGCATTCATAAATCAACTGTACAGGACCAACGCAAAGAGTGCACATGATCAACACTGGTCATGAGGCGTAGTGCGGAAGGCTTATCTGCATCACAATCAATCATCATCCGATCATCACCCAGGACATTTAAAGAGGGGGTTTAATGCAAAATTTTGTTTTTTGGGCTTTTTGCCATGTGTGTCTCTCATCAAAAACATACTTGGGGGTCGTTGCTCATGTGCAAAAGTGGATCAGCAGCCGAGTCATTTAAGAGTTTTACTCCCACAGGAATTTCCTCATTTACATATCAAATTTAGGGCCCTAATACTGTAATATGTGCATTTTCAAGCGCCACATTTTGCTGTATGCTCGTTTCCAGCTTGCACACGTCTTTGAATCTTCCCCAGTGACTATTCTTAGCAACTTAAAGTGTTAGTCTGGAAGTGTAAATGTATTACAAATTTTATAAAGTGTGCAATATCTACCACCTGGTCTTGTATTTTGATGTAAAGTAAGTAATAATATATACACCGGTATATTATTTTTTGCAACGTCCCTCCTTCGTGGACTTCGGTGACTAATTAGAGTCTAGTATCCTCCCATGTTGACCAATGAGACAAGCTTTTCTTGTGAACCTGGCTCAGGTCCAATCAGGTCCAATCAGGAGGGAGGGGGAGGAGCTTGATCGTTTAATTTTGAAAATTCTGTTCCTGCTCTGCAAACTAAGAAGGGCTTACGCAGTCTGAGTCACATTGATTAATGAATCATTACTGAACCAGGCTACAGGTAAACACGTCATCTCCTCAAGGCACCTCTTTCAGGACTCTATGTTTTCACATGAGTTTCAGTTCTGACCTGAAAGCAAGTTTCACAGCGTGGAGTGGACTGACATCTGTGCTCCCTGCCCACACTGAGCAGAGTCCATTATTTACTATTTATTCATATTATATCTGGTGGCAAAAAGGTGCTGCAGAAACTTTCTGGTTAAAGATGGGAGGATTTTTATTTTTTTCACTTTCAAATATCACTCTATCTCTCCTCACGTTGCAAACTTACAGACTATCACTTTAAAGAAGCTGCTGCTGTTCCCATAAAGCTCCTCCTGAGGTCCTACGTGTCTAAGAAATGCTTTCCTCACTGCTAAGCTTAATCCTTTCACCGCAATGTGAAAACACCAGCCATAGCCTCACATGCCACACACTCTCTTTACTCTAACAGCTGCAGCAGAGGACGGAGGTGGGAGGGGCTTATGGTGAGAGCGTTTCAAAATCAGGAAGTGAAGCTGAGGGATATTTTGCTTCAGCTGTTTTAGATCTATATTCCAACCAACAAAGTATAAGATAGTAGTAAAGACGTGCTTGAGATTTTTACTAAATACCTGCAAAAAGTTTAATACCCCCCCTTGAGGCCTTACCCTCCAATTCCTCGCCTGCTTCCCAGCTGCGACCCCTCCGCCTCATCTCCACCTGGCTTCACCTCTGCTCCGCCTCAGTGCTCATCGTTCTCTGCTCAACTCTGGCCTCATCCTCTTCCCAACCAGTGTCCACACACGGGGGAGAATACATCTGCTATATCATTGTGCTCATGCTTATACTCAAGGTCTTTTTGCGAAAAAAGTTAAATGTACAACAAACCTTTCAAAGAACTTGTACTTATATCCTTTTCTTCTATCTTTGAATGTTTGTATTTCAAAGTACGACTCTACGATTCTCCCCTGAGGCAATAAGAGCTTCCCATCTTCTTTCTAAAATGTGTAAATGTCGCACTCAAGGTCAAGGAGGACTTGTTCAAGAAACCACAAACACACATTTACGCCTAATTTTGCCACAATCTAATAAGCCGTTTACTCGCTGTCGGTTCCAAGTAAAAATAATGTTTTTTTCCGCGAGGAAGGGAACAATCTGGCAAACAATTAAGCTTAATAATGGTGCTGTATGAGGCAGATTCTTTGCCTGGACTCCAAAAGCACGTTCTTTTTATAGTCCACAGCTCTAAAACCTAAAAGAAAAAAATCCCTCTCTTGTATGACCATTAAGCTACAGTAAACTTCCTGACTTCTTGTTTGTAGCTGGTGGGAGTGGAGCCTTTTATTATTCCCAGTGCATCCCCCGGGCTCCGCTCCTCAGCATTTTCAAACTCTCCTCTTAGCACTTTACAGTCGCTGCGATAACACGGGGAGGTGCTTCATTAACGGCGCCAAAACACCGGCCCCTGAGCTTCCACCGCGAGACGGGGGGAGACAGCGGCGGCAATTTACGAGACGCCGGGCGAGGAGCGGCGGCGCGATAGCGTTGTCAGGCGAAGTGTAGGTGAGATGTGTTCTGAAGCTCGTGTGTGTGAACGGATTCGGGGGGAAAATGTGTGATTTCAATTGTACGGGCAAGTTTTGGGTGGCTGCGATTTACGAGTTGTGTTTTCAAATTGAGATTCAAAGTTCAAAGGGCAGATTTCAAATATTCCCAAGAGCATTGCTGAAGTAGAACTGCCGAACTACCGCAAGAACCACATGCATTTCAGAATATCACTATAGAAGAGGTCTAAACTCATCAAGTCCAAATATCATCCACAGAAGACTAAATGCAAGACGCTCATACAGTTTACAGTTACAATATGGATTTGATTGCAATCAAGCTTATAGTACATGTAGCCCAGGGGTGTCAACCATGCGGCCCGCGGGCTGGATCTGGCCTGTCTTGTAGAGCATAAATTCCATGTAAAGAGTATGTAAAAAAAAAAAAAAAAAAAAAGTAAGTCTCCAGCCCATTCCTGTGAGGAGTTATGACTTTTTAAAGAATAACCAGAATGCTCATTCCAGCCACTAGAGGGCAGCTTAAATTTAAAAAAAAAAAAAAAAAAAAAGGAAAGAATTCCACACGTGTCCAGCAGAGGGCACTGACATAAAAAGAGATCAGGATATAAACAACACATTATAGCCACGTGGTAAACAGCTTCCCAGTGTGGGGTCAATGAATACTAATTGTTATTGATGAGGCTACAGTCAAGTTGGGGCTTTGACCAAATCACAGCTCATTATTAATATTCATTTATTGTAAAAAATGTTCTCTCTCACAGTATAGTATTTTCCTGTTTACATTGTGTGTGGCCCACGACCCACCGTGGGAGCTGAATTTCGGCCCACGACCCAAAATGAGTTTGACACCCCTGAAAAAGCCCTATAGTCCAAAACATGGGTGTTCAGACTCTTTTTCATTGGAGGCTGAGTATTTAAGTGTATACCACCATAAAACCACCCTTTTATTTAGGCTTGGAAGCTTAAAAAAGCTCCTTCTCACTGCACTAAAATGTAAGGTATTGAGATTCTAATCATCTAGATTAAAATGATAAACTTTATAAGTAAAAAGCACCATCTCTGGCAATGTGTGCCAACTTAGCAAAAGTGGGCCATATTTGGTCCCTGGGCCACACTTTGGGCAACACAGATACAAAAATACAACAACTTTATCAAATTGTGCAATAGCCGGTTTGCTTCACTGTGTAATAAAGAACTCCTTAAAGTGAAATCTTTTCCAAATCCCATAGATTTTGTATAATTGGGCGCTTAGGCCTGGAATTTGACAGAACGTAAGTAATATTAAATAATTCATTTTTTTCTAAAGTCCCTCCCTTTGCTGATCTCGGCAACTAGTCAGAAATTCCGATGCCACAACGTTGACCAATGAGACGAGGAGGAGAAGGAGGAAAGGTGAAGGACGCTCAAGCTTTCACTTTTGAAATCTCTTTTGCTCTCTCCTCATTTTGTAGCGGTGGCTTTCAGGTCTAATCACTGTCACTTAGCTTTGCCTGATCTTTTTTCTCTCACACAATTTGAAGCTTCAAAAGGCAAGTTTTTATGTCTTTGTATCAGTGATCCACATCCTGAGCGACTCTGTCTGACCCAATGAAGCTTCTGCTGCCGTTTTAAACAAGAACAGAGGTTGAATGATAGAAAAATAAATTGGAATCCAATGGAAATTCCAGTTTGAACAAGCGCTTAAAGGGCTGCAAGAGCTCTTTTGCATTATTTATTTGGACATTTATTTATTTTCAAGAGGATTTATCTTCAGAAACATTGCAATTGGAAGATGATGATGCTTGTGTTTTGCTTTCTCCGTGTTTTGAAGAGGGACAGCGATTAAACGGGGAGATGGACGCTGAAGAGCAAGAGCTGCCAGGAAACCCGAGGCCGAGAGCAAGACCAAAGACGAGACTCATGGAGAGAAAGAGGGGGTGAGTTTAGTGTCAGAGCAGGGGCGGCGGCGGCGGATAGGGCTAGATAAAGGCGGGAGCGATTCACTCTGGTGACCCCTGAGCGGAAACAGCTGAAATGAGAAGAAAATAAATGTGGTCTTAATTGGTCCCAATGCTGCTGCGATGGGTCACGAGGGTGCACTTATTTCGCAACCGCTGAACCAGAGACAAAGACAATTTGCACGTTTGATTTCGCTGATAAGGGACCAATTATCTGCCGCGTTAAGAAAGTCATATTTGGGGCTCGACTTAAAGGGGAAAAAATGAAGAAAAAAAAACATCTCATTTGAGAGAAGAGACGGACAGCTGAAGTAAATTAAGATTCTCGTGCGTTTCAAAACATATTTGTATGTCTATGTAAAAGAAGTTGTAATACAAAACAATAAATTGGAGTGTAACTAACCAACATAAGAAGTCTTGGCTGCACTGTTGTTGGCAGGGGGTTCATTCAGCTTTTTGACCTCAGGCGAAGCAACATGAGGCTCATCCACTTGAGACTGCGTGATATGGCTCCATCTCAACTTTGGATTCTTTTTTTCCCATTAATAACAAAGAAACAGAGCTTGTACTATTATGATTCATGACAGGGAAGACATGTTTCAAATAAGACTTAGCTCAAACAATAAATGGAGGCTTTCCACTAGGGATGCACCCATTTGATACTGGTATCGGATATCGGAGCCGATACTCGTTTTGTCTGTCACCATTTTAAAACACACAACTTTTACCAACTCAATCTCAGTGTATATGGACAACTTCAAGCTCAAAATCTAGAGAATTCAGTCGTTTCAACCTCCACAAACAGACCTTTGATCGTAGCAGAAGCTAATCAAGCCTGGGACATGTTACAACCCCAGGCCTCCAGGCTCCCTCCTTTTTGTATAAGCTTTGTGTGTGGCTTAAACTTGCATTTTTCCCACCATGTAAATTGGTGTGGTCCTGTGAGTGGATTGCCTTGGGAGTCCTGGCTGTTGGTCGGGTCCGTTGCTCTGATGCTGGTCGGTTGGTGGGGCAGTTCTACACCTGGGGGAACCTGGGAAAGTCACCTGTGCCAGCTACTCCTATAAAAGGACCTCACTTGTGATCATTCTGGCTGCTGGCCTTTGTGGCCTGTATGCCATTCGTTCTGTGTCTCTTCGATGTTACCCTTTTTGCACTCCTTTTGGTAAATTACAACTTTATTTACCCATTGTACATCTTGGTTTTTGTTACTTCCCTTACCCTAGGGTTGTAGCAGGACACAAACTATGATTGGATCACCTAAAGTGGCCCAATAAGATAAAATAGCCACTGCTGGAGTGGATAAATGTTTGCATTGTAGTTTATGAAATGCGGTTAGAGAATAACTGATATATTGGTAATGCACAAGTTGTAATGATCAGATCACTTAATGTGCGTTGTTTATATGTTATAACCTGAAGCCTGTCATATACCCAAGGATGTAGAAAAGTCCTTGGATCCTTGTTTAATGTTTTTCTATTAGTTCATTATTGATGATTGATCTGTAACATTGTGTTTGCAAGAAAAAAGAAAAGACTTAATTGATCTGACAACGGAGAAAAGAGGACCATTCACTTTTTTTTTGCCACTCAAAACAGCCGCTTTTAAGAAAGTCTCTCAGTTTCGGTTAGTATCAGATTGGCTGGATCAGTGCATCTCTACTTTCCACTCCAGTATCATTTAACACATAAATCTTCCCCAAAATCTCAAACCAGGAGCCGTTACTTCCACTGAAAAAACCCCATGACCACAATTGAGACCTAAACCTTTATTGTGAGCTACTTCTATCCTGGCAGAGGCTGAAGAAAAACATTAAAATCTGAAATATTTGTAGAATGGCCCACTACATTTGAGAGTTATTTCAAGGTAACGACCGTGACAAAGACGAGCACAAAACCAGCAGATAAAAAAAAACTTTCGAGCATTGAGCAAGTCATAACCTGGTCCAGTATTTTTTTTAAGGAAGCCAAACATATTCACCTGCAGTAACCCGCCGGTGCACCGCAATTTAGGCAAACAGACGCCAAATTACATGTTTAACCTGTCCCACTGAGCTCTCCGGTTTGCTTCTCCAGAGCAGAGCGAGCTGTCAACTCTGCAGTAAATCAGACGATCCATCCCACAACATGCAACAGAAACACATAGAAACACCGTGGGGTATACCTAGTATCAACAATACTTTAATAGTCAGTCTTTTCCATCTTCAGTTGGTATTCAGGGATCATTATTGTTGACTTTTGATACTTTTATGCTAAAACAGCCACAGACCAAACACGAATGGTAACTTAAGTTCAACATAAGTTCAACATTCTCCAAATTCAGTTCAGTTTAAGCCTAATTTTGGTCCTGATTTTGTACTTTGTAAGTCTTTCAGTCTGATTTAGACGAATATCATGGGTTTGTTCTCACAACACGCAGCAGTACATTATATGGATGCTGCATTTTGCACATTTATGGATCATTATTGTGTTTGAAATCAACCGAAGAGCTTGACAAAAGGTAACGGGGCCAAATGCAGAGAAAAAACTATTTCCCAACGCTATAGCCAGCAAGCACACAGATTGTCAGGTATGAAATAAATGGAGAATAAATGGAGAAAGCAGAAAGGGTCACAGTATACAAAGGCATAAACGTATAACTATATTTGCTCTGGTTCAAAAATCAATGGCCCTAATCGAGACTTGTTTGTTTGGGGACAGGTTGCTGGGGGTTTCGGTAGCAAGTTATATTTTCTAGATCTGAGAGAGTCTTTCTAGGCTTATTGTACTCTGGATTTAGCCATAAAGAATCTGAGACTTTGCTTTGGGATTGGATTATCAGCTTAAGAGCTAAAGCAAAAAGTGTAGACTAAACATCTTTTGTTAGCACCAAGTAAAATGCTTTGTGCTCGTGATGATTTTGGTGTCTATCATTATCAGCATTTGATTTAAAGATGGGGCACAAAAAAAAATAATCCTTTAGATTGTTGACAAATAACTTATTACAACATTGTGCAGATATAAAAGTTGATTAAGTGTGACATTTAGACTGTTTCAGAGAAGTTTCCTCCCCACACACACACACACACACGCACACACACACTGATGCTCGCTTCTTACCTGGTGGCGCCCAAAGATCCGATGTCCCCGTCTCCGCGCTGCTGGGACTGCTCCTTCCCCGCTCCTCAGCCTCCCCTGTGCCGCTGCGCTGCCTCCTGCGCTCCCGCCGAAAGATCCTCCCTCCCTTCCTTCCCACTAACTGCTGCTGTCGATTGGATGGTAAAAGAAAAAGGACCAGGGTGTTTTTTTTAAAGATCCAGGGAGCGCTGCGCAGTGGGGGCAGACTGAGACGTGGTGATCGGCGCCGCTGAGGACGTGCGTCTGTCTGGGGGGGGAGAGAGCGCGCTGGCAGCCCCGGTGTGTGGAGCAGAGAGGCAGCCGCTGACAGCCACAGGACGCACACACACGAAGTGAAAACACGCCCAGCAGCCAAGCATGCCCTGTCAGACCGGCCTCCTACCGTAACGCTGGGGGAAGTGGCGCAATGAGAAAGTTAAGGCAGGTTTATGGGTGAACAAGGAGGAGAAAAGAGACAGATTTAGGTTTTGAGCGTTTTATCAGAAAGAAGCTTTGCATATTGCTTGTTTTCCCTCCATGAGCGGTTACTCGAAGGTTTGGTTAAACATGTCCTACCAAAGGTATCTCACCCAAACGGTGGCCCAGTGCCATGCTGGGCAATTCTTATTCCTGTAAAGGTTAAGCAGACACACGCATCACAAAAATGAAAGGCGTGCAGGATCTAAAAAAACAACAACAACAACAACAGTGAAATGAGAAGGTAAAAGCTCCGCACAGCTTGTACGCCCCCAATTAATTCCCCAATAAATGTTTTACTTCTTGCACTACGAAAGTGACGTTTGGGGCCTCAAGTCAAGGGCTGACTTGAAACGTCACTTTCGTGGTGAGAGAAATAAAAAATTGTTTGGGAGCATACAATTCTTATTCTTAGCAGCCGAAGGCTAATGGTTCTGTTTTCTCACGGTCAGGTTGATTCACAGTGCCGGGCCCACAGTTTGGTGCTTTGCGGTGCAAGTAAATAATATCCATCCATCCATTTTCTTCCGCTTTATCCGGGGCCGGGTCGCGGGGGCAGCAGTCTCAGCAGAGATGCCCAAACTTCCCGGTCCACACACACCTCCTCCAGCTGTTCTGGGGGGACCCCGAGGCGACACCAGGCCAGCTCGGAGACATAGTCCCACCAGCGTGCCCTGGGTCTTCCACGAGGCCTTGTCCCACTTGGACATGCCTGGAACACCTCCCGCGGGAGGCGACCAGGAGGCATCCGTAACAGATGCCCGAGCCACCTCAGCTGGCTCCTTTCGAGGTGAAGGAGCAGCGACTCTACTCCGAGCTCCTCCTGGGTAACTGAGCTCCTCACCCGATCTTGAAGGGTCTGCCCAGCCACCCTGCGAAGGAAACTAATTTCGGCCACTAATATGTTGGTTTTAAAATAAAACCGCCTAAATGTTCATTATAACACTGTTTATTATCTCAGAATAAAATTGGCAATGGGTTATAAACAAAATAGAAAACAAAATCGTAGTGCTCTAAAGAAGAATAAAAAAATAGGAAAAAGAAGCAGCCAGTGTAGACCATGTGCTCATAAGAGTAGCTTTCACTTTCAGCAGCTAAAACACAGTGCATTTGAGGTTTGTGTTTGGGCTTTTCCTGAACAACATTATGCTTGCACTTGTATGGAAACAAAGCTTTTGAAGCCCGGATTATCACCAGGATTGGATCTCATGTAGGGCCTATGAATCTGCTCTGACATTGTATGGTGGTGCAATGGTTCGTCGCAGCTTGGCAGCCAAACCATTACAAAGCCACGCAGACTCCATCTGTTTTTGGAGGATGTAACTTTGCAGGTCTTGAGTGTCCACAGCCTTCAGTTTAGCGGTAAGTGATGATGAAACAGTGCTCTGCTTGGTGTGTGCGCATACACGAAGAAGGCCTAAAGACTCAAACCGGTACGATCAATACTGTCGTCGATTTTCGCATCGTGCTTGATGCATGTTACACTCCTTGTCTTTATTGAATTAAATGAGTCTTCTTTCATTTCATTTAGTTTTATTGTCATTTCTACCACATGGAAAGGACATGTAGTGAGTCCAAATTGTGTTATTCTCAAACAGCCTGGTTCAAAAAGACAATAGTTCAATCAATCAATCTTTATTTATATAGCGCTTTTCATACATTTCACGTAACACAAAGTGCTTTACAGATTTAAAAACATTCTCTCACACCCACGTTCTCCCACAAATACAAACACATCGTCGCATTCACACTCTCCCCACCACCTCCCCAGAGACACACCACACCACACAAGCACACCACACACACTCAAGGTAAAACAATGGACACAATGGACATAAGGCTGAGGTAAGGCTGAGATAAGGCTGGGTACAGATAGTTCACGATACTACTGACACGAAATATGGGATACCTAGGCTATACAGTAGGGGGTTGCTTCATGTTTAGTTCATTGTAATTTGGAGAGGTAAAAATAGCCTTGTCATTAAGAGTTTTCACAAAGTCCTGCAGTTTTTTTTTCCACCAGTGCTTGTATTTCATAGTAATGCCCTTCCATGCCTGCACCAACTCTTTCCATTGTTACAGCTTTGGGAACGTCACAAACTGCACTTTTTAATGTATAGATGGTGTAAATGTGTAGGAAAAGAGTCCAATAGTTTGGCTGTAATTGGCCTCAGACTGGGTGGCACAGACAGGGAGGATCTTTCTCTCTCTTTCTCTCTCTCGTTCCCTGTCAGTCGTGGTTGATGGTTCAATCCCCTCTGGACTCATGCCTCCCCTCTCTCCCTCCATCTATCACTGTATTTCTCTGCACTGAGACCCAAGAGTCCCGCTGACATTTCTCTGTACAAATGGTCTTTTCTGTCTGTTAGATTGGGCCCACAGCAACTCAGCACGTCACTGTCCATCACCCGGAACGACCCTGGCTTCAAGGAGTGACGCGGCCTGTAATGAAGTCTCAATTTCTCTCATAACGACGTATAATATAAGTGCTAATTGTCCAGCCAAAGGCCAGTTGTGGCAATTTGGATGAAAACTTCTTAAATCTGGTATCCTCCTTGGCTATGTGTGAATGTGGTTGGTTGTGATGCGAGGGCCACAGGGGGTTTCGCTAAGAGGACCAGACCAGTTGCGTTTTCAAGTTTGCGTCTCTAATATAATATGCGTTAAATACAAGAGGGAAACAATAGCAGAAGCCTGACTACTTTGATTAATCTTCTTCTTCAGTGTCAAAAGATCCAATGCTACCTTCATTTTTCACCAAGATCTTTTATTGAGGATGGGGAGTGTGACCACTGCGGAAACTCTTCTCCAGCACATACCAAAGAATCTCAATGGGGTTAAGACCTGGACATTGTGGTCAATCCATGTGTTCCCTGACCCTGAACCACTCTTTCACCAAGTTAGCCTGATGAACCCCGGCATTATCATCTTGGAATACGCCCGTGGCATCAGGAAAGAAGAAATACGTTGATAGAATAACCTGGTCTTTGAGGATGTCCAGGTCGTCAACCGATCTCATTCTTTGGACACATGGTGCTGCTGAACCTCGACTTGAGCAACGACAGAAACCCCAGATTAGAACAGTTGTTTGCCCACCTCTGGTGTAAAGTATATTTTTCCATTCTGTAGGGAAATTTGTCCTCTACATCAAACACATCCAGTGCTGGGGCAACCTGTCAGACGCTTTGGACAGCAGCAGTGTCGTACCTGGGGACTCATCTCCAGATCTGCTGGTTCGTGGTCATAATTAGGGCTGTGTGATATATATATATATATATATATATATATATATATATATATATATATATATATATATATATATATATATATATATATATATATAAAAAACATTTGCTATAGGGCTGTGTCTGGTTTGCAGTTAGTGCTGAAAATAGCTCAACTGACCAAGCATGCTTGCATATCTCATTATATTTGGACAAACTTTATCCGATTCCATTGATTTCCACTGTGCTCGCTACAATCAATAGCATGTTTTTTATGCAGCTCCACTGACAACAAAATCCCACATAGTTTATAGGCCCAAACTACATTATCAGTCAGCCCTGACTTAACATCACAAAATCTCAAATTTCATGCAAACCGAGAACCAAACTACCATGAACCACTACCGATTCATTTTTGTCCATTCGTGGTTAAAAATGGGGTAAATGTACCAGTGCATGTTCAGGATTATTTAGGTGTTGATTCGGCTGCAGTAAATGAATTTGTCTCACGCTGTTGTGAAGATTAGCGCTGTTGTTGCGTTGAGAAAACTTTTAAAAGTTACCTCTCAGAAGAATCCTGCAGGAATGTTGTGGTAGTTATCAGTTGTGTACGACTCCTGGTCAGTGTCACGATTCACGAAGCATACGGGACTTTTGAGGAGTGTGTTATCAGCGACAACGTCATTCCGATACTGTGCTATACTGTATGCGAATACTGATGTAAATAACCTTGTCCTCAACGAGGGAGTTCCCATTATAAATGTTGATGGCGATGGGAGAAAAACAGTAGCAAGTGGAAAAAAAAACACCCTGACACAGATAGACTAAAACTCCATGTGGCCCGGGAATCAAACCTAGGAACCTGTTGGTATCCACAGCCACTATGAACAACTTGGAAAGTGCATGGACAATAATCCCTCGTGACGCTCTTTGTGACCATGTCAGTGACGAGCACTAGACAAATCAATACTGTCAGAAGATGCAGTTACGCCAACATGACGCAAAACACAGCGAACGTTCTGCAAGCTTAAGCCCTCACTATATCATCTCCAATCACTGTAGAAATGAACAACAATTTGCCATAACATTAGATCTTATAAACAAACATGAATAGACCATTGTGTCCCTCATCTAAATCAATCTACAGTGCGTAAAGAACTGTTTCTCTAATGGGCCGTTTGTGTGGGGTCAACTGTTCGGGCCCGTGGGAGCTCCTTCAGGATGATCGATGAACTAACCCTGTTTTTTTCACCTTTTTTTACAGTCTGAAAAATGCTGAACGGACGACTTCCCGGTTGTCGCTTGAATGCACCGTGCCTTCACTGAGTTAGCTGCCAGCGCGAACGCCATCCATCACCCGGACAGTCAATCAATTAGCCGCCCAATCAGGTGAGAGCGTGACGAATGTGCGGGAGCGGCCTATAGTCTCGGGCTAACGTGTCTGACAGCAGCCTTTTGAAGGTTTTATGATGTTTACTGTTTTCTTGAAAGTGGCCTGTCAGAGGTGGGTGGAGCGTGGGAGAAAAGTAATCTGAAAATGAGCATCTCGGTGCTCAAATTGCCTCGGATAAAAAGCGTTTCTCACTAGTAACTGGCAGTTTTTGTCAGTAGTCGTGTTCCCTTTTCTGTCAGAAGATGAGTCCTGTTTTCCATAGTCCGTAAGTGCAAAGGTGCTGATAAATTGCAATAAGACAACCTTATCCTGTTGGAAGTGGTTTTACCTTGAGAGTTCAACAGTCCTGCTCTCCCCTCGGTGCCCAAGTAAAAGTCCAAGTAAAATCTCCACAGACTTTAATATGAAATTCAAATATTGACAGATTAAAAGCATGACGGAGGCCTTGCACTAGCTACTGAACAGAGCGCGGGTATTTTACAGGAAAGTAGGAAGGACTTTGGGCATAGGTGATTTAGGCGGCCACTTTGAGCGCCATCTGGTGGAGGGGGCACCGAATTGCGCTTTAATTTAACCATATGAGGTCCATCCCCCGCCATCTACTACATCACGACTCATGGACAAAACAACGGAATTAGAAACTTGCGGTCTTTTGTGTCGGAAACTTCACATTATCGAGTCCTCCCAAGGTGTGTAACAAAGTTGTAAATATACATCTAACAAAACTGTTGCGTATCTTCCGATTTAAAAAATGTAGGGTCATTATTATTATATAATACTCATAATACAGTGGGGTAAAAAAAAAAAGTATTTGGCTGAAATCCTATAGAAAGTCTATGGGGAACTGACCAAATACTTTTTTTTCCCCCATCATGTACAATGAAATCATATATAATACAACTAAGCTTCATCTTAACCTCTTGACCCTCACCTGAACCAAGCATATTTTCTCCAGTTTGGCTTTACCCAAATCTAAAAACGTGCCGGAAAAGCAGCAATAACACAATAAACAAGCGACAAAAACGTGACTAAAAAGTGACAAAAGAGCGACAAAAAGGTGATGAGAAAAAGCAATGAAAAAGCAGCAAAAACGTCAAAAACTCGCCAAAAAGGCTTCATAAACGTGACAACAATGCAGCAAAAAACAGGTCACGATCAGCTTTGTAGGTCTTAGCTTTCAAATGAGGCAGCTTTTGTGTAAAACTGAACTGGAGAAAATGTGCTCAGTTAAGGCGGCACACATCTGGGCCAGTGGATCCTCCGACCACCCTTATTCACCCTGGCTTATACATGTTTTTAGTGAAAAAGGAAATCCTGGCACCCAGCGACACAGGGAGAACTTCAAACCCCTCACAGAAAGGCCTGGGGATTGAACTATAGATGTGCATTGGTTCACCCTGCTGCTAACTGAAACCTCTTTTCCAAACCGTGAAACCTCCTGCACAACGGAGAAAAATATCACTAAAGTAACTGTAACTCATCTGGTCGTAGCGGGGTGCGCGTGTTTGACAGGAGCTCAGTGAGGCTTTTATGGCGTTTATGTTGTGTTGCTGCAGTGGTGATGGATTGCGTGACTGTTTGCCCCTGGCCTAACCGCACAAACGACCGGTCTATTTTAGCCTTTGACGTCTGACAAGTGATGATAAATACCATGACCAAAGCCTGTTCCCATTGAGATCACGCGTGTGTGTGACCTCACAGACTCAGCTTCGTACATGTTGCGGGCGTGTTTTATGGGATTTTGTTACGGAGTGAAAGTGATGGATGTGGTTCATGTTCACAGTCCTGGCCTGACTGTCTATGGGGGCGAGACAAGTGATAAAGGATGAAAATTAGGAGGAACAATACATGTCGAGAAAACGACTTTAAACTTTTGCTGTAGATTTCTTTCCCCATAAACAAAGGGAAATTAATGTTTTGCACGTTTTGTTTCATTTCATATATGTATCATATATTATATATCATATATTCTTTGGGCACATCATGTTGCCGAACCTAAACCTGATCCACTGCAGCATCCCCAGATCAGAACCCGTGGCAGAAAGGTGAAAAATGGATTGGTTAATTTTGTTGACATACGGTCTTAAATACAAATGTGTGTGCACAGGTGATTTTGGATACCTAATTTTGAAGTTATTACAGGAAAAAAATGTTTATTCAGGATTCAAAGCTTGGTAAATCAGACTATTAAAGTGATAGTGGTGGGTCGTTGGTGTCTTCAGCCCTGTCCACTGAGGAATGGAGGAAACCCGCCTATAGGGATCGGACAAGAGGAACTGAAGCTCCAACATGGACTGGCAAATTGTAACCTGGCTACCGCCAGACTGCTGTGTGCAATTTCGAACTGCACAGCAGCCTGGGGACCATTGCCAAAATTTTCGCATGGATTTGGGAACGAGGAGGGACGGCAAGACGATGACGCGCTTTTCGATACACGTAAGCTTGTAGTTTATTTACGGATCCAACATGACAGCAGCAGACACAATGGTATTTTTCGATCAAGCTTTAGGCCGTGTTCTAAATAGTTCAGCTCGAAAGTTTACAGTGGGTACGTCATACGTCATCGGATACGATGATATGATTGGCTGTGCTACGTGCAGACGCATGATAGACATTCGTAGCTCCCAATAAACGACTATGGACGATCGTAAACCACACCTCTCCTACGAGAAAATGAATTGGTGGTCCCCAGACTAAATATCACTTGTGATTTTAGTCTGGCGTTAGCCAGACTAGGCAAATTGTGCAATCTCGGCCTGTCTGCTGAGAGGCTCCCCTTCGCCCTGGGTCTCTATAGCCTGTTAGTCCATGGGAGTGGATCTCTCCTTCTGTGGTTCCCCCCGAGATAGATAGATGGATGGATGGATGGATGAGGACGGGAGTAGAATTGTCCAAAGCTCCTGTTTGGACCTGAGAGGCTGGTTCACAGGAAAAGCTCGTCTCATTGGTCAGCGTGGGAGGAAACTAGACTCTGATTAGTTGCTGAGTCCAGAAAGGAGGGACTTTACAAAAAATAATACTTACTTTACATCAAAATGAGATTTTTTTCACATTTTATAAAAAATTTTAAACATTTGAACTTCCAGACTATCACTTTAATCAGATATTGAAAAGTCTTTGTTAAAAACGTTTACGTGCAAAACTGAAAACAATGTTGGCTTTGGTTGTCACTTCAAGAAAACAGCTGCATTGAATCAGCGCAATAAATAATAATAACATAACTTGATTTATTTATTTGCACTAAAATGACACTATCTTCTAGGGAGTGGTCTACCTTGTTATTGGTTCCATAAAAACGACGTGCCTCTTGTGCTTCAGTGTCTGCCCTTAACACAAAACTTTACCCCAGTGTCTATTTAGAAACCACGACCCGGGAGACGCTAACCACTATGCCCGCCAAAAGCAAAACATCACATGCTGACCGTTTATGCTTACAAAAATATACACAGTGGCAAAAGCACGAGTGGTGTTTGGACAGATGTCACGGCAAAGCAGCGCGGCGCGAATTCCCGTTGCCCCATCTGCACAAGACTTACGGTCGAGTTAATAACAAACCTTCACCGAATAGCAGCGTGAGCCCCAGCTGTGTGTTGAAGCGATGACACAGTGGAAACTCGCCTCCACCGTATCATCCCCGTCTCTTCTCTGACTGGAACAAGAGATGGAGCCAGTCAAGTGTGGCTGCCCTCGGCTGAGCGGGAGCATGAGGCGAGATTGGAAAATGCCTTGTGAAAGATGTATAGACATGTGATGCAACTTACAACAGCATAGGCCCGCTTCGATTTAAGTTGAATTATTCACACAAAAGGAGTAATAGACATTTGAAAGATGCTGCAATCCACTATCAAAATGTGCTTAGGGCAAGACACTTCGCTCACTTTGGCTTTGTGTGAATGTCGTCAGTGAGAGAGCGGCTGGTGGGGGTCAAAACGGGTCGATAGCGCAGATTGACAGCCTCGTATTCACTGATCCCCAACTTCAATATGTGGTTTCAAGGAGGACGAACGCTCTATATCCTTAATGCAAAGTTTGTATAAGTCCATCCCAAGGAATTCAGTCCAGCTGCCAATCCGTGGTTTGCCTCGTAGCAAGGTCCAGGGCCGCTACAAGCCAGTTTGGTGCCCTAAGCAGAAATGTTTCATGGTGCCCCCTGCTCCCCCCCTGTTGTTCTGTATTTGGAGGATCCTCTCTTTCTCCCCAGTCGCTCACTGCAAATCACATTTACAAAGCACGCGTCTTCTTAAGCGTCTGTTCTTCAGCCATTCGGCGTCAAAGGGGGCGGTCCCAAACCCGCCGTTCCTCGCGGTTTTGTTTTGCAAGCTCGCAGCAGTTGACAGCAGAATCATGAGGCAGCGTCAGATATTCTGCCAGGATGTGACGCGGTTAGCCCTCCATGTCCCCGTTCAACTCAGAAAGATTCAGCGAAGAAAACTAAAGCGACTGCAGAAGAACAAATGAGAGTGGGGGGAACAACAGCCTTGGTCGGAGAGTGTTTTCTGTGTCTCACAGAGGACTGTCAGACGTGCCACAGCATCAGAAGAGATTCATTCCTGAGCAAATCAGATCAACCTCTTAGTGCTTCGTTCCACAAGCATCTCCTGCGCTAAATACAACTACATTTTGTATATTTACTATTACTGTCCATGTATGATCCTTATTCTACAACAGTAAAGTTTTTTTTTACAGTGTGCGAGAAAAATAAACAAGAACCAGTCTTCTTAACCGCATAGAAAGAAAATAAATATGAATAAATAATACAGCAGTTTTTCAACATTGTTTTGATGCATGTTGGTTATAAACCCTCTTAACTGCAAATTAAAAAGAATCTGTAATTACAAATCCCAAGCTCAAAAGTTGCATCTTTTAATGTCACTGCATTTCTATAGCTCCTCTTTCTCAACGTTCTCATTGAATTACGGCCCGTTCTTTTGTTAGTTGCGTTAATAAAACAGCGGCACAAATACAAACAGTGGCATCCGATCACATTCATTCATTCAAAAAGACTTGATGCCAGACGCACAGCGCGTTATGAGCGAATAGGATCCCAGGTTTGGAATACTGATATAGGGCTTTTCTGTGTACATCAGGATGGACAGATCTTCTATTGTCCCATAAAGGGAAATTTGTTTCCACGGTCCGTCATGTCAAGTTGGTATTTCACACCATAAAATAGGAAATCATCAACACATTAAACCATCCCAAAAAATACTGCACAACAGACAACAAAGCTATTGCAGATTAATTGGTGAGGAAGCTTGTTGAGAATGGCAATGGCTGATGGAACAAAACATCTTTTCAAAGGAGAGTTTGTAGAGCTTTTTACCATGTTATAATGTTGTTTTGTCATCAACAAGGCAAGGCATGTTTATTTATACCACACATTTCGTACACAAGGCAACTCAACGCCACAACATACGTGGAGCTGTGTTTTGGAGCCATCAGTGCATCTTTGAGTAATCTCTGAATTGTCTCCAAGGGTTATTGTTGTTGTCCAAAAACAGGGAATCCTCACCTCGTGATCTCTTGCAAAGTTTAATAATTTCATTGCTGCGTAGAAAGTTGCACCGTGAAGGGGAGCAGGAGGCGAGGGGTTGGAGTATTGTGAGATCGCTTGGACAATCAGGAAGTGAAATCACTAGCTTGTTTCAGCTGCTGTGTATTTTCTAACCAACAAGAGAATGTGCTCTGTAACTAAAGCTACAGTTTACATGTTCTCCCATTGTCTTGGTGGAATTCCTCAGGGGGCTCTAGTTTCACCCATCAAACTAATAGGTTGGAGTCATGGAGATGGGCCCCCATGTTGCATTGGGGTCGCTCAACGCTTCTGATGCAGTATACCTTGTCCGGCACTGGTTGAAGGACGGGTCAAATGCAAAAGAATTTCCTGGCTTGATATCGCCAATGTGGCCTTTATTTCTCCCGCTAAAGCAGCGTCTTTTAATATATTCTCAAATATGCAGATGTTTTCTTCATCTTGCTGTTTAGTTTGTAAGACGGAGACAAAAACAGATCCACAAACGCAGGCCCTCTCCACACACAACGGCCTCCTACGGGACAGGCTGTTTTCCCAGGACGCCCCGCCGCTGTTTACATGTGAGGACCAACTGGGAATAATTAAATGGAGTCACTAAATTAACGCTCGTGTGATGGTGAAAACAAAACGGGAGGGGCCGGAGAGACGCAGCCATAAAAGAGAGGGGTGGGGGAGGGGAGAAGTCATTAATGTAGAGCTAATAGTGCAGGCTCAAAGACTATATGGGGCCTTCATGTCTTCTGTCGTGTAATATTGACTGGGATATGATTTCAATATCCTGGATTTTCTTGAGATTAAAACAAACCATTTGTTTGTTTGTTTTATGTATTATATACTATGTACATAATGTAGTAAATGGGCTCAATTTATGCAGTACTTTTTCACCCACGTTAGGCACTTAAAGCACTTGACAGCAAGGAACCAGTCACCCATTCACGCTCTCATTCATACACCAATGTACACTGGAGGGAAGGTGTGGGGGTGAAGTGTCTTTGCCCAAGGACACAACTCTACCATCTGAGCCACTGTTGCCCTATATACAAACAGAATACTGTGAATACCAAAATGTGCAATATAGGTTGCATTCACATGGCGTCACAACAATTCAAAATCTGTGGACGTTGGACTTCTAATGAAGCTTCAGCGCAAATTCAAGCCGGAAGGTCTGCAGCTCTCATTCATTGCCTCATCGCCGGCAGCTCTTCACCAATCATCCAATCATGGCCCCATCTCAAGCCGGACCTTCGCAAAACAGCCAATCACTGCAGCTTCTCGTTCCTGCTTCAGCCATTCATCCCAGGATCCCCTTCTTAAGCTTCCTCGTCCATCGCTTGGCATTTCCCAGTTGTGCTGCGCCCCTCCTCCGCCCCTCCTCGACTCTTGCTTGTCGTTGTCAACTGGCCATGCCTTCTCTACCACCACCACAAGTGTCCAGACTCCGGGGGGGGGGGCAATCATTCATCATTGCTGTGTATTTTATATCATTAATTCAATCCGGATTCATGTCCAATGAAACTCTCTCATGGTGCCTCTCTGTTTCTGTGAGTCTTTTCAGGTTGAATTGTGGTAACTATGGTAACCAACAAAATATTTGGCTTTGTTTTAGCTTGATCTCCTCTCAGCTCCTTCATTCAAGTTGTAGTGGCAGCAGTTTTGTTTTGTATTTTTTATGTCACTTATGAATGAATTAAATGAATACAAAAGAAAGAAAGGGAGAAACCCTGTGATAACGCTCAATGAAATGCTTTATTGAAGTCAAAATGAAATGATCCGTAATTAAAAGTCTGAACCGGAGGCCAAAAATTACACATTTCTTCGCACATATTGGCGAAAACTAATGACAGGCCATGGATTTGATGTTGTCGCGTTATTCAGAGGCTGGAGCTCTGTGGGGATTTTAATGACACACTTGAAATGGAAATGGCAGCGTGCGGCGGGGCGGCGCTGAGTGCTACAATGCTGTTGAAACCGTGAAGTGGTCGTTAATGTATATAGGTTAATAAAGTCGATTTGAATACGCATCTAATGGGTTTAACTCACAGGGACGCCGAGGCTTCAGATACGTTAGAGAGGAAAGTGGATGAATGGTACTTCGGAAATGGCTCGAGAACCGGTGTTGTCTTTGTGCCAGTCCAAAGCCAAAATAAATCTATATCATTCAAACATATAAGCAAAGAAAGACAGAGAGAGTCTTTACAAAATTGGAATAGAGAGTATGCAGATAATGTCACAGCATGCATGAGTGTCAATGTTGAGTCCTTTCCCTGTCTTTTTTATGGAGGATTCTGTTGAGAATGTAGCTCTATAATCACTTTTTGAAACAGAAAGTTACAGTTTTCACGTGTTTGCGCCTGTTTGTTTGTGGCGTCGCGTCTCGTTGCTCTGCTCTTGTCCAATTTCAAATGCTTGCTTCCCTTTGCATCATCTTATTTCCATGTGGTGAATTCCGTATCTGTAAATGACATTGTCGGAGCAGAGACGGGGCTGCTCTTATACATTGGTACGAATGAACTTTAAGCAGGCCTTACAAACAATCAACTTTCAAAAAATCTGTTTGGTATATACATCAGATCGAGGTTCTCCTGATCAAAACTAATACAGAGAATACATTACTAGAACAGTAATGGTAAACCTTCATTTCTCAAATTCAAATGTTCAATATGCAAATGAATAGACGTGGGTGAGTCCACTTTGTATGTCCACAGGTGCTCATCAAGAATGAGGCCAGTACAGTTCCTCAAAAACAGAATGATTTGCTGTGTGTACCTTGTTATTTTTTGCAGTCAAAGAAGGACATCCGAGGAACTCCGTGTACAAAAAAAGTAAAAGGTTAAAAGGTTAAAAGACTTTTGCCTCGGATGCCCTTTTTTACCAGGTACACACCAGGTACACACAGCAAGTCATTCTGCACTGTTTTTGTGCCAATATGTAAAATTGTTTCATATAATCTTTCTCCTGGTGTACATTGATTTTGCTTTCGGACAAAGAATTGATTCATTTAATGACTTACTTACAGTGGAAAGGGTTTTCATCCAGTCAAATATTCAAGTAAGAGTCAAAACTCAACATTGGGCAGTGTCATAATCTGACAGACTCATTACATCATAAGTAACAAAATAAATAAAAAACTGATATTTATTATTAACACGAATGAAATGTGATAAATTATATGAATCCTTTCTTTTTCAGTTGGTATGGTGCATTTGTCACTGTGTAAAAGGCAATCAAATGATTAATAAATAAATCATAAATAAATCAAATAAAACAAAAACATTGAAATTAGAAGCACAAAGTATAATTTCTTGTAGATTTTACTCAATTAAATGCACTTGATTAAATACAAGGGAGTAATACCAATGAACTCGTACTTTTGCTCTATATGAAAGCCGTATTTTCTTTCTTTACGCAGCAATAAAGTCCACACAATCGGAGAATGCAAACATCACAGAGTAATAACACACTCTTCATTTAGCGTTTACGCCTCGGTTCATTTAAGACAAGATTGCGTAGCTGCGGTTTTGGAAATGGAAAGAAGAGAGATATGGATCCAGGAGCACGGCCGAATATCAATCCTATTTAGAACACACCGCGGGACAATTCGCTTCGGCTGATAAAACATGTCGGTCATATTTGTTTGAGGAGTCAATTCTTCATCAATATCACTCCCTGCCCCTGAATGGCACGTGCATATTTTTGTCATAATGTCGCCACCTTCCCATTGTTCTATATGCGTAAACAGCAATAAGCATCAGGCCCATTTTTCAAGGCAAATTGACAATAACAGAGAGATTGGGACCAATAATAATTTGTGGGTGAATGCTTTATCGTTGAGCCAAAGCATTGTAAGAAAGGATGATGATTCCAGAGTCTGAACAATCTTCATGGATCTTTGAAATAGAGCTGAACTTGTTATTTGCAATTTGGGGTCAGAAAACCCAAGCTGCACCTCAAAATTAGAGAACAGCTAATACGCCTGCTCCTGGTTAGCGATAAGTCTCTTTGTATGAAGTAAAGTTGCAGGTCAGCAGTATTGATTTTTTTCCTTTTAGCATTGGTTAGAGCAGTGGTTTTCAACTGGTGGGTCAGAATCCAAAATGTACCTGCTCTGTTAAATAAAATGAGTTATTTTGATCATGAGTTCAGATTTATTGGATTATTTCATGCTTATTCCATACACTAATGTATAATACAGTGTGTTACATTATTTATGTAGCAAATTTCATTCTTATTTTGATGGCGGGTTGTCATTGCAGATTCCTTTAGTGACTTCTGTAGGTGTGGTTGCCATTTTGGAGACTGCTAAAGAGTGCATAATCATATCAAACTATGCATCGGCACTGACTGAAGTCAAGATGCTACATCCAGAAGTAGCGCACCTCGTGTAGTGAGCAGAGCTGATACTGAGAAAACTGAAAACTTGATCCTTGATGCCTTGATGGAGAGAGTCACTGACAACTCTTAAAAGCAGAAAAGTCTGCCCAGATAACATGTGTGGACATTAGCTACAGCTGCTGAGCTACAGATCGTACAAACTTCTCCAAGAGAAAACTCTGAACTATACACTGAACTATAAACATTTAGCCTTGTATAAAACATGTGACAGAGGAAAGAGCTGTCATTTTTCTTCAGAGGGTTCATAGATGTGACCCACAGGTGCGTTTATTGTGTTGAAGCTAAATGCTAACCGCGGTAGTATGCTAATGCAGTTTAAACACAGATTCAGACTGAGGCTCCGTTAACATGACAAAACTAAAATTCACAGAGTGGCTCACGGGGTTTTCTGTTTCCTCTTCGATGTGTTCATTTAGTCTGAGGAAGCAGAGCTTTGGTGAATCCTGCTGTCGTTGGACTGACAGCGCTGCTACATCTTTGCCTTATAAACATAACCACATGCTGGTTTGTTTACATAAACATGTGCTCCTGGGAACCTTTTTTTTTTAAACAGTTTTCTTCTTGATTACGAAATAGTACAAAATGCTTCTGTCAATTGGTTGTCCTTGATTTTCATCCTGTTTCATCCTGTTGTTGTGTACAGCATAATTCCACTTAGGTTTTTAAAATGGCGGCCTTCACTATGGGTGATATGGTCATTGGAAAAACATAGATTGATGGCGGTCCCAACACAATACCAGTTGAGAACCTATGGGGAAGAGCATTATCCATGAATCTAAAGGACTGCAGTTCAAACCCCAGCTCCTTCTGTCATTGTGTTCGTGGATAAGACTCTTCACCCGCCCTGAGTGAGCGGCTGGTGCCAGTATAAGTGGTGCAGATTTGGAGCCACTCTGATGAAGAGAGCGGGAAAGATTATTTGATAGAAGAGATGGTTATCAAACAGGGTTGGAGAATATAGCAAATGACCGCCACCCACACTGTGTCAGATCGATATGAGTTAATGCCCTCGGGTAAAAGGACACAAGAACTCTTTCGTTTCCCTATCAATCTCGACTATGAATAAAACCGAAATGGTATAAACAAGGAAAGGTAATTTAAGGCCTTGTGGAAGAATTAAATCATGACTGACCTTCAAGGCCAGTTAGAGAGATGTGCAATACTAACCGAATCTTATTACACTACTCGACCATCAAAGGAATGGCCTAATCCATGCTGACAATAGATTCATGGGTCTCACATTGTGAAAGAGTGTTTCAGGGAGCAGGAGACGTCATTTTCACACATGAACTGGCCGCCACAGAGTCCGGATCTCAACCCCATTGAGAATCTTTGGATCTTTGCATCAGCAATTCAAGATCTTGGTGCAAAATGAACTGGATCTTTTGACATTACAGAAGCTTATTGAAACAAAGCCACAGCGACTGCTTGCTGTAATCCAATCTAAAGGTGCTACAACCAAACATTAGCGAGTGTGACCTTTGCTCTGGCAGTGAACTTTGGGGGTTAGGGGAAGAGTGCACCTTAACCGCACCTTAAGGCCATTCGGGGCCAGGCTGACGCAATCTTTCTTTTCTTGTGTAAATGTATACAATGTTACCGGGCACGACCATTCAGCCGCGATGTGTTGCTGTTGGTTTGTAAAATAATGATGTGTGAGCGTGAGGGATGTGAGAAATGAGTGTGATGTGTTGTCTTGATGCCCTTGACGAGACAATAAAGAGACTACCTCAGGGCAGCCATAGCCATATATCCCACACAGCTTGCCAACACATATTGAGGTGGATATAGTGGAGGGCTACAGATCGTTGGTCAAAACATTTAGTCCGTTCATTCGCCATGCAAACACACCTCTAGCTTACCTTACAAAGTACCATCTCCGGCAAAAAAAAAAAAGAGAGATTTGTCTGGGGGCCTTGCAGTTTGTACCCCGGGCAGCACTTTGGCCACCTCTCGCTTAAATAAAATGAAATAATTGAAGCGATTATTGCTTATCTGCGTCTGTTGATTTGTTTATGTCCCGCTCCGACAGAGTCAATGGAGCCAGCCGACTGTGAGAGCGCTCAGGAAGTCTAGACAATGGATTTAGATGAAGACGATTGCCCTCCCTCGCACTAAAAAAACAACATCCATATCACGAGCAATTCAATTAACCCCAATAAGATAGGTGTCATTTTTAATAACCAAGCTTTCCATTTCCCACAGTCATTTAAGGATAACACGGAACTTCATTTGTTTATTTTCACTCATTGTTTCTTTTAAAGATTGGGCCTGCAGATTAAAGCATTAAAAAGAGGCTCCTATTGCCTCTGACTGAACCCTCACGTCTTCATGAGGATGTGGGACAGGCCTCGACTCTGATTCACTCTTTTTTTTTTTTTTAGCATTTTAAAATCACCGCCGAACAAAGCATCTCTCCCTCGTAATAACCGCAGGTATCTCGTTTATTCGTGCGGCGGACTCCCGAATTGAACTGATACTCATATATTGAGGCAGAAAATGAAGATGGAGGAGAGTTTATTGCATTTGCCCTTTACGTGACGCCGGTGTGAGCGTCCTCTCCCGGCCTTTTGACCTCCCACGCACATACCGTATAAACCGTAATGAAGTCCGCGGCGACAGAGACGAAACGGTTTCCTTTTTTTTCTCCTATTACATTTGGAAGTGCTTCTTGGGCGCTGCAATATTCTCTCTCTCTCCTCATATTTTCTCAGACTGAAATACAATTCACTTCAATCTCTGCCTCTTTTTTTTTTTTCTTTCTCCTATTCTTTTCTTTTACTGCCCCTAACAAAAGCACAGTAGTGAAACGCTTGGGGAGTTATTTAAATGCAAATATCCAGGAATTTCCATAAAGTAGTGGTTGTTATTTTTTGTAATGCAGCAGCAGCAGAAGAAGAAGAAGGTTTTCGCTGCTCAGTTTCTTGCGCCGCCTTTTTGCTCGAACTGAAACCAAGTTCAAGTTGTATTAATGGATAAAAGTTTGGGCACCTTCAGTTATAAAAGCCTATCCCAAAACAAGCAAATACAAGCTTTTTTTAGGCAAAGTGATTAGTTCTCTCGCACCAGGAGGGCCGGTCATGGGTTTGATTCTTGAGTGGGTTTGACTCTGGATGAGTTTCCTTTGAACTCTTTCCACACATCTTTCCACAAGCATTTGTTATTATTTACTCTTGACCAAAATCCTGGGCATAGATAACCTGGTGAGAGCCAGATCAATATACTGTGCCAATGACATTAGCACATCAATCTGGAATTGCTCAGGCGTAAACTGTTTGAGGCCAGGTGATTCCCCCGTTGCTCCCATTGACAGTATATTTGCTCCTCACAGATGCAATGGATGGGTGAAGTGCAGATGACAAACTTCATCACGGGGACAAAGTAGTAAAGTTCATGTTAAAGGAACAGGCCACATTTTTTACATACTGAGATATGTTCTTACCTGAGCTTAGACGAGTTGATACGTACCTGTTTGGTCTTTGTGCGTGCCCTCAGTCACGCAAAACGATCAAAGATGTTGTTAGCATTTGGCCTCTCCCAGTATATTCCTATGGCTCCAAACGAGGGTGAAGTTGGAAGCGACCACGCGCAAAGACCAGACAGGTACGTATCAACTGGTCTACAGTATGGAAAAATGGTGGCCTGTTCCTTTAAAGGGGCTAGATGCAAGTTCGTGATTTTATACTCACTACTGCCATCTCAGGCCTTATGCGTAACTGCAGCTTCTATATTAAGCTCGTGCATGACGGCACTTCGGACCCGAATTAACGCCTTTTTGAGTGACAGTGCAGGATTTTAGAGTTGTGGTGAACAGGTCTGAGCTCATTCTACACATTAGGACATGGCTGGAACATGTAGGGGGAGGAAAATACATAATTTTAACATTTTTAAACTCTGTATAGTCCCTTTAAGCAACACAAGTACATATACTTGTGATTAGAGTTAGGAACGGCAAATGTGATGTACGTTGTGTTTGACTCACACAGATCTTACACTTTTTACTAGAAACTAGAAGGTCTTGGCTTTCAAATGAGGTATCACACTAGTATATAGGCCAGAGGGGGGCAAACTGTGGCCTGCGGGCCGAATCCGGCTCCCCAAGCAGTTTTGTCTGGCCCTTGACCCTTTTTCCATAGTCTTCCATAACTTTCTTGGCATTTTCCATGCAAAGTTGCAAAGCGGTTTATCAGAGGCACCATGTCAACCCACTGCCAGGGTGGGCTCAAATGGCTCTATATTTGTACTGTAATATTTTTCATTTTATTTAATTTCTTTAAGCAAAAATGACACTAAAAATATACAACAAAACTGCTAAGTGAATTAATTGAATGAAAGGGAGCAGAGAGACAGCAATCTTGATATCTGCCTTTTTGTTAACCTTCCAATTACTTTAGATTAGTCAGTATTTTTGTCTTTTTCAATGGGAGAAAGTTAAGAATTAAGCTACAGTTCTCACTTCATAATACTCATCTGCCCCCTTGTAAAAAATAATTGCCCGCCCCTGATATAGGCTGTAAGCTCTCCTGTCAATACGCTTGGAGATTTGGATTTGCATAATTGCTAACGATAACTCGTCTCAAATGCCTGGCAGTTTGTGATTATTCCACACCCAAAACTGTACAAAAAAACCCAGTGTTCATCCTGGGGAAGAGTTAAAATCGGACCCTTTTTTTTTAATAGAACCATTAAAACAGGCTTCACTCTCGGTCTGAGCAGAGATCAGTGAAGCAAATACCCGCTCTGAAATCGTGGAAAAGCTGACGATGAAGCATATTATTAACAGGATTAGCCAGAGTTGCAGTATCAGCTTCTCTGTAATTATAGTTTTCCTGTACTGCCTCGTCATGCATTTTATTTATTCACACATAATGCTCTTAACACCGGCGTCAACAAACCAATAGCACATTTTTGTGTTCCTGGATATACGGATGTTTCACGGCTAAAGCCATTAGAATGTATGAAAAAGAGAGACATGAGCCACTCCATCTCCTGCTGTGTATGATAAATAATTTAAAGTGATATATCATGTGTTATTGATTTTACCCACTTTCAGAATGGGTTTGCTTGATGGTTTATGGACTGTCAAACTCTTATAGGTTCTGGAAACACGACCTGGAGCGATGAAGACTATTAACGCTTCTCCAAACATGTTTTAGATGAAAGAGTGTTATAACAGGCCTTATCCAAATCCACTTTATTTAGCCTATATGACACGTTTTATAAACACTAGACAGTTTGTAAAACGGCTGTATGCGAAGTGTTTACAAGGCAATAGATACAGACGGCATCGCTGGAAATGGCCCATATATGGTCACGTTTGAAGCAGTTGAGGGGGAAAACAAAGAGGAGAAAAATCTGAACTTTCTAGATTTACTGCAATGTCCTAATGTGTAGAATGAACCCAAACCTGTTCACCACAACTGCCTCTAAAATCCTGCACTGCCACTCAAAAAGTTGTTCCGGGTCTGAGGTGCCGTCATGCATGAGCTTAATATAGAAGGTGCAGTTACACATATGACCTGAGGTGGCAGTAGTGAGTATAAAATGGCCAACTTGCATCTCCATTTAAAGGAATAGGCCACCGTTTTTACATACTGAGATATATTCTTACCTTAGCTTTGACGAGTTCTTTAGGACCTGTCTGGTCTTCACCTGTGCCTTCAGTCACGTAAACACAGCACAGACGGCGTTAGCATTTAGCCTCTCCCCCTCTCCACTATAGCTCCAAAACAGGTCAAGATAGAAGCTACCAAGCTCTTCCACGTTTTCCTATTTAAATATGGTTACGTGAAGTGTTACACAACAAAGTATAATTACACAATATTAAACAATGTGGATCTTCTAAGCGGATAAAAGGGGGAACTATATTGTAAGGCGTAATAATACCAGGAGTAATTTGACATCCGCACAGTAAAGTGAAGATTACTGCGCGGATTTCGAACTACTCCTGGTATTATTACGGCCATGATTCTGGCCCAAAACATGACTCCGCCCCCTCCTTGTTGACGTCGTAGCCTTGTTGGGACATTGTGGCCATTCACCAACCATCCACTACTCCATTGATTTGACCATCTAGGGCTACACGGCCTCATCAGTGAACAAGACTGTTTGAAAATGAGTCCTTATGTATTTCTGAGCCACTGCAGCCGTTTCTGTTCATCAGCATTCAATTAACCGTTTAGGGGAGGCCCGGATAGAAGGTTTATGCACAACTGCAGCCTCTTGAGGGTCCGACACCTTGATGTTTGGGGGACTCCAGAGGCACCAGCAGATTCAAACCTGTATGCTGCTTTGTAGCATCTGTTCTCATAATCTGATGTGTTTGTCTGGCAGAAACCGTCCATATTGTGCCTTTATCGGCACAAAACGGAGTGTGCTCTGAATCATCCACAAATCTCTTATCAGTACGATGATTACACTTAATCTTTCATGAAATATCGAAGGTTTCAATACCTAGTCCAAGGCATTCAACTATTTGACGCTTTTCATCAGCAGAAAGACCCTTTTTCTTTCCCATATTGCTTGAAAATGATGATCTGCATAATAAAGTGGAACACCCTTT
This sequence comes from Gobius niger, assembly GCF_951799975.1. Lineage (NCBI taxonomy): Eukaryota > Metazoa > Chordata > Actinopteri > Gobiiformes > Gobiidae > Gobius > Gobius niger. The sequence continues at coordinate 11,045,616 of NC_136855.1, read as the reverse complement.
TTCAGTAGTTTTTCCCTTAACTGGGCTTAACCTGAAAACTAATCATCCCAGGTCTCTGAGATTTATGTCAGTGATTCATAGAGCCCCAAGACACGATACCATCCATGAGTTTCATTATTATTGCTTTTTTTTTTAACCTTTTTGACACAAAAATCCAATTTGCATAATAATTTGGAACGCAGTGTATCTATAACACACAATCACATAGTAAGAAAAGTAGCTGAGTCAGTCTGAATAAAACTGGTAAAAAACCAAGTTAGCTGTTGAAACGATAGCAATGAAATAAGTTAAAAAGCTCAGAGTGAAGATAAAACGACACCGTAAAACAATAACTATGCACACAATTGCCCGCAATGACATAAAAATGAAATAAAATGAGACGATAAAAGACACAGCGGCCCATGCACAACACAGGCGGTGTTAAAAGCAAGATAGTGAAAATAGTCATTTGGAGATGAGATGTCTCTTTTAAGAAGCGGCGATACACAAGATCAGGTGAAAATGTACTAAACTTTGAGATGAGAATTTGAAGAGGTGAAATAATAATAATAAGGCACCAAACAAATTTATCAGCAAATCTTGTGGCGACTTCTTTGTGGTCAGGTTATGTATCCATTCATTCATCCAAGTGCATCAAAGCCTTGACTGGATTGAAAGAAACACAGGATGCGATGAAAATTGGGTTGATGTAATTTGGGCCTAGAGCAGGCACCAGTCAGAGCGTGGATCGATGATGCCGTTTGCCTCTGGCCTCTCCATCTGCGCCTCTGTCTGTGTGTGTTGTTTCGACCGTCCCTTGGCCTTACAGTAAATCTCTGTTATGTTTTTCAGTCCTGGAGCAGCCCCCGGGCCAGTCTCCTGATCGCCGCTCACTCTGTAAGCGCTGAAACACTACGAGACAGAGAGGCATCAAAAATCGTCTCGCCGCGGGCTGAACTCGCTCTCAGAAACATTTCACAGGGAGATTTTCACTGTCTGTGAAATTAAGGATTCATAGACAGTGCAAAGATACGATAAAAATGTGGGCAGTAACACATAAAAGAGAGATCTGGCTCTTTCATCCATTTGGTATTGGCAGCTTCTGGTATTGCTGTTAAGACTGAATAAAATGTAGTGTTGTTTTTAGAAGGATCATGGAAAATTCACTTATTTGAGCGTTTTAAAGCAGTACTAAGTAACTCTTGCCCCTGGAGGCCATAAGCGCAACTGCAGGTGTCGTAGCAAGTTACGATTTTTTAACTTATTAATTGTCTTGGAGAGTAAATACTACGCTGACAGGAAAGGCGAAGGGAGAGAGGGATATTGTACATCCAATTATACAATGAAACTAATTTTTTGCACGCAAACTTGGCTGTAAATACTGTTTAAAGTGACGCTAGCCCGCTGTTAGCTTTGCCCGTTAGCATGTTAGCTTCTTCTTCGTGATTCCATTAGTGTGGCAGTCAAGTTGCAAACTTGGTTTTCTGGCCAGAGACACCAGGGCCGTGCTGCCCGTTTAAGTTATTTAAGTTCATCTGTGTGGGGATAAGTGTGCACCAGGAGTTTGTATGTTTGCTTCATTTCTTCTTCCACTGCTGAAGCGCTCCAATCTTTATTTCCAAGATTGTGTCACGTCATGGATGAAAGACAAAACTGTCCATCACAAGTGTGTTCATCACGCCGCCATAGAGTCGCGAACATGCCATTAGCAGAAAGTTTGTGGTCACTTCTATCTCCATGTCATTCCCACTGCTGCCAGCAGATGGAGCCCCTGCTCAGTGTCTCACACACACAGACACTATTTCAAAGCCTCAATTATGCAAGATCATTAGTAAGCCTTAGTGAATCCTGATAAAAAGACGGACTAGCCTATTAAGAAGTTTAGCGATAAAAAGCTATTTGTAATTCCTACATATTTCCCACAAAAACACAATTCTCTGCTGGTGCAAGGACTAAATCTTATCCAGCTACTCAGACTGGGTAACCAACTCCCTCAAACTATGACGAATAAAGCACTAATGAGGGAACACCGTTCTACCAGTGGGGCCTGTGTTTTTCCACTGTGTATTGGTATTATTGGACCGTTCAGTTCTAACTGGTCCCACTGGGTCCTGAAGGCACTGGTCTAGACCTGAGCTGAAGCCGAGGGCGGGTGTTTGGGGACAACTGGTGAGATGTGGATACTCTTCAGAGAGAGAACATAGTATGGACCAGAGGTGTTGGCTGTGAGTAACGGCTTTGTCATACACTGCCTGACCAAAACATTTTTAAATAAATTGCCACTAACTGGTTTAACGAACTGGTCAGGCCTAGGTTCAGCAACACTACAGTGCCCAAAGGATAGATCAGCTGACTATCTGAACATCCTGAATGACCAGGTTATCAGGCCGTGTATGAAATAATGACTCGGAAAGAACTTTTGCATCGTGCTTCTCAGTAGTTTGGTAACGTTGGTACAGTCCAATCATCTTATGGAGAGAGACGAACGCGACGTGAGTAAAGAAGTGGACAGAAAAAAATGCAGGTGGGGCTGTGTGGCCGCCGCCCTGAGTGGGCTTTGGTCATGGCATCATCAGAATATGAGATGTGTTTAATATACAAGTAATGCTTTATGCTTTGTAGTAGAATTTTACATACACATTAGTATATATATGTTGTTTTGTGCATCATATGCCTCGATGAAATCACAGGAGCCATTATGAGTACCCTTGCAAATAGGTAATTGCTATGTGCTACGAGAAAGTGCAACATTTTGCTTATATATTTTTAGATGCTAGGAACATCATAGACTTAATAAGACATTATAACAGTCATTTATAATTACTTTGAGAGTGTTGCTTGCTGTATGAGATAAGCAATGACATGTTTTAAGATTTTATGCAATGATTTGCTAAAATAATGCTGACATTTTATGATATGCTTATATTTTTGTGATATGAATAAAAGTTAAAGACGTTAAAGTTTTATTGCAGAACTTGTGAACGTGTGAACTTGTACGTGTGTTGTAAGCTTTTTGGAACCTCACTTTCTATCATACCTTTCCTATTTTTGGAGGTGCTGTGTGAAATTGGTTAAAACTGATTAGTTAATGAATCTGCAAGCATTTCTCAGAATACTAGTGACAATGCAAAGATTTCTGAGAAACCGGCCACAGCAGAAAGTCTCGTAACTTTCCAAAAACTTGTGGCTTTTAGACTCCTGCATCGTGTAGTAACTTACACCAAAAACAAGGTAATTTACTATGTTCATATATGTGCATGGATGTGAATGGTCCAGGTCCCTGTGCCGTTCCGCTGCAGGGAGCTGGTATGCGTCGATGTTTTGGATGTCAGCTGGCTTCTCCAAACACCGCTGTTTTGCGGTGAGCTTGTTCCTTTAAGGCCCCTTTTCTTTCGCCTTATCTTTATGCATTGCTTTACTTTCTTCCTTTTCTTTGTCATGTTCGTAGATCCGTCTCTGTCCCGCGGAAAAAATAAATGCGCAAAAATTTAAGTGCTCTGTAATTTGAGGAATGCGTGAAATTCTGGGGGCGTGCCACTAGTGTAGTATACCATCATGGCAGACCGGCTCAGAGCCCCCCCAAATTAATCCAATTTGACACGTGACTCCTCACTCTCAATATAAGATTGTGTGTTTTCATTGCATCTTTGGTAAAATTTCTACTTGAGCACTCTGTATTATTTTCTACCCTTGTGTAGACTTAGGGAAAAAAGAGATATTGCTGTTGGAGCATCCAGCATTTATTGAAAATACAAAAAGAGCAAACATTGATGGATTGAGTCGATTGAGACACTAGCCAATCTTGTGCCTCACTAGTAGGCTTGTATTCAAAAAGATTGGTTGTATACTCGCTGTGCAAGCGATCAAACACAAATAAAGATCCCTGAAACACATTTACTATTGCCCAGTGCTGTTTGTTGAAAGACTACCTTTCAAACTTAGAATAATTCTAGATCCTTCAACTTCAGACCTCTTCTCTTGGTGAGTAATCCCTCTTTCTGACACTTGACACTGACATAACTAGCAGGGGACATCACACAGCCTTGTGAGGAAAAGATTCAAAGGTTTAACATTAGGGAGTCCACCTGGGTTATCTGTTTATTAGTCCGAGCAACTTCATCAGACTGAAAAAAACAAAAAAAAACAAAAAGGCATTAGCGACCCGTTTGTAAAAAGTGGATATATCTATATATTTTATTTTATCTATATATATATATTTTCCATTCCGGTTTTGCTGACTGTGGAGATATATAAGGCCTAGCTGTGGCGGCCCATGTGAAAAAAAGAGAAAGTGTCATTTAAAAGCCACCAGACAACCTTTGACTTACAAACTGAATGCCCTACGAGGTGGAGCTAAAATCCCAGGAGCAAATCAATTATAAAACTCACAGTGATGATTGGTATTTTCTAACATTTTTCTTTGAGAAGCGCTGGATCCACTTTCATTACATCATTACGACCTCCGCAAGGACATGCTCATTAGGCCTGGGGTCAAAGTTCACAGTTAAACTAATATAATATGTGCATATGTAAATGAACACACATGAAATATAGATGTTCATATGAAGGATTTATTCAAAAGGAGTCATTCATATTAAATAGAAGAGGGAAATGTAATGCTTCGAAGGTTCCCACATCTGTGTCATTGACTATAAAAGGGTCAATGTGGAAGATTCACTGACATACAACCAGTCTTTTCAGAGCTAGCAGATTCTTTTTGCAGCTCTCCGGGGAAAGCTGTAGGGCACGTGGACTTATTTGGAATAGATCATGTAAAAATAAAAGCATTATATCAATCTATCTATGAAGAAAAAAAAAATTGATTTATTTCTCCAACGCCAAAATCCTGTCAGGCCCCAGACGGAGAGCAGCTTCTGAAACATATCTTTTCAAAATCAGCGGCAAAAGAGCAGAGCCGAACAACAGCAGACGATGTGTTAGGGACAAAATACATAATTACAGCCCTCCATCACGGCTTTCACAGAGCCACAGTGACAGCTTTATAATAGGAGAGCAAACCGAAGACACCAACATGAGGTCCAAGCCAAACTGAAGAAAATGGAATAGTAAATATCGCGCCATTGGGAATACCACAGTGCACATCACCAAATGTGCTGCTTTTTACTGCCAGTGTAACAGTTCTACGTGATTATAATCGCAGGAACTTGCATTTTAAAGCGAGACAGAGCTGGTGGTAAGATTCAAAGTCTATTTAAAGGTATTTCATTTCATGTCATGGCGACACATAAACAAGCAGCAACCCCCCTCTGTGTTGGTACAGCTGCCTTTTTCTTCAAAGTTTTTGTGTTCCACATTGTTTTACTGGATACTTTTGTGCATTTTTGCTGTGTTTTTGTGAGGTTCAGTGGATTATTATTATAATTTTTTTACTGCAGAGAGTCTGTACTGGCCATGAAATGCTAATGTTTGCTTATGAGCTAAAGCCATTTGAGACCCACAAATGTCTTCTTCTGAAACACCAAAGAGGCACCAGGAGTCACCCAAGCGTCACAAGAGACGCTACACTACAAAAAGTAAATATCAAGCATTGGCTTAAATGACTTGAATTGAGGAAATGTATCTTGTTTTGAGCGGTTTTCACTCATTTAGACACTTTTCCTGATCGGACCAAGTTTACTTTGCTTGTTTGAGGACATTTCAGACCAGTTCTAATGTAAATCTCGCTTGAAATAAGAAAGTAAAATTGCCAATGAGATAAGAACAATTTTCTTTTCTTTCTTTTCTTAAGAAAATTACCTGAAATAAGGACGAAATGTATCGAAACGAGTCAGAAACATCTCAGAACAAGTGAAATAATCTAGGACAAATGCCCAACAACTTCATAACTAGTCAAAACAACTCAAATTTGGATTATTATGCTCAAATTGAGATGTTTATACTGATCTAGTTAATTACTTTTTGCAGTGTACAGGAAACAAAAAAGGGACAAACGAGGAGGAGATGGTGAAAGACTGTTGTGGAGCGGAGGGAGCTGCGCAGGAGGAACAGGAAGGGGAGGAACTGGCCAGTGCAGGACGCCACGCTCTGAAACAGGGACAAACCCAGGAGGCGGTGCACCATTTCAAACCTAACCATAGCCCTCATTGTTCATCAACGGCAACTTCCCCCTTCCGTCCTGTGAAAAGAAAGTTAGCGTCCCCGCCGTTGTCGTTCCATATTCTTTACCACACACAGCCCTGAAGTCTGGCCTATATTCCCTGACAAAAGTTACTACATGGCCATTGAAGCCTTCGCATCAAAGTCAAATATTTCAAAGTGAAAGGTTCAAACCGGATCTCATTTTTATGCAATTTTGCACAAATATAATTGAGCAGCTAGAAAACGACACGCGGAGCAGAAACCACAAATGAGAGGTTTCTGTGCATAAATTACTTGCCGAGGCAGTTTTAGCCTCTCTTCATTAACTGTGGAAAAAGGTTTTGTTCACATGACACACATTTCCGAGGTTACAATGAATTCTGCTACACACTTTAGATCTGTGGTTCTCAACTAATGAAGTTTCATGACCCACCATCAGCACCACAAGCAAGTTTATTCATAAGGCACGTTTCAGACAGAAGGCGGGTGGGTGTTTGACCAAGATTATTTAACTTTATTTAACTCAATTTAATACATTTTGTCTTTATTTCAGATAAAGATATTAATCTGAAACACAGAGTAAGCAAATTGTTCTTATCCTAATGGCAGTTTTACTTTCTTATTTCAAGCAAGATAACCTTAGAACTGGTCTGAAATGTCATCAAACAAGCAAGTGTTCTGGGTACGATCTAGCCTGGCCTTAGCCATCCGTAAACTCCGGTCGATTATAATTTCCCTACATGTACATCTGGGTCTGATCTCAGTGGCCGCGTTACATCGGTGGAATTTCAACCGACCATTCAGCGAGCGGGAGAAACGGGTGTTGTAGGTGACGTCAAGCATTTGTGCTGGATTTGCTGGTTGTAGTTTGGCAAAGGCGGCGGATACGAAAGTAAAGGAAGCTCTTCAATCCGTTCTGGCTCGGCTCTCAGATATCCAGAAATTAAAATTGAAGCCTTGGAATGTGCAAGGAATGTCCCCAAGAGTTATGATAGAGTTATGATAGAGTTATGATAGAGTGATGACAGCTGCTTCACTCACTCAGGGGCATTACATCACGACCAAACCCCAGCGAAAATCAGATCCAATCGTTTCAAAGGAGTTCACCCCTCCCAGCTGATAACGTAGCTCAATTGAGAAGTTGTACGAACTGAAATGGGTACGGAGGTGTGGTTAGGCTAGGTCCGATCAGGAAAAAAGTCTAAATGAGTGAAAACAACTCAAAACAAGATAAATAATCTCAATCAAGTCATCTTGAATTGAGTCGTCATGACCTGTTCCAGTCATTTGTGCTGCTATTACACTATGTGGTATGTGCACACTCATATCTGCTGCTAACACTTAATACACCTACACATCTATTAATACAATATCGCTGTGTCAAATTGTTGTTGTCCTATCATGTTTTACTTTTTATTATTTATTTTAATATTCTTTATGCATGCCCTTGTAGTTTTAAAGCTTTCACAGCGTATTTTTATCTGGATATGTTGCACAATTCTTCTTCTTCTTCTTCTTCTTCTTCTTCTTCTTCTTCTTCTTCTTCTTCTTCTTCTTCTTCTTCTTCTTCTTCTTCTTCTTCTTCCCCCCATGCTTGATATTAACTCTTTGTAGTGCAGAGACTTCCCATTTGCTGCAGTGGAAAGAGCTCGGTCGGGGCCTTAAAATGAAACCGAGATCGCGGTAAAAATCGGCCACAAGTTTGTACGACTCGGATCGTATTTTAGACATTTTTGTGGCAGACTTTTGCTTAGCTTCGTTGTTCCTACTAAACGTAAATGTCCTGAATAAGTCAGCCCTGTACGCCCACTGAAAAAGGTGTCCCACTTTTGAGTCCCGACCCACCAGTTGAGAAGCGCTGCCTTTGGATGAACAGCACTTTTGCTCACGCTGAGATTTTGACTAGCCTACAGCCTCCCCCCCCCCCACTTCTTATTATCGCATATAGTTGTCGGCTCTGCGTGTTTTACCCTCGGTGTAGCCATTATCCTTTGCCCACATGCTGTTTCCATCACCAGCCCCCCTTTATCTCCATCTTCTATATCCCTCTCTCTCCCTCCTCCCACTAACCCTCTGAACGGCGCTAAACGCAGCCCGGCTCTCGCGGCGACCATCTCCGCGTTATTTATATATTTCGAGTTACAAACGGCCGCGCTCGTAGCCGTCAGCTCCATCTGTCGTAATGGCCTGGGACACACTGTGCTGACACGCAGAGAAAACGGGAGCGATGGCACCCCTGGCCCCGACATAATGGCCCCCAAAGCTAGCGCGCGAGGCTGTGTGTGTACGCAGTCGAAACAAGAGCGGAGATACCGCACTCGGCGTTCCAGTCGTTTCACCGCTGTCTTGAAGTATGAGCAAAAGTAAAGTGCATTATGGTCGATAGAACGTTTGGCTGTTCGAATGGAGAACATGGTGTTTCCTTTTTTTTGCGTAAAATCTTCAGATTCAGGTACTGTCCATCAATCCATCTTCATCTATCGTGTCGTGGAGGCAGCTGAACGAGCAGAGGTGCCAAGACTTCCATGTTCCTGTCAGCGGGGGTCTAAGTACCTGATTTCATTACTCGAGTAAAAGTACAGATTCTACTGGTCAAATATATATTATTTAAGGAAGTAAGGAAGCGCTTTGTTTGTTGGGAATTAGTCCTGAGCTGCTGCGACTGAGCGCGCCGCCATTTGGGGCCAACCTGACCAGCATAAGGAGGAAACCTGCCTGCCAGCCCCACACTGGTCAGCTCATCCACCTCCTCCTTCCTCTTTCTCCTGCGCAGCTCCCTCCGCTCCACAACAGTCTTTTGCCATCCTTTCCTTGTCTGTCCCTTTCTTTGTTTCCTGTAGCTCCTATTGTGACGCCTTCACTGTACTGCAGGTGTGTGGGGGGAGGGTCCTTGGTGCCTTTTCAGTGTTTTAGAAGAAGAAATGTGTAGGTCTCACATGTCTTTAACTCATAGGCTAGCTGTTTTTGCTCATAAGCTAGCTGTTTTACTCCAATATAAGTAAAAGGTCTCTGTGAAATTTTTACTGAAGTGAAATTACTAAAGTGTTTGCTACTTATGCAACTTTTTATGCAAAAAAAAAAACTCCAACAAAACTTGATACTGTATTTGTGCTTTTGTGAACTAATGGCTGTATGAGTGGCATGGCGCCGTTACTTTCCATCACCGTGGCCACAATTGATTCTGGAGCGTCATAGAGGCCTCCGGGATTGAAAGTTATGGCGCCATGCTAGCCACTTATATAGCCACAATAGCCCACTTGAATATGCTCAAATAAAATGCTTAAAAAGTTGCATAATGCACCTTTAAGTATTCAAAGCAGAAAGTTTTCCGTTTGAGAAATTAGTGTCCAAAAACACAAAATTCACACTCAAATTCACTTTTTTTTTTATGGCAACACGACGGGATAAAACCTTCTTCCTTGTTGTGGGTCAGTAGCATTTAACAGAAAATCAACACAGCGCCACCTACTGGTCATATAGTGTGCACTATTAGTCTTTTAAATGTGACAAAACACAAGGCCAAGTTTACGTTTTACTTTGGAGCCTTTATAGAAATGTAGTGGAGCAGAAAGTAGAACGTTCTCAACACAAATACTCTCATTTAGACCACCGCTAGTGCATTAATGTAGTGGCCTCCTCTTTCATTGGTTGCAAAAAAAACAACAGGTATAGGGTCTTTAAGTTTGTATATAAAAACAAATAATGTGTAGAATTTTACCCAATCAAGAAAATTGAAATACAAGCATTTATTTTATGACAGATATTTTCGTCATTGAAAAGTACCTTATAAATGTACACACACGTGCCTTTGCTGTGAGTGGCTCAGGTCTCAGACATGACTGTAACTTTACCGCGAGCGAGTACGTCTCCAGCTCGTCTCCGTGGAGATGTTGAAAGTCAGCAGAATTTGATATTTAAACAGGTTAGATCCTCATCCAAATCCATTTGTTGATTACCCGCTGCAGTGATAGCATTAGGAGCATGTTTTGTACTGACGGCAAGTGAAGTCCGAAATGTTACGCAGTAACAGTCTTTCATGTTCACCAACAATGGCCAGCCAATAAAAACAATTCTGATTCTAGTGACCCAGCGGTGGTATGAGTGGTTAGTATGATGCCTTTACTTTCCATCATGGCCTCTATGATGCTCCTGGATCAATTGTTTTTAGTTTCTGGTTGGTTTTCACTGCTGACTCTTTCACCAGAAAAGTAAAGGCGCCATGCTAACCACTTATACAGCCATTGGGTTGTATGAAAGTCTTGCACAATGAAAAAGTACATAATACAAAAAAAGTGCGTACTTTATGCTGCTCATTATGCACGCCGTTACTACAGTTATATCCTCCGACTCCTCAGCAGCTGCTCCGGGATCCGCCTCAACTTTAGGGCCGACACGAGCTCATGAACTAAATGTTTACAAACCCTGAGGCACGCTGATCATTATCCACTAAAGCCAGAATAAAACAAAGACATTATGGATGTTTTTCAGGGCGGGGAATGAGGCCTCACAAGCCCTCAGCGGCCCTGCGCTCTTATGGAGCCGGTATCCACATGTTGTCTCCGGACGACGGCGATGATCGTGTTCCATAATGGAGTTCATGTACGTACTGTAGATTCATCTAGAGCGCATGTCTGACTCTGGGTAATACTGGTGGCTTTGCTGCTTAACTACAAGAGCTGAACTAGGTCTAATCCAGTTCTATATCACAACCAGGTCCAAACTACACTGTCATGGCTCCACATCCGAGAGTTCGCCCCGTGTCTGATGGTAGGTTTGAGGCAACGCTTTTTTTTTTATATAATCCTTCAAGTTGGTGACATTTCATTTAATTGGTTTATTTTAGCTACTATGAACCTTTTGTTAGAAATATGCCAACCACCCAGCTGGCCACATAAAGATAGGTCTTAATTTAAATATGAATAGTTCCTTGATTTCAGTAAGTTCATCTGCCAGTGGAATCATTGTTTTTGCCCATGAGAAAAAAATGCCATCTTAGATTTGAAAAAATTACTTAAAAATCATTGCTTTATCAGAATTTGTGCTGATTGAGAATATTTTGGACTTTCTTCTTGCCATCTTATTGCCAATAGAACAAGAAGGATTTTTCTTATCTACCTTTTCTGTCTCATTCCGTCTGTTCTTTCTTTTATGTGAATTAATGCTTGTTCCATTTCAAAGACATTACAATGCTCAAAATCAGCATTAATTGTCAAAATTCTTGCATATTTTAAGTTAAAATGGCATTTTTCCTGGAGTTTTGAAATAAGAAAAATATATTATAGCACCTAAAATAGGCAACTGTATAAATAATTATCTTGCTGTACTTAAAAGTTAGCTCATAAATCTTATTTTACATGATTTTTTTTCACTTGGCTTAGTCAGAATTACTCAAATGAGGTCAAATATTCTTAATTCCTGTAAGTAAAAACTAAAAATTCTTAATAGGACATTAATGAACCTCTGCATTGAGACAACAGTAACAGACTATATGAGATTATAGCCACAATGCTAATTTACATCCGTATAGTCATCTCTTGCCAGAAAACAGCAATAAAAATTACAATATACAGATACTTTTAACTCAATCAAGACTCAAGTCTCATTCGGTACTAAAAATGGGGGGAGAATAAAGAATAAATAGATTAGAATAGATAAAAAAAAGACAAGGATTAAAGGGAATATACAGAGTTTAAAAATGTTAAAATTAAGTATTTTCCGTAGAATGAGCCCAGACCTGTTCACCAGATTTCTCTACAGAGATTAATACAGTATCAGATTTAACTGCCTCTAAAATCCTGCACTGTCACTCAAAAAGGTCATTCGGGTCTGAAATGCCGTCATGCACGGGTTTAATATAGAACCTGCAGTTACACGTAAGACCTGAGGTGGCAGTAGTGAGCACAAATAGAACAAACTTGCATCTAGCCCCTTTAAACATGAACCAGGACGTCACACCCTGGACCAAAACAAAGTGCAAACCAAATCTCAAACCCAGGATTGATCCACTGCAAATACAATTTTCATCAACCTTTCGGACTAAAACCAAGACCAACCCCTAAACCAGGACTAAACCGGACCGCATTAACCCCAGCGTGTTGGGTCCCAGCCGCTCAATTTATCACGTACAGTCCATAGAACAGCAGACCTCCTATCTCCCGGTAACACGCTCACCTCTCACTCTCCCATGCAACATTACGGTCTTGTGTGTGTAAGGCACTCCCTCCATTAGGGCCGGATAATAGGAGCCTGCCCCAGTCATTGTCATCAGTAATTCATGACCGTGTGATCGTACATTATGATCCTAATTGCGTCGTTCAGTGGCGCCTCACGAGTCTGCGTCAAGTTATTTACCCTGAGCAATAGCTTTACAATGGCCCTAAGTCAATCGGACATGTGCTGAATACATTACAGGGCCGGGCGGTTGCAGCGCAGCGATGACGAAAACATTTTTTTCTCTTCTGGCTCGCAGTTCAGCACGAGAAGGGGGCAAAGAGCATGAGGCAGTCAGCAAATTGTCTGCAAACTAAGCACCGGATTTTAATGAACAGTTTCTGAATAACTATGGAGTGCAAAGCTATGGGGAAGTGATAGAAACGGCCATAGATCTGGGTAAAATGTTGCACTTTACAGTTGATTGAAGAGACTGTTCCTGACACACATTTCCCTCAACACTGCACATTGTTTTCGTTATTAGGGCTCAGTTGTGATCTTTATTGTCAAAACTCTGTTCAATCAAAAAATATGATTCTACAGTAGATTCAGCATTCATAGATATCAACAGCATAGAAATCAAGAAGAGGAGAGGCAGAGGGCTCGCTGGATCACCATAGTAGCAAACAAACTTACAAAACAGGCTCTTCAGGCTGCGGGGCCAAGCATACTTTGAAGCGAGTGAGAGCGGGTTGAGGCACTCTGGATTTGCAAAGAGTTATTTTATTAACACTGACATGCTGTTAATAAAATAACTCTCTGCCTCAGTAGTATAGAAATCAAGTTGGGCCCCTGCACTTTGTCCATGTTGCTTCAGAGCAGTTTTACAAATTTGTGGTGGCAATCGTTTGAGATTTAGAAAAAAATTAAAAATAAATGTGTGCAGGGGTGGCCAAAGGTTGCATTTGGCTGAGAGTTTTAAGAATTATGTATCTCAGAGTGAATGAGTGTTTGCAAGTGACATCACATAAACCACTCAATATCAACAAAAAAATTGGGATACACACTGGGATAGGCGTAATAAGATTTAGCTTCTGCCTATTCCATTTCAGACTTTATGTTTGTGTCTATCTGTTAAATGTTTAAATGTCTGAATAAATCAATCTGAATCTGAAAAGGATTTGCTTATTGTTCTTTTCTGATTATTTGGTGCGTCTTATAGCATTTTAAGAACTACATCTCTGTGCAGAACCAATTGTTAAAGGGGCAAGATACAAGTTGGTCATTTAAAAAGAAAAAGAAAAGTTGGTCCTTTTATACTCACTACTGCCACCGCAGGTCTTACGCGTAACTGCAGTCTCTATATTAAAGGGATATTTCAGGATTTTTGACATAGGGCCTCATTTTCTAGTTTTCCAGAGTGTTGCTGATTTCTGGAGATATTTTTTTTGTAATTCAAGCAGTTCTTTTGTTTTTAGAGTTTTGTGGCGCTAGGCTAATGCAAGGCTAGCGCATTTCTATGGTATCAGCTAGCCTGCATTAAAAATAGTCTGACTCACTCCACGGAGCACCTGAGGCAAATCACTTATAACACCAGACTAACCATATAAATGTCTGTGTTGATAGAATAATTTTAACCATTTTGCATTTAAAATACCTTATATTTGAGCAGCATCAGCTTCGTGTTTGTATAAGCTACGCAGCGGCGGAGTGATCTGCTTGAAAATAGTCCCTTAAAATGCAATCATTCATGTGATGCAAGGTCAGTTATATTCCGAAAAATATTCTATCGACACAGACATTTATATGGTTAGGCTGGTGTTTTACGTGATTTGCCTCAGGTGGGTCAGTGGGTCAGACTGTTTTTAATGCAGGCTAGCTGATACCATAGAAATGCGCTAGCCTAGCACTAGCCTAGCACCACGTAACTCTTCAAATATAAGAACTGCATGAATTACACACAAAAAATATCTCCAGAAATCAGCAACACTCTGGATAACTAGGAAATGAGTCCCTATGTCAAAAATCTTGAAATATCCCTTTAAGCTCGAGCTTGACGGCACTTCAGACTTCTGACCCGAAGTAACAACTTTTTGGTGACAGTCAATCTACACCTCAGGACATGGCTGGAACATATAGGGGGAGGAAAATACATCATTTTAACATCTTAAAACTCTGTATAGTCCCTTTAAACGTGTTCAGAGTTTTGAGTGCGTGTGTCTTCATTTTGATTACTGTGTTGGAGGAGCAGTGTCCTAATTCTGCCTCACACTGTTCACCTTTTCCATAATGTGCACTATGAGTGAAAAGCGTGTTCAAATGAGTAATAATGTGTCTCTGAAATAAGTTTTGCAGGAGTTTTGGGAATTATGCTCAAACCAAGAATCATGTTCAACGTTTTGACAGCAGCATCCTGTTTTTGAGAAATGTGTGCAGTCAGTTGGCGGCTGGGCGCAGACAATGCAATTAAGTGTCTAATCACTGGAGGTAAATGACACACTGCACGTACTATATCTGCTATCAGTATTACTAAGTAGTAGCTTCAAACTGCAAAATGTAATCTGGAAATGAGTACCGTTTTATCCTGGAATAGGCACAGTTGCCCATGATTTGAGAAATTCATTTAGAGGCATCTGTAAAAACACGCCCCATGGACAGATCTCAAATTGCCTTACTTTTTCATTTATTTTACATATCTCTATATTTCTTTTTGCAGTACAGATGAGTATGATTTTACTTTTGGATATTTATACATTAACACACACTGTTACACCCCTCCCCTCCTGTCCTGCGCGTGCTGTTGTGCAACTGTCTGCCTCTAAATGACAAAGCCCTCCTGATAACAGTGTAAGGGGGAAAGTATAGCCCTGCTCCTGGTGCCATTGTTAGCTCAGAGCGTGCTAATAGCAGGTTAGCTCTTCCAGGTGACGCAGTCTGTAATTTCACCCCTCGCGTCGGGACACCCTGACGTCTCCAGCCCCGAAGCGCTCTCCCATTGGTCCACATACAACAGCAGCTGAATATAAGGCTGAGGCAAGCTGTTATTACCAATATATTTGAACATAAAGGTGTGCGGCGTCCAATTATAGGGCCTGGCTTGGTTTTTATTCACCGTTTGTTCCCAGGCATAAAAGTAAACTGTGTTTTTCGATCCTGTAAACAAGGCTTTTTTTTTCACTTTTGTTTTGGTTCTCTCCTGACGCTGTGCTATTTATATGCAGCCTAATGTTGAAGCTTTTAGCCTTTCCGGAGAGTGGCCAGTTTCAGGGCAGTAACAGTGTCTCAGTATTCTTTGAACTGGAGGTGGTCTTCAGTTTTATACTTTCATTTTAATTAGAGGTAGTTGTACAGTATTGATGCTTTTGTAATGGAAGCTGCCACATTCAGCTTCATCATCACAACACAAGATCAGAGCTAGCCCAAATGTGACCTAGTTTCGGTCTAGTTTAGTCCCAGATTGTCTTTGTTTAGTCCAAATTTTTGTATTGTTCCAATTTAAACCCTGTTAGTTTTTGTACTTGGTTCAGTTGAATTTGGCCCCTTAAGATTAGGCCGAATTCAATTAAACCTCAAAAGACTCACAGAAACAGAGTGGCGTTAGGAAGTTTTATTGGACATGAATTGTATTTAGGACTCGGACCCCAATTACGATACAGAAGATTGCATTAATGATATGAAATTAATGATGATGATGAATGTTCGGACACTGGTGGGGGTAAAGGATGAGACCTAGTGCGGCCAGTTGACAATGGCGAGCGAAGTCGAGAAGAGGCCAGGCGGATGAGGGGCGGAGGAGGGTCGCAGCACAGTTGGGAAACGGCCGAGTGATGAACGAGAGAAAGAGAGAGAAAATATCATGGGCTTCCTCTGTTTGAAAGACCATCAGCCGCCACGGTGTTAGAAGTCCTGTTAGATTCCAGTCAAGCCTTGATTTGATCTTGACCCGGTGATACTTGAAAGGTCACTTGAAACATAGTACAAATCATTTTAACATTCCTGCTGAATTGGCCTTGAACAAGATCGTTGTCCTGCTTGTTTCAAAATGTTTATATTCTGCTTGAACAAAAAGAAAAGAACTGGTTTCTTCTTTATTGAAATGTAAAAGAAGTCACGGACAGAACAGGACCGGGCCAAGGATGGATCCCTGTGGCACCCCAGAAGATTTGTTCATTTATTTATTGAAGAAAAAGGGGTACAAAACACATGTATATGATGAATAATATGTAGAATGTTAAAAATCGCAAGTTTCAAAAAAATCATGATGTATTGTAGATTATTTTTGTGCAATTCAGGTCCGTTTTAGCGTCTTTTTGACCCAGCTTAAATTGATTGGAACTCGATCTGGGCCTGGTGGTTCTCGGAAGTTCAAATATTATGGTACTTTTTGGGAAAACTTTGTGATCCACTGGTCTCTATAAATATGCGGCGGTTTTGGAAATTATTGTTATTTTTAAATGTACGCCCTCTTTATGTGACAAGTGTCTGAACACCATTGCTTGTTATTTTTTTTTTACCTCTGCTGTGAGCTTTCCGAAAGTGCGCGGTGTTTTGTTGTTACTCGTCATATGGCGCTGACAGTCGTTCCCCCTGCACGGCTCCACTAAGGGACAATTACTCTCCCTCAGCCTGCCTTTGAGCGGGCCTCCTCCAGTATGGGGTCTGTTACATGATGGTGATTTATGGGCATATTTTGAGTCTCTTGTGTCAACAGATGGGTTAGTTTAGGAGACAGATAGTGGCTCAAAATCCCATAAAACTCCATTTAGCTCTGACAGTGCCCTATATTTATGTGTATCTATGGACGGTCATTAGGATTTGAGGGATGTGGTTGTTATGGGGTTCAGCCTGGTACGATATGGGACAGGTCGGTTGCCGAAAGTGCCAGTTCTCACGGGACAGTTAGAGGTGTGTTTCTGCCAAAAGCGATGGTGAAAATGAACTTTTTGGATATTGAGGCGTTCGGTGAAGACTTGGATCTATAAGGAACTGAGAAAATACTACATTTTGATTTACATACTAATATTCCTGTTGGCTGGTCCGATGGTAGGTTAGTTAGTTTGCCTAAATGGTTAGTTAGTCAGTTTGTTAATTGGTTAGTTAGTTGGTTAATCAGTGAGCTGGTTGGTTAGTTAGTCAGTCGCTTGGTCAGTCGGTTAGACAGGAGTTGGTTAGTTGGTTGGTTAGTCAGTTAGTTTGTTGGAGTTGG
Source organism: Gobius niger (assembly GCF_951799975.1). Lineage (NCBI taxonomy): Eukaryota > Metazoa > Chordata > Actinopteri > Gobiiformes > Gobiidae > Gobius > Gobius niger. The sequence goes on along the minus strand of NC_136855.1, from coordinate 11,028,182 downwards.
TTAATTTGGTTAGTTTTTTGCTTGGTTAGATATTTGGTTAGTAAGTAGTTGGTTGGTTAGTAGTTACTTGGTTTATAGTTGGTTAGTTGTTTGGTTACTGTATTGCTTGGTTTAGTTGGTTTGTTAGTAAGTAGTTGGTTAGTTGTTTGGTTACTGTATTGCTTGGTTTAGTTGGTTTGTTAGTAAGTAGTTGGTTAGTTGTTTGGTTAGTGTATTGCTTGGTTAATTGGTTTGTTAGAAGGTAGTTGGTTGTTTAGTAGTTGGTTAGTTGTTTGGTTACTGTATTGCTTGGTTTAGTTGGCTTGTTAGTTGTTAGTTTCACAGTTACACACATTCAGTCTGGGCTTACAACTTGAAAACCATGATGTAATGCAACAAAAAATGTTATATTTTCATTTTGAGAAGAGGACTGATGTGTGCTGTCTGGTTAGCACACACTTTTTGCAGCCACAGGAGGCAACTTTTGGACAGCTGGTGTAAAAAAATGTTTTTATAAATTTGCTGCCATTTTACATCGACTGCCAACCAATATCACATCTCACCAAAGTGAATCAGAGGAGCTCTACAGGATTGTGTTTGTGTTGCTCAGATAACATGCTTTAAAGGAACAGGCCACCGTTTTTACATACCGAGATATGTTCCTACCTGAGCTTGTTTGACGTCTGTGCAGTAAAGTCGAAGTGCTCCTAAGGTATTACAATATAGTAAGTGTGTTTAATTTTGTGTAACTATACTTGTATCATGTCACTTTTCACGTAAATGTATTTAAATAGGGAAAAGCTTCTAACTTCACCCCAGTTTGGAACTATAGGAATATGCTGGGAGAGGCTAAATGCTAACAACGTCTTTGGTCTTTTTGCGTGACTGAGCGCACACACAAAGACCAGACAGGCACGCATCAACTCGTCTAAGCTCAGGTAAGAACATATCTCAGCATGTAAAAACGGTGGCCTGTTCCTTTAAAACAGCTCTGCCTGTGTATGAGTCTCTTCGTGGTCTGGCACAAAAGTACAAATCTAACTTGCTATGGTATCGTCTATGTATGTCTATGGTGGCCCCAGAGAAACCTCGAGCTGTCTTCCTGAAGATGAGAGACAGACCTCAACTCTGATCAATGCTCAAATTTAGCTGTGCACATGACAACAAAGAATGTTATCTCAACATGTCGCTTTTAACTTAATTTAAAGGTAAAGATTATAACACTTTATGTAAGTATAGTTTAATGTTCCTCATGCTTCCTTCTGTCTGCAAAGGACTTTGTGTTACATGTATAATTGTGCTCAAAATAAGCTGGCCTTTTCCTTGTTAACATGCCTTTCCCTGAAATGTCAACATGCCATTGTATGCAATCAATGGATTCCTCATAAAATATTCCTTTACTGCTCACTATTGGATATTTTGACATTTTGAAGCCTGCCTCCTATATGCGTTCACCATCCCAGCCTATTTAAAATTCCTGGGTGTAACATTAATGATCCGTGCATGTCCATTATAAGGCCGCACTGCAGCGACATTTTAATACAAAAAGCACCATAAAACCGGCCTGTGTGCTCAAACCGTGCACATAAACTTCCTAGTGATGTCTCTCTCCTCCATTTTCCACATTAAAGCTTGTTTTGGGGCGGAGACGGGAGCTGTTTGCAAACACAGGCCCGGTGCGCAGTGTCAGAGGAACAATTAAACAGGATCAATGTTATGTGCGGCGTCCTGCTGTTGGAGTCTATTGCTGTAATAAGGATATTAAGCCCCAGCAGCCAGGCCTGGGGTTTAAGGGCTGCGATGGAGGAGAGAAAATTAACTCTACAGTTCAACAATGGACGGTTTTTCATACACATACACACGTACGTCTGCACAGTTACAAGTGTCTTTGACCTCCTGTGATGCGCCATTTTAAAACCATAGGAAAAAGTTTAAGCCATCATCGTTACTGGGTTGTTTAGAATTGTGGCCTGTGGTTAGTATAATCATAATGGCTGTTTCTATTCTAATTCTGACGTTTTCATGACACATTGTAGACATAGGAGGAAGGAGAGTTCCATATTCCACGGCTTAAACTGGGATATGATTGAACATGGCCTTGTGGAATAAGGGATGTGACCGAATCGTCTTTTTTTCTCTTCGTCGGACCAGATCTCGATCTTTCATTCAATCTTGCAGATTTACCCTGAACTAACTCTTGAAACAGTCCAACAACGGAGCAGGCAACACAAGAGAAAGATAAGTAAAAAACTCTATGTCAGACCTTTTCATTAACTGTGACACAAAGGTTTATTCAAATGCACGTTTTTCAAAAGGGACATACTGTCCAATCGAAATTTTGGGTAATATGAAAATGAATTTGAATAAAAAAAGGGTTAGGGTTAGCGATAAGCTCTTAGATAATATGAGTTTTCTGGCTGGCATCTCAATAAAAGTTTGCACCGCAACAGTTATGGAAAGTAACCTTTTCTTATATTGCATCGTGCCTATGTCCAATAGGAAGTGAATTCTAATTATGGCAACTCTGTTCTGGAGGTTGGAATGTGTCTCATAATAATAATATGTCATGTTACTATTAGACTGTTGAACAACATATTCTTGACCACATTAGAACAACACACAATAATCTACTTTCAAAAATATTTGTTATTTTGTGGACATCGCCCTCTCCTGGTGGAGTTTGGCTTCCCCCTTTACCCCCCAGCATTCAGAGTAACCCTGGGGGACAGCCACGTGAGTAAAATAAGTCTGGGATGGAATCAAAACATGTCTATTTAAACACTTTAGAATCTGCTTCATCGAAACTCAAACCTTTTTTTCTGTTGTAGTTGGACCTGAGGTCAGAGGCTCCGCAATTCTGATTGTGAACATCTATCACTCAAATGCAAGAGACAGAAGAAAAGACAAACAAACTCAGCCTCCTCAGTCTACTTGCACTCGTAGGGCTGACACTCCTGACAACTAAGCTCATCTTCTCTGAAAAAGTCTAGGCCAAGTGTTGGATGCAAAATAAAGCAGTAAAGCATGTTGATTTATTATGTACAATTGACAGAATACAAAAACACTGTGATACTGATATTTCATAAAAACTAAACATAAATTAACATATTCAGTAAAAGTGTCTTGGTCCCGCTGGTCCTTGCATAATACGTCTATTTTTATCTAAAGCCAGGACAAGGTAGAGTTCACCTCGCACTACGAAATGGCTGATAAAATACACATATATAGTAGGCAGTATTGAAGTAGTGGTACAAAGTGGTACAAATTAAATACTTTTTGGGCATTGTTAGCACAGCTCATGTTTGTATAGAAATGAATGCTGGGCTTGAAAACAGTAGCATATGTACTTCCAACTTGACAATATGAGGTAAAAGCCTGAACGATACAATGAAATAATTAAGTTTATAGATTTTGACAAAGTTCATTAAAAAGTCCACGTAGGAAAAGTGTCAGTCTTTTTAGCCTCCATTCACTCATTAAAAACAACAGTGTCCACGAGCTTCAGTCAAAGGCGCGTCTGCTTGGTTTATCATAGGGCGCAGTAACGGCACTGGCCAGCAGGAGGCAGAATGTCAATGTTGGGGAGAAACATGAAAGTGGACGCTAACATCAAATAATCAAGCCTTAAAGTGGACATATCATGCAAAATCCACCTTATTGAGCTTTAAACCATGTTATGACGTTGTTCTCTCGTCAAAGACAGACCTGGATAGTATTTCAATATGTTAATGCCCTTTTGAGTAATCCTGGGGTAAACCTGTTTAGCTTAGCCCTTCTTCTTTGAATGTGTCTGCACTTCGTTCTGTACTTCCTAAACACAATTGTGTCATTGTCGAAACCAGAAACTGAAGCTGTAAACCACGCCTTAAATTGAAACTGAAAGCAGGAGCAGGAGGAGCCGCAGTCAAAGTCTTCCCCAGCTCCAACGCCTGGATTTAATTCTTACAGAGACATCATTTCAAATTAAAAATGTATAATATCAATGCTAAGGCAAATTATGTTTTGAACCAGATTTTTGAGCCCCATATGCATGATTTGTCCACTTTAGGGCCTAAATGCTCCTGTTAGATGCATGTGTTTATGGACCATCTTTTTATATCTCCCTCAAAGACAGTGATTTATTTCTATTCTAGTTTTTTGTTTTTCAGAATTGTTGTTGCGCACCAGAGAGAGAGTGTGTTCATCAGCTCGCAGGAAATACACCAGGATTTGCTTCAAGTGGATCAATCGTGAAGACGTGAAGAAAGTCCTCAGACATCGCACTGTTCGTATTGTAATAAAAGTGGTCTATAGTTTATAATGGTGAGTGAATGTTATGGTATTTGAAGAGGCAGGTCCTCCTCCTCTTCATCCAAGTCACTGGACGGACCGTCGGGATTTTCCGAGCCAAAACGTCTGATTTTCCCAAAAAGTCCTGGAGTCTGCTGCTGTCGTCTCAGTCTGAAAGATAAACGAGATAATTGTATTTACTGATAATGCACCAACATTGGAATAGAAAACAATGCGGCATTATAGATGTATACTTAAACAGAGAACATGATGTGACTTTGTGAAAGTGGTAAAAGAAGTGCCACATCAGCAGCAAAGCCCAGCGCCCCAGCAAGGGTCCACTCACCAGGTCAAAGGGCTCCACACTTCACCTTTAGAAACTGCTCCATGGATCAATATAACGGTGTGATAAAAGAAAGTTAGAAGACGTGGTGTTGTTAGTCGACTGGCCTCTGCAAACTCTTAAAGGGGGCTCTTATGGCTGGTTTTCATGTTTTTCTGATAATTAAATAGATTAGTCAGTTTTTTTAGTTCCCCCAAAAAAGTAATTGATTTGAAGTGTATTTTTTATTTAAGTTTAGAACAATTGTGGCAATGGGACCAGGGGGGGGGGGGGGGGGGGGGGGGCATGAAGGAGACCAATTTCTATTAAAGATAATAGAAAAGGGTTAGGGCCCGTGTTAAACCTTCTTGCCCAGGGCCCCAAGCAAGTGTGTTGACGGCCCTGTACAAGTATTTCATCATTAACATTTTATACATTTTTGATTTAACTGTCTTCTTCTATAAATACCAAAAACAATGTCCTTGATAAAATGAACATAGATATAGAAATAAAAAAAGCCAAACCAGGTAAAAATAAAAATGTCAAGCAAAATCTCCAATATATAAATGTCGTCAAAACTTTCATCTGCACTTTGAGTCCGAGCCCAACCAATTCAGAGCCTGAGCTAAAAGTCATTTTGAGAGATGGTCCTTTGGTGATCAAGATCTCGTCTCGCCCTGATCCATTTTAATTCAAGGCTGATAGAAAAAGGCTATGGCTATTGATTTTTCAATATCTATTAAAACGTGTCATTCTTGTTTCGGGCCGACTGTGTGAAGTTATTTGGGCACAACTTGGGCCGCTTTGCTTTTTTTCTCACAAACATTTGATGCAAAGATGGCACTTTAAATTACTTCTAAATGCCAACTATTTAAGCACAGCATGACGATGTCAACAGTGCTGAACACGTGGGGGTCATGTGGCTGTCTAGCCAGTGTGTACGGCCTGGTGTCCTTGGGCAAGATATACAATTATCATATAGGCCTAACTTTTTAGGACGGGCAAATGAAGTCTCTCAAAGGAGATAGAATACAGTATCTACTTGTATGTACATGTAGACAGAGGGCAGTATATTGAGTGAAAATAGTTGCAAAGTGGTAAAATGCAGCAAAAGACTTGGCACAGGAATTGTTTGTCTCTCCATTACTATTGTCCTGTACGGTGGATTAATAATTAAATTCATGCAACATGCAAAATGCCAAGTCAGATTAAGAAATGAACCAACTACAGCAAGTCACATTTAATGCTTTTCATCTGTGCATTCATACCATCTGAATATTTATGTCCACCACAGTAAACAAAGCATATTGGCGATAATTTGGATATTTAAAAGCAAACACTAGTGACGGCCAAAAAACCCAGCGCTCCGGAGCGTGTGTTGCTCTTCCTGAAGCAGATTGCTTCGAAACACTGTCGGAGCCTGTTTCAGTGACAGCTGGTCACGTAACTGTCTCGAAAAATGCTTCATTCAGTGAGTTGCGTATCAATGTCTCAAAGCGGCAAAGTCATCGGCTCAGAGCGTTTCACTGTGTTGCCTTGAGCGGCGAGGCGCTAAACCACGGATGTTTTCTGGTCTATAGAGTCATGAAAATCATTAGTGATAAATGTGCTGCATTTCCCCCATTTCATGTGTATGTGGTGAAAGTGTCTGTGCCAGGCAGTGGGTCTGCCTGCCAGACAAGCAGGACTTATGAATAGAAAAAGCTTTCATAAACGGTTTTCCTATTCTTTACAAAGTCCTGTGTTTGAAGAGATAATAAAGCAGGCCTGGGGGGCGAGGGAAACGTAAGGAGCGCCATGTACAGCAAATAGTGGCTAAATTAGCGCTGACTGAATGAAATAAAAAGGTCGAGCATTGATGTGTTGCTTCGGAGCAGCAGAGCCTCAGGTGAGGCCCCGCCCACTGGAGCTCCGTGAAGCACAGACCACGTTACGAAGAAAATGACTCTTATTTATCAGCCTGTGATTGATTTGATCATTCAAACATCAATATCAGGCTGCAAATAATAAAACCGCCACACATTTGTTTGAATCTTCTCTTGCACATGATTGTGTAGGTGCTTTTATGAGAAGTCACAATAATAAGTTTGTCCACAAGAGTTTAGTGTTCAAACAGAATGAAACAGCTCTGAGACTTCGAAGCTTACAATACTTTTTGCCAGGAAACCCTCAAAGTGTTACAATGCTTCACCCGTCCATCACTAGCAAACACACAACGGGAAACTATTGAGCACAGAACATTTCAGGAAATCCTGCAACTGCATGTGTTTTGATCATTTTTATTTGTTTTTCGATAAACTTGTTTTGCAAAAAGTCAAGTAATGTCCCTATTTACAATGAAATCTAGATTTAATGTTCTGATCAAGTGCAATGCTTTAGAACTCCTGCTATAGGCGCTTATGATGAGCTGACTGGTGGAAGGAATGAAAACATGCCTGCTGTTATTGAGCTAAAGCCTGTATAGTTGTGGTCAGTGTCTGGACGGAGCAGAGGAGCGGGTCGATAAACACGGCTGGAGCCACATCCTGACGCTCAAGATCAGATTTCTCTTCACCACAAACTGAAACTGGACACACCTCGCAGCTAACAGGACCAGCGCTGCGGAGAGAGAGTCCGTCTGTGGGTTTAGGACAAAGTGAGATGTGACATGGCAAAGCTAAATGCAATCAAACAATGCCCAGTGCCGCATACAGCAGAGGTTCTCAAACTGAGGAACGTGGGCTGCAGTCTTTGTTTGTCCTGATTTGATCTTGATCTCAGTCTGGTGGTACTTGGAAGATCAAATATTTTATGAGGCTGTACTTGGTGTGAAACATCCAAATTCTTACTGAAAGCAAAGTAAGAAGAGATGGGCAAATATTCACTGAATAAAAGTAAAAGGAGTGTCTTTGTGGGGACTTATTTTAGTATAAACATGAAAGTCCAAACTCTGCACTGATTCAGTTCCATTTTTCTTGTGAGTCACATAAAAAAAACACCACCTACAACATAAAAAGTGGAAGTGGTGATGATGGCGAAAAGGCTATTTGGTTATGTAATTAGTAACTTTTATAGCTAGATATTGATCGGTTTCCACCTATTTTTTGTCCATGTAAAGCCGTCTGTTACAGTGGGAATGCCCACATAAGCTGATGCGTTGCAGTCTGTATTTGATAATTAATTTAAAGCAGTACTAAGTAACTCTTCCCCCTAGAGGCCATAAGCGCAACTGCAGGTGTAGTAGCAAGTTACGATTTTTTTTACTTATTAATTGTCTTGGAGAGTAAATCCTACGCTGACAGGAAAGGCGAAGGGAGAGACGGATATTGTACATCCAATTATACAATAGAAATATTTTTTTCACTCAAACCTGGCTGTAAATACTGTTTAAAGTGACGTTAGCCCACAGTTAGCTTTGCCCGTTAGCATGTTAGCTTCTTCTTCGTGATTACATTAGTGTGTATTGCTTTCTCCGCACCGGTGGCAGTCAAGTTGCAAACATGGTTTTCTGGTCAGAGACACCAGGGGGAGATGAAAGACCCTCCAATCATCCCATAAACACTTGTATTACCCCCACAGGGACTACGAAAATGATTTATTAAGGTAAACACGTTACTTAGTACTGCTTTAATTTACTCTGACTTTTATTCTTGCTGCCAAAAAACAGAAAAATACTTCCACACTTGTATGTTTGAACATGGATGTCAGATTGGGCACACATATAGTATATAAAAGTCAAATTATTATATACATCTGTGGCATATAACCCTCTCTCACACAGTGCTGTAATGCAAGGGATCCTGTCACTATGGAAACCTGGGGCACAGAGTGCTCCGATTGGCTGCTGGACGCCAAGGGCAACGATAATCAGGAAGAAATGAAGGAGAGAGAGTGAGAGAGAGTGAGAGGCAGCTGAAAATGTGCTTTTTTAAACAAGAAACTGACAAAAAAACAAGATGATTATTTTTAAACTATATTTCTACATAGATTGTTAATTTAAATACCAATAGAACCAAAATCATTGATGATGTATGGGAATACAAAAATGACGGACTATAAACATGGCAAAAAAGTTTTAAACTTTAGACTCACTAATTAACACATACATTCTGTCTTCCTTTCAATTTTCAAGTAATATTTTATTCATGTTCACGAAAAGAATAGTTAAAAAAGCAGATATTGGCAAATTTGTTCACATATCCTGTAGTTTAGACGTCAAGGCTCTGATGTGTAGAGATACAGCAACTGAAAACGTTCTATGAAAGTAAAAAAAAAAAAGAAAAGACTTTCCAGATGTTGTGTTACTGTTCAACAACTAAGACACACCAGGAGGAAATGAGCCACACCAAACCATTTTCCACCTGCGCTGTGCTCCAGCCCTGTCACACTCCATTTCCCCAGAGCAGGTGTTTTCACTGACACATGTTGTTCCCTGGGGCGGCACTGTTTCTGTCACTGCTGCCGTCTTTAGCTCTGACACCTCTAAATGTGAGCTCTCAGACTCTCACTGTAAAATAATGCTGCTCTCACATCACACACACAGGGGGGGCTGAGTTTTACACATAAACTGGGATTCCAGGAAGTTCGCTGAATTCAGACTTAGCTCGTGGTGCCTAAGACATGACTGAAAACCAGGGGGAACGTTCTGAACCCCATTCTGAAGAAACACTTTTATGCTTTGTTGTGTTGTGTGGCCCTTTGTGTTTATATTAGGTTTTTTTTATTGATTGATAGATTGTTATTTTATTGCATTGCTTTTATTTGGTTTCACCAGTTTTTATTGCTTTACTGATGACTTTTGAAGGTGAATACTTTTTCTATTCTGTGCAGCACTTTGGAAACTGTTAAAATGTGCAATATATAATACATTTGGATTGGAACACTAAGTCTGAGTAATTGGTGGTGGTCAGAGGGTCCACTGGTGCAGATTCTGTCCGTCTACCCGAGGGCATCTGTGGCTACATATGTACCACAACCAAGTATGAAGTGGATGGAAAGAAGCACTTCAAGACGCTTTGCCTTGTATGAAAAAACGCGACACAATTAATAATCCTTTCCTCTTCCCCGTGGAGACCCATTAGTCACATGGATAACCTGGAGACGGGGCAGGTTTGAGTCACCAGCTCTCCTAATACAAGAAGAATGCGTAAATAGCCTCGCTGTTTGCTGTTTGTTCACCCCAGACATGAACTGTTTGACCCTTTCCCTTCAGCCAGGAGGCTACGGCCCATACAGATCAGAGCCTCCCTCCACATGAACAGCTTTTTACTCCAGACCCACCTTTTACCTGCCATTTGTTATATTAGCACTATGTGGTATTCACATTCACATCTGCTGCCTTTTAGTTGGCCGGTACGTGTATAATGTGTATAATGTGTATAATGTGCATATTTTGTATATTACTGATTTGACCATATCTCATTTTGTTTTTATCCTAGGCTTTTTTAACATGTATTTTTGCATGCTCTTATAGACTTTACTTTATTGCTCATCTTTGTTTTATGTAGCACAATTTCACTGAAAAACAATCTTACTTTGTGAATATACCAGTACCTTCATCAACAATGGCAATAAAACCTATTCTGATTGTGGGTTTAATAGAGGATAGACACTCGGCTGCGTGAAGAGGAACCTTCTGATGCTAATCTTAAAGAGGGGGTACTGTGCTTTTTTCAATCACATAGCACCAGTCTATATCACACTACAATGATAACGAAACCTTCTGTTGGTCTGTAAATGCAGTAAATTAGAATAACTGCCTTGTATAAAATTGCTCTTTCAAAATGGCTGTAGTGAATGTCTTGAAATAGGCCTCTGTCTCTTTAAGAACCTCTGACTCTTTCCGACACGCCCCCTCCACACGCTGTCTGTGGCATCAGTGGGGAGGGGGTTCTGCTGAGGAGCAGTGGTTGGTTACTCGGCTGGTGATAAAAGCTCGGAGGCGTCTCCAGGAGGTGGGGGCGTTCCTAGGAGGACTCAGGCAAACCTATCCCTAAAATGGCCGCCATCAGAGTTTTTACAGATTACTCAAAAACACGTGAATGTGCCAAGGCAACACTTCAGGCATGTTTTTAATGAGGGAATGACATAATAACTTGATGTAAAGCTTGAAAAAGTCGATTTTGCATAATACCCCCCCTTTAATATATTAAAATGCTTAAGGACAGCACTGTATTGGGTTTGTATGAATCTGCCACTTCAATTAAATGCATCAGTGAGAGCTAAACATTCACACACAAACTGAATGAAGTTGGAAATGTTTACACAGACTGCCTTGCCATTTGCCACCGCTGATACAAGTCCTCTCACAGACTTATTGCTTCTGAAGTCATTTTAATGTAAGCGGTTTTACCAACTCCAGTATTTAGTGGCTGAATCAAAAGTCTGTGTGCGTCACTCAGTCGTCCGCAGCTGCAGTGACAGGTGTTAAATATTGTGTCAGAACTCAGTTTGTCGCCACAGTTTGACTCCGCGTTTCTCTGCAGCTTATTCAGATAAAAGTGACGCGCTCTGGCTGTGGCTGTCAGACCAGGCTTTGTGGAAACGGCAATTTGGAAATGAAGAAGCTACAGATGACAGACAGGGGATTTATGTCGGATTTAACTTTACTTTTTTACATAATATTACAGTCTGTGGAAAATCAATTTCAATATATACACTAAACGGGAGTCATGAGCCCTCACCTGGACTGTAGATGTTCCAGCTGCACCTGCAGGTTCTCCGTCTGCTCCACCTGCTCGTCCAGAGACCTCTGCAGCTTCCTCGACTGGTTATGGGCCTCGTCCAACTGCAAACAAATACAATAATGGGTGGCATTGCTTTACAACAGGGGTAGGCAAGTTTGCTTTGTGGTGGGCCGATTTTCAACATTGCCAAAACACCAAGGGCCGAACCTCACCATTAAAGCCTGAAGTAAAGAACTTTTTTTATGCAAATGCCAAGTGGTTCTCAAGTGGTTTTGGCTTGACCCACGATTACCCTCGAATGACAAGCCACGACCCAAATACAACTGTAATTTGTCATATATCGTATAAAATATTGTATTTTGAACCAATTTTTTTCATTGAACAAGCAGTAAATATGCTTCTAAGAGAGGTATTTGATCTCTTATTAGCATGATAACATTTCTCAAAATCATCTTAGGGGCCAGAGGATTTGGCCCCCGGGCCTGTCGTTGCCTACCCCTGCTTTACAAGCTTGACAGGTTTCTCAAAGCAGTAAACTTCTTCTCTGAGCGGCTAGCCTTTGTAGAAAGCAGCCAGATGGGAACTAGGTGGCAGCATAAAACTTTCTCGCCACTGAAAATGTTTTTGTAAGTTCACTGTGCTTTTACGGAGGAATATTTAACTGGAATCCACACGCAGAGTACAAAACAATATATCAAGAATGACTTCAGGTGACTACAGTACGTGAAAGTCAGAAACCTACTTTCCACGTCAGGGTATTTCTGTACTGTATATTCTACTCAAACTGATGCGCTTCATCATGTTTTCTTGATTATTACTGTCTGTTTTTTCTCTCTTTTTTTATTGTAATGTACAATAAAAACTGTACAGCAGCTAATGGGTATCCGAATAAAAGAACAAAAAGTTCATTCACTCCATATTTTGTTATAATAAGCTACAACTTACAGTAACAACAGTAAGGTGGGTGAAGTGAGGGAGCCAGTAGTCGAACCTTCAACCTTCTGATTACAAGACAACCCACATCTGAGCCCCAAATAGTAATGGCCGACTTACAGCCTGAGCCGTCCCACAGAGAAAACAAAACAAAACAAAAACAAATAGAAATACCCCCTAGAGACACACACACAACAAAAGAAAACAGTGGGTGTCACGTTTGTACCTCGTCCTCGGCCTGTCCCAGCTCCTTCTTCAGCTCCTCCACCCGGAGCCGCAGCTTCTTCACCTCCGCCTCGTGGCTCTCCACTCGTCTGTTCGCGTGAGCCAACTCCACCGTCTTCTCCTGGAACTGCTTCTTCAACTTCGTGTGGACGTGTCGCAGGTCTGCCAGCTCCTGAGAGAGAAGAGAAGGGACGTGGATGAGCATGATGAAGACTAATAGTTCAATATGCTAGTTCAATTGCATAGGTTTCTTTCTGTTTTCATCAACCATTCAAAACATGTACAATAGAGTCCCCTGTGAGAGATGATGATTGTCCGTTGGACTTGCCCGAATGATAAAGAGAAGCTGGAAAATAACACCAATGACCTCCATGGTCTAACCTTTGTTGAAAATGCATTATTGATCTGAAACAGCTCAAACTAAATATCCAGTCGTTTCACTTCCTGGTTTCCACACGGTCGCAACATAAGCCCCTCCCACTTCCCCTCCTCATGTTCCCGTTTGCTGCGCAGCTGTTTCAATAAAGAGAAAAGAGAGAAAAGAAATAGTCGGTGCAAATTGTTTGGCTGTAGTGAAAATTGGCGAGAGTTAAGAATAGCCACCGGTAAAGATTCAAAGATTACACAAAGATGTGCGTGTGGGTCAAAACACAGCTTCAAGTCTGTTTGGGATGAGAGAACAACTTTGTAACATGGCAAAAAGCTCTAAAAATTCTTCATTCTTCTAACACATCAACCAAGTTCAATTGTAGGCCTGTCACAAAAACAAAAAATGTGAAAAAAGTTATTGAGTAAGTTAAATATCGCATTAAACCCTTTTTATTTTAAAGCGCTGAACCACTTCCCAGTTAGCACATGCAATAAACATTAAGGACAATGAAGCACAGTCTCGTTCACGGAAAAGTTTGAGGTATTACAAAAAAGAAAAATCTGGAAACACATAGACGTTAAATGTTGATCCCAAAGACATATCTGCCATTTAACTTGCTGCCAAACACACAGTCAATATGAAGAGGTGGTCTGTCACCTCTCATGTTGTGCCTTATCGCTAATTTTCTAGAATCAGGTCAATTCCAGTACATTTCTTATTCAAAACTCGTTGTTCATGAGCTTAAAAAAAAAATCTATTCAGTGCTTTGCTGTTGCGGTTTTCCCATTTACAAGTAATCGACTCCCTCCCGGCTCATCCCAGGCTTTTGAGTGAAAAGGCGCTGCACTTGGAGCTAATAGCATCATCAATAATGCACCATTGTCATTCAGTGCACTTAAAATGTAACTCTGATTTGGCCCTGGCTCACACCTTCAGCTCCCCGGACTCTCGCCGGCTTCCAAGAAATCTGCCCTCTCCTCCTTCATTCCTCCTTCAGGCGTCTGGGAAAGAGGAACGGGAGCGATAAAGCGAAGCCGTGGGTGAAATGGGACGCGCCCGCCCGTTAACGTCCGGTCGATATAGACACTTTATTTATTGATACCGCTCTGTTCTCTGTAGGTCTGCCCTTAAGTGTAAAGAGGCATGTGCGAGGGCTTAAAGACATTAGCGAAGATGGGGCTGGAGGGGAAACAAAAGCTTGACTGTCAAATGTTACTAGCCACTTTAGCAAATGCTAATGTCAAGGCCTGCAACGCTTTACTGCTGAGACTTTTAGGGGGGAGGGGGACTATGCTTTCTGCAGGTATTTGGTATTAATTTCAACCACATCTTAAGCACTATCTTACAAAATGTTGTTTAGAAAATGCGAGATTGATCAAAAACTGAAACCAAATATCCAGTAGTTTCTCTTCAGAGCGGTTTGGGACCATACTGCAGAATATCCTTTGGAGAAGATTCAAAGAATTGCATGGCTTCATGTATATGAACATCATTGTAACATGCTAAAAAGCTAAATAAAAAAGGGGGAGGCAACATCAGGCCCATGGGGCCAAATTCGGCCCCCCATCATTGAGCCTCTGGCCCTCAAGATGATTTTGAGAAATATTACTACACAAATCAAAACATACTCTAACGTACTATGTACTAAAATGTGTTAAACACCTCATTAGGTCATCTATGACCATGGTGCAGGGTGCGTAAAGTTTGCCTGTCTGCATAGGTTTCCTATGGGTGCTTCGGTTTCCCCTACCACTAAAAATATGCACATTATGTTCCGCTCTGGAGCCAATGGTTAGCTAATGGTCAAATAAATTAAAAATAATTATATGATGTACAACATTGGCATTTGTAGAAAGTGTGGTTTCCTTTGGACTACAACTGAGAGATGCAGCCATTGGGGTTTTGTCGAAAAACCCGCCTATCCCAGCTTTCAAAAAGAATATGTCATAGGTTTAGAAACTTAACAGTATTCATACAATCTCCATACTATTGTTTGTTAAGCCGGCCAGCCGGGTTTCCTCTGGGGAACTCCTGTTTCCCCTACTTCCAAAAACATGCAGGTTGGCTCACACGTCTGATCTAACCCTACATCTGATCTAACTCTACGTCTGATCTAACCCTACGTCTGAACTAACCCTCCATCTGATCTAGCCCTACGTCTGATCTAACCCTCCATCTGATCTAACCCTACGTCTGATCTAACCCTCCATCTGATCTAACCCTACGTCTGATCTAAACCTACGTCTGATCTAACCCTACGTCTGAACTAACCCTCCATCTGATCTAACCCTACATCTGATCTACCTCTACATCTGAACAAACCCTACGTCTGATCTAAACCTACGTCTGATCTAGCCCTACATCTGATCTACACAATTTCATTGTACAATTGTATAATGACAAGCAAAAGCACTTTAAAAGACTAATAGAGAAATAGCTGCCAATGTGCTCTAATGGGCTCTCCCGCTCACCCAATGAAGAAAACATTTTCAACTGTTTTATGAGCTTTAAGTGGAGCAAATGATAGACAACTACACCTAATTAGAGGGAGAAAATACACCATAGGACTTTGTGTTTCGGAAACTGAAGTATGAGGGGTGTGAAGAGCGGAACAAAACAACAACACCCTTCATCTATTATTCACATCTTGAGATATTAACTAGTTTACCACAGATAATGCGATAACACGGGCTCTTACATATTCATGGCTCATCTACATTCCTTCAGATTTTGGCGGCGGACTGCCCTCCCCCACCGTATCCATATCATTAGTGGAAAAACACTTCAGATCGCCTTAAACAAAGACAGTGGTTCATTAAAAAAAAGGAAGAAGAACTGGCTTAGGCAAAGAAAGAAATGTGGGTGAGGGGGGGTGAGGGGAGGTGGATATTATAGGACAATGAGAATGTGGAGAACAAAGGTGCACTGAACAAAAAAAAAAGCCGTAAAGCGCCTTGGTTTAGGCCATAAAACTAGTAATTATGGTGAGCTGACGCAGTGGAGATGGACATTAGTAGACAGTAATTTACACGTTCAGAAGCAATTACTAGTAAAGTCAAGCGTCGGCGTATATCAAGTCACACATACAATAGGAATTTTTAATATTAATATTAATTGTAAAAGGGAATTTGATATTGTGGATTATTAAACAATGCTTTATTGAGCCCCATCAAAAACTCTCTAAAAAAGTCGATTTCACATAATACAATTATCTGTAAATGATCATAAAAAATAAATGAACCAATAAACATCATCTCCAATCAAGTCCTAATTCACACCAGCTCAGGCCTCCAGGTTTCAGAGGAGGCACAGTTCACTGAGATTAAGTAGACAGAGCTGCGATTGTAATGTCAAATATAAACGAGTAAGTGCGCCTGCTACATAGCGTACGTTCATAATGATCATGTATGGAATAAATATGTGTTAAACAAGGCCCTGAGAAACAACTTACACAGTTCTTTCATACAGTAATACGCACATTTCTTATTTGTCCGTGGATATAATGTCAGAGCCCGTAAACAAAGCAGAAAATCTCTAATCCATCGAGACGTGTCCCTTTCACAAAATGACTATTGATTTCTAATGTGGATCCAATTCAGCCCGTCACAGCCCTGTCAGGTCGACTTAGCGAGCCACAGTAATGCTCAGCAACGCTACAGCTACAGTCATTATGAGCATGTGCCACAGGGTCGGGTGTATGTCTGTATCGAATAGAGATATGACGACTATGTTTTTTCTAATGTGGTAAATGCATGCATAAATGAATAGCTTACATTTGGAGAATTTTTCTTTCTTCGGTCACTCCAGTTTGTCTTACCACTAAACATGAAGATCTTGAAGTTGGCACAGTGGCTGAGCGGTTAGCGGACCGTGCAGGCCTTTCTGTGCGCAGTTTGCATGTTCTCCACGTGCCTGGGTTGGTTTCATCCGCGTGCTCCGGTTCCCCCCATCAACCAAAAACATGCATAATAGGACAGTCCTCCTTCCAGCTGATTCTAACCTTTAGCCTGGCTCCACATCTGGAGATGGGCCTCTGGGCATGGTACTGCGGTCGCCCACTGCACCTTACAGGTGATGGGTCAAATGCAGAGGACAACTTTCCCGGCGGGCAGTGTTGGGGAGAATACTTTGAAATTGCATTTAGTTACAGAATACCTAATATTGGCTTTGAATGTATTCCGTTACCTGTCTGTTATGAACTTAATTAACCAATCATTAGAACTTTGCAAAATCAGAGAAAAATGTCATTTGCATAATAATTTGGAATTTGTTGTTGAAGGTGCAGTTACATGTATGACCTGAGGTGGCAGTAATGAGTATAAAAGGGCTAACTTGCATGTAGCCCCTTTAATATAGAGACTGCTGTTACGCCTAAGACCTGAGGTGGCAGTAGTGAGTATAAAATGACCAACTTGCATCTATTCTCTTTAAGTATTTAGTGTCAATGGCTCCTAACTTGAGCTAAAACTTATAAATCAATATAAATCGAAAGTGCATTTTTTAAAGTTTTTTCTAAATTATACTGGACAGGACCAAGTGTGAAATTGGTTGAACAGCCAGGAAAGACCTTCAGCAAACTCTCCAAAACCGTGGCTAAGAACAAGATGTGCAAGAACAATACTTGACAAAAATGCACTTTTCATAACATCAAGTTACAGTCAAAAAAACATTTCCATCGCGAGTGAAAAGTTGAATGCTGAATATTTCATTGGATTTGCAGGTGCATCACACTTTCCAAAGCAGCTCGTCTTCTGAGGCGCTGCTGTTTCTGACACTGACTTTAATTAGACAAGGTGAGGCCTGACACAGGATTCGCACTTTCCTTTGGCTCAAACATGAAGCGAGGATTACAAACGACAGAGAAGGAGAGCGAGAGAAATGTGGAAAACACAGTCCTCTCCAGCAAAAGACACTGCTTATAGTCTTGACCCAACACTATAGATCTGTATTTCCGACAAAACAAAAACACAGCTTTGAAAACGGATACATTTGCTTCAGATTTTGTGGCTAAAATGATTACTCTACACCGCGTTCCAAATTATTATGCGAACATTTTTCTAAGATTTTTGGCTCTCCCCATAACTGTAGCCCAAAACATGACTCCGCCCCCTCCTTACTGACGACACAGCCTTGTTGGGACATTGTGGCCATTCACCAACCATCCACTACTCCATTGATTTGACCATCCAGGGTTACACAGCCTCATCAGGGAACAAGACTGTCTGAAAATGAGTTTTCATGTATTTCTGAGCCACAGCAACCATCTCTGTTCATCAGCATTCAACTAACAGTTTAGGGGAGGCCCGGATAGCGCAACGGCAGCCTCTGGAGGGTCCTACACCTTGATGTTCAGGAGACTCCAGAGGCACCAGCAGCTTCAAATACCTGTCTGGTGCTTTGAAGCATCTGTTCTCTTAATCTGATGTGTTTGTCTGGCAGAAACCGTCCTTATTGTGCCTTAATCTGCACAAACCCGAGTGTGTCTGAATCAGCCACAAATCTCTTATCAGTACGATGATTAAGCTTAATCTTTCATGATTTATTGAAAGTTTTCATACCTAGTCCAAGGCATTCAACTATTTCACGCTTTTCATCAGCAGAGAGGTTCTTTTTTCTTTCCCATATTGCTTGAAAATGATGATCTGTATAATAAAGTGGAACATCCTTTTTCAGTAGTTTTTCCCTTAACTGGACTTAACTGACAACTAATCATCACAGGCGTCTGAGATTAATGTCAGTGATTCAAAGAACCCTGCGACACAATACCATCCATGAGTTTCATTGAAAAACTTTTATTTTTTACCTTTATGGCACTGAAATACAATTTGCATAATAATTTGGAACGCGGTATAGATCTAATTTTATTTATTTTAATATTGCAAGTTCTGGATTCAAATGGTTATTTATGGGCTTTAGTTTGCAAGCTCTCCCTGGATTTGGGTGGGTTTGTGTTGGGCCTGATCCAATCCAATCCAATCCACTTTATTTATATAGCACATTTAAACAACAAAACGTTTCCAAAGTGCTGCACATGCAACAAAATCAATAAAACCAAAACAATGCAAATGAGCTCTACCGCTATGAGTGTAAAACAATAGATATAAATAAAACAGGTTAAAAGAATAAATATAAATAAAAACACATTAAAAACTATAAATAAGAATAAAACTCAATAAAAAAAAATATATATATATATAAAAATAAATAAAAAGACACAGAGGACCACACAACTTACGCGGTGCTAAAAGCCAGAGAATAAAAGTGAGTCTTAAGACGAGATTTAAAACACTCCAGGGTGGGGGCCGTACGGACGTGAAGGGGCAGAGCGTTCCACAGCTTAGGGCCGACAACGGCGAACGCTCTGTCCCCTCTGGTTTTTCGGTTCGTCTTCGGAACAACGAGCTGGAGCTGGCCCTCAGACCTCAAAGCGCGTGGGGGGCGGTAAATTTGGATGAGGTCTGTGATGTACTGCGGGGCCAGTCCATTTAGAGCTTTAAAAACAAACAACAAAATTTTAAAATCAATTCTAAAATTAACAGGGAGCCAGTGCAAAGACGCGAGGATTGGGGTGATATGTTCACGCTTTTTGGTCCCTGTTAAAAGTCGTGCCGCGGAGTTCTGGACTAACTGCAATCGGGAAAGTGCTTTATGGCTGATGCCCGAGTAAAGTGCGTTGCAGTAGTCCAGACGGCTTGAAATAAAAGCGTGCACGACTTGCTCAAAAAGATTAAAAGATAAAAACGGCTTAACTTTGGATAAAAGACGAAGATGATAAAAACCCGATTTTAAAACGCCATTGATCTGTTTATCAAATTTAAAATCACTGTCTAGGATGACGCCAAGGCTGGTGACTTTGGGACGCAAATAATTTTGTAGAGATCCCAAGTCCGTGAGGGTAGATCCAAATGTTATGATTTCTGTTTTCCCCTCATTCAGTTTTAAAAAAATTCTGGGCTAGCCAAGCCTTGACGTCACCTAGACAGTCGAGCAGGGGTGTCAGGGGGCTGTGGTCATTCTTGGTAATGGGCATGTAAATTTGACAGTCATCTGCGTAAAGGTGGTAAGACATGCCATGCTTCTTGAAAATCTCTCCAAGTGGGAGGAGGTAAAGAGCAAAAAGAATGGGTCCCAGGATAGATCCCTGGGGGACTCCACAGTGAAGCGGGGCAGAAGATGAAGTGGAGTCCCCCAGCCTGACGGAGAATGACCTCTCCGACAGGTAGGACCTAAACCACTCCAACGCGGTCCCCCTGACACCCACACGATCTCTTAGGCGATCTAAAAGAACTGTGTGGTCGACTGTGTCAAAAGCAGCCGTCAGGTCTAAAAGCACTAAAATGGCAGAGCCTCCAGAATCAGTCATTAAAAACAGGTCATTAAAAACCTTTAAAAGTGCAGATTCAGTACTGTGCAAAGCTTTGTAGCCTGACTGATATCGGTCTAAAGTGCCATTTTCATCTAAAAAAGGTTGCAACTGTGCAAAAACGCATTTCTCTAAGATTTTCGATACCAGGGGTAGTTTGGAGATTGGGCGATAATTTGCCAGATTTGCAGGGTCGAGGCTAGGCTTTTTAATCAAAGGCTCAACAACAGCTGTCTTACAAAAGGGGGGGACAATGCCAGAAGCTAAGCTGCTGTTGATGATGTCCCTAACAGAAGAGCCAATGGTGTCCCAAACCTCTTTAAAAAAGCGAGGAGGGACCGGGTCTGTGGGACAGGAGGAGGGTTTAAGTTTTTTAACTATCCCGGTGAGCACAGACAATGACACAGACTCAAACTGACAAAAAACAGCTGAGCATTGAGTGGATACAGAACTCCACAATGAAGAGGGACATATGTTGGCCCTAATAGCAGCAACCTTGTCATTAAAAAAGGAGAGGAATTTTTCACAAGTTTCACTTGTCATCTCCAATGAAGTGGACGGACTCGGATTAAAAACAGAACCAATCGTTTTAAAAAGAACTCGAGAAACTGATGGTTTCACTGGCAACAAACCATAACATGCCCATTAGAGGTGGTTCTACTAATGAAGTTACGAGAATCAAATCAACTGGGACTAAACAGACGAGGTAGAATTGAAAGATAAAGCTAAATGTGTGCTTCATCCGCATCCTTTACACTGTCTTTGCTAAGACTGGTGTATTAAAACATTCCATGTTTTGGCTTTGCAAGATTTTGACCTGATTTGAAACGGGGAATGCAGTTTATTTATTCATTGTGCCTTGTTGATGCATCATTATCCTGGGATTTATGCACCTTCCCCTGCCTGCGCCTGCCGTCTCCCCTCAAGGCTCCATAACATGCCCATATCATGAAAAATGAATCCACTTTTCACGTGTTAGCAGCGACAGATGCGGTGTTGTTGAGCATTACGGATATTCCCTATCAAAACTGTATTAATCACCTCATACATCTAAGTCATTTATTCAAAAACGCGGAGCATTTTGAAATGTTTTGATGCCTTCACTCTTGAGTTTTGAGTTTGCTTCATATTTAATAAAGTGGGGCCTCTCTAGCTCCAGCCCTTTTCCCCCCAGTCTTCACTTTATATTACAAACTCACAGACTCCATCACAATCCACCCGGCAATTTTCTTTCAGGTTTATTTACAGATTATTAGGGAGGAATATCTTTTTCAGTCCAGCCCATTCCTTTTCCATAACATAATCTTGTATTGTTTCATTTTTAGAAGACATATTAGTCTTTCTTGCTCCGAGATGAACCACATAAGATTCAAACACTCTTTCATTGTAAATCATCCCACCCCTAAAATCACTCGCCCTGATCATAAAACAATAGTTTCACTTTTCATTCTTGCTGAATATTATGCAAAACTGACGGTTATCGCAGCATCAGCCAACGCTAATTCCTCACAGCGGCAGTTTTTCATCTGGCAGAAAATGAAATGCAATGCCTAAAATGTTTTATCACTTATAAAGTTTGGTTTTAGTTCGCTCTGATTTTGCCATGTATTGGTTTGCGGTTCCTTGATAATGAGACTTTTAATGCTTTTCTTCAGGACGTGCTTTAAAAAGATGCTTCGCCTTCATCATTTCACCACCACTCACCGCACACGGACATGTCTTGCAAATAGCTACCGGCCATTGTTTGTAGCCTTATTCAAAGTGCTTCACTCCAGTGCGTTTTCCTCCCATAATTGTGCTGCCGAATCGCGGGATTCATATCAGTGGAGGTATTTGTGCTGTGACTAATGGCGGCTTCATTGATCCAGAGTTAATGAAGTAACGGTGCAGTCGTTAAGAAGCCAAAAGGCCCGGCGTTTCGCAGGTTACTCCCCGTGACACTTTAATGAGCTGTTTGCGCAGAGCAACATCCATTCACGCTGAGGTTAAATGCAATAAATTTACTGAGACAGAAAGGCAGAAAGGAACATGCTTTTTAAATGCTGTGATTGAAAAATAAAAAAAGGTTATCAATGGGAAAGACTTTAATGTGCTTAGTAACATGAAGCAAATATATTTTTTCACTCCAGTTCTGTCTTTTCTTCACTAGTTACCTGTTGCTTTTAGAAATTATGCCAAAATGCTTGTTCTTAAATCCATCCATGGACTGGCTTCACTTTATTAACCTGAACGGTTGTCTTTTCACGCCCCGGTCGGAGCACTGCGATCCTCGGGCCACTGTTTGCTAGACTGGCGCCCAAGATCTAATTTAAAAAGTAACGGAGATAGAGCTTTTGTAGTAGCAGGACCTGTGAGAACGTTAGACAGGATGCTTCAGTCGAGAGCTTTCTCTTGTTTTATATATTGTTGTGTTTATTCTGGTTTTCTTTAATGAAAGCCAGTGTTTTTTGTACTATTCACTCTGAGCCTGTGCAGCACTTTGGGGCAGTGACGACTGTTTAGTAAATGCGCTTTTTAAATAAACTTGACCTTTCGTAGACAGCTCTGGATTTCACCTATCGTTCAGTTACAACTTCAGAGGCCGAGGGCGACCGCTGTGGAGGAACCTGCCTCAAGAGCAAGGATCTCGGTCAGGAGAACACACTGGAGGATTGAGCTCGGGGATCCTCAATGTTTTCCAGGCCAAAGCCCCAACTTTCATTCAGAGCGAGAGTGACACACTTTGAAAAGTGTGTCACTCTCTCAAAGTCTTGGCACAAAAAACCCAATAGTTAAAAGGGCTGGGGGACCATACACTTTTGTCATGATCCGATACGTATTGTGATACAGTAAGTATTTATAAAAAGAGAAAAGAGTAATATTCACCTTAAAGAGGCTAGATGCAAGTTGGCCATTTTATACTCACTACTGCCATGTCAGGTCATATGTGTAACTGCACGTTCTATATCAAGCTCATGCATGACGGCAATTCTGACCCGAAGTAAAACTTTTTGAGTGACAGTGCAGGATTTTAGAGGCAGTTGTGGTGAACAGGTCTGGGCTCATTCTAAACATTAGGACATTGCTAGAACATGTAGGGGGAGGAAAATATATAATTTTAACATTTTTAAACTCCGTATAGTCCCGTTAAAACAGAAAACATGTGTCCAAAGTTTATAAACCAAATGACATTTGACATTCATTGAAGTGTTAAGATCGAAAAACGTGCATTCACATAAAATGTAACAAAGTGCTGTTACTGTTACTGAAAACAAGGGAGTGTGTGATGAAAATGCCTCCAAACACAAGTATTGATACTTGACAAAGTGTTGATACTCGGTATTGCAGCAAAAAGTATTGCAATCCAATCTGATATTTTGTCCTGGTAATGACTATCAATAACAAGTTTATTCATAGATTTAACAGTCCATATCCAACAGGACTGGGACGATTTTGTTGTGATCCAATATTGTACCACGATACTGACGGCCCGATACGATGCTTGTCTTGCTGGGGTCCAGGATTAAAGGCATTTACAATAAAATACCACACATTAAAAACAAACAAGGCTCAACAGTAATACATGACAAGATATAATTACTCAAACCATACCAAAGATTTTAGCGTATTTTTGGAAACATGTAAATTGGATGAATCCCTTAAATTCCTAGGCAGCTTATTCCACAATTGTGACAATCTAAATTCAACAGTTTTTAGTAGCAGACTTGTTCTAGGTTGATTTATGACCATGTCGAGTGTGTCTGCTTCACATATTTAACGTTTTCAAATAGTGCAATTGGTTTGCCAGTCAAAATTATCTTCTTTAGAAATAATACATTATAGTGGAATTTATTTTGGAGCAAAGGCCAGTTTAAGGCAATACATTTTCTGAACACTGGTGGAGTATGGACACCTCTGTTCTGAACCACCTGAAGCTTTGCTATGTCAGTTTTATTCGCAGCGGACCATATAACGGAGCAATATTCCAGATGTGCTAACACAAAAGACTGAACTACTAGTTTTTTAATAGCAAGAGTTATGTAATAAGAGCACCTTGTGACCACAGCTTTATCCATTTTACTGATCACATGATCCACATGAGGCGACCATGAAAGATGGTGATCCACTGTAACTCCCAGAAGTTTCATCTGTAGCACTTGTTCCAAAGTGGAGCTATATTGTATTGCAAAAACATTTTTCTAGGCTGTGAGGCTGAACTTTCTCCCTTCCCTGCTCTCCCTCCCGCTTCCATCTGCATTCACTAACTGCGGTTCAATCCAGGCCTTCAAGGACACTGAGCGGTCGTCCCTTAGATTCGGCTCTACTCTGTCTGCACCGTGGGATTTAGAACAACGTTATTTCCTTTCCCTGTACGAATGGTCGATGCCGGGCTTTGAATAATAGCAAATGAAAAGCAAATGAATGGCTATTTTACACAGTTAACGCTACTATTTAGCTTTTCAAAGTCTCGCTCACCAATTGAAACGGCTTATATGAAACGCCACAAGACAAGACAGGCCTCACAATTTGGGCTCCGAGCGGCCACAATGCGACAATAACCTGTTTTTACAAGACGAGAACAAAATGAAAGGCCAAACCACAGACGGCAAATCACGGCGACAAACGCGTTTAAAATTTATAGCTTCGAGAAAACAGCTTTTATTGTGAGAAGAAATATCACCAAACTGGATGTCTGGGGTCTATTGAGAAATCCAAGGCAGACAAGGAGACGACATCATTTGCCCTACGCCGCCTGTTATTGTAGATTAACTGCATTCATCGGGCTGAGTGCGACGCGTTTCTTTGGGAGAATTGAGTTTACTGCGCTGGCGGTGTGGATGCATAACAGAAAATAATGTATCATTTAAATGCAGGGAGTGCCTTTGACGCACTTCAGCAGTAAAAGAAGAAATGACCAAAGTATGTGGTACTCAAAACATGAATGACGTGAAATACAAGGTACTGCATGTTTTTTGACAAGGGATATTAAAACATTTTGCATGATTTAATGTATTATCTAGCTATTCTACTTAAAGCTGCCCTCAGGTGCACACTGTTGGTCTCTCCTTGAGCAAGACACTTCACCTTTCGTACACTGGTGTGTGAATGGGTGAGTGTTTCCTTGCTGTAAAGCGCTTTGAGCCTAATGTAAAGGTGGAAAAGCACTGTGTAAGCTGAGACCATATTGGATAGTGAAACAAACATTTGATGAGGATTTCAGCTGCATCAGAGCAGATCGGTCAGATGTTTGCGTTTCAGACATTTGCGATCTCTGCACATGTTTGTGTTTACGTGGTGAGGGGCAGGTGAGGGTGAAGCGTGTGTGAGGGAAGTGTGGAACTTGTCTCTGCCTCTTCAAGGAATAGTTGGCTCATCTAGCGATGCAATGTGGGAATGCAACCATGCCGGTCTGTCAAAATGGAGTAGCTGAGGGGAGCTTTGAGATGTTGCAGGTTTAGAAGAACCGCTGTGTATCACTGAATGAATCAAAGCACGAAGAGTGAAAAAGCCGTCACATTTTAGATCCAGGCGTGCGGTGTGATGACGGGTGGATGATACAGTGTAAAACATATGTCAAAAATGATTAGGTATTAAGTTTTTAGCAGCAAGGCTCTGGAATGAATATAATGTGAAGCCAAACTGAGGCAGTAATGAGTTTATGGGGCAAGGAGAGCAGTTTGATGGCTGCCAATTTGTTGCATCAGTCATCAATTTACTTTCTATAGCCCAATATGTCCAAATATTGCTGATTTGATCGAAGAGAAGAACATTGTGGGAATTACCAGTGAGCTATCAATCAGTGAAACAGACAAATGTGATGTCCAAATGAACAGTCAGCAGTGATGCAGCAGATGGATAGTCCCTAGGCGTCCCCCGTCCTTACATCCTCCTTCATGGAAAAAGGAAGAGCTCAAAAGTCCCAGTGGGGCAAAAGCGTAACCTTGAGGAGAACTAAATTGAAGGAAAAATCAACTCCCAGGGCCTGCCAGGCTATAATTTACATAATGACCCATAAAGCAATTTAGCAGGTATTGTTATAGTCTGGGTTCATACAACAAAGTGAGAACTTGTAATTACTTGTCCAAACTTTAACTTTGCAGTCATTGGCCCCGCACATCTTCACTAAAACTTTATATAATTGCTATGTAAGAGTCCCAGGGCTCTGTGCTGTCCACTGGGAGACAGAGAGCATTTATCTAAAAACAGGAGCTGCCCAGAGCCCTGTCTGTGCCCAAAGATGATTCCAACATAAATCAAAGACAAACTCGCTGTTTAAACCTTAGACCACTGTTTCCCAAACTCTGGTGCAGCAACACAAACACGTACAAAGTACATTTCAAAACAATAATGAACAAACTGAACAATGTCAATTGGAAGCTAGATTGTACTTAATAACCTTCACTTTAACAGCCTTAAATGTCTGTATTTGATTATAGATGCTAGAACAAGGGGAGGTCAGGAGCCATTTTTTTGTAGTAATATCAGTAGCAGTAAAAATTGATCCTTGAATTGTGCTCCTTGTGGGGAGGCTCAGCCCATATACTGACAAGAAAACTTGCCAACCCCTGCGCTAAAGCTTTTACATGTAAATAAATAATGCGCTTTCACAGCTGTGTTACTTCACCAGGATGACGACTGTCTAAACGTGTTGAGTACAGTAAAGATCATATATACATATCAGACATATTTGGGTTGAGGATTATCCAGTGTCTTGACTGGCAGCCTATCGGGTCCTCTGGCTCATTGCTGGTGACATTTGTTGTGATCGTTGGGCCACTTTGTTCCATAACCCTCAGGATCTTTTAAGACATGAGAAATGACTATGTTAAGGCCTCCCTGTGAGAGGCTCTGCTTATGCAGCTCAACAACCCCAACACATTCAAAACGTTTTCCTTTGCCATTAGGACATCATGACAGTGTGAATACCTGACAGAAAATGACAATAAATCCACATTTTTGCACAGATTTGGCCTTTTAAAGGCATGTGGTCTTTTTTTTTGTCTCACTCCCATTTCTTCTTGTTGCATATTGAAGATTTACTTGGAACCTTGTTAAGATCCAACCAAATGCTGTCCTGATCAAACTTTCACCAGCACTGATCGGCCCGTCAATATTTTATGGTTGTATTTCATTGGGGTTTTTGATTTTGGTAAATCGGCTCTTCTTTTCCATTGGTTCTCCCCTTTTATTAGTTTAGTCTGACCTTAGTCCCAGCTATTTAAGAGGCTGCTGCATTTGTTCCTTGTTTGTGTTTTCAAGAATGCAATAAAGAGAAGCCCTATTTGATATAATTTTTGAGTCTGCCTCCATTGATATTGCATCACCTCCGTCGGCCATGCTGGCATGCACTTTTTGCTTTTACAATGATTATATGGATCAAAATCAACAAATAAACTTAGCCTGCTCAACAATGTCAAATAATTGAAGGAATCCAGTTCTGCAAAAAAAAAGAAAAAAGTTTTTGGTCCACAGAATGACCAAACTTTTTTACCCTCCGTCTTTGCGAGGACAGTGAAGTGACCTTTAGACATTTGCTCCTAGGTGTGGAAGTCTGTAAATCTATCCAAGTCCAGGCTAAATCTCCGATAGGTTATACTTGGGGTCAGCGACCGAAGTCCCCACAAAGACACAGAGAAAAGCGTTTGTTTGGAGTCTCAGCCGCTGCACTGCTTCTCATTTTGGGACGGATCGATACGACGGTTTCAACACAACACAAAACACTATCAATCTAGCCCTGACTGCAGCAGCGGCCGCTTTAAGAGCCCGCAAGACACCGGTGAAATACAAACTGAAGATGTGAGAGCAGGTAGAACAATATATCACAGCAGTCAGGCCCAGTGCAGAGGAAGGATTTATAATAAGAAATGATTGAAAAACCTAGGAGCGCCAAGTCAAACAGGTAATGCGGGTTTCGGACCGGCTTTTAGTTGTACTATACACTGAATGATATGGAATTTTGAGGTAAACATTGATCTGTTAAAGTGGTTTGTTTTCAACTGGAACTGAGATAGATGGCCATATTTGGGTGGGAAAATGGCAGAGCGGTAAGGTTCCAAAACAGTCAAATTACTAGCCTGGACGAGCTTCAGCGAGCCTGCGCTAAACAGGGGAAGCCTTACTTCCATTCTTAATTTTACATGTTCTGCAGTAGAACCAGTAAACAGAACAACATTGAAGGACTTGGTTAACAGCCTAAAAAGTAGCTTTGCATGTATAAATGAGGTGCATGATCTTACCTTGTTCCTCTCGAACAGCTCGGTCTGTATGGCTTTGAGGTCCGAGTCCAGGGCGGAGGCGGCCTGTCGCCGTTTCTTGGCCAGTTGTTCCTCCAGGTCTTCAGCCTGAGCCCGCAGCTTCTTATTGTCCCGCTCCAGAGCCAGTTTATCCGTCTCCAGTCGCTCCCGTCGGCCCCACTCCGCCGCATTCTCCACCTGAAGACGCTCCATCTAACAACACCCAAAAAAACAACCCAATGAAAGGCAGTGCCCTCAGTTTATTCTGGAACCCTAATGAACTAGCGCTGCTTCAGCTAAATTTGTGTTGCTGTTTTGTAGACTTTCTAACTAACCTGAGTCACTGCAACTGAGGCCCAGAACAGATCCAAGCAGATTCAGAGCTGTAATGTTTTACTGCACACTACAACAGGGGTTCTTAACGTTTCTGGCCACGATCCTTTAATATGACCGTGCAAACAATCTGGGACCCCCATTGTAAACATTTTTCTTTATAGTATAGACAATATCAAGAAAAAACTTGGCCCTGAAGAAGTGATTAATCATGAAACGTCGGCCGTCTGCATCAACAGAATGTCCAGATCTATCGATTGATCAAACTTTAGTTTATTTATCAACCCGAATGTCGGGAAAAAAAAACCTGTTTGATTTAATCTTGGTCCTATTTCAGAGCAGTGTGGGAGAACTGTTGTTTGTTCCTGACCTCGGCTCGTAGCTCGGCCAGTTTCCTGTCCATGCTGGTCCGTGCTCCGAGTTCATCCTCCAGGTCCTCCGATATACGGCCCAGTTCATCCTGATGCATCTCCTTCAGGAGGTTCAACTGTGTCGAAGCAGGGCAGACAGAAAAGGACAGCTTTAACCACAGAACCATGGACCTGAAGCATCTCCTGGAGGGATGTCTAAACAATGATGAAGGATGCTGCTTTTATGGACTGATATGGACACGTACAAAGTTTAACGAAGTTTAACTATCAATTGAAATAATCAACACCTCGACATTTAGTTGGACTGTTGACGATTGCAGCTAATCTCCTTTCGTCATAAAAATTTGATTGGGCTGTAACAATGCACTCAAACCCCAAGTTCCCAATTTCATTTTTTTTTTTTAACAAAATGACTATGTCTAACTGTAACTGTTGTCTCAGTAAGAAAACCTTACATTACAAAAAAGACATGAGAGTGAGCTAATTATTTTTGATTGCTTTTATTTAAAGGCACACCGCGCAACATTTTGGATTATACAAAACATGCTACTCACGACCAGCTATTCACAGAAAAGGTAGTGGATAACTAAAGAATTCATTTGGATGAGGATTTCAAATATTTCAATCTCAGATTTGGCTGCATTTTGTTAACATCTCCATGGAGACGAGCTGGAGACGCCCCGCCTCCCAGTAAAGCTACAGCCGGGTCAGCAAAGAAACGTGTTTGTTAAATTTTAGGTATTTTTCAACAATATCTGTAATAAAATAAATGCTTGTATCTTATTCCATGTATTGGGTGAAATGTTACACGGTGTGGCTTTAACGTTGATTTTTTTTTTTTTTTCTTTTACATTGATTCACATTTTAATCAGTTTAAATGATGAATCTCTAATATTTAGTGCAACTTTCACGACCAGTGCTGGGTACTGCTACACTTAGACACCAGTACTTCAGTGACATTTTTATATCTTAACTTTTTTGATACCTACGTTTAATTATTTGTCATCTAGAACCATAAAGCAGAACGATAATGGTGTAATAGTGACTTCTATTATACTGTGATCAGAAAAGCAATTCATGTTTCAAAATAAAGATTAAGCTTCTTGTGCAGACTTTATTATTTAAGAAAGGACTGAATCTATTGCAAGAACCACATGCATTTTAAACATGTTGGTGGCAGAGGTCTACAGGTTTGGCAGGTTTTATACGGCAGAAGTCCTCATGGAGACGGGACAGCCTGCTGTAGTAAAGGATATTGTAATCCCCATAATAGTTATTCAAATTGTTTGTGAATAGATAAAAGTTAACAAAAAGTTGACAATACTTTGAGTCGGTGATTCCTCGTCTCATATCCGAACATCTAATTAATTCCTCAATTTTGTCCACCTCAAAGTCATCCCTCCTTTGACCTGCGATTACAAATCTCAGCATCTCCCTGCCTGTAATTGCTTGACATTTCCCCCCCCTCGCCTCGGACTCTGAAGACACGCTGGCCGCTCTTTCCAACGCTGATATTTTCCGACCCACATGCTTCCTCTGATGTGGAGTATCGGGACCAGATAAGGACGCCCCACTGTCCCGTGTGCCCCGTATGTAGCGTTATCTGAAGGCATCATCTCCCCCACCCTCTGGCCTCCTCGATCAGGGAGGGGACGAATCGTCTTTTCATCTTCGGTTTAGCGCCCGGTTTATCTCCAAAGGACGTTCGCCCCGGTATCTCTCCGACCCACTGCCCTTTGCTTTCATTGGGTCTAATCTGATTACGGGTCACTGTAATAAATGTGGCTTCTGTTTCAGGGGGAAGACACAGGCGCGGGAGCGTTTCACAAAGCAGCACTGCCCCCATGTGATGTGGACAAATAATGCAACAAATGTGAGACCAAACCAAAACAGCTTTTTGTAATATACTGTAAAACGCAAGCATAATTCTAGATTTACATAATTTCCTTTTGAATTTAATATATTCCTAACTTTCCAATTATTCCTAGAGCCAGTATTGATTTGTAACGTCTCAATTCCCCGGGGGGTGGGAACTTTGAGGGGGCAATACTGTCTGTCACCGTGTTGTAGGTTTCTGTCACAAATGTCTGCTTGACATGATACTGAAGGAAAAAAACAAATGTTATTCAACTACAAGAACGACATCAGCTACAGGGCCTTCATCCGCACAACATGGTTTTGCTCACTGGCCTTTTTTTTCTTCTTCACTATTTTATACATTTTTCAAAAACAATAACACAAATAGACCTTGGGGTGAGCCAATCATTTCACATTAAATAATAGAAACTACATTTGTATACAAAGTCTGGTCTGACGGATGAAAAATACCCAGACTATTATTTATTGTATTCTATTGTAATCTCATTTTTGACTGCGTTTTCTCGTCCGAACGTAATACCGAGTCGAGAGAACGTAGATGACAACTCGTTTTAGCGTGTTGCCAAAGTCGTTGGAATGAATGATGAGAATTGTTTAATTAATAAATAAATAAATAACAATGACATCAATTAATAAATACATTTCACTTGCTTTACTTTCACGTCGGTCGCTCATATCCTGTGGTGTTTTGGGGAAAAGGTTGTGTTTTTAGCTTTTAGCCTACGCTCTAAGAAATCGTTCAATCGACATTGGCGACGCGTTAAAACGAGTTGGTATTACGGTCTCCACTCGTTCACTGTGGGTCTTTGAGGGTTAAGAATTTTCTTGTGCTCACAGACGTTTTATTTGCTTCACCACAGTGACGTTTCGGGTTTGAGCTTCAATCTCCTCATGGCCAAAACGTCACTGTGGTGAAGCAAATAAAAAGTTGGTGAGCAAACCCACTTATGCACATTTTTTTCTGTTTTTCGTTGTATTTTATTTATTTTTTGTAATCATTATTGACTTTATTCTGGACACTAGAATATGGTCCATATTAA
The DNA here is from genome assembly GCF_951799975.1 of Gobius niger. Classification (NCBI taxonomy): domain Eukaryota; kingdom Metazoa; phylum Chordata; class Actinopteri; order Gobiiformes; family Gobiidae; genus Gobius; species Gobius niger. Next base: position 10,996,221 of record NC_136855.1, on the reverse strand, counting down.
AAGAACAGACACACATAAAAACAATGCATTTATCTCCTGTATAGGCTCAGCAGCCAGTGAGTCCATACAAGAGAAGAATATCGCACTGAGCTTAGTCCAGGGTTGGTCAATGCAGTGATGTACAATATACAATATAATATAAACTATAATATAATATAGTTCACAGAGTTTGAAAGCCTGCACATGCACCTGTACATGAGATTTCGCAGTACAGCAGAGCAGCTTGGCATACGCGCATTTACAAACATTTGGCTTGCACTGCTCCATCGTGCTCCATTTTTCAAACAATACACTTTTATTTACATTCTTAAGCTGCTGACAGGAAGTGACATATACAGAGGTTAAATTCCAGAGCAGTGCGACTCATTTCCCACTGACTTAACGTGGTTGGCACGGCAACAGTTTAAAATGGTTTGCCTTCATCCATGTCACTTCCTGTCTGTGTCCAAAAAAGGAAGTAAAACTATAAACGTCACAAAAATGTCAAACTAAAGAAAGCTGAGATATAATTCTGTTAACTATGTTTTAGGAAAAAATGTGTCTAATGTGTCATATGCATTTTTTTTTTTTGCACAAATACTATATCTTCAATGCAAACAATATGTGCATACTTCATTTCTCGAGATTGGCAAACCCTCCATCACAGAGGAATGAGAGGAAATTTTGATATTCAAAAGCAAATCAGACACAGACTGTGAACAATTTCAGCCAAAATTGCAGCTTTATGCGGCTTTGACCATAACAATTGGATTTTCAACCAACTTATGCAATAAAAATAGTTCACAACTGTCATTATTTTCACCCTAAATTGAGATTTAATGCCAGTTTCAGTTGAATTTAAAGGTGCACAACGCAAGTCTCTGAGTTTTCGCAGAACTATGCCCCCTTTGGCGAAAAGCGGAACTGCACTCAGAGTTGTGCACGCTCCTGGACCACACGCACGCTTGCACGAGCACGAGCCGATCAGAACCAAAGGAGCGTCATTCGTGATTGCACAAATCTTTTGTTGAGAGTCGTTCAGAGGTAAGAAAGTTATTTTGAATTATGTGAAAGGATTTTGCACTTCAGTAAACATTAATTTTTGAGAGGAAAAACGGGGTTAGGAGAAAGGCAAAAAAAAAAAAAAAAAAAAATCCAATTTCTACCCGTTTTGTGTGTTCACTGCGTTCATGAATAATATAAATTATTACTTTGTATAAGCTAAAAAATAATAATCTGTGAGTGACACACCAAATACCTTATTAGTCAACAAAGTAGACTGAAATATAATGCTACCATCTCAGCTAAAACAGCCTAATCCTCCGAATATTTGTGGGGGTTTAGCTTGTTTTATTGATCTGCTTGGTAGCATATTCCAACAGCAATATATCCTTATTAGACAGTAATTTGATATACATTTATCTGTGAAATGTGCTAATACTTTTCAACTACTGAACCAGGGCAGGGTATGTAGCGGCCAAAAGTCACTAGTTTATACATTTAGAAGAGAAAAAAAGGCTCCCTATACACATAACATGGAATTAATTCACACAGTACAAGATCATATTAGCTGGGAAATAGAAAGTGCATGGGCCGGTAGTGATGCAGACGAATAGTTATTTGTTTTGGAAAAAGTCAGCCTGCTGTACAATATGAGGGAAGTAAAATAACCCCTTCATCACTGTATTTCTTTCCTGCAATGTGTAGAATACAGCATGTATGTTATCACAATAACAAAATATTGTTTTCCCTTTAGAATTCCAGCTCGGCTCATTTTGATGTTCTTGTGGAGAGAAGTGGCAGCAGTGGAAGGGGCAGAGCAGACGGGGAGACCACGAGGACGACCAAGGGGGGAGGCAGAAGAATCTTGCTCAATCATGTGCAAGATTGATCAGTGAGGACAGAAAATGATCCTGACCCTTTTGACATTTATGTTGACTGTAAAGAAGCACCATTCAGGCAATAAACAAGCTGTGAGCACATGAGAAAATATGTCCACAAATTAGGGAAGAAAAGGCTTTATTGTAAATATTTTGTTCCATGTTTGTAAAAATAAATATATATGCACTGCTTATGTTTCACTTGGAGTTTGTTCAGGGAGCTGATGGCATCTAGAAAAACGAAACATGATGTTTTGCAATTAGAACAAATATGTTTTTATGGAACAGATAACAGACATGCATTGTAAAACAATGAAAAACGAACATACCTGCCCTCTGTGGACACATAACTGCACCAGATCAGCTGTAGGAGGGGGCACAAGGCCAGACAGGGGTCATATGTTCTGAAGCTTCGTTTTCTTGGGGGAGTCCTGCAGACTGAAGTCGTATTCGTAGAGTTTTTGTCTGCAGGTCAGGGATGTAACTGTTTCTTTTGCCCGGTCTGTGACCTCTTACAGTACAGTCGTTTTTGCCTGCACAACAATTTAAATGACATAATTTCTCAAAACATGCGTTATATAGGAAAGCCATAAAGCGATCACTTACGACACATGGCCTTTGTTGTTGACATGCACTGGTCGGTGGTCATGGTGGTCGTGGCCGTCGTCTGTCCCGGCTTCATATGAAGAGGCAGATCCCGGGCGTAGGACCTCTCTTTCCTTACTTTATCACCCAAAGACCCATGGACTCCACCATGTCAGTGGAGTACACCTCACCACACACCCTAAAATACAAAAATGAACCTCTATAATGTAATAGTACTATAGTAGTATAGCTACTTTACATACATTTTGAATGATCAGACTCACCATAAACTCCTCTGTTGCTTACATGTTGACAAGCAATACAATTACAATATCTTTTATCCAGCCAAGCATTGTTTTATGTCGCGACATCACCCAGGCCTGTTGAACAAGTTCAAATTTTAAATTCATGTTTCATTACTACATGTCACTCTCACATGAAAACCATGTCACTTACAGCATAAAGTCTCTTAGTGAGATGCTTTGCAGCCAGACGTGGAGGGAATGGGAAACGCCCTCTCGTGGATTCTCTCCTTGCTATAAAACACAAACACTACATTAGAAAATGCCCATCACTATCTCAAATACAGAAAATATTCTGATTTACAAATGAAACAAAAAAGGCCAGAGACAAAGCACATAAACCACGGAATTACCTGGGGAGTCAATTTGTCCGTCAGCTAAAATAGAAACACAGATGCATGTCAGTTATTAGAGAATTTGCAAATATCTGCAGTTTATAACTTACCAAGGCCAACAACACTGTTTTTAGTCTTTAATCGTTTTATAATGGCAGGCCTCTTCTCTGTCCACAACTCCCTTACAGCTGGTACGCAGTAGAAATGATGTATCCCATAGTAGAAGATGCACCATTCTCATGTTTATTATTTGAAGAGGTTATGGCTGTTCCACATCCACATCTTGTGTCCGCGTGGGCAAACTATATATGCAGAAGTATTACAAATGCACCTACATTATATTACATTACATCCTGTTCATGACTTTTTTAAAAACACTACAGACATTTAGTCCTCACCAAGTCGACTATAACTGCAGTCCATGAGGCTTCCTCAAGCCCCATGATGGGAAGTTCATCCAATTGATTCCGCACTGAACCACCAGGGCTGTGTAACAAACACATACACACTTTATTCACACCTTTACAAGGAAAAGACAGTGGGAACTGCATTACAAACATACCACAAAGACACAGGGCGACATAATCAGAGACATGTGTGTCTGTGGCCAGTTCTCGCTCAAACTCTGTCCTGTGCACAAGAAAACATACAATATCTTAGCCAAAAAAATGCACATCAATAAATTATTGACCCCAAAGCAAGTAAAGATTGGAAGAGATTATCATTATTACAATATAATTAATATTTATTCATTAGCAATTTACACACCATCTAAACCAGGACCAACTCAGGACTACACCAGGTCTGAACTAGGTCTAGACATAAACCAGGTCCAAAGTAGGAGTAAACAATGACTAACATTTATATGGGTGGCGTGCGCTCTTCACAAATAATTTATCAGAATCGTGTACACAGCAACAGCCACGTTAGCCTGTCAAGGAACATTTTTGTACCACGTTTCTGGGAACAATTGACTGATTTTCCCCCAAAAGAAAACATATCAGACAAAGTTGAGTCTAAGTCAGTGTGTTGGTCAAGGACATGAGCACAGTTTAGCATTAGCATCATTTTGAAGATGTGAGCGAAACGTAAAAGGCACTACAACATAGTGTTCATCTTTTATGTTATGTTTCATGTTGTACGATTGATCTGAAGAAAACTCCAAGTTTGTGAACCTGCTCATTGACAATGGCAATAAAACCAATTCTGATCGTACATTTAGCTAACGCAAAGACGTAGCATTACACGTATTACGCATCGTCATTTGTTGACATAGATTTACCATATCAGACATGTATTAGACATTAGAGACGTGTCTTACCCTTGTAGTAAGAAGAAAGCCAGTTGAGGTCCGGGTGAGCCCGAGAGCGGACCGGAGGTAGTTTGTCCGATGTTGACTCGTCTCTGCGGCGCCTGTTTGACTCCAAACTGCCCCTTTTCGGTCACACTAGAAAAAGTTTTTATCTTCTTTATCGTACGTTGAGTTTGCGTTTGGGTTCGGGATCAACAAGGGTCCGGTCTCTTACAATCCATCCTCTACTTTCGCAAAAGTGGCGGAGTTGTCTTCGCAGATGCGGATAATGGCGGCGAATCAACAAACTCTCCAGAGCCAGGTGCGCGTGAACGCGCATGACGTCACGCCCAAGCTCAAAACCTTAAGATTCCGTCCCGAATCTGTCTTATTTATTTTACTGCACAGGATTATAGGGGCGAGTGCAGTGATCAGAGAGGAGCTCAATCAGCACATAAGGCAATTGTTTAAACATGTATGGGTGAGAAAACGGTTATTTTTAACATTTAGAGTTGCGCATAGCACCTTTAATGTTTTTTAAGGCCGTCATTTAGGCACTATTCAAACCCTCCTTGGATTCTCATTTTCCTATATTTCACAAAAGTGTTTAGTTTGAATTTTCTGCTCTATTTCCCCACATGTGCTGAAGTCCTTTTAACCCTCCATGTTGACTCGTCACGTCTCACCTGCAGGAGAATGTTTTTTATCCTTGTACTGAAGGTTGTGTTATTTGAAACCACACTTACATGTTCCCCGGTGTGCGCCCTCTGCCCCCCCGCGCTGTTGTGCTGGTCTCACCTGTTTGAGCGTCTCTTGCTTGGTCTTGCTCAGCTCCTCGTATTTAAGTTTCCACTGACTGAGCTCGGCCTCCAGTCGCTCGATGCTTTTACTCAGGGCCAGCTTGTCTCTGGGGACCAAACAGAAACACAGGACATTAGAGACTTTTAACGCCGGCCATTCTGCTCCAACGGATCCGATCGACACAGGCATAAAAGGTTCCTATAGCCGTGTGAAATCTGAAGATTAGAATAAATAACTTCTTTTCATTCTAATTCTGACTGAACTATGGACATAAAGCGCTTGAGTATTACATTTTGAGTGGCCAAACAGGAAATCCTTCATATTCAGCCTGTTCTCATTTAATTTTATTCATATATTACATAGTAGATGTTGCAAAGTATTACAGAAGAGAAAGTATTTATTTCTTAAAGACACTGTACCTGTTTTTGTCATAGTGTAGACATCCTTATTGAAGTTATGTTGCATTTGCAGACAAAAATAGAGACCACTACGTCGTCTCTGTAGCGCATTATGAACTATTTTTAGTAAACTCGTGGGTTTTACTTTGTCCGTGCAAGTTAATCTCAACAAATCCCTTTGAAATTTGTGAAATGAGCTTATGAACTCATCCCTGTGACAAATCGGGGTGTTAGAAAGAAATTAGGAAAGTTAGGAATGAGTTTGAACCACAATTAGCAAGCGAAACGTAACCATAGCTCGACTTCTCACAGCTTGACAGTGTGAAAAACTGGGTGCATGTCCTTTAAAGGTGCATTATGCAACTTTTTATGTGGAAAAAAAAGGTTGATATCTATGCGTATCTGACTTTGTAGTGACCCAGTGGCTGTTTGAGTGGTCAGCTCCTTTACTTTTGATCACAGTGGTCTCTACAACACTCCAGGATCAATTGTTTTGTAGGTTTTCTGGTGAGAGGCTCCGTCAGCAGCGAAAACCTTCCAAACAATTGATCGTGATCAAAAGTAAAGGCCCCATGCCGACCACTCATACAGCCACCGGGTCATACACGCACAAATATCTACTTTTTTTTCCACATAAAAAGTTGCGTAACGCGCCTTTAAAGAACATGCACCCAATTTTTCACACTTTCAAGCAGCGAAAAGACGAGCTATGGTTACGTTTCGCTTGCTAATTGTGGTTCAAACTCCTTCCTAACTTTCCTAATTTCTTTCTAACACCCCGATTTGTCACAGGGATGAGTTCATAAGCTCCTTTCACGAATTTCAAAGGGATTTGTTGAGATTAACTCGCACGGAAATAGTAAAAAAATATGGGAAAAAAGGAAATACGGTCTGAAGTGCCGTTATGCATGAGCTTAAAGGGACTATAAGGAGTTTAAAAATGTTAAAATTAAGTATTTTCCTCCCCCTACATGTTCCAGCCATGTTCTAATGTGTAGAATGAGCTCAGACCTGTTCACCATAACTGCCTCTAAAATCCTGTACTGTCACTCAAAAATGTGTCACTTCGGCCCGAATTAGAGTCATGCACGAGCTTAATATAGAAGGTGCAGTTACACATATGGCCTGAGGTGGCAGTAGTGAGTATAAAATGGCGAACTTGCTTCCAGCCCCTTTAATATAGAACCTGCAGTTATGTGTAAGACCTGAGGTGGCAGTAGTGAGCATAAAATGACCAACTTGCACCTAGTCTCTTTAATGCTGCAAATATCATACAGAACTGCACTTTGTTGCCCCCTGCTGGACATTGTACCTGTTTCTGACACAGCTAATGTAGGAAGTTACTAATAGCGTCGGATAATTAGTTTATTCAAGTCATTCAGCCCCTCCCACTTTTGCGGTTAAAAATAATTCCCGGTGAATGGTAGCACTTTCTGTGAGCGCCGGGGATTGTACTTCTTGACTCACTCTCTCTCCTTGAGCAGGACTTTCTGGGACTCGTCCAGTCTGAGCTGCAGCGCGTTGAGTTTGCTCTGGTCTTCTTCTGGGGCGCTGAGCTCGTCCCACAGCTGCCGGCTGCGCTCCGCTCTGTTCGGCTTTCTGTCCCATGACTCAGGTGTGTCGCCCCCTGGAGGCCCGGAGCGCATCGCCGACTCCAACAGCTCCATTTCCTGAAGAGACACAGACACATTGTTACATTAGTACATTACGTTTCAAATAATGTCAAGAAAACGATTTAATACGCTCCTTAATATAGTTTCATTGATGCTTTAGTAATGCGTCTGATTGTTTGGCTGGTTTAGACATGATTTAAACCCAGTTCAGTCCGATTATAGACCAATATAGTTAGACCCTTTTTAGATCCGGTTTCGTCCTGATTTGATCTTGATCTAGGCTTGGTGATACTTGGAAATGTCAGCTATTTTGTGAGGTAGTAATTGGTGTGAAAAGTTAGAGAACTACAAGTCTGGGAATGTCTTTTAAGATAAGATAATCCTTTATTGATCTCACAACGGAGAAATTCACAAACCCTTGCAGAGGGTTCTATCAAGGCAAAGCAAGCTTATTCGTAGAGCACAATTCATCCACAAGGCAATGTGCTGCACAATTACATAAAACTAAAAGCAGACCGATAAAACCAAGCCATAAAACAGCAAAATGTATTAAAACATTATTTCCAGTAAAAGCAAAGAGTGCCGATCAAATACTTTCAGTTGTCAAAATAAAAAATAACTCTTTTCTTCCTGGATTTGAGGCCTCACATGCACTTGAAAAACACTGTAAGAAAAGTCTGTAAATTACACAGTACTTACAAAAAAATTTTGTTAATAGGTTTACAGCAAATTATTGTTCATTTTACAGTAATTACCTGTTTTTGGTTTTGTTTTAAAATCTAAGACAGAATTGGACATTTTATATAAATTTGCTGTAATTACAGATTCATTTTAATAGTAGATAAACTGTAGTTTTTACAGATCGATTCTGTAATATTATTAACAGTTAAGAGAATACAATCTTCACAGTTACAGTACATAAAGGAAAATGTACATTTTTAAGTCATTTAGAAATTTAGATAATGAGTTGACATTCTGCAACCGCAATTATTACTGTATAATTTATCATACATTCTCCAAACATTATCACGTTATCGAGTTCACTGCTCTATAAACTGTACCTTTTACAGTAATATTGTTTAGAGTAAAGAATGGCAGCTGAGTAGGCAGTTTACTGTAAAATTTACGGTATAAAACTCCAGCTGTTGTTTTTCTTACAGTTAAATTTACGGATTATTTTTACAGTGCAGTTTATTAACGGGGATTTTAAGTCTGCTGCTTTTGTCTGTGTCCAGCAAAATAAATCATTTCCTTTCCTGAAAAATGTCTTGTTCCTGCCAAATTGAACAGAAGTAAAATGAACACTTAGGAGTGTTCTCTTTTCTTTGAGCTACAATCAATCTTCGTGATAAAGCATCGATAATATGTATAGTATTTCACCGCTCAAAAATCCCCTGCAATGCCTGCCAAAAGCTTCATATGATCTTGTGCCTCCCATTGGTTAAATAATACGGCCTGTTGTTTTAGGATTCATTGCACTGGCTCTGGGATTTCCGAATAAAAATAGCTGAATTTGAAACGGGGAAATCTGTGGTTACTCAACAAAATGTGATAGACCCAAAGAGATTATAAACTCGCAGGCGTTTGTGCCACATTAAGCAAAAAACAGATGGTTTGTGCATTACGAGGCAAATATTCTTGGACTCCCTTTATGCTCACGGATGTTTTATGATGTGGACCAGTGTCAAGAACCATTTTAAAGACCTCGGACAATAGATTATGTATTAATGAAATGGCAAGGTTAGCAGGCCTCCAGGTTTATCCCAAATTCAAAATCCCGACATCAACTCAGTCCCATTTGTGTATGAATGTGTCATTGCAGAAAGACACCAACAGATGGAGCCAGAGTGCAGCAGGTGTGTGTAAAATGAGCCCTAAATGAGCCACATGTGGAAATACTCAAGAGTCAGAACAATAGAAGGAGACAGGAAGCGAACCCGCTGTGAAAGCTGCCCTCCAAAAGTCCAGGACCACCTCAGCTGCCACCGAGAGAGAGGCATTTTCATTCTATCACTGTTAAACCAAAGGCCTTGACAGTAGATGCTGTGGCTTTTAGTAACTTGCCAAATAGACTGGCCTCATATATATATATCACCAAATAATAACAGGCCTGTCACGATGACTGCAATTGTAGTTCGATATGATGAGGGAGGAAAGTAAAGCGATAACCAATTATATTATTGAAGACCACAGAACAAAGGAAATCACTGTAAACTCTTGTTACATTACATATCCTCAGCAAGACAAGAGTTACCATTAGGATAAATCAAATGAAACTGAATGCTTTGACAATAAATATTCAAAAATGTATTGTTTATGTGTCATTTATTGAACGATAAGTCAATATAGTAAAAACTGTGACAGGCCGTCCAAATTACAGGTGCAAAATTAGCTGAAAACTTAAACTAAATATGATCTGGGGTTGCATTTTCGAGGAAGACCTGGCTAAGAGGCAGGGGTGACATGTACAAAACAGTTTCCTCTTCCCTGATGGCACAGGCATATTCCAAAATGACAATGCCCGAGCTCACATAGTGAAAGAGCGGTTCAGGGAGCACGAGGCATCACTTTCACGCATGGATTGGCCAACCATAGAGTCCAGATCTTAAGTCACAAGTTTTTTTGTTTTTTTTTCTCACAATCGTCGCAGTGAGGCTGTATTCCCGGGTTTGAGGTTATTGTGTCGCCATAGAAACTGGGTTGACGGACAGCAGCTCCGATCTGAGGAGACCACGGAGCGCTCATTATAGCATATTATCATAGCCTCATCCAGAGACCTGCCACTTTGACTGAACACTGTCAGGGGTTCAAGCTATTGATAGAGTCACTTCTGGGAACTTCTGTCTAAAAAATGTGCCGTAAGAATTTAAAGATGAATTTGCGTCTGTGTCGAAATGTTTTAGGCAACAGTGACTTTTCACCCGTACATGATGCCGGTAACTGAACAATGCACTACATGCTTTTCTGATACCTATTCAACATTATTCATTATCCAGCAGCCCGTTGGTAAAAAGTGGATAAATAAAATACCTTTCATTTGCATAGAACGGTCCGCTGACGGTTGCATCAGGCCCAGATTATGCGTTATGGAAGCCCACGAGAAAAGAGAAAGTGTCATCAAACAGATAGAGAAGGGAGCCTTTTTTGGTTGAGAAATTAAAAAAAAAAAAATTAAGCGATTGCTACCATCTGTTAGGAGGACTGCGTATCGAATTAACGCTGCAAATAGTACAAACTAACTCAAACTTTGTTCATTAGTGAAAATATGAATATTTACATTAAGAACTGAACCCAATTCAGTTACATCAGTCATATACTTTATATTCGAAGCAGAAGTAACTTTTTTACCTTAATAAATCCATTCCATAGTGCCTCTGAGGGTACTACAAGTGTTAATGGGATGATTGTGGGTCTTTCATCTCTCCCTGGTGTCTCTGGCCAGAAAACCACACTTGCAGCTTTCCCTGCGCCGACCCAGCAGCCCCAATACACACTAATGGAAAACATCTCCCAGACTGCTCTCAGCTGTCCACAAAATCTCTTTTTACTTTTAGGTTTATGACATGGTACAGGTAAGACCTGACTGTATTCTGTCTACAGCTTTCGGTTTGTTGCTGAACATTTTGCAAAAAGTTGTTATTTGGCTCATCACGATCAAAAGAAGCTAACAGGCTAACTGGCAAAGCTAGCTGTGGGCTAGCGCCACTTAAGCAGTGTTTACTGCCAAGTTTGAGAGAGAAAAAAAAATATCTCCATTGATTGTGTAATTATAATAGTTGTGGCACAATGTACGATATCCTTCTTTGTCTTTTCTCAGCGTAGTATTTACTCTCACGGACAATTAATAGGTAAAAAAACTGAACATGCCACAACAGCTGCAGTGGCGCTTAATGGCCCCAAGGGGCAAATGTTACTTAGTTGTGCCCGACCAAAACAAAAATGCAAGAAGTCACATGGCATTATTATGGGAAAAAGACGTATTAAAAGAATCTATTTAATTGATATCGGGCTATTCAAAGGATTCAAATCAATTAATTAAACCCAGCCCAGGAACTAGCTCTAAAAGTAGCTATGTATCATGCCCATCGTGACCTCTATAATCTGTTAATATTCAGGCTTATTAAACGTGCTCAGCGTTAGTAGGCTAGCTACTGAATGAACCATGTATTTGCTCTCAAAATCTGGAAAACTACATTGCAGGCTGCAACCATCTTCTCTATGAATTATCTGAAGCAACAGATCACTTCCTTTGAGTATTTAAAGGGACTATAAGGAGTTTAAAAATGTTAAAATTAAGTATTTTCCTCCCCCTACATGTTCCAGCCATGTCCTAATGTGTAGAATGAGCTCAGACCTGTTCACCACAACTGCCTCTAAAATCCTGTACGGTCACTCAAAAATGTGTCACTTCGGCCCGAATTGCCGTCATGCACAAGCTTAATATAGAAGCTGCAGTTACACATACGGCCTGAGGTGGCAGTAGTGAGTATAAAATGGCGAACTTGCTTCCAGCCCCTTTAACAAATACCAAACAAAACTTTTTTTCAAATGTAAATTACAAGTTCTCAGCCCATCGCTGCCCATTCATTTCAATGGACGAGAGCTTGAGACCCCCATTAGGGTCCGGTAAACCTTCTTAGTGATATAGATGTTGCTCCTATCTATGCAATATCAGAATTAGGTGAGCTAAGTGAGGTCCCTAACCCAAAATAGAGTAAAATGTTGAATACAATTGCCCCTAGCTCATTGTGCAAATCCCAAATCAATGAAGGAAAGGGACAAAAATAACTTAGAAACCCACATATTCCATAAACAGCCACGTCATTAATCTTTCATTTTCAGCCCAAACTATAGGGCGACAAACTACACACACTACTTATGTCCCAAGCGGCTGAACAAGTCTAGTTCTAATAACAACATCGAGTCATGTAAGTATTTTGTAATGTGGCTAAGCTCAGCATTCGTCTCCCGGACTGTGCAGCTGTGCGGGGCGACAAAAGTGGGTCCACCTGACAGAGAGGGAGTGCTGCAGTATCTACGAGCCCCCGGGACAGGAGATGATAAAACGCTCTGTGTACATGGGGAGGCAAGAGGATGGCTCCCCAAAATAGAAATATCCCCTTTAGAGAGGCAGACTACAGTGTAAGAAGATACTATGGGGGTTTTCAAGTTGTGGATTTGGGTCAAAATGGAACACCAGCTACAATTGGGTTATCGTAATGTGGGGTACGGGGAAGAGGAAAGATTTATGGCAGGATTTGAAGCAGGTGGGGGGTTTGCAAGACTTGTGAAATTGTTTATTTTGGTGACAGTTGGGGAATTGGAGGAAAAAGTGGTTTTGGACGGAGCACGGGTGGAGAGACGTACGAGCTTAAAAGATTTGGTTATGGTAGAGCAATATGACTTATAAAATAACTATTTGTAACAGATGGAGCTTCAGGCCTTGTGAAAGTCATATCATGTTTAGCATTTCACACAGTAAATCGAATCAAATATGGACTGACATTTATTCCACTATCTCCACTTCTTTTACTTGAACTAATAAAGCATGATGAATATTCAAGGTTTATCCAGGCAGCGGCAGAAACTAATTTAATGCATTTTGATGCCCTTTCATTGCCAAAAATACTATATTTGTTATGGAAAAAATACAAAAATAATCTAGACAATTCCAGTGAACAGAGAAATGTAAGTAAAAGTTGGATATTTTAAAGGAAATTAAGCACGACCGGACACAAAATAACTGCGAGAACCCAGATATAAAGGTCATTGTCCTCACCTTCTGTTGGACCATCTCCAGATCCACGTCCCGGACCGGCTCGGGCTCCGGAGACCCCGCGGCCCTGCCCTCCGCGGGATGGGGCTGAGCGGAGGAGGCAGAGGAGGCGGGCGAGGGGGGTATGGAGCCGGAGGAGCAGGACGACGGGCGAGCTGCCGAGGGGAGCGAGGGCGAACAGGAGGCGGTGGACGTGCCGTTCGGGGGCGGGGGGTCGCCGTGGAGGCGGGCCACTTCCTGCTTGAGGGCCTCGTTCTCTGAGGTCAGCTCCTGCCTCTCCCTCCGGACGCCCGTCAGCTCTTTGGTCAGAGTGTCCAGTCTCTGTCTGAGCTGGCGCACCTCGTCCCGGGCGCGGTTCCGCTCTGCGCGCACCTGACCAGAGTATGAGAGAGTTTAATACTTTTAAAGCCGTACTGTGTAACATTTCGATACGATAGATAGTATGAAACTGAAGTCAATATTTTATTATGGGTGTGAAAAATACTGTGAGTGAGCTCGCCTCTCTGAATCATTCAAAACAATTCAGCCTACGTCTGGTCCATCATCTATTCAAGAAATGGACAGAAGGCCACAGGACAGAGAGCGTGGATGCTTCTGAAACAGGTGGGAGAGACTGACTGAAGACGAGGAGGAAAACTTTCTTTGTTCAGCTGATCATGTGCCGGTCCCACGTCTTTACCAGAGAGCTCAAACAGTGGCTCAAATCGGGCCAAAGTTGTTCCCATGTGTAACATGTGCCTTATCTTGTTTAATAATGTGTTTTATTGTAACCTTGTTTAATAATGTGTTTTATTTTTGTAACCTAAATGCCCCCTATGGACAGGTGTTGAAAATGAGCACATGTGCTGTAACACTGTAAACAATGCATCTGATTCGTCCAATGTAATTGCTATGTCCATATTAAATAAATAAATAAATGGATGAAAATCGAATGAAATAAAGTTTCAAGCCCCAAGTTCAAGTACTGTCTCTTACAAGAATATCCAAATCCGTGTGTAAAAGGTCGTAAGTGTGAAGCGAGGAGATGTGGATCGTGTTTCGTGTGCTGCATCTGACAAACGCCCATTTCTCCCTCCGGCTCCATCTCTCTCCCAGAGCGTCATAAAGCACTCATTTGCTCTCAACATCGAGAGCAAAGTTACGAACAACAGACAGTTCACTGTTCAGTACGTTGCACTGATAAGGAGGAAATATTTAAATGATGAACACTGAACTATTAGCTACATCAAATAATGTCAAATAAAATCTTCTATCAGAAGAGATTTGTCTGTTTCGCCCCCCCCCCCCCCCCCCCCCCCCCCCCCCCCCCCACCAACAGCATGTTTACATTTTTGGCTGCTGCTCCAAATCAGATGACACCCCTGTTTTACGCGACTTAGACTCAGTGATTCACAAGCACACTTTGGAACAGTGGGGATCTGAGCCAGACATAGTGGGGGATAACAGACAGCTTTCCATGGACTTAAAGTAGACAGTTATGATGAGCAGTTGGTAGTTTTGTGATTTCAATTCAGTTTGACATTATTTGCATTCCAAAACATTATCCAATATGGCGGTGGGTGGCGTCTTTGACTCACAAAACCCTGTGTATAAAATCTGCTAAACCAGTTGATTAAACCACCATGGACATTTTCTGAAATGCAAGTGCCGCCATTAAAATTAAAGACTTCTCTCAAATATTATTGCATCTGCACGTAAATCACAAAAATTGCAATTAGATATCATTCCATAACTGTTAAGAGCTTTTCTGCAGATAAATATTACTCCTCACCTTGCTCCACTTCTCCCTCCAGTTGGCCGTGCAGTCCGACCACCACCTCATGGTCTTCTCCATCTGAGCGGCTCTGGCCCGGGCCTCCTCCAGCTCGCGCAGCCTCAGCTCCTCCCTGGTCTCCCAGTCGCCTCCCGACCCGTCCCCGAAGCCTAAGCCCAGAGACCCAAGCGAGCCGGGGGACAGGAGCAGAGGGGGGCTGGAGCTCGGAGTCCCCCCCGACGGGCTGGGGGTGTGGGCCAGGCTGTCCGGCGAGCGGATGCCCCGGTCGCCTCCGGTGGTGAGACCCAGGGCGCAGAGCAGACTGCCCCCCGGGGATTTGCCCCCCTCGGACAGGTGGGGGCTGGGGGTGTGGTTCATGGTGGAGGGGAGGGCGATCGCAGTATGGGACGGTGTTGGAAGGGTGGATTTAACGGAGCATTATCTTGTTTAGGCGCTGGTCAGTCTGCAGGAAATAAACACAAAACAGGCCTGGGATCAGTAAGCTGTAAACAGCCTTTAATTTGAAATGGAGTTGGTGCTGGGAAAGAATTCATTGTGAGAACTATAGTGACTGTCAAAATGCTGAAGTTTCGACATTATGGTTAATATCACAAAGTTCAACGTCTTCTCTCTCAGCACATATGAACCAAGGTCAAATTACTGTCTCTAAAGGCGTCCAAAAGTGGTGACAATATTCAAAGTGATGTGCTTGATGTTGGTCAGACGAGAGGACTTTCAGCCGCAAGGTGAATGTGGCAGGTTTGTGGATCCAATTCATCGCAAAAAATATCGTATCGCAATATTAGGGGATGCAATATCCTTATCGCAAGAAGCTACAATATGATACAACAGGACTAAAGTTTTCATCTGACGTAGATCGACAGACAATTTTGCAAACTCAATTCAACAAACAATGCAATGAACTTATAAATGTGTGGAAGTTCAGTTTTAATTAAACCTTTACTAACTTAGTTCAATTTAGTCTTCTTTGACACAATGTGCTGAAAAGCTAGTTATTTACAATTTGTGTTAAATGAGAATGGAACATATCGTGTTGAAATGGTTTAGTGAAAAATCGCAATAATATTGTTATCGCCATATTGCACAGCCATATCGCAATCATTACTTCAATATCGATCAGCCCTAGATCCATTCCAAAATAATGATCAGTTTGTAGATTTCTTCCCAAAGCTGTGTCTTTGCCATTGATTGTATAGATAGACAACTGCTCTAACTGAAATTATGACACAACATTCTAGCATGAACACAACCCATTGTAAATTTGATTCATTAATTATTGCAAAAACATTGTGCACGATGTAAAAGTTGTTCTCAAGCGTATTATCGGATCAGAGAGTAGAAAAAGCCCCACAAATAAAGCAGTACTAAGTAACTTGTTTACCTTAATAAATCCTTTTTGTAGTCCCCCTGGGGGTAATACAAGTGTTAATGGGATGATTGGAGGGTCTTTAATCTCCCCCTGGTGTCTCAGGCCAGAAAACCACAATTGCAACTTGACTGCCACCGAACCGGTGCAACCAATACACTCTAATAGAATCACGAAGAAGAAGAAAATGATCTCCATTGTGTAATTGGATGTACAATATTCCTCTCTCCCTTCGCATTTTCTGTCAGTGTAGTATTTACTCTCACAGACAATTAATAAGTTAATAAATCGCAACTTGCTACAACAAGTACAACAGCTGTTCCAAATCAATTCCTAATTTGTGCTAGTGCAGCCTCCGGTAGTTAAAGCTTGGTGATTGAATCCTAAAGGTTTATAGCTTTCTAGTGAAGGATACACTAGTACAGTTGTAGTTGTAGTTCCTTTTTTAACATTTGCTACGAACCAAATGCTCATAGATTTGCAATACATGGTTAAATCTACACATCTGCCGCTTATTACACACTTGTACAGGAGTATTTTTGCTTTTAGAGTTTCAGAGTTTAGATAATTTTACAATCTTGTTCTGTTTTCATCGTCGATATGTTTATTGCTAGTAGTTTGAGAGTTTTAAAGTGTTATTATTCATCAGTACTAGTTTATGTTTCATGTTGCACCATCGCACGGCAGAAAATTCCTAGTTTGCGATTCCTTTCCCAGACAATGGTAATAAAATCTATTATGTTTCTGAATAAATGTGTCTGCCTCTTTGATCAAGGTCTAGGAAGGCTGTAAAATCGTCTTCTTTGTGAATGTGCATGACTTTATTATGCAATATAAAAAGGAATACAAAAAAGCACACTGGCCACCGAGCAAAAGAGTCAAGCCCCTTATTTGAAACCATTAGGATTTGTAATAATGTCTTAATGTTGCTGTCGCTGAAATGGAGAAAATGGCCTTTGTACTCCCGTTACAATGCGGCTGAAACAACACTATGCATATTTTCCCCCAGCCTACTTTGTTATGCAGAAAAGGTAATTGAAGAATGTGTATATTATCTCTGTAGTGTTTGGGTAAAAACTTAAAACAAGGCGCAGGTTTCACGGTAAAGTGTATTTACAGAGAGCCCAGAAACATGCCTCACCACTGTTGGTTCTCATCAGCAAAAATCAAACCCAGGTTTATTTGGGCTTTTGGATAAACTATAACCACATGTGACGGTCCTTTGTTGTTGATTTATTCGACCCTCGAGAATTGGGACAGGCTAAAACCTGCAAAATGTAAAACACTATTGTCCGTCCAGCTGTTCTGTACATTTGCTGTTGATAAATTTTACATTGATTCTCGTCTAGATAATGTTACTTCAAAGGAATTGGTTTTACCTAAAGGGAGTGGATGTATAATCCATGCAATATTTAAAGTCCTCTTAGCTCCAACATCCAGCTTAATTCAGGTTACCTTTGGACCTAATTTCAGACTCACATGCAAATGTATCTTCTTCTTGGCTAGAGGGGAAAGATAAAACAATATCTGATATCTAAGATATATAAGAAAACCATCGTCATGGAGGCAATTTGAGTTCTAAACAGAGGAGCAACTCCTCATGTCATCAGCAGGTGGAATAGTATATTTTGGAGGGGAGGGTATGTGGATGATAACACATCTAAATTTGGAATAAATGCTTTAGACACTGGACTCACATGAGCCATTTTTTATCAAAAAATAAGTGAGATTATACAATTACTGTCGCTTGCTAACCAGCCAGCTCTTCATAATTCCAGAACAATGGCAGTAAAATAAAACACACATTTACAAAATACACTGACTGATGAAGCAAGGTTGCTTTGTGGACAGTTGAGTTTCTTCCCTGTCCAAACACCAAGGGCTGAGCCTCCCGATAATAGTCCAAAGTAAAGGGGTTGTATATGTTATGAGACCCCGAGCAAATTTAAAGGTATTTACAATATTTTCAGCATTTTTAAGAGTAGTTTAGGTATTTGCTCACTGATGTGTGTGACAATATTTCTCTAAATCATCTTGAGGGCCAGAGGTTCTATGATAGAGGGACAAATTTTGCCCCTGGGCCTGGTGTTGCCGACCCCTGCTCTACAGCTTTGTTGGACCGCCTTTAGCTTTGATTACAGCATTCGCTGTGGCATTGTTGCAATAAGCTTCTGCAATGTCAAAAGATCCAGTGTTGATGACGGGAGAGTGTGACCACTGTGCAAAGCCTACTCCAGCACATTCCAAAGATCCTCAAACTCAATCCAGACTCTGTGGAATTGTCATCTTGGAATATGCCCACGCCATCAGGGAAGAAGAAATACACCGATGGAAGAACCATTGTTTGGGCACATAGTGTTGCTGAACCTAGACCTGACCAACTTCAGCAACCCCAGACCATAACAGTCACCTAAAGTAAAACTGAGGTATGGCGCAGTAATCCGCAGAGCTTTGTTTACAATAATTTCCACTGGTAAAAAGGACAGAACTCCAGCAAATGTTAATCCAACCATTGAATCGAACTCATGTAGCCTAATAAGTTTGTCCTGGTGTTGTTGCTCTGACAATGGAGTAAAACAAGACAACAAAAAGCCCCAAAAGCAGACATCGTTTCATCCCGTAATCCAGCCTTAATCGAGTTAGCTCAGTAGTTTAGCTTTCCCTTTGCAGCTTCTTTTGATCGTCGACTCAATGGAGGAAATCAGCTATTGTGCTCCATCACTGATATGGGCCAAAGCAAAGCGAACGTCAAAAACCTGACAGAAGGTAGGCCAAAACCAAATCCAAGGCAGACTAACTCCTTTTTTTTATGAAACGTAAACCGGTCAGAGAAAAACGGTGTCATTAAAAGGAAAGCCCCCAGTGCAACTCAATACGACAGTTAACAGCAGAGACTTTGACAGCTGCTGCACATGACTGGGATCATTCTTCTGTGGCGAAATGAGAAGCAGAAATGACAAACACAAACCAAATGGATTTAAACCCAAGACAAAGACTCAAAGCAAAGCATTTTGCAGAAACTTGAGATTACATTAGTCTTGTTCTCACAAGAACAGCACACATGGGGCTTTCAACAGATTTGTTTTATTATGTGTTTTTCACGTAGACGCTACATATGTGCTATTAATAAATGACATAATAAAATGACAGTGTTTAATATATATTCTTGGAGTAAAAGTGTGAAGATCTTTAATTGCCCAGTTAATTTACAGATGGTGGTTCGGATGGTGGTTCGGATTGATTTGGAAAGTCGTCTCTCCCTGACAGAAACAAGTGAGGCGATTTGAGAGTTGAAATTGGTGCATGGAGTTGTTGAAACATTTATAATTAAAGACATGCAGAGGATGTAATGAATAAGAAATGAAGGAAGCACACACACACAGAGCAGGCAATGATCATTAACCAAGAGTTAACTAAGACGATGTAGATTAGGAGCTTGAGTGACTCGCCCGCTGATGGTTTCGTGGTTCGATCCCATATCAGTATTGACGTGTCCTTGGCCACGACACTCCACCACGTTTTGAATGTGCAAACATGGGAAAACGGATGGAAATAAGCTCATCGCAACAATCCGCCGTGGTGTCTTTAGATGAGTGTGTGTTGAAAGTTTCTCTCCGGTGCAATAAGAAGCTTTGGTGGTGAAGCTTTGGGGTTAAAAAAAAAGTCACTCGTGCTATGATTTTGTTGTGGCGCCTTTAGCTTTGATCACAGCATACATTCACTGTGGCATTGTTTCAATAAGCTTCTGCATTGTCCAAAGATCCAGTGTCGCATTCATTTTTCACCGAGATCTTGAATTGATGTGACCATAGCGCTGGGCGATATATCGATATATACTTTTAATGAGATATGGAATTGGATCATATTGCATATATCGATATAGTTCAAATTAGGGCTGCACAATATATCGCGAAAAATATCGTATCGCGATATTAGCTGATGCAATATCCGTATCGCGAGAAGCCACAATATATCGCAACATCACCATAGCCTTCATCTGACTAAGATCGACCCATTTTTTTTGCAAACTCGAAACTCATGCATTGAAGTCATGTGTAAAAGTTCAGTTTAAGTTTAACATTCAATAGCTTTGTTAAATTCTACCCTTGTTTTGGTCCTGATTGGGTGCTTTCTAAGTCTTCTTTTGACACAATTTGCTGGGGAAAAAAAACGTGTTTAGTGAAATATCGCAATAATATCGTTATCGCGATATTGCACAGCAGTATTGCATATCGCAATTCACTTCAATATCGTGCAGCCCTAGTTCAAATTTGCGCTGCAATACTCTTTTAATGGGCTATTTTTATTCAAGATATTTTTTTATTTAAATGTGACCTTACGGAGCTTTGTTATACAGTGTTTATGTTTACATTTTATTGTGAGTTTTCAATAAAACTACTCGTATTTGACTTTGACTTAACATTTCCTTTCACAGCTCTCACTTTGCAGGGAAAATATCGGGATATATATCGTATATCTAGGCCTGTCACCATAACAAATTTGAAGTTCGATATAATGAGGAAGGAAAGTATCGCGATAAACGATATTATTGACTCCAACGATACTCAATACTGTCAACTCATAAATATGACAGTAAACCTTTGTTCTAAAAGTGCATTATCATATCCAAAAATCCCACACAAGCTGCAATAAACATGAAATATAATGTAACTCAATTTGCTTCTGTTCTGAAATCAAAGGGAAAATGCTAATAAATACAGACGATAAATATTGAGCCCAAAAATGTATCTGTTATTTATTGAACAATCAGTCGATAGTAATTATCATGACAGGCCTACGTATATCGACATTCAACCTAAATATATCGGGATATGACTTGTGATCCACATCGCCCAGCCCTATGTGACCACTGAGCAAAGCCCTTCTCCAGCACATCCCATCCCAACAATTCTCAACAGGGTGAAGATCTGGACTTGTGTGAAACAATGTGAGCCCTATGAATCCAGGCATTGTCATATTGGAATATGCCCGTGCCATCAGGGAAGAAGAAATCCATCAGCTGATCTGATTCTTTGGGCACATAGTGTTGCTGAACAGTTAGTTAAATAAATCCAGGTGGCAGCTTTTCTCTTGGTCGGGCAGTGTACGTATAAGTAACGGCTTAAATCATGACTCCCAGACATGTTCTTTTAGATAAAGCAAAACAAATCATGAAGCAAAAATATCTCATTAAACATGACCCAATTAAAATGTTCAATGCAAGAAACCAAACGGGGTCCTTTTCCCGACACCGAAACATACTGCAGGCAAACACTGTAGCAGCCAAGTCTTAATCTGTGCCACAAGAAAAAAGCTGCATTTCAAATCTATTCTTTCCACCAGCTCACCACACACAGACCGCTCCCTCCTGCTCCCCAATCACTGTCACTCAGACGCACCGACGGTCCACACATCCAGAGACCAATCCCTCAAGATCACCAAAAAATGACAAGGCTGCCAAATGAAAGGAATACATTTTATTGAGAGCAGACAGACTCATCCAAACAGGGCGTTGAATGGCCACAGTCGCAATATCAAACTGCAAAATGTGCTTCTGATAGTCATTTCATCTTGACATACCACAACCTTTTTCCTCCTACACAAGTAACTCTATTTTACCAATACTACAACTTCCTGCATCCTATTTTAAATGGGGAGCGAATACCTTGTTCACCGCAGAAATGAGAAATCTTGTGTTACGGCCTTTCAGCACAATCAGGGGAGAAACGTTACGCCTCGCCAACCAGAAATTAAACACTCCTCGGCTTCCTCCTTTCCAAACCAGCTCCATGTGTCTGAGCCTGTCGCGTATGAGAAAACCACAGGCTTGCGCTCGCATTGGGGCGCGGTATTTTGGGGGAAAGTGAATTAGAGCTGACGGGGGGTTCCTCTGGCAGAGAATGAGGGCTTTTTTTTTTTTTTTTTTTCATTTTGGGAGAAGGCTGATAAGTTTACGCTGCATTAGGGGAAGAAGGATTGGCCTATTTCTGCCAGTGTCTGTAGGCGGAGAGAAACAAGACAGAGAAACGCAGATACAAACAATTACAAATGTTGTCTGCCTCTTGTCTGCCATGCATTAAGGAAGCTTTTAAAAGTAGCAGCAGGTAAAGAGAGAATATCACAGGTTTGGCTAGATACTGCCCCTGACGAATCCTGGCATTGCCATCTTGGACTGTGCCCGTGGTGACAGGGAAGAAGAACTCCATTGATGAAATAACCTGGTCATTCAGGATGTTCATGATGCCAGCTGATCTCATTCTTTGGGCACACAGTGTCGCTGCACTTAGACCTGTCCAACTGCAGCAGCCTCAGATCAGAATTATTAGTTAAGTTCCAGGTGGCGCCCTTTTCTTCTGTCAGGCAGTGTAGTTGGGAACACTCCATACCTGGCTTTATATCTCCTCAACACATCAGCACAGAAACAAAACACTGCAGTAGGACTTCTTTTTGAACTTTAAATAATGTCTATGTAAATATAGGTCTGTGAGGTATGAGAGGATATTGAATTGGCCGGTGTGAATGAAGTAAAAATAATACTCCGGATTTTGACAACTGAAGGGTACAACGTTATAACAGGGTTAAAAGTACGGGAGGAAGGAGGAGGGCCCCTGGGCATTGTGCTGTGGTGTCCAGTGTACTCCGCCACGTGGAGTGTCAAATACAAGCAATTAAATTACTTGGATCCCTTGTATTGGGCTGATTTTCACCAAAAACGTAATACCGATTTAGCGCGATTTGATTCCCAATCTTTATATTTAATACCTTTAAGTGCATAAACTGCTCGGAGGTCATGTTACTTTAATACTGCCAGACAACATATTCTTGCTCAAATTGCCCCACATTAGAACAATACATAATAATTTACTTAGGCGTCCGCCTTTCCCTGACATTCAGAGTACCTCTGGGGGACAGCCACGTGACTAAAATAAGTCCAGGGTGGAATCACATAGCGAATCCCAAGGCTCAGTTCTGATTGGTGACATCTACCACTCAAATGTCAAAGACAGAATCTCTCAAATGTCAAAAGAAAAGAATCTTAGGTTAGGTTATTGCAGTAGTCAAAACCTCCATTGCGATCCGATATCGACAAACCTTGCAGCCCAACCAGATAACAAGGCGTTAAGCATAACTTAAAATTGATTATTTCCGCTGGCGCAAGTGCTGCTGAACATACATTTGTTGTGAAATACAGCTCCAGTATTTCAGAATGATGCACTGTGAAAAACAATACATTTCATTGTCAGGTTCTTTAACACACAGCCCTATTAGTAATTATCCAAAGCACAAGGAGACGGCTATTCAGATGTTTATATTATATTCACTGCATCGTGTATAACTTGACCCCACAGAGACCCCGTTAATGAACAAAAATCAATCATGATTTAATTTAAAGGCTGACTGAGGAGGCTCGAGAATCTCCGGGGACTGCTCTAAACTGCTGTCATTATTCTGCTGTGATTGTCCAATTATTGACCAATAAATCCCAATCACCCACATCATCAGTTTTGAACAGAGCTTTTTGAGACACAGCAAAACGGATCCATTTTGACTAGTTTTTTGATTAGTTAAAAACAATAATGGACTTATCTGGCATAATCACATGTATTATTTACCTGAAAATAAGATGATTTGTCCAGAAATGAGCTCAATACTTGTCAAAAGATAATCCATGAGCACTTTCCAAACATGTCGTCAATGCTAATGTGCAAACACTGTGCATTATGCATGACCCCAGAGACAAATTCCTGCACTCTTCACAAGGGTTGCAAAGAGAAGCAAAGAAAGCCTTACTTAAAGCTTGGGTGGCTATATACAACTCTATAGGAATGTGTGGACAGTCTAAAGATCTTTTTAGACTGTCAGCGTCTGTTTAAACACGCACAAATGATTGCCTTCACAAATAAAGCTTTCTACACAAACAACACTATGGTTAAGAGATGACTGATATTTCCTTTCAAGGGATTTCCAAAAGATTATTTACAGACGAGGTGGTAACTATGACTCATGCTCTGGGTAAGTGCGATAACATTTAACAACGTAATTACTGGAAATATGCCATAAGGTAGACTTTTATTGGCAGACATGTGTCTTCTGCAGGGCTGGGTAAGAAGTAGGGGGGAAAAGTTAAGGTTCTACAACCACTATAAAGATGTGAGTTCACAGGCAAATGTTTGTGGTGCCTGGTGATCATGTCTTACACCAAAAAGCAAACATTATTTTTTTGTTTAATGGATCAAGAATTAAGAATACTGATATAGGAATTAAAACCAATATATACATTTACTGTTATTTATTTCATTTTTGTCCTCATAAAGAACAAAAGAGAATGCGAACAAACTCATTCTTAACTTCTACCGTTCCCAATATTTCACAAGGATGAGTTTATAAGCACGTTTTACAACTTTCAGGGAGCAATGCAGTCACGATTAGAGATGCACTGATCCAGATCTTCCGATACCGATATTGGGGGTTTGAGTATATTAACCGATACCAAGAGACTTTCTTAAAAGTAATTGCTGTGAGTGAAAAAGTTGGTCCTCTTTTCTTTTGTAGTTTCTGACCCAGCCTTGATTAGTTTCCATTACAAGTCTAGCATGCTGTTGCGAGCCACGGCATAATACATTTGCCATCAAAAATACATTTGCGGAGGTTAAAACTAAGTGACTCAGCGACTGCATTCTCCACTTTATTAGTTTTAAAATATCACTTAGATTTAGTTGGTGAAAGTTGTGTTTTTAAAGCGGTGAGAGACAAAACTGGTATTGGTTCAGTATCAGATATTTGTAGCTGACACCAGGGGTAGGGACTTAACAGACCTGCTATCCCCTAAAAAACTGAAAGCTTTAGCCGTAGTCATTAGCATTACATCCATTTCATTTGTCAGTGGAGTAACCAGGGCGGGACCAGTCTCCAGATCTTGAGCTATAGGCTCGGTCCTAACTACCTCTAGCCTTCTGTGCCTGTTTTGTGGGTTGATGAGGCAAAACCAAACCCCACACAGTAAAGCCTAAGGACATTCTCGCTGTGAAGTGAGACTCCAGAGAGCCTAGTCATCAAACTACAGCAACCTCAAGGTCACGCAGGTGCGGAGGTTCAGTTCTGTAGCCAGTTGGCTGTTCATCTACACATCTTACAGGGGGGAATTGGATTTGAATCAAACTTTAAGAATAAAGAGAGGAACTGCAGTGATGTGTAAGATCTGGATTTGGCAGAGCTCTGAAAGCACGGTTTTGCCTCAGGGAAGGAAAAAAAGTATTGGGTATTGCTTTATATTAAGGTGTGCTCGTTACGTATTAAAAATATATTTATAAGCAATTCGTAATTTTCTGAACGTTAGGGATTAGGGTAACATACTAATAGGCCATGAATAATATGCTTATTCATGGCCTATTAGTATGTTAATAGACAATTAATATCTATACAATATTATTCATACCTATTAATTATTAATGCTTATTAAAGGAACAGGCCACCGTTTTTCCATACCAAGATATTCCTTCTTACCTGAGCTTACATGAGTTGATGCGTACCTGTCTGGTCTTTGTGCGTGCCCGAGGATCGTTTTGCACAACTGAGGGCACACACCAAGACCAGACAGGTACGCATCAACTCGTCTAAGCTCAGGTAAGAACATATCTCAGCATGGAAAAGCGGTGGACTGTTCCTTTAATACCTTAGTAATACTGAACAAGCACACCTTAATATAAAGCGTTACCAAAACTTGAAACTGAATCAAACCTATATAGAAATTAGTATTTGATGTTATATAAGAAATATAAGAAACTTGGGGCGCCAGTGGCTCAGTGTTTGGAGCAAGGTCGGACTACATATAAAATCTCTCTCTTTTATCTCTTATAGTGAGGCAATAGCATTCAGCAAATAGCCAGCCACAATATATCTGACTATCTGGCAGAGGTTTTAACTATCAAGTCTTGTTTTGACGCAATTTGATGAAAAGCAACTTGCGATTTTTGCCTTTTCGTATTGTGTCGGCCTATGTCAGTGAGAAAGACACTGAACCCACCTTGTCGACATAATGCAGTGTGAGTGAGAGGTTTGTTTCTGTCAGAGGAGTGAATGTATAATGGTCCACTGTAGCACCTTGAGAACCATGTCAAGCTTGTAAAGTGTGATACACAACACAAGGCACATCAAGACTGATCATATTCTTTAACAGTCACAACTTTCAGCAAAATACTACTTAACCTGTATCTATGGCGTCCCAAAAGCCCACGTTACTGTACTTTGTAACCACTTTAACCATCCTTTAATCTTCGTGCTCCCCCAGTTCCATTTCTCACTCCTAAACCTCTGCTTGACCCCGCCCCCTGCCATTTCTTGGCCAGTAAAACGCTCTGTTGTTCCTCCTGACAGCCAAAACCCAGGGCTGTATAAACCCATTGTGCTGCCGGAACCATATGCTGCTCGGGCCCCACTTTGACTAATGTTTAAAGCACTCACAATAAAAAAGGAGTGGACAGGGTTTGCAGAGGCTGAAGCTGGCCGGCTTTGTGTAGAAGTGAAGGGGGGGTCACGGACACCTGCCTCTCAGTGAAGTCTATTCAAAAGCTGACTTTATCTGACCCGGGAATGTGCAAGAGTGATGGAGCCATTACTGTTATAAAAATGACAGGACAATAACATTGAAATGAGAAAAATACCAACTATTTCAGCTTGTGTCCATCTATTGTGATGAAGAAATAGACTAAAAATACTCACTTGTATAAATTGTATACATCTCCTTCTGCAGCTTGTACTGTCTGCCAGTATGGTGGATCATCAAAGGTACTTCCGCAGCACAAAGAACAGGGTGAAATGGCCCCAACACTGGTCTTGGCAGTTTTCTGGGGGCCAGGATTTTTTTTTTTCTCTGTCTGGTTTCATGAAGTTTACAAATACATCCTTTTCTTCATCATTTCTTTGCATTTTCCAGGCTGGTACTGATCACGGTCAGATCCAGGTTCTGCTTGAGGACGTGTATACACACACTAGTACAGATCCGGACGCCAGATACTCTTCACATTTTACCACCACACTGGCAGACGGTACAGTCTCCTTTTAATTTTATTTTTATTTGATCAGGCACAGTGATCAGTCCCCTGCGGGTGGACATTGTTTGAACAGAACTGTTGGATTATAAGGAAAACACCATGTAGCCCAAATATGGGTTAACCCCTGCCTGAACCAAACACATTTTCTCCAGTTTGACTTTACCCAAATCGAAAAGCTCCTTGAAAAAAGTGTCAATATATCAAAAGTGACAAAAGAGCAACAAAAAAACTTCATGCAACATGAAAACGCAACGAAAAAGCAACAACAAAAAAGCCACAAAAAGGTGACAAAAGAGCAACAAAGCCGCGTTAATATAGCGGTGAAAAAAACAATGAAAAACCCACAAAAAAGTAACAAATGAGTGAACAGCCAAAAAACGTCAGAAAAGCCTGTTGAAAACGTGATGAAAAGCGACGAAAACTAAACAAAAAAGCAACAAAAAAACCTAAGAAAACACAACAAAAATGCAACTACAATATGACAAAACCGCTTCAAAAATGTGCCAAAAATGTGGCCACAACGCAACAGAAAAGTTCAGAAAGATCAGTTTTGTAGGTCTTAGCTTTCAAATGAGCTTTGAAGCTTTTAGTTTTGGGTAAAGCCGAACTGGAGAAAATGTGCTCGGTTCAGGGGGGGTTAAAGCAGTACAAAGTAACTCTTACCCCTAGAGGCCATAAGCGCAACTGCAGGTGTCGTAGCAAGTTACGATTTTTTAACTTTTTAATTGTCTTGGAGAGTAAATACTACACTGACAGGAAAGGCGAAGGGACAGAGGGTTACTGTGCATCCAATTATACAATGGAAATATTTTTTTTCACTCACACTTGGCTGTAAATACTGTTTAAAGTGACGTCAGCCTGCAGTTAGCTTTGCCCGTTAGCCTGTTAGCTTCTTCTTCGTGATTCCATTAGTGTGTATTGCTTTCTCCGGACCGGTAGCAGTCAAGTTGCAGACATGGTTTTCTGGTCCGAGACACCAGGGGGGATAAAAGACCCTCCAATCATCCCATAAACACTTGTATTACCCCCACAGGGACGACGACAAGGATTTATTAAGGTAAACACGTTACTTAGTACTGCTTTAAGAGGTTAATTAGAGATGATTTCATGTATGCTGTATTTGTGCTCATGTTTTTTTCTTGGAAATCTAAAGCCTCTTGTGGCAGTAACAGTTTGTAGTTTGGAGGAGGTCGGTTTTGCCTGGCATTTTCACTGTTGATTCCGATGAAAAGCATACACGGCTTTATAGTTTGTCACTTATTGCTTTCAGACAGATGGTCCTTCTGTTACGCGAAATCCAAGCGAAGTTACTAGTGTTGATTTAAATGCGCGTCATGCCCACATTTGCCAGTGAATGCTTGAGCACTTTTTTATCATATCTAACGGCATGGTTTTAAACACAGCTCTTGCTCGTTAAAAATGGCTGACTTCATGCTTCTCTGCTTCTCATATAAAGCTAATTATTTCTGCGCTGGCTCCAGACTTCTTACATCAGGCCTGTTCTGAGTGGAGTCAATGAATCTGTGCCAGGGGGGATGTTCCCGACATCAAAGGCAAACCTGAGCTGGGATTTTTTTTCTTTTTTGTGAAGCGAACAAAGACACAAAGATGATTCACGAGAAAAGAAATCTATATCTGCAAGGCTCGCTAACTGCCCGCTTCATCTGCCACGTCCGCCTCGGTGTTAGCTTAATTACTGAAACCAAGATATGACAGGATCGGGAGAGTCGCAGAGATCTGGATCTGGTCGTTGCTGAACTACACGACTGTCAGTGTCTTAAAAGTGAGGTTTGATCGTTTCATTTTTAGCTCCGCCCAGGGCTTTCTGTCCCGTCATTGTGTCCTTCACACAATGTTGTGCGTGTGTGATGGAGTGGACGGGGAGATCTTCAGTCCTGCCATCAGGGAGAAGACCGCAAAGTCTCAATCCATGCCAAGTCCAACTGACTGAAGAATTACTAATTGATTGATTTTCCCACTATACCCCTACTGTAATTTGATACCAATTTAGGTAATAGAGTAATATACCGGTAATTAGATTAGAATTACTTTATCAAGCCACTGTTGATTACTTTTCAAAATATTCTGACAGCTGAAAACATCTTATTACTCAGAAATTGTCTGAAATTTAGAAAAATGGAAACACAGACGTTACTTTTGGTTTATCTCGACTAAAGCAAAGTTGGCCCTGTGGGAAACGAGACATTTTCAACAGCGGAAAAAACTAACTGGGGCAGACCTAAACAGTAACTACGGAGTAATCAGTAATCAGTAGTTGGATTACTTTTAAAGGAATAGGCCACCGTTTTTCCATACTGAGATGTGTTCTTACCTTACCTTAGATGAGTTCTTTAGGACCTGTCTGGTCTTCACGCGTGCTCTCAGTCACGTAAACACAGCACAGACGGCGTTAGCATTTAGCCGCTCCTCCTCTCCACTATAGCTCCAAACAAGGTCAAGATAGAAGCGACCAAGCTCTTCCGCGTTTTCCCTATTTAAATATGGTTACATGAAGTGTCACATGATCCAAGTAAAGTTACACAAAGTTAAACACTGTGGAATAAAAAGGGGAGCTATATTGTAAGGCGTAACAATACCAGGAGTACTTCGGCGTCACAGTAAAGTGAAGATGTTACTGCGCGGATGTCGAAGTACTCCTGGTATTATTGCGCCTTATAGTTCTTATAGAAAATCGCCATCTGTGCTGTGTTTGCGTGACTGAGAGCACGCGTGAAGACCAGACAGGTACAAATGAACTCGCCTAAGCTAAGGTAAGAACATCTCTCAGTATGGAAAAACGGTGGCCTATTCCTTTAAGGAGTAATCCCAACAACACAATGATTGGGCCAGTGCATAAGCGAGTGTAATTATGCCAGATTATAGCCAAAATGCTTTTTAGCTAGAATTTTCCATCCCTCAGCAGGTGACAAGACACAAAACAAACATTACAAAATACAACGAGAAGGTACAGCAATAACAACTACATACTAAGGCCTGGTTTACCTTTACCCTTTTTTTTTAAGATGCGATAAAGAAGTGGCCAATGTTGGAGTCGCTCTTTTTTGATCAATAATAGCTTGAATAGCTCCATCCACCAGGCTGTCAGGAAGCTGAACTCTCCCCTTCCCCCTCTCTGCTACTCAACATTGTACATAATTTTAACAGTTTAACAGTCTGTAGTATGTATAATGTTAATAACTAATGCACTATGGGTTTGCGAGTAATACAGTGTTGATTCTCTGTATGTGCCTCACAGCTGAGGCCACATGTCTGTCCCACCAGTGAGAGGCTTGTTCAGCTTACTGTACATATGAACCATTTAAGACTCAGCTGGCAATATTTTGGCACTTTCCCAAAACCAACACAGCGGGTGGGTTTAATAGCACGTTAAAAAGCTGTAGGCCCAGACGCTGCCGTAGCTCTGATCGAGTCGTCTGCCGTGGAAGGACTTTTTTTTTTTGTTCGATACTAAAGAGAACACAAATCCCTGGACTGGACGTTTGCCAAGGTCTGAACCTGGTTAGAGGCTGAAATACGTCTGCAGTGAAGAGGTCATTATCAGCGCCACGTAGATAAACTGCTGCCTTTAAACATTCAATGAAGAGGAGCGGATTCATTTGACAGTAGACTCGAGTGGAGGAAGAGTTTCATAAAGAGTTTGCACCGAGGGTTTGAGGGTTGTAGGATTTCAATTCTCAATATGATGAATTGACTGGTGTAATTTGTGGTTAGTGACTGGTTTGACACAAACCAAATCAAAAGTTGACGCCGTGTGTCGCTAATTCACAACATACCGCTTCCTGAAAGATTCCACTGAATCTAGCATCAGCTTGAAAGCAAAAACACTGACAATATATTTTGTTATATAATTGGAAATAAATTCAGGTGTCAAGGGGTTAAAGTGATTGTCTGTATGTTGCAAAGTGAGGAGAGAGAGAGAGAGTTGAAAGTAAACAGTCAGATTCTTCCCCTCTTCAACCAGAAAGCCCTTCTTAGTTTCCAAAATGAGGAGAGCAGGAACAGAATTTTCAAACTTAAACGATCCAGCTCCTCCCCCTCCCTCCTGAAAGGACCAGGCTGGTTCATGGGAAAAGCTCTTCTCATTGGTCAACACGGGAGAATACTAGACTCTAATTAGTTCAATGTAAAAAGTAATATCTATATAAATTGTATTCAAGTGATTGGCAGATTTGGCTTCTTGGCAAGTGAAGTAGTCAGGTAAAAGTAACTTTGTCTTGCCAAGTAGCCAAATCTGCCAATGGAATGAGTATTGTATGCACTTAAAATAAGCAAAAGCATCTATTTCAAGTAAAATAGTTTTATTACGTAATTTCCAGAGCAATAAGGTGTATGTATGGAGTGAATGAATAATGCAATGTAAGGCGTCTTTGAGTGTCCAGAAAAGCGCCATATAAAACCGAAGTATTATTATTATTATTATTAATAGGATATTTTTTCTTGTTATATGTCAAATACTTCAAAATACAGATCATTGTGCTTACCTACTCAAATCAAGGGCAAATACACTTATTTCAAGTATATTTTGACCAAATCTAGATTACTTTTTGTAGTGTTGCTGAGATCCTCGAAGGAAGAGCTTTGCAAAAAATAATGTGTGTGTGTGTGTGTGTGTATTATTATTTACTTTACATCAAACTGCTAGACCAGGGGGTCCATTTTGCACATTTTATAAAATGTGTAATACATTTAGACTTCCAGACTTCCATCACTTTAAGGGCTCTTAATACCAGCTGAGACTATGATTGTATGAAGTGAACCAAACCAACCAAACTTTTTATCGACATTTGCACTTTACAAAACTGCCCCAGCACTTTTATGTTAAAGACTGATTAACATTTGGTTTAAAACTCTTTCCTTTTCATTTCAGGCTAGTATTGAAAATTTCATATCAAAACACCATATCACAAAACAAATCTTAACGGCTTCTATGCATATCGAGAATGATACGTGCCAAAAGCATCCCAGCCCTAATGTGCAATTTGTAAGGAAAGAAATCTAATCTTTCAGTCTCTGCACGAGTCGCGGTTTGTATCATATCTTGGCGCGTACCCAAACCCCACCTTAGGCTATTGTTACTGGGAGTGAGTTGGCCAGATTGATGCATCCTCAGAGAAATTTGTCCCATTTCACAAACTCGATAAATCAAAAACAAATTCATAATCACGTCTGACCTTGCCTTGTGTACCTTGGCCTGGCGCACAGACCGTTCACCTCCACTATATGAAAACCCCGTCTCCGACCTGCCACAGCCCAGAAAAAGATTCCAACTCCCATGAGGCCGCAGGTGTTATTACAGCCAGAGGCTCCGCAGTTGCAAATCACACACCGCATTCCTGAGCCGTGAGTCGCACTTTCTCACACAAGTCCCGGGATTCTCTGCGATCTCCGGCCAAAAAAACCTCTGCTCGGATCTGCACCCAAGTCTACGGGTCACGGGCTCTCGCCGCTACACTAATCTGATAATTTAACATGACAACACACGAGAGGAAAGAGGTTTTTTTTTGTTTTTTTTTCAAGAAAATCAGCCTTTTTACTATACTAAAAGCTAAACCAACACAGCGAGATAAGCAGATTATTTATGCCTTTGCAAAATGATGACTATAGTCGTTGCACCTGACCTTTCTGTAAGATTTCTTGCAGCACACTTGAATCCTGAGCATCTGTTTCTTGCTTGTGGACTTCATTTTGTCCTTTAAATGTGTAGCATGCATCTATTTATTGCTTTATTCTTTTCCACCTCTAATCATAGGGGGGCACGATAAAGACAAACAGATTAAAGGTGCACTATGCAACTTTTAACGTGAAAAAAAAGGGGTTACTTGTACGTCTTTGACCTTTCAGTGACCCAGCAGCCTTTATCTTCCATCACAGTGGCCTCTATGACGCTCCAGGATCTATTGCTTTTAGAGTTTCTTGTAGGTTTTGGCAGCTGACGCACCCTCTCGCCAGAAAACCTACAAAACCATTGATCCTGGAGCGTTTTAGAGACCGCTGTCATGGAAAGTAAAGGCACCATACTAACCCTTACAGCTATTGGGTCACCGAAAGGTAAATTACACTCACTTGTTTTTTTTTTTCTTCCGCATAAAAAGTTGCATTATGCACCTTTAACATTGCATGAGGAGATTGAAACGCAATATATCGGAGTAACCAAAGTCGATTTATTAACAGTAGAAGAGTTTCCAGAGCCAAAACAGAACTCTACCAGTTGGCTTTAGTGTTAGTTTCAAACCATGGACTGCAAACAAATAGGATAAATGCACCAAATCGCACCGATGGCACCTCACCTGTTGATAGAAGCTCCGCCGGTCCGGTCTGTTTCATATAAATGTGCCCTCAGCTTCACAGAGAAATCCTATCTGGATTTGGATTTCCAACAGCGAGCTTTACGCTTCCATCGTGTGTCTCCATAAACCAGGCGTGTAATTCTGCAACAAGAAAAAGACATCAGCGTTATTCCAGAGTGCTATCTGTCAAAAAGCGTAAGGAAAACTAATAACAACCACTTAAAACCTTCAGTTAAAAGTCCTCTGTGTAGTGTCGCTCTTCCACCTGATTTAACAACAGTGAGGGTGGGGGGTGGGGGGGGGCACAGAGGCAGAAGCTCTGTGCCAAAACACAAGGTTATTCCTGCCCCCGAGTCCAGCTCAGCACAGACTGCAGCAGGATCGCATTTCCATCATTTATTCAACACTTGGACGGACCGGAGCAGAACAAGCCCATGTCAGGGGAGAGGGACGCTGCTACAAAAGAACCAACGGGGTTTCACTGGAGAAAGTGGAGACTGGTGGTAGAGGATGCAAGTGTAAGTCAACTTAAAACCTGCACATAACATACACTGGTGGTCTATTCCCATGGTACAAAATTGCATATTCCATTGCCAGAGACGGGTGGTACCAAGGTACATTGAACTTTCTGAAGATATTATACTTCTTAGAGTAGTTTCGTCACATGGCATGCTACTTTAGTAAAATTATAATGAGGTATCTGTACTCTTATTTAGAATTATTTTGTAGTTCTGTCCATTTTCTTGGAATTTTCTTTGTAAATATCACGATTTCTACATGCTTTCTGTGCTTTGTTTAGTGAGTGTTCAAGACAAATTTCCTTCAGAAAAATAAAGAAATCTTGAATCTAGAATCTTTTTGATTATTATTATTTATTTTACCAGGTAAGTCAAGGAAGAGCCAATTCTTGACGACCTGGCCAAGGTGCATTAGAAAGCAGTACAAAGCATAAACCATCCATCCATCCATTTTCTTCCACTTGTCCGTTTCTGGGTCGTAGGGGCAGCTGGTGGAGCTGCCCAAATCACATAGCACCAGCCCCTTATGGCTCCTCCTGCAGGTGGACGGCCTCATGATTTTAACCGGGCCTGTTGGTCTCTCATAAGAGGCTTCTGAACTGCTCTTTGTCTGACCCATCACCTCGGACCTGTTTGTCATGGGAGACCCTACCATGGGCACAAAGCCCCCGTCAATATAGCTCCGAGGATTATTCGGGTGCTCAAACCCGAACAAACGAAATGAGGTAACAATGAAAACATTAAAAACCTGCGCACTGATCCTGGAATATTGTAGAAATTGAGTTTTCTGTAAATTATTCCAGTCGTTCGTTAGAAGCAGAGTCGAAATGAGAATCGACCAAAGGATGAGCGAGGAGGAGGAGGAGGAGAGAGGTTTATGCAACTACTGGAACGAAGCGTGCGTCTGGGGGAAAGAAATTGCTCAAAGATTAATCCTACAGATCTCTTAAAAAAGTCTATGCCTGCTCTCACAATATTAGGCGACGCAACAATAGCAATGTATCACAAAGTCCATTTCTACAATTTTTCCAAACGCAGCTTGGAAAAAATAAAACACAATGAAAGAGGAAGTCACAAAATCAAAATGTCCAAACTCATTCCTAATATATTTGTAGCTTCCTAATTCTTCACAAGGACGAGTTTATAATCAGGTTTCACAGCTTGGTCATTTTTTTTCAGTCACTTTCACAGAAAGGCTGGAAAACTGGCCGGCAAAATGCTTTATAATGAAATGCACAATGTTATTTCCATAAACGTCTGAGTTTATAACTAAAAGAGGAAAAAAACTAATTTTGTTCCACCACTAGGAAAAAAAACTGGAGCATACTTTATTAATGTGGTTTAGTGACACTGTGCAATACTGTGCAATACTGTGCAATACTGTTGTTACTGCGAAAATCAAGAAAGTCATTTAATACAGCCAATACAGTCTACACAAAAAAAAATGGCAGAGTAAGTTTTCTAATCTAAAGCTTGACTTCTATTGCCCATTGGTCATCTTTCATCCAGCAGTCCAGCTCCTTCAATATCTGTCATCCTCGCTGCTCTTGGATTCACTGTGTTTTGAGTCCAGTCCAGTCAGACGTGGGACAATTTGTTCGGGACATCTCCTTCTCAAAGCTCTTCTCTTTCCGGATTTTTTTATTTTCCAGTCACAGGGGGGTCGTAAAATGGGGGGAAAGTTGGGACGAATCAAATGGCCCATGACTGGAAAAGTGAAAAGCATTTAAAACAATGCATTTTTATCTGTCCCTCTTCTGTCTGCTTTAGTTATAGAGTCGTTCTGGACTGGTGTATTGGTCAGGGTACATTAATCCAGCTGCTTTTATTTAATAAATCAAAGTGCAAACTGCTGGAAAAAACAGCTTTTAGACAGAGACGGTACGCAAATGTCAATTTACTTCAACATTCAGTGTCACATGCTCCTCTCGTTCTTCATCTAAACAGACACTACTGGCCTTTGCGGCTCTGCTGTCGACCATTGGCACCAGTAGTGGTCGCCGGGGCTATAGCGTGTTGTTTTGCACTTCCTGCCGCTGCGTGTGGGGCCGTGGGCGGGGCAAACTGGGTAGCTGGATATGTACCAACACATCGAGGCAAGTGTCACGGCACTTTGAATAGTTACCGTGAGCTTAGAACAAAAACCTGTGCAATCTCTGAACTGCTGCCCAATTAAGCTCCCAAAAAACGTTATTTAGCTGCGTGTTTCAGTTGGAGCTCATCGGCCGATATGCTGGGCCGATATTTATAATCGATATTTTAGGCCGATTTTTCGAATCCTGTAAAAACATAAATACTTGGCCATTCCAGCAGCTACTTTATTAGGTGACTCATTAATAGTTCCTGTCCCAGCTCTGATGAGCAGCCGTAAGCATTAGAATAGAGTTCGGGAATGTGACGTCATATCGCTAAGCATTATGGGATTAGCAGCCATTGTAAACTAATGGAGATTTTAAAAGTTAAAATACTGGAGTTATTGTTCACATTAAAATACTTGGAGACCACAGTGTGTTAGATGTATTTACCAGCAGTATCTCAGCAGCTAACGGAGTCGCTCCACTGGTTTTTTCTCCACTTTTTGTACTGTTTTTAGCTAATGTTAGTCTATGGAAAGATGGCGGACCTCCATGGTAACTGTGGACATTCCCGAACTCTATACTGTTGCTAGCCGTGGCATTTTGCACGCCGATCAAAAATACAATTGTGGGGGTTAAAACTAACTCAGCAATTTAATTCTCTGGGTCCTGTGTTTCAAAATGGCACACAGTATGGATTTTACTCCAAAACTTTACCAGGACTTTAACCTCTCACCCCCCACCTGAGCAGACCCAAATCTTAAATTTCTCGACTGGAGAGCAATTTGAAAGCTAAGACCTCCAAAATTGACTTTTTTGTCAGGTTGTCACCACGTTTTTAGCCACATTTTGGAAGCATTTTTTTCATGTTTTTGTTGCGTTTTCATCGCTATTTTGATGCTTTTTTTGTTGTTGCAGCTTTTCGATTTGGGTAAAGCCAAACAGGAGAAAATGTGCTCGGTTCAGGTTGGGGTTAAGAGGTTGAGGTAAGGTAAGGTATACTTTATTAGGGAAATTCGTTCTCTGCATTTGAGGGGCAACCTGTAAGGAGCAGTGTAGCCATTGTCGGCCGGCGCTCGGGGACCCATCTCCAGATGTGGAGCCGGGCTAAAGGTCAGAAACGCCTGGTTGGAGGATTAACCTAACAAGAGTGTCAGTCCCAGCAGTTGCACCGACGTCTCCTCCGGTGATATAGGTCCTTTAGTCGGCATTAGCGATCTGTAAAAATGTGCCATCCTTCACACACGCTTCGGGACATTAGGACAACGCGTATCACAACACACCCTTAAATTGAACCTATTAGGCTACAAGAGTTGCAACTATTTGTTATCTGGCTGACATACAAAACCCAAAGGTGTGAATGTAAAGCCTGTCGTGGCGCTGACGGTGCAGAGCAGAGGAAGACCCCGAAGAGCTGTTAATTTCACTGCACTCTGAGCCAAATGAATCACAGAGGCCGGAGCGGAAGCCGTACATCAACAAGAAATATACAGCCACACACCTGCTCTTAAGGGGACAGGCTACACTATTTCATTCTGGTATTTGAGGGAAAATGTTTGAGATGATTTAAAACCTGAGGTATAAATTACAGACAGGTATACGTATTACCCTACATTGGTTTGGATCATGGGTACAAAATAAAATACACCAATTTCCAATATTTAACAAAACTCGGGCTAGTACTTTTTGCACATAAATCTCTTGGCACAAGCATTTCATTTCAGTAAAAGCTCATAAAGTGAATGTGTTGGCTTTTACTGCCCCAAGTAATGTATTAAATGTTTAATAAGGCATCAGTACATTTAAGATGATCGTGCAAAATTGTGAATTACCCGCCGCCAGATTCTTTTAATCAGCTCATCCATGACTAGGCCTTGGTCAGTGGGATCTTGAACACAAAGCTCTTATTATTCATGAGGCGAAGGAAATGTCAGGTCCCAGAGAGGATGGGGGTATTTGCATTTGGCCTTTGGCTCCTTCTCTTTCACTAACATTTACTGTTGGATAGAGACGGATGGGGCGAGAGCGGGAGTGACAGGAGCGCACGACCTGCACTTTATACAAACATGATCTTTCAGCGTCCAATAATTACAGCTCCATCACCCAGATTTCATTTCCGCTGAACATGAGGGCAGCGTGTTCAACAAGGGTGTAATAACAAACTTAATAGGGTTATGTCATGTCTCAAAACATGAGCTTGTGAGATTAACAGGCAACATATCATGGTAGCAGATCTGTTGCAAACGTTCGGCGAGCTCATAAAAGGACTGGGTGCTGTTGCATTTCTTTCCGATACCTGTACTAAAATATTTGGCATCTAGAACCAGAAAACAGAACAATAATTGTTTGGAAGATCTGCAAATTTACAATATTGGGTTCAAGAAATGTGTGAAAAATGGGGAATCATTTTGAAGAAGAAGAAGAAGAAGAAAATCTTTATTTATATAGCGCCTTTCACAGACATGGTCACAAAGCGCTTTAGATGAGATTTTGGAAGGAGATTGTAGCACAGATGAGGAAAAAAAAAAAGAGACAAAAATGAATTTGGGGAAATAGGGAAAATGAGCAAAAATTAGGGGAATAATTGGGAAAATTTGAAAAAAATTGGGGCAAAATAAAATGAAATAAAATTGTGTTTAAAAATTGGGGAAATGGGGAAAAATGGGGAAAAGGAATTGGGCAAAAATAGGGAAAAATACTTATTATTATTATTTTATTGAAAATAAGTTCTTTAATGCTGTCCCAGGACAGGTCCATGGGAAGATATTTTGGCTAGGGGGTGCTGAAAGACAAGATTGCCCCCAAAAAGGCCATTTCTGTGCTGTTTATTTAATATTGCCTGTAATGCATAAACAATCCACCAGAGGTTGCTGTAGCACCCTCAGCACCCTGGGTTCCCACTGCCTTGTCCCTGGACCAACAACATCAAAACTTGGATCTATAGAGATACAATCTGAAGATAAACATGTTTTTTTTTTCATTTCTTCAATACCTTTATTACCCAAACTTTTTTTCGATACCATATTGCCGTCATTTTAACGATACCCAGCTCTTCTCATAACTGTTTCCTGTTCCTGTTTTTAAAATAAAGAGAGAGCCAATTGTTTATCAGGCAAAGTAGTTCAGATTGTGGTGTTGAGCACCCCATATGCACTTTTAGTTCAGTGCCTCTATTGCTAGAACTCTCTATCTTTTCTAAACACTTCTTGTTGTGAGTCTCCGTGTGGATCGTGACACGGCCCGTTGACTCTGAGAGGAGTGTTTTGGTGGAGAAATGGATCGAGACCTGATATGACCCTTGTTTGGTGATGTGTGCGGCTGATACGGAGAGAGAGGGGAGGTCCTGGGACATACAGAGGAGTGAGGAGGCAACATCACAGGGGCAATGGAGCGTTAAAGTGAAACCTGTCTGTGCTCGGAGCGTGGGAGAGAGATACCTGTCAAAATACGACGTCTGGCTGAGTTTAGATCAAATAAGGCTGCGATGACAATATAAAGTGCGTCTCTGAAGTGATTGACAGGTCGCTCAAGCGTATGTGGCTTGCATTCAAACACCGAGGCGGGATCTGTTTTACTGAGACGTTAAAGATAGTGTTGTACGTAGGATTTTTGTGCTGGTCAGCTGCAAAACCTGATTCAGCCTGTTTATGACGCTGCTCCACTGAGAGAAACAGGAAACCATTCCTGCCAGACGCCATCAAACTACTGAGCTCTGGGCTTTAACGTGACTGCAGTCTGCACACCCTGCCTCACTGTGTACTATACTGCATACTATGTTATATCCTAGATTGTATTTGCAGGTGTATGTAGGTTATATTTCATTCTTTTGAGGGTGGTTTTGTTCGATTACATCCTGTATTAGAATACTTTTATATACATAAACACAGTCTGATGATGGGAGAGTGTGATCGCTGCGCAAAGCCTTCTCCAGCACGTCTCAAGGATTCTCAATGGGATTCAGATCTGGACTCGGTCGATTGTCAGCTGATCTCATTCTTTGGGCACGTGATGCTGCTGAGCTCGACCTGACCAACTGCAGCGACCCCAGATCAGAACAGTTTGCTAAATCCAGATGGTGACACGTTTTTGGTCAGGCAGCGTATGTTGTACAAGTTTTTCAAGGGTTTAGGATTCGAACCCTGGATCTTCTTGCTGTGAGGCAAGAAGGCTAAGCACTAAGCAAACGACTTTGAAACTGTGAGTGTTTGCTCAGGTGCAAATTGAGTATCATGTGCAAAAAGTGGGTCAGCAGAAGCAGAGTCACTGGCACATTTTTGACTCACGCAACACTCTCTCATTTACACAATACACACATGCTCAATTAGGCACAACATGCCCACAAACTAGTATATTTTGTGTTTCAGCTTGCCCTCGCTTGCCTAGAATGTCGCATCCACCAAAGTGCATGCGACATTCTAGGAAAATCCCTACAAAATAAAGTAACTAAATGTAATTTTTCTGGCAAGTATTGGGATTGTGGGAGAAGTGATTTTCATTTTAAAGCAGAACTAAGTAACTTTTTTACAATCCTTTTTATAGTCTCTCTGAGGGTAATACAAGTGTTAATGGGACGATTAGGGGGGTTTTCATCTCTCCCCAGTGTCTCTGGCCAGAAAACCACACTTGCAACTTTCCGTGCCTCCGACCTGGCAGCCCCAATACACACTAATGGAAAACATCTCCCTCGCTGTTCTCAGTTGTCTACAAAATCACTTTTGGCTCGCATTTCCGAGGTTTATGACATGGTACAGGTAAGTCCTGACGGTATTCTGTCTACAGCTTTCGGTTTGTTGATGAACGTTTTGCAAAATGCTGTTATTTGGTTTGTCAGAAGAAGCTAACAGGCGAACGGGCAAAGCTAACTGTGGGCTAGCACCATTTTAGCAGTATTTACAGCCAGTTTTGAGCAGAAAACAATATCTCCATTGTCTTATTGGGTTGTGGCACAATGTACAATATCCCTCTCTCCATTTGTCTTTTCTGTCAGTGTATTATTTACTCTCACGGACAATTAATATGTTAAAAACAACGTAACATGCCACGACAGCTGCAGTGGCGCTTGTGGCCTCTAAGCATAAAAGTTCTGCTTTAAGGCCAACATTCAATCCACAGTGCAAATGCTAGCCACATCCAAAAGAGGTCGAAAGATGATCAAAATACCAGTTGCAAAATATCATTACTTTACCTAAATAACTACAGTGTTGCCATTTGATGAATGCAACAATAAAAACGATGCCCATCCCTTTTTTTCCCTTTAAATTACTTCTATTATACAATCAAAGAAAGAAGTTTAAGGAACAATATCTTGCCAAACACAGCCACACAAATAGCTCATAAAGCATATTTCTATCACTAGCTGAAGGAGTTTGAGTGAATGAGAAGCAGGCCGGCACCTGCTGTGTTTTTAAATACTCGCCCCGTGACACGCGTTTGCAGCGAACGCGGCGCCGTGCAGTGTGATGTAAATATGAGCGCGGCAGATTTAGCCCTTTCACAGGCCGAGCTGGTCCCACCGGCGCCAAACATCCCCATCGAACACGACAAATGAGCCAACAATGCGATGTGCGTGCGTCTCGGCTGGGAGAGTGCTTTTTCTA
Organism: Gobius niger; assembly: GCF_951799975.1. Lineage (NCBI taxonomy): Eukaryota > Metazoa > Chordata > Actinopteri > Gobiiformes > Gobiidae > Gobius > Gobius niger. Next base: position 10,954,572 of record NC_136855.1, on the reverse strand, counting down.
TTTTGGTCAAGCTGTCCAGTTTAGTTTATTTTGTTTCTTTAGGCACAGCGTGAATCTACGACTGCAGCCAAAACTGAAGCCAGCGGTGCAATAGTGGCGGTGAGACGTGGCCACTGTGAAGAAACAGATCGTGCCTATGTTATTCCAACACATTCAGAGTTAATTACATTTAATGAACTTGTACTTGAGAAAAAGTAGTTTTAAGTAACGGTAGGTACTTTTTCTTGGAGTGGCTTTCATCACGTTTTACTTCTACTTTGTTTTGTTCTACGCCCTCTGTTTAGAGCCAGAAACACTCATGAAATGCTGGCAAACTTGCATGAGCTCAAGAGAGTGTGTTGGAAGAGAGCCATATCTGAACTCACACTTATCAAAACTGAACCGCCTTAAATGGGAACCTTTTAGATCATCCAGTCAGGCATAACTGGACATTACTGTGGAAAAGTGTGAGCCCAATCATTTTACAGCGACAGCTTGACACTTAAAGCCATGGAGGAACGATTAAAACGAATGTCTCCCTTTGTTGTTTCCAATGGATAACCAACACGGTGCAGAAGTTTTCTTTGCCCGGAACGGTATTAGCAAAGAAGGAAAGGACACCTTAAGCCAAACTATCTCAGCGTTCAAACCTGAAAAGGAAAAAAAAAAAAAAAACTGCCATGGCAAGACAAATCCGTTCAGCGAAAACATTATTAGTTTCCTTTTCCAAAGCTTTTGCTCAATGGGCTGCAAAATGCATCACAAACGCTGCAATGACCTGGAGATGGTGCACTCTCTCCAACAGGAACGTCCTGGGTTTAACTCCCCGACCAGGTGGAGCCTTTCAGTGTGGAGTTTGCATGTTCTCCCCATATTTGATTTGAGTCCGGTAAGTAAAAATATATGCATGATTTTACATCTGGTTTCCAAAATGTGATGGATTTTCTACCTTCGTTCACCTCTACACTTTGTTGTCTGTGTACATCGGTGCATGAATGAGTGTGAACGGGTGAGTGGCTCCTTGCTGTAACGCGCTTTGGGCTGATAAATGCGGAAAAGCACTATATAAGTTGAGACCACTTACCATGAATGAGCAAAAGCTTTGAAAGGAAATCTATATAATGTTTTTGGCACAGTTTTTTTCTGCCTTTATTTTTGTTTTGCCATTGCAGGGTTTTCTTTGTGGAGCTTGCCATGTTCTCCCTGTATTTGATTTGAGTAAGTAAAAATATTTGCATCAGGTTTAAAAAATGTGACAGCAGGTTACCAAAAACATTCAAGGGGCTTAACAGGTGCCAACCTCCATAAATTGAGGTTAAGGACATGTAATAGTCAATAAAATAACATTGTCGTCAAACTAAATTTACAGAAGTACAATGCCATGTTTAGAAATGGATCCCATGAGGAAAATTGCATTCATTCAGGAGAAGAGATTTCAAAGATTTTCGAAACTGGTGAAAGCTCTGTGAAAGGAGTTGGCAGAATAATACATATTTTGGGTCTTCTGTACAGAAGTGACTGCAGAGAGCAAAAGCTGCTCTAATCAGGTTGTGATGAGTGGGAAACCTGTCATTGTTAGAGGAAAAATATTATTGAGGTGCTGTGGCAGTAGCCCTTTAACTGAACCATAAACACATTTTGAATTGGTAGATTTGGTAAACACTAAGCACACTATGAGGGACTGTGAGGAAGCTGGCCACGAGGGGTCGAAATGGGCAGGGAGACTGACAACAAGTAGATCTTACCAGACATTTATTTTGCAAGACAAATTTCTCAGTGACCCACATGTCACATACAAAATGGCCCCCAGTGACTAGAAGCAGTCAGGTTTTATACTTCCCCCTAATGGGTAAGGACCTCCCACCGGAAAGTACCATTAGCTCAATGGGTAAGTTCCACATGAAAGTTCAGCAGGTAAGTTTTTAACATTTTACATAAAATGAAATGATAAGTGTTCAAATCAAAACCAAAGACAAAATACAAAAAAAAATAAAAATCATGCACAAAAGGAAACACAAAGCAAAGTTAAATCGGTTTCCCCCTTTCACATGGTCCAGCCTAAGATTTCAAAATGGCCGACAAAGACCACGCCCCTTCCTTTCTCACCAGGTGGTACAGGTAAATGTCTACTGAGTAAATGAATAAACAAAGTTTTAAATGGACAACGTGAAGTAATTATTAATTAATAAAATGAATCGGGGTTATTGTTAGCTGGTGTATATTGCAAATGAAACAAACAAAGCAAAATAACCAAAATACATAATGGGACAAACCCACTTTATCACAGGGACCTTGAGGGGTGCCTGCAATCTGCACAAAAGACTATTCTCAAGGCTCGTTTCTGGAGGCGGAGACAATTGAAAACAAACACAATAGGGTCCCTTATAAAATGATTTTAAATGAACTAAATATGTCCTGTGTAGAAAACCAGCTGACATATCTCTACAAAATGCATGGACATGTTTGTAGAGACATGTCCTTAAGAACAGCGTTCAAAGTTCAGTTCATTTTACAAGACTTCAGATATTTCCCAAAGATTCTTCTTCAAAGTATGACTCACCAATGTGCTCCCCCAATCCCCCCAGGTCCTTTGTCTCACATATTTCAGAGCTAAAATTCAGGCTGATAAACAAAAAAGTCCAGCCCCGGTGAGATCCACGAGGTCCCACATTTAGACCCCGCCCCGAAGCATCTGCTGCTCCCATTCAGTCCACCAATATCCTCCATCTGGAAGACACATCCAGAGGAGGCCACCGCACGCACTGACGTCAGCCACAGCAGAGTCACTCAGCGGGGACGCGCGGCGAGCAAAGTCTGGGTAAAAGCGACTTGTGGTCCAACGGTTTTTGACTGCACAATTGTCTGGCAAACTATCAAGCCGAAGAGCGGAGGTGAACAAAGACAGGCATTTCAGTCTGATATTTAGGGATACGTTTATTTATCAAGAGAGGTGAAAAATAGTGAGTGCAAGCTGGAAATGAGCAAATATGTTTTTGTGTTTGGCATGTTGCACCAAATGTCCATGCGTTGAAACTGCCAGTACATCATGTGGGCCCCAAATGTAAAGAATGCTAAGTATGTTAAAAATACAAATTGTTTGACTGCTGATCGAGGCTTAGTAAATGACATTGTACAGCACACAGGGGATGATTTACTAAACGTTGGCACACATGCAAGATAGTACGTTTTTAAGTGGCGCAAAAGAACAGGTACAGTTGACATTTTTCTCACAGAAATTCCACAACTCAATTTGGCATTTGACTTAGTAAATCGGGCTCTGAAATGTTAAGATCAAAGAAACTCAGCAAGTCATTTCTTTTTTTCATAAGAACAAAAATACTATGAACTGCTATTACCTACAGACTCTCTGAGCTGCATGAAACATTTCTGAATGTGCTTTCTCATTTGAATGTCATACCAACTCATTCTAACGTGTTGCCAAAGTCGTTTTGACATCTTGAAAAGTTGTTTGAAGGACTTCTTAGAGCGTAGGCTAAGCACTAAAAACATTGCCTTTTCCCCATAATACCTCAGGGTATGAGCATACGCACTTGCTAATGACAACATGATATGAAAAGGGCAGCACGGTGGCGCAGCGGTTAGCGCCTCCGCTTCACAGCTAGAAGTTTCCGGGTTTGATTCCCACCTGGACGGGGCTTTTCTGTGTGGAGTTTGCACGTTCTCCCCGTGTCTGCGTAGGTTTCCCCCACCACTAAAAACATGTGCAATAGGTGATTCCTCCAGCCAGGTGATTCTGACCATCAGCCTGGCTCCACATCATGGAAATGGGTCCCCGGGCACGCACGGTACTGCAGTCGACCAAAGGCTCACCGACGTGAAAATAAAGCAAGTAAAACATATAGTATTAATTGACATTGTCGTTATTTATTTATTTTGAACAATTCCCGTCATTGATTCCAACGACTTTGGCGACACGTTAAAACGAGTTGTCATCTACGTTAGAACAACTTGGCTCTACGTACAAACGAGAAAGCGCAGTCAAAAATGTTTCAATCAATCTGGCACCAATGAGTTGCCGTAATTACCCATAATAACCAAATAAAAACAGGCAACATAATTTTGTGGATCTGTGGAGGTAGCACGAGATGTTTTTTAATACCACAACAATCTCATAGTCCACGGTTAACTCCACTAGCGCCAAGACTAAAGTTTGAAACAAAGATTTTTTGGCCTTTAGTGTACACTGTGCTGTCATTTAATTAATCATGTAATTAAAAGTGAAATTTAGCACACTATGTGACCAGAATTTCTCGGTATAAGTAAAGTGTAAAGCAGAGAGAACACATTATTCCAGCAGATGACGGACTGGCCAGTTTGGAATAGATTTCTGGAGTTGACGCAATCTTAAAGAAAATACAATACAAGGCAATTTACCAAAACATTGCGACATAACGTGGGAGACCATACATTTCTCCATCTTCATAGTATTTTGCACTTTCTGCTGACAGAACAAAGCCTAAAGTTTCCAAGACTGGACTCGGCCATTGTTTGTGGAGTTTGCATGTTCTCCTTGTGACTGTGTGGGTTTCCTTTCAACCTAAATCATCCTGTAAGCTTACAGCAATTAGGTTTAGTCAAGAGAATGGCCATTTTAAAAAGCAAAGGCCGTTTATGCTACTTCCCACTTTGATTTATTTCCATTTTTTTACTATTACAAAATCCCCAAACCACCACACTGTTTATTTCGGAATTGGCAGCTTAATCCTTCCTTCAAATTGCAGCTTCTCATGTGGTTTTCCTGAAATTTCACATAAACCTATTTTATATGTGGGACTGCTTTGGACGGGACAGGGCGAGTTTAGGCTGGAAAAGCAATGCAGGCGTTGGTATGTATCCAAAAACACAGCAGAGGTCAACGGTGGGGTCAACTGCGGCGGTGCATTCAATACATTTCTTTTAACACCATATGGATTTTTGCACGGAAAAAGAAAAAAGTCACGTTGCTCAAAGTCATTGCAGTGTCACGGGTGGGTTGTAGTGACAGGAGCCGACCAAAGGCATTCCTCGCCCGCTCCATTTTGAATCTGCGGCCATAATTATCCAGCGCTAAACAAACAGAGCTAAACATAGGCCCACAGCTTCTCCCGAGCAATAGCAATGGAAACACTCCCTGAGACAGTGAGACACATGCCCAGGAACTGAAGGTTCACACCAGCCGTTAAACTCCAGAAAGAATTGATTTTGTTTAATTTGAAACATGCAAGTCTACAGGTAAACACATGAACAAGGTGCTGGGATTCATGGCAATACATTCAAAATTATCAGACAATACAGTCAAGCCAAAATCGGGTATATTCTGAATGTATATTTCACAGGAAAATTGTCCAATAGAAGTGAAAAACGGCACTTGTTGCTAACGTTAGCATCATGTAGCATGAAGCTAATGTTAGATACCTGTCCGTATTTATGGGCTGTTGAATCACTTTGCTCCTCACCATGTCTCTGTATCTTTAGTCAGTAAAGAAATATATTCAGTTGTGGTGGCTCAATGGAAGAAAGTATTTTGTTTTCCCGCTCTGGCTGCTTTGAACATGACCATATTTAGATAATTCCAAAGCTGATGTCCGTCAATACATCCAAGTGTACTGTATATATACTATACCCCAATCTCAGCGCCTCACAAGACAAGTGCTAAAAAGCGAGTGCAAGCTGGAAGAAAGAATATAGATTATTGTAGGCATGTTGCACCTTGTAAACTATTACATGTAGTGCAGAATTAAGGTTCCAAATCAGATATGTCAATGACAAAATGCAGTGTAAAAAAGACAAGAAAATCACAAATGACTCTGTTTTTGATCCACTTAAGCGTGCGCAACTGGCAAATGTATTTAGTCATGTATTTTAGCAGTCACCTATAGTGGGAGTAGGGCTGCAAGATATTCAAAAAACTAATGTAGTATTGTCATAACAATATCTTGTATATTATACAAGATATTTCCCAAGACCATTTCAGTTCAATTCAGTTTAAGCACAAATCATAAGTAAATAGTTTTTTTAGTAAATTGTGTCAAAACAGGACTTCATTATATCAGCACCAAAACAAGACTAAAATGGAGCTAAATTAAAATATACCTAGCCATGGATGTTTGGTTTCAAACTTTCAGGCTGAGTTTGCAAAAAAATGTGTCTGCTTCTTGTGATACGTATACTGTATCGTCTAATATTGCAATATTTTTTGTGATATTGTACAGTGCTGAGAACACGGCCTACAACTCGCTAGTTCACAGCTCTTGGATATTGTGCCACCATCTGAACTTAAGCGAGTTCCGCGACGGCAGCGTGTTTAGGACCGTTATACCACAATTACTATGTCGATGTCGACTTCAATAAATGACAGACAATATATTTTTGGGTTACAATATTTATTGTCTGTATATTTGTTTGCACATTTTAACTGAACGTAGGAGCTATTTTTTCAGTTTTTTTATTTAAAGCTAAAATGTCACTTTTTGTTTATTAGTTACACATAAGTATGTTTTCTTTTTTGTTATGTCGTTTTCAATATGCTAAGTTAAGTCTAATTTTCTTACTTTTTGTTTTATTTTACTTGGTTAGTCTTATTGCGCACCTAGGGGATATAGGGGAGTAGCGCACATTGTCCAACACGCACCTGGGTGGGCTAATGTTTTTTTACCAGTCAAGTCGGAGAGGCAGCAAGTTGAGGAAAATAAACCCTTTTTGAACCTTTAAGTTTGTTTGGACATTGTTCTCTTTTGAATGCTGCATAAACCCAAAAAACCCAGGGTGCGTCTAAGTGTTTATTTGAAGTTTTCTTATGTCGCAGTTTAAGTTTCCGTTTTTTGTTGACAAATACTCAGTACACTGAACAAAATTGTGTTTCATTGTGTTTTATGTATATTGCAAATTGTGTTAAAGCCACACTGTAGGTTTTTACTCTATAAATAAAACTGAAATACAATACATGCAGTAGCTTTAACAGGAGTGGGTACGTCTCCAGCTTGTCTCCATGGAGATGTAGAAAGTCAGCAGAATTTGGGATTTACATAGGTTAAATAGGTCCTCATCCAGATCCACTCTTTGATTACCCACTGCAGTTAAAGCATTTTCTGTGTTGAGCTGGTCCTTAGGAGGAGGTTTTGAACTGATGGCAACAGTATAGTCCAAAATTTTACGCAGGAAGCCTTTAAACACTTTGCGAACAAAGGTTTTATGTCATTATATAAAATAGTTTATTTATCACACCAGTTTCCTGCCTCAATTTACTGAACTTTGGATGATGTCGTCAGGCCTAACGTGACCAAGAAGAACCAACACAATCATATGAGAACTCTTTTTTTCTCACGCTCCAAGCAAAGTGGTTTTGAGCCTGATTCCTTCCAAAGTACTATAGGCAGGAACGCTGTAAGAACGAGCATCCTCCCATCATCGGTGGGATAATGAAACTACCATGCATTTGCAACCAGCCAAACTGCAATTTCGGTTTGCTTGTGCAGCCCTAATACAAAACCACCACATCTGAGGGAAGCTTGAGTAAACTTTATGTAGCCGGTGAATGCTCGGTACTGCTACAACGCACTTATGACTGTGCTTGTCAAAATGACTGTAATCAGATTGTGGTGAGGTCTTGCTGTTTTTGTCTGCCTTTTGAAGTGTGCTTTAAGCCAAAAGGAATGCGAGATAAAACGTGACATCATTCAGAGAGCAGCCCCCGGACACCCCACCACTACTGACGAGAGCCGGGGTGGGACCTGGATATTTACCGTCACTTAGTGGAGAGAGAGAAAATGTTGGAAGAGAGGCTTCTTTGCTTCTTAAAGGATCAGAAACATGTATAATCACACTACTCTAATCAAAAAGACAGACTTTTAAAAGTAAATATACAGGCAATAATTGACATTTTTACTCCAAATTGTAATTTCCAAAAACAATATTGAAGTTATTTAGGATTGTTTGTGTTCCCATAGTTTTTCAGCAGACGTTTGAGAGAAGAGTGATAGAAATAACAATGGGCTTTAGCAGGAAGAGAAGAGAAGGGGAGGTTTCTTGAGGAAGGTAAACACGGAGTGGGCACTGGAATGTGTTTGAGCTGCCGATCTGACAGCGGCACATGAGCCGACTGTGGATACACCCGAGCAAATAAAACAGGCCTTAACCAGGGTAAATAATGGGATTCCTGTGACAGGCTACAGTCCCTGTTTCGGAACGGGGACGGTTTTTTTTTACGAGACAAAACAACAAAATTACGGTGATGGATTTTTGACACAAGGTGAAATGTGCTGCACTAAACTGAAATAATAGGCAAAATAGCGGTTTAAAAGCTCACTGTGAGTTACTGACTCAACCGTGGCTCCACTAACATACGAACTGCAAATTGGAAAGGTATGTTTTACACCTTCATGACGTGCTACATATGCACAGAAGCGACAGGACTGGACTTTCTGAAGAGGCCGGTCTTTCCTACGGGAGATTAGCCATGTCTCACTCAAATAAATAAACACTGTCTTCAGTGAAAAAGCCCGGAGGGGTTGGCGGTTCGAAATCCCAGCTCCAGCAGTCTTGCTTTTGTTAGTGTACCTCAGGGCAGCAGCTTACTATAAGTATCGCATGGATGAATATTGCAATGTGAAGCATCTTTGAGTGTCCAGAAAACCGCTATATAAAACCAGTGCATTATTTTTTTAGATTTTTTTTTTAATTTTAACATTAGCTCTGAGATAAAACCTCATGAACACGCAGACTCAACATTTCTTTCTTTCATTGTCTTGATTTTCTTTGATCATATCATGATAAGTGCTAATAAATCAGTGGCAAAGACAGCCATCAGACTGGACCGCAACGAATCAGAGGTCGGTACAAAATGGGCTGGATGGATGCCACCAGAGAAGACACACGGGTCGCCGATGTCACCAGAGGACGCCTCGGATCACCCAAAACGGAGAGCAGATTGCGAGATACCAGGCATGCAGGGAAAAATGATCAAGTCTTTACACTAACTTGACGTTTTTAACATGTCATGCTACGTAATCTTTATTCATTTATTAATTAGCACAATGGGTTCATCCCTAACAGAAAAATAATGGGAGTCATGTGTCGCCTGCCTTGATGCACAGAGACCTGTGAGAGGCCACTATTGTTATGAAGTTAAAGGTACAGGCCACCGTTTTTCCATGCTGAGATATGTTCTTACCTGAGCTTAGACGACTTGATACATACCTGTCTGGTCTTTGTGCGTCTGGTCAGTCACGCACAACGACCAAAGATGTTGTTAGCATTTGGCCTCTCCCAGCATATTCCTATAGCTCCAAACGGGAGTGAAGTTAGAAGCTGCCACGCTCTTCCACGGCACGCACAAAGACCAGACAGGTACATATCAACTCGTCTAAGCTCTGGTAAGAACATATTGCAGTATGGAAGAACTGTGTGCCCTCAGTCACGCAAAACGAACAAAGATGTTGTTAGCATTTGGCCTCTCCCAATGTATTCCTATAGCTCCAAACGGGAGTGAAGTTAGAAGCTACCAGGCTCTTCCACGGGCACGCACGAAGACCAGACAGGTACATGTCAACTCGTCTAAGCTCAGGTAAGAACATATCACAGTATGGAAAAACGGTAGCCTGTTCCTTTAACTAAGACAAGTCTTGAGTATTCTGTGTCAATGCACATTATTGCAGACTTTGCATTGAACATCATTTCTCCCTTTGCATTTTAGCAACATTTAAAGCGATGACACAGTTGAAGTAAGTGCATCTTTTCTCTCACAGACTAAACACATGACGCTGAGGGTCTAGGTTTGGGGAATGGGACACAGCCCGGTCTGAGCTGAGCTTTTCAGAGTGGACCGGTAAATTCAAGAGGATGTTGCTATTCCACGCAGGAAGTCACACAAACAAAAAGGTCAGCAGGATGCACTCGGGTCACATTCTCTCAGCGCGTTGGCAAAGCGTGCTGAAAGACTTTGGGAAAATATCACAATGCAACAAATACGCAGGTTCGTTCTGGCTGGATGTGTTGTTTTAGGGCATGCTGGATTTAGACAGAAAGTAGGTTTTTGTGAAATCCAGCCATTGTCCACATGTGTCTTTCTGTTTGGCGGCCGAACAGGAAGAGGGATAAACCCGGCGCTCGCTCTGACATTTGGGTCCATTCTCTTCCTGGCGATGCCCTTTGCGTTACGGTGAATCTGGGAATATGCTTATAGCTTCAAAGAACGATACAACCAAGCAGAAACGGCGATATAGAGGAGACCATAACTCAGTCTGGGTTTTGTGCAATGTGAATCCATTCAGCCACATATAGGTCACTACATTTTACCATTCTAAAGCATGTCGGGAAGAGGGTTTAGTGCTTAAAGAAATGCCGTGATTGCAATATTAAGAAGACTGTCAGTTTCAGGGGTTTGCAATCTTTCTGCACTGTTGAAAATGTGAAAAGAAAAGGTTATATTCTTTACTCTTTAACAAAAATGCCCAAGAGCACTCACCACAGTAGCATCAATTTTTAAATCATCCAGCGTTCTTATCTGCCTATCACTTCTGGGGGAAAAAAGAGTGAATTACTGACTTTGCAGATGCAGTGCGAATGCCTATAGAAAAATTGCTGATGTCCTAAGGTAAATTTAGTTTTACCGAAGCGTAATTCTAGTCTCATGCGGCCCCCGCATTCACAGTCGAGTCACTGATAGAAATTGGCTGTGGCTTTACAGATAAGAATTAAGTATTTTCGGAAGGAATTTGCACCCAGAGCGCTATTTTGTTCAGTGCTTGTTAGCGATGGGTCAAGATCTCGTGCCACTAGTTAACCTCTTAACCCCCGCCTTAAACAAGCACATTTTCTCCAGTTTCGCTTTACCCATATCTAAAAGCTTCTTGGAAAAAGTGTCAATAAAGCGACAAAGACAAAGAAAAACCCGGACAAAAACACAATCAGTTTCGTAGGTCTTGGCTTTCAAATGAGGTGTTACTCTGGCCTATAGAGTTCGGGAATGTGATGTCATGTCGCTAAGCATGATGGGATTAGCAGCCATTGTAAACTGATGGAGATTTTAAAAGTTAAAATACTGGAGTTATTGTTCACATTAAAACACTTGGACACCACTGTGAGTTCGATGTATTTAACAGCAGTAACTCAGCAGATAATGGAGTTGTTCCACGGCTTTTTTCTCCACTTTTTATACTGTTTTTAGCTAATGTTAGTCAAATGAAATGCTAACGGCAGCAAAGATGGCGGATCCCCCTGGTAACTGTGGAATTTCCCAAACTGTGGCTGTGAGCTCCAGTCGAGAAGCTTTTAGATTTGAGTAAAACCAAACTGGAGTAAATCTGCTCAGTTTTGGTGGGGGTTAAGAGGTTATTAGTTGCCCAATGTTTACATGATATATTGGTTATAGCACAATTTATTGTCGTTTTGTTAAACTGTTAAAGGAATAGTTCACCGTTTTTACACGCTGAGATATGTTCTTACCTGAGCTTAGACGAGTTGATACGTACCTGTCTGGTCTTTGCGGGTGCCCGTGGAAGAGCTTGGTCGCTTCTAACTTCACCCCGTTTGGAGCTATAGGAATACATTGGGGACCCCTCTTCAGGTCGGTGGGGAGTCCTTACCTCAAGTGGAGGAGTTCAAGTATCTCGGGATCTTGTTCACGAGTGAGGGACGGATGGAGCGTGAGGTCGATAGACGGATCGGTGCGGCGTCAGCAGTAATGCGGTCGCTGTATCGGTCTGTCGTGGTGAAGAGGGAGCTGAGTCGGGGCAAAGCTCTCGATTTACCGATCGATCTACGTTCCCACTCTCACCTATGGTCATGAGATTTGGGTCATGACCGAAAGGACAAGATCGCGAATACAAGCGGCCGAAATGAGTTTCCTTCGCAGGGTGGCTGGGGAGAGCCACACCCTCCGAGATCGGGTGAGGAGCTCAGTTACCCGGGAGGAGCTCGGAGTAGAGTCGCTCCTCCTTCACGTCGAAAGGAGCCAGCTGAGGTGGCTCGGGCATCTGTTCCGAATGCCTCCTGGTCGCCTCCCGCGGGAGGTGTTCCAGGCATGTCCTAGTGGGACAAGGTCTCGTGGAAGACCCAGGACACGGTGGTGGGACTATGTCTCCGAGCTGGCCTGGTGTCGCCTCGGGGTCCCCCCAGAACAGCTGGAGGAGGTGTGTGTGGATCGGAAAGTTTGGGCATCTCTGCTGAGACTGCTGCCTCCGCGACCCGGCCCCGGATAAAGCGGAGGAAAATGGATGGATGGATGGATGGAATACATTGGGAGAGGCCAAATGCTCACAACATCTTTCGTCTTTTTGCGTGACTGAGCGCACGCACAAAGACCAGACAGGTACGCATCAACTCGTCTAAGCTCAGGTAAGAACATATCTCAGTATGGAAAAACGGTGAACTATTCCTTTAAGTAAAACCATATTCCATCGTATATGTTATTACATAATATGTCACGTTCTCATGGAGTTTCTGTCTCGGCTCACCCCCAGTGCTAGGAGAGTTCCATCACTTCAAACCCATGGATAGAATAGGGCTGAATGACATAATTTAATAGTGCCATACTTAGACTTATACTTATGACGTATTGGGAAAAAAATCTGTCAAATTACCTCAAATGACCTCTCTGATTTTGCGATATTGCCTCACCCAACAATTACGATGACAATAATTGAAGTATTGTGCAGCCCTAAACAGGAGCATGCTGACCGGACAGGCGCTCACTGACTTCCATCAGATCCCTGGTTTAAAAGATCTAGTTTTCCTCATTATAAATAAAACCCCTCGCTCCTGACAAAGCCTCCAAGCATGTTGCACGGCTGTTGGACCTTGAGCACTCGGGCTGGGCCTCTCTTTGGACCTGTTTCCATGGCAACCTCTGCCTTCAACCCCAACTCCGCGCGCTCCTCTCTCCCGTCAGTCCGCCACACATGTTTGCGGTGGAGACAGATTTGACCATTCACAGCCCATAAATCGAGCGCCGAGGGTGAAGTGGCTGGGGGTGAATGGGTGAAAGGGGCGCAGACCGGCGGAGGAGCAGACAGCTGTGCACGGGGCCAACAGATGGGGCCGTCTTGACTGAGATACAGCGTGCCGTTAGACAGGCGGGCGCTCCGGGAGGCCGCCACGATGAATATTCACACACAGCACAGGCAGCCTTCGCCCGATCGATCATCCTGGCTCTCTGATGGTTCGTAAGACGACTGTGCGGAGGGAAAATCATGATGACAGGAGACTTTTCTGACTTCATGTATTGTGTTTGATTTAGTTATATGCAAAAATGTGGTCTTAGCAGTACATATGCATACTCCACTGGTGCCATAGTAGTTTCCTTCCTCCTTCCTTCTGTATATGAGCAACTGATAATATATTGGTGAAAGGATGTTAACCATAAGCCATACGTTTTGCAATTTCACTATCTAAAACCCGAATAAAATGTGTCACTTAAGGTACTTGTTGATATAATAAAAAACAAAGTGGTTGCATTCGGAAAGATTTAAGGGGAGACACTACAGGCAAAACTCAATGTTTTCAGTTTTCAGGTTTTGGACCAAATTGGTCTCTGAACATATAAGCTTTCACCCGGAAACAGAAAATATGCCTAATCTTCACAATAACATGTTTAAATATTGCGCTGATTCAATGTTCCCCCATAGACTTATGTGGGACAATGCAATTTCAAGGGCCTTTTTCTCAAAACACATTTTTCTGTCATTGTGGCGACACTATGTCCACGTCAGTCGGACCTAAAGACTTCAAATTTTCCAGCCTTGGACTGAACAATATTTGGAAGATTTTTTCAGAGGGATTTTTTTATTATTTAATCCCTAGCCTGATTTATTGAGTTTTGAATGTCAAAAAATAAGGGCGAAAATTACATTTTTACAATTTTTTCCACTAAAAAACAGCTTATTTTAAAACTAAACAAGACAACAACAACAATATCCAAAATCCCCTCTGAGAAAGTCTTGGTAACTCATTCATCAATAAAATGAAACCATAAATTTGAATGTAGCTCTATCCATTATTCAGATTTCATCGCCGAAAAGATGGGAAATTTGGGGCATTTTTAGGCATAAAACACCTTGTTCTTATATGAAAAGATAAAAGGACAGAAGACTTGCAGTGTATTTTTTTCTCACATTTATGCCAGTAAACTACAGCAACAGTTTCAAATTGACACCTGTAAATATACATTTTTTCCCTATTCACCTGCAGTGTCTCGCCTTAAACATACCAAAAATCCTGGATTGATGGATTGAGAATAGATTGCCGCGGTCGCCCTACTGAAAATGGGAGCAGCTGAAAGGAATATGGGCTGAAAAATGTTCACCAAATTGCGTTCAATGAAACAGGTTAGACGCACATTAGCGGGCGACCTGGGTTGAAACCACGACATCGATGACTGACTACGTTGAAACGGACTCCACAGAAAGTCCCTTATTTTCTTTTGCTCAACTTTCCCAAACAGTCCTTTTTCCCGAACTCGCCCCCATCTGTTAAGACCACCCAGACGGATTTGTAGACAAATTAAAAACCAAAAAATCCAGGCATTTTCAGACCAGTCTCTCCCCGGAGGCAACCTTTAGGAGCGCCTTGTTTATTTGACTCCGGCAAGAAGAGTTTGTGACCTCTGCCGGAGTGTTTGACAATGCTGGCGTAGTGATTGTTTACTCGAAAATATAGCGCAGAAACCTCTTGACGGATGAAGAAAAGAGGTCTGCTTTGCATTAGCTGGCAAGCAGGCAATGGTGGAGTCCAAATACTTTCATATTCGAAAATTTATGGCCCAATATATTATCAGTGTTATGCAGTTTGGGAAAGGCAAGAAAGGATACAGCGATTCACCACTGTCAAAAGGGGATTCTTTATATTGGTTTCAATCAGTGGTAAATCTGATGGGAGATCAACATTGGGGGCTGGAGATCTGCGGTGATGACGACTGAAGGGAAACTAGCAGCACCCACTGAGAGAAGAACTCCCTGACAGTAGTGTGATTATCTAGAGTATAGGTTTTAAAGGAGACATATCATGCAACTTTTTTGACCTGTAACAATGTTGTTCCCTTGTCAAAAACATACCTGGAGTAGGATTTCACTACATCCACGCAGTTTTGAGTACAATTCTCGTGTGATCCGGTTTAATCTAGCCGTTTCCTCTTCTACAGATCCAACGCCTCCTTTTGTACTTCCTGGTTGCAATCGCGACATTGCTAAAACTCACAATTCTGAGCCGCTCTGCTTAAAGCGTATTAGTGATGTGCTGAAGCTGTGAACCACGCTGTCAATGGAAACTGAAAGCTAGTTTTTTTTGTACTAAGTTATTCCCACAGCTGCCAGCAGGAGGAGCCCCAGTCAAAGTCTTCACCAGCTCTAGCCTTGTAATCCATTGTTGCTATTGAACCCCTTAACCGAGCGCATTTTCTCCAGTTCGGCTTTACCCAAATCTAATAGCTTCTGAGGCTTAGGGTTATGAGACTGGAGAGCAGCAGTGTAATGCCTCATTTGAAAGCTAAGACATACAAAACTGATTGTAACTTTTATGTTGCATTGTCGTCACGATTTTGAAGCGTTTTTGTTTTGTTTTTTTGTCTCTTTTCTGTCGTGTTTTCGTAGGTTTGTTTCTTTTGTTGGTTTTTCATCGTTTTTTTACATCGCTCTTTTGTCGTGTTTCCGTGTCTCTTTTTTTGTCGCTCTTTTGTCTTTTTTCTTGCGCTTTCGTATCTTTTTGTTGCTTTTTTGTCCGGTGTTTGTCGCTCTTTTGTCATTCATATGTTATTGTTTTTTTGTCGCTTTATTATTGTGTTATTGTTGCTTTTCCAGTACGTTTTTTTTGTCACTTTTTTGTTGCGTTTTCATCAAGTGCTCAGTTCAGGTGGGGAATAAGAGGTTAATTCTATACAGAGACATAATTTAAAATGATAAGACATAAAATATCAATGCTGAGGCGTCCAAAATCATGTTTAAGTCTATATATGTGTCCACTCTGAAAATGTGGGATTCATTTAACGTGCACACTATTAACACATCACAGGAGATGTAACATTTCAAAGCAAAGAAGACTAAGACTAAGACTAAAGACTAAGACTAAGACTAAGACTAAGACTAAGACTAAAGACTAAGACTAAAGACTAAGACTAAGACTAAGACTAAGACTAAAGACTAAGACTAAAGATTAAGACTAAGACTAAAGACTAAGACTAAAGACTAAGACTAAAGATTAAGACTAAGACTAAAGACTAAGACTAAAGACTAAGACTAAAGACTAAGACTAAAGATTAAGACTAAGACTAAGACTAAAGACTAAAGACTAAGACTAAGACCGTTACTAAGAGACCTTATAGTGACATTTTGCCTGTCCTTCTGTCCTGCTCCACCTGCTCTTTGAGTATAATGCAACGTAGCAGCTATACTGTATTAATAGGTCAAACCGTGACATTGAGCACAGTTGCATTCTCATAATTACAACAAACAGGGTCTCATAGCGACGTTTATGTCTTTGGTTATGCACAAATAGGAACAAGTTGAAGGCCAAGAACGAGGGCGCAACGGAGCAAACACAAAATCAATATCACTTCATTCAATCAGCATTTAGAACTCACAAGAGAATAATAACGACACAACCGGGCAGCCCAAAGCCACCTTCCATTACTTGAATAAGATTAGACCTCGCATTGGGTTGTTTTGACTTAAAGCCGTCATTTTCCCCTCACAGTCCTTGGTCTAAGAGTCTTTGAGTAATAGAAGTAGTGGTAAAAAAGAAGCTACATAATTACAGGCAAGTATTAAGATTCAATTTGCAATTTAACTTTAAAAATCAAGATCCAGCGCACGCAGATTTGATATATTTGCAGGTGAGAAGACAGGAATAGAAACGCTAAACTGTTGCAAGAATCATGCGTTTTGAAATATGTTTTTGTGTGTGCAAGATTTTACCCAAAAAGTAGAAGAAAATACAATACACGTATCAGCACAGATATTTTCTATCACTGAAAAATTCCTACAAATATGAACCAACATGTGTGTTTGCTGTGAGCGGCTCACCTCTTCTCAGACCTGACTGTAAACTTTACTGGGAGCAGTTATGTCTCCATGGAGAAGATGTTGACTTAAGGCAGCCAAATATGAGATTTACATATTAGGTCCTCATCTAAAGCCATTCTTGGAATACCCACTGCAAAAAATACATTTTCTAATTGGTCATTAGGAGCAAGTTGTGTATTGCCGGCAACAGTATAATCCAAAATGTTACGCAGTGCCTTCAAAGGTATAGGGTTAGCAGGTTTGAGACACAACAAGACCCACATAAATACTGATAATGGCTCACACTAGTATTGAGCTCTACACGTGTGCTACCAAGTTTCTGTCTTTATTCATTCACTCGGCGGATGTTGCCACTGTGGCAGACTGATGGATGTGAGGCTGCCAATCTGTGCCATCGGCCCCTCTGCCTACCACCAACCATTCACTCACACACTAATTCAACCTGGCCTGTTGTACATGTTTTAGTGGAAACTGTAGTTGGAGGAAACCTACGCAGACACAGGGCGAACATGCAAACTCCAAACAAAAAAAGACCCCGTCCGGCCGGGGATTGTGAAGCACAAGCACCAACCGCTGTGCCACCGTGCCACCCACACAGGCTAAATATTGCTTGCAACTATTAAATTTTTTTTGGTTTTGTTTATGATGTGCATCAATGAGTGCTCATAGTAGCCGTAGTAGGCGAAGAAGCTAATAGTCCTTGTAACTACTTGTTATAACTGAGTCGATACAAACTCAACAATGGGGTCAGTAAGGGCACCTGGCTTAAAGCACATTATGCCAAATCAAATGATACATTTACTGTTGTGGACCTGATCATAATAAAATACTTGACAAAACAATTAATGCAGGCAAAAGTTTCTGGGAAATGCAGGAGATTCCAAAACAACAATCTTGAATCAACTTCTTACTATGTTATGGAAAGAGACTTGTTTTACAACTTCATTAAGCCCTCAGGATAAGAAGTCTTCCAAGACGCCAGGGACCACTCCTAGTCTTATCATTTTAATTACATTTAAAAGTCGGCTTCATCTAACCATCCCCCATCTCTCTTGTACTTCTCATTAACTTCTGAGCTGAGACAATCAGATATGGATGACACTGATGTCATGCTTATTGAGGCTGACTAAATCAAGACAACTATGCAAAAAAGGTTGGATTTCTGCATATGTGTTCATAAAATTTGTACAATGCCTCATTTAAGTGGGAGATTGTATGTCAATACAGATGCTACAGGCGGTTATCTGGAAATCATTAGTTTTGCAGGTAGAACTCAGAAACATTCAGAAAGAGAGGAGGACACTGTTGAGAAAGACAACGCCTCCGGTAAACTTCATAAACGCATAGCAACAACATGTTACAGCAATGAAACGACCCCATGATAAGAAAAAGTATGCATGAATACAGAGCTAGATAAAACGGTATAGTAGGGCTGAAGAGAAGAAAGGGTCATTTTAAGACACCCGTAGTCTCAAAGCACTGTCTCAATCCCACTGTCAGCCAACTAGGGAAAAACGGGGTGTACGTACCCTCAGCGTGGAAATCCTGAGTATCTTTGCCAATGGTGAAGAGTTTTAATCCAGGAAAAGCAGCAGAAAATCCCAAATTCCTGGCCAGGTCTCGGTAGAGTCCAGTGCTGGGGTTTTCTCAATTGTGTGAACTGTGTGGATGAAGCGTCGACCACAGCCAAAGAAAAGGGGCGGGTGCAGATGATTTGGAGACCTCGCATGTCACCAATCAGCGACCACTACCATCCACAGCCAACCAATCATGCCCCGGACTTTACTCATGTGTCAGCGTTGATTGGCTGGAGGGGGAAAGGCCCTACCAATTAAAATTGGGCACAGCACCAGAGGAAAATCTGTGTGAACTGTACTGTGTACACAGCCCAGTTCATGAAATTAATAAAACATCAATAAATACAATACTTAACAAATATGTGTAGAAAATAAAGCACCTTTCAGTCCCAACTTGAACTTTACAGTGACAGTGAATCTTGACAAAAGTTGTTTTTAAATGTTACCACATTTTTAATAGCTAATATTGTTGAAACCTTACAACTAATGCAGAACGAATAAATATGTCCATCCATGGTAAGGGTGAATAATATGGAACACTGTCTCCCTCTGGTGGCAGAGAGCATTAATGAAATGAACGCAGACAACAAAGCCAATGTTTTATTTACACAAAACTTTTTCACACAACATGACCCCAAAAAATTGGGAGCTCCATGTTTTACACAATCCTTTGACCTTTACTTTTCTTTCACCTCGAGCCTCAACAAGAGAATGCGACATTCGCGCACGCATGCGCAGAGCTGTATTTTGAAACGATTAAACCGGAAGTTACGTTTATTCCTGATGCTAATGCTAATGCTAGCTGACCCGTTCACGAGAGTGAAAACAACACACAGGTAAGGGAGTTTATGTCCGTAAGACAGGAGTGTTGTTTGACGACAGGAAATGTGTATGTACTTAGTGGATTGTGAAGTATGTCGCTATCACCCAGACGAAGTGCATGCTGTGTTTGTTGTTTTAAAACTTGAATTTAACGAAGAAAAGTTCCTCTACCGTTAGCCATAACGTAGCTTAGCATCTTACACGAGATTAGCACCGCAGCTGTGATGTTTTTATTTTATTTTTTATTTTATTGATGTGTCACAGAATACGTTTAAACAGTTCGATACGGCACATATAGCATGCAATGTCATAAGAGCAGATGTTTGTTTTTGTCTGTCAAATACTGTGCACGGAGCTCCAGAACCTGTTCGCGCCGAGCTTTTGAAGAGAACACGAAATGCAGAGGAGACACGGCTCATGACAATCTTTACGAGCCTCCAACATACATTATCCTTATTGGAAACGTGACCCTTCACATTAGAGCTGGACATGCGTCAACTGTGGATTTAAAGTCATGTAGTTCTATCACTTTTGGAAATATCCCTTGGTGAACTTTTACGAAGTTGGTATAAGTTGTCGACTGTATGTTCCATAATAGTTTCGATTTCAACACTGGCCTGACGCATCAAGCATTTAAAGTCAGAATGTGTTATGTCAAATATCAGATAAATAAAATATCTCATTTTAAAAAGAGAAACGGGTGTCACTTTTGGTCACTGTATTTCCGCCCTGTGGCATTCATAAAGAATGATAGTCATATTTTGATCGACCACACAATGTTGGACACAAATAGTTCCCATCATCACCCAACCAATTACACATGTTGATATGTTGAAGTGATATTATTGAGTTGTTGGAACACTCAAGCGCGTGGCGTGAGACTTTACGCACGTGGTCCGCATCTGTCCCCTGCTTGTCTAGTCACTCATTCTATAGCATCAAGTGGCACACCGGCTTATTCTAGTGATTTATAAAAGCCAAAAAGAAGTTTGTGTTTGTAATCCAATACTCAGCTTAAACAATGTGATCGATGTATCGTGATTTTGGGCGGAATTTTCTATTAAACACATGTGCCTTGTCTGTTTGCTTGTGTTTTGCATTTGTAGCGTTTGACCTTTTCTGATGGAGACCTCTGCAGTTTGTAAGTTGGACGTGGAGGCGAGGAGAATAGTTGGAGGAAGTAATTCTCCTCCGGAACTCGACAGCCCTTGCCAGGTGAATACATTTTGCTCTCTCGCACACCAGCAGTTGTTTCCATTTTATACCGAAGCCCATCCTGATCTCTGTGTCACACAAATTCTCCAATGGGACAATAGAGATGCACCTGATTCACAATTCACAAGTTAACTGATTTGTTTGTGGTGTTTTCAGGAGGTGGATGCAGACTTTGGGTCATGCTGCGCTGAGGAGGAGAGAGGGGAGACTCCGGGGCGAGAGGACAGCCCCACGGAGCTGGGCGAGACTGAGCTGGACCCTGGAGGTGAGGACCTAGCAGGGCTGGAGGATATGAGGCTTCTACTCTTACTGTACTGGATTGAGTGGCATGTGGCCAAATGAGGAGTGTAAATGGCTTTCCAAACTGTCCATGCTCGATAACCGATCTAGGCAACCCACATTTGGGCCATTCGTTCAAATGTGTCTGTCCGGCTTTGTGTTGTGTGTTTGTATTTTGTATGTGGCGTTAGTACATGTTAAAAGGCCTTGCAAATAGCATACATTTTTATCTCGAGTAAATCAGCTGGTGTCTATCTGAACTTGCCTCTCATTCATTGATTCTGTTTTTAGGAAAGGAGGTGGTCTTGTTGATGCAGGCTCTGAACTCGCTGGACACTCCGGAAGAGAAACTGGCCGCTTTGTGCAAGAAATATGCTGATCTGGTGAGAACAAGCACTTATTCTTTTTAAAGCTATCAAGAGCGTTGTTCTAAAATTTCATCCAAGTCCATTTTAAGGCCAGTGGTTTTATGTAATATGTTTCCCTTCAGTACCAGAAGTTCTGTACTTTTGTTGACTCACGGACAATGGGGTGAAAAAGTATTTGGTCAGTTCCCCATAGACTTCCAGTTGGATTTCGGCCAAATACTTTTTACCCCACCGTGCCTACAGGAGCTCTATGTAGACGAGTGCTTGTGCTTCTCCGTAGCTGGAGGAGAGCCGGTGCATGCAGAAGCGTCTTAAGGCCCTGCAGAAGAAGCAGGCTCAGATTGTAAAGGAGAAGATCCACCTCCAGGCCGAGCACAGCAAGGCCATCCTCGCCCGCAGCAAACTGGAGAGTCTGTGCCGCGAGCAGCAGCGGCACAACAAGACGCTCAAGGTACGACATAACAGTTTATTTTCTCTCCAGAACTGTCACTTATCTCACTTTATGACTTCAAACTGCAGAGGTTTATACAGACTGCTTGCTTTATCTGAGCTAGATTTGTTGTAAAAATAGACCTGGGTTGAGGATCTAACCTTGTGACAATGTGGGTTACCTTGCTGTGACTTTGAATGTCATGCTGTGCTCCAATTTTGTCTCATTGGATGTTATGTAGGGAGAGTAAAATGTTTAACAGTTGCAAAACATAAGACTGCATATATCCAGATTGTCACACTTACTATTCTATACATTTTTAACTCTTTTCATTTTAATGGTAATCTGATTCAAAACTTTCAAAAGCCTGAAATGAAACTGGTAAAATCAACAAGAATTTTCAAATATTTTCCAAAGATCTTGATTGCGTGTTTTAAAAATGTTTCTAATTCCACACGGTTGGGACCAGGAGGAGAATGCGCAGCGGTCGCGGGAGTACGACGAGCAGAGGAAGGAGGCCATGCTGTACTTCCAGACGACCCTCAGTGACATCGAGGCTCAGATGGAGCAGCACAGCTCCAGAAACACAGAGCTGCGGCAGGAAAACATGGAGCTGGTGGAGAAACTCAAGAAACTCATCGAGCAGTACGAGCTCAGGGAGGAGGTATGTGGGGAGGGACGTATAATGAGCACGTTACAACAGTGGAAGACAATTTCCGAGACCAAATGAATCCAAGATGCTAAATGGTAGAAAATGGTACAAGTGGAAACATTCAGGAGGCATATCCTTCAGCCAAGGCACTGATGGTTTTACAAAGGCTAAATTCTCAAATATGGGTCTAATTCAAAGATAAATGCTTTTCATGGTCTCCCCATTCTCTCACAAAAGTAATGAATGAATAAAAAAAAACTCAATAAAAAGAACCATTTCACACAGTAGGTATTTACAGTTACAGAGGTCATGTCTAATTGCCACCACGTCTTGCTCCTGCAGCACATGGACAAAGTGTTTAAGCACAAGGAGCTCCAGCAGCAGCTGATGGACGCCAAGCTCCAGAGGATCACAGAGATGATGAAGGAGGTGGAGGAGAAGCAGCAGATGGAGCGGGACGCGGTCAGTACAACACACGGGAGAAAGAACGTTAAAGCCACACAGGAACTAGACATAAAGGAGGCAGAAAAACAGTGTTCCACGGAGAAGAATGAGCGCAGTCCAGAAGGCAGCTTCAGACAGTTTGGGTAGTGTTGGCTGGTTTGTAACATAATATAAAAAGAGGAATATCTTTCCCAGATCTGGGCACTGCCTTTGAACCCCTCTGGTCTCTGTGTGACCTTTTGGGCCAAGCTGCAGTGCAACAGTAAAGACTTGTTCATAACTGGAGCATTCTGGATGTTCCACCAGACTGCTCTTTTAAATGCAAGTCACAGCCGAACCTGAATTCAGGAGTTTAAGAACTTACAATCATTAATTGTGGTGTGGTTTTAACTAGCGGGATTATGAGCCTTGCCGTCTTCTGACTGTGTTACAGCTGCTGAAAGACGCGACGGACTCGAGACGAAAATGTGAACAAATGCGAGAGCAGGAGACGCAGCTCAAGCAACAGGTGGGAAATGCTTTACTCCGTCTTCCATATCTCAGGCCTTTTTACAGGCCTTTTGTAAGAGTTTAGATTTCCTTGTTCAGCAAACTTGAACGTGAGTGAGAGGACTGACTGTTTCCCGTTTCAGCTCTCTCTGTACATGGACAAGTTCGAGGAGTTTCAGACGACTCTGGCCAAGAGCAATGAGGTCTTCACCACGTTCAGACAAGAGATGGAGAAGGTTCGTCAAATGATTTTTATGTTAGATTTTAACATATGAAGTACTTTTTACTTAATGGGTGAATGTTCATGTTCGATTGCAGATGACCAAGAAGATCAAGAAGTTGGAGAAGGAGACAACTCAGTGGAGGACCAAATGGGAGAGCAACAACCAGGCGCTGCTGCAGATGGCTGAGGAGGTGACTTCTGCTTTGCTAGATAGTTTTGATCTGAAGTTATGTCATTTTGTGATTTGGACTTTGCGCTTGGATTTGCTTTCGGTGGGAGGAGAAAAGTTGGCAGGAGAGACATAGCGTTTAAAACATTGTGAAAGGTTTTTAAGTAAATATTGCAACACTACAGTCAGGAATGTGGCAGAAAAACAGTGTTCCATGGAGAAAAATGAGCGCAGTCCAAAAGGCAGCTTCAGAGAGTTTGGGTGTAGTGTTGGCTGGATTGTAACATAATGTAAAAGAGTCAAAGAGGAATATCTTTCCCAGATCTGGGCACTGCCTTTGAACCCCTCTGGTCTCTGTGTGACCTTTTGGGCCAAGCTGCAGTGCAACAGTAAAGACTTGTTCATAACTGGAGCATTCTGGATGTTCCACCAGACTGCTCTTTTAAATGCAAGTCACAGCCGAACCTCAATCCAGGAGTTTCAGAACTTACAATCATTAATTGTGGCGTGATTTAATGAAAATAACGGAATTATGATCTTTGCCATCACCAATGTGAATGATCGGGCTCAACAAATTAGATTTCTTCTCTAGTATAGGGGAGATTTAGGTTTAGGCTTTTAGATTTGGGCTTAGTCGTCATTCTTAAATCTAAAAGCGCTGTGTAGTGAACGGCACAAGACTCGGTGCTCCGGCGCTTGTATTGCTCTTCCTGAAGCAGATTGCTTCGAAACACTGCGTCGGAGCCTGTTTCAGTAACAGCTGGTCACGCGACTGTCTCAAAAACGGCTTCATTCTGTGAGTTGCGTACTGGTGTGTCAAAGCAGGTCATCGGGTCAGAGCGTTTCACTACTCTACCTGAGTGATGTGGTGCTAAACCACGGGTGTTTTCTGGTCAAAATTGCAATGTAAATCATTAGTGATGAATAAAAACATTTCTGCGTTCATGTGGCGAAAGTGGCTGTGGGCCAGCCAAAATAAATGCTTTTCCTATTCTTTACAAAGTCCTGCTTTTGAAGAGAGACAAAAGCAGGCGTTTACGGCTGACCAGGCGAGGGAAACGTAAGGCGTGGCATCAGCAGCAAATAAGTACCACTGACTGAATGAAATATAAAGATCGCGCATTGATGTCCTGCCTTGGAGCAGCAGAGCCGCAGGTGACTGAGGCCCCGCCCACTGGAGCTCTGTGAAGCACAGACCCGGGTTACAAAGAAAATGACTCTTATTTATCATCCTATGATTGATTTGAACATTCAAACATCAATATCAGGCTGCAAATAACAAAACCACCACACGTCACGATTGAAACTTCTCTTGCACATGATTGTGTTGGTGCTTCAGTTTTGTTTAGGCGAAGTCGCGATTCTAAAATTTGTCCACAAGAGGTCAGTGTTCAGACAGAATGAAGCAGCTCAGAGACTTCATAGCTGCTACACTTTGTTGCTAAGAACGCCCCTCATTAACGTTGTGTATATATTCTCTGATTCCAGAAAACGTTACGTGACGGTCACTTTAAGGCGCTGCAGGGTAAACTGGAGCTGTTGGAGCGTCTGTGTCGAGCTCTGCAGAAGGAACGAAATGACCTGAACAACCGCCTCAGTGTTCTCCAGGAGCAGAGCCCAGAGCAGCCGCCCGCAGCCCAGCCGGAAGAGCCCTCCGCTCAGGAAGAGCCGCAGGACGAGGAGGGGACCGGCCTGGAGATCCACGAAGCGCCCAGACCCCCGGAAACAGAGCACGTTACGATGACAGAAGATCAGAGCGAAGAGGCGTCGACCACAGCGAGCGCTACGTCGACACCAGAGGAGACGACGGACCCGACGCAGGACTGAAACCTTCATAGTCAAACATCCCCACAGGAGCGGGATCTATTTTTTCTACTTGAAATAAATATGAATGCAGCACTATTTCTGCTTCCATTTTGTTAAAGTAAAAAAGGTCAGACGTATTGGATAAAATGAAAATGTGCTCTTTTAGTTGGCTGGAATTGTAATACACAGATTATTCTTTGCTAATTTAGGGGCGCATTTAAGAAACAAAAATGGGGAAAAAAACTTGTTTATATATTGTAACATTTGACACTTAAGAAAAACGTGTCTAGATTGCGATCAGTTTGAGTAAAATATTTGGAAGTTTAATTTTTGAAGGTCATTTATCATACTTTTTTTTTTTCAAAGAGCAAAAATAGGAGTTGCATTCATATTTGCATAATTTCTATAGTCTGTAGTTTCTATTTCTACACAGATCTTTATGAAAGATTTCAGACGGTCAAGTTGGTGTTTTGCTCTTTTCAACTTATTGGCTTCACGGTGAGCACTTAACTATTCTTTCCCTTTTCTTCCTTTTTCATAGAATCGCAAACTCCTCCCTTAAGTTGAGAAATGTGCCTTTCCCTCCTAACATTTCTCAGTATAAGTTCTTGTCAGTGGCTACTTCATCAAACCAAGGCTAAATAAAGACAAACCCAAAGAAAAAAAAAAAGCAGTTTAAAGACAAAACTATTGACCTAAATGTTGGCAAAAGTACTAAAATATTATGAAACTTAAAATCAGGACTGCGAATACTGTAATGTTGATTGTAAACGGGAATCATGTTTGTTTTATCGCTTGCTGCTGCTCATCCAGTTTCAAACATGATGCCACTTTGACGATTTCACCCTTTTTGTTTCGGTAAAGCATTGAAAGATCATGATCGAGCAAATACTAATATGACATTTCTTTGTTTTACGCCCGAATGTGAAAATTAACTTGATCTGTTCAACAAACGGTTTATTTTTTTTTCTCATTATAGGAAACGCTACAGTCGATTAAAGATCTGTGTTAAACTGAATGTATAGGATCATTTATTCTGGTGCTTTGTTGCTCATAATTGTTTGTCCGATCAACACATTCCTCGGATTGTCTTTCCGATTTAAAGGGGCAGTTCAGTTTTCTATGTATATTTTTATTATTTAATTTACAACAATAAAGTATTTCAAATAAATAAGCTACTGGAATCTATATATAGTAGACCTTTGCGAAATGTTGCAGCGTGACCAAAAGGCGGGGCTAAGAAGATGCTCCAGAACACGGGATTATCAGCGATACGCAAACATTTCTCATTAAGTACTACTTCATGAGATATTTGACCTTTGAAGAACCGCAAAGGCCCAGGTGAATGTACAGTATAAGTGTCTAAACCAGGACAAAGAAACTTGACTTCAGTGAGTCACTTAAAGGGTGACCAGACGTCCCAGTTTTGAGCAATCTGTCCCATGTCTCCAAGAGTTTATCTCCAAAACCACCAATCTGTCCCTGTTTCACACAAACTTTGTCCCAGTTTTTCACCAGAGCCATGCCTAATCAATATATATTAAAACAAATGTTCTCCAGTTCCAGGCTTTACCCAAATCTAGAAGCTTCTTGACTTGATTGCTTACAGTGAAAGCTAAGACACTTGAAGTGAACTTTTACAAGCCAGTGTTGACAACTTTCTCAAAACGCTTGAGTCGGATTGTCGCCTTAAACCTCCCAAAATGCCGGTTCTAAATGCTGTTTCTTTGTGTGGAGGTCTCTTTGTTGTGATTGGAGAACCATAAAACCTCCTTTACAAAATTGGAAAGCCTCAGAGCTGAGAGTGTGGTTCTTCTCTGGGACCCCACCATTGCCGATGACTCTGTACTGTCTGAGAGGGGCTTGAATGGTCTCCCAGGCCTGTCTGTCTGCGTAGGTTTCCAGTAAAAACATGTACATTAGACCGGGATGAATGAACGTGTGTTTGAGAATGCGAATGTGGGACAACGGATGGAAATTAGCCCAAGACCAAATAAACTAATTAAATAAAAAATAAATGAAAAAAATGATGTAATGGAAAAAGAGGTCCCAGGTCTTATGGTCGGCCTATTACTTTGGAGATTCAGTTTACCTTTCTCAATATGCATGAGCTGTTAGTAAATTGAGACATTGACTTTCAGACATTTTCGCTTTATCTTTCCAATTTAGGGGTTTATTGTTTTGGAGTTCTGTTTTCTGACAATGTAAAGCCATATCAGTATGAAGTTATGGATTGGTTTGGATTTTGGAGAGCTCTCCCATGACCTCCTAGGATAAATATAGACCTACCAACCTGTTCTGAAGAATAAAGTATATAAACAAAAACTACATTTATTTCAACTGCCGTAGCTTGTTGACAGGATCATTTCATTTTAGCAACTCAGACTGAAACAGGTGTGCTCCAGAAAACAAACCTTGTGAATGATCCTTCTGTAATATGGCTAAAAGGATTACTTGTGTTCTGGTAAGTGATCCCCCACACTTCAACACAAAAGGTAAGGTATGGGATTACCAAAGTGCAGTATAATGTACCATCAGTCTTTCCCTCTCATTCCATCCACCTCAGCATCATGAGGCTCTGAACAGCCACATTCTTCAAATCACAAAAGACACACAACCTGAATTTACTGAAAAGTTAAAATTTTATTGCAGTTTTGACTTAATGCCGTTGAGGAACTTAATTTTACATCACGTAACATCAGAAAAAAAGTTGAATTATTTTCCCGAGTGTTTGCCCAAACTCAAACTGAAAAAATACTGACAAAATGTGTACCTGAAAACGGCGGGAATGTTTTCTTTAAGCACACACCCCCACACTCACGAAACGTCCAATTTTTTGTATCAGCTTCGCACTTTACGGCCGAAAGTATAGATGTCTCAGGGCCGGTGATGCACACGGGCATGAGTTGGAAAATGTTTAGCTTCAATTTAGAGTTTTGTGCACCAAGAATCGCAAATTGGTCATCTTTTCTAAATGACTAATACGAGATTTTCCGCGTATTTTGTGAAGTGTCTTTGAACCTCCCCCGAATCAGCTGTCAAACTCACAATCGTAGCACTTACGAATAAATGGCAAGATGATTGCTTAGTCGTGTAATTCGTCTCAAACCACTAATCTTTTTCAGTGTTTAAAAAAAATGCACAGAAAAATACAGCAGGAAATGTGTGTGGTGAACAGCAACTTAGATGTTTAAATAGTTTATTTATTGTAGCATTTTTATAGCAATTGCCAATAAGAAAATACCATTTAATTTAGCCTTGAACAATTTCTTAAAAACACTTTCCTACACACCAGCAAACTGCTTCCCCCCCCCGCCCGCCCTCTTGTACTTCATACCGGGATTAAAAACGTCCACTTTTCATCCGCTGTGAATTGGAGACCAGCGCTTCGAAGTCTCTGGGATTTGATTTGTTTTTTTGGGGGGCTGAGTCCATGCTGCTAACGTCAACAGAGTAGCTTGTCTTTTTCTTTGCAGTTCAGCTGAAGCCGCGGAGGAGATCGAGTCGTGTTGTAGATGCAGAGGGTAAATATTTGCTCCGAGGAAAGAGGGGGGTTTTACGAGCCCTGCGCCTCCAGCTCTGAGGCGGGCGTGTCCGGCTCCTCGTCGTTGTAGATGTTCTCGGCCTGGAAGGGAACGCAGATGGATGAGGTGAGGATCAGAAGATGTTTGTTTACGTTTTTTTCCTTTTTGTTTTGCAAGACATGGCTCAACAACAATGACCTGGAGACAGTGCTCTTTTAATACTATTTCAATTTCCAGATGCAATGTTTTAAAGAAGAATAAGTGGATATTTGGATACCGTGTCAGTAAGTTGATCAAAACTGAAGCCTCGCTCTATAGTGCCATCTGCTGCTGATTTCAATGTATTATAATAAATAAAGTGAGTTTACTTTCCTGTAGAAATATAGTACGTGCTATGTGTACTATGTGTTTGGAGGTTATGAGAACATCCTTTCAAAGTTTAGGCACAGTGGTGCAGCGGTTAGTGCCCGTGCTCCAGAGCTAGAAGGTCCCGGGATCAATCCCTGGGCAAGGCCTTAATTTGTGGACTCTGGATGTTCTCCCTGTGTCTGCGTAGGTTTCCTCCGGGTACCCCGTTTCCCCTACCACTAAAACATGTGCAATAGCTTCTGACCATTGGCCTGGTTCCACATCATGAATCGCAAGTTCCGTCCACTTCAGTGTTAATTTCGTCGACTAAAATATTTAGTCTTAATTTTAGTCAAAGTGATATTTTTGACGACTAAAATTGGACTAAAACTAAACTACAAGTTACTCATGAGACTAAAACTATGACTAAAATGTCCAGATATTTCAGTCGACTAAAATAAGACTAAATAAAAATGAAAGGGAGAGACTAAAGTCATCCAAACAATCTGAAAAAGCCTCATGTCATTTAAATTCACTGTCAAATGAACAGGTCTGAGCTTTGTTCATGTGAAGCAGCTCCATGAAGTCGAGGACCACGATTTAATATGATTATAATGAATATTATTAATATAAGTCAACGAAATTAGTCTTAATTTTAGTCAACTACATTTACATGCAATTTTAGTCGACTAAAACTAGACATTTTTTTTTTTGGACTAAATCTTGACTAAAATTAAATTACATTTTAGACAAAAGACTAAGACTAAAACTAAAATAAAATATGTTGTCAAAATTAACACTGGTCCACTTTAGCTTGAAATGCGCTTCGAAGCCTGTGTCATTTTACCCATTGCAGACACACTTATCAGCTCAAGTAAGAGTTTAATCAGGACCAGAACACGCTTGGTGAGGGTGTGTAGACCTTAAACCACAGAAAAGCCTCAAGAAGTGTACGCCACCCTGAGATTCGAGTGCGGGACAGACAGCCTGAGCTCTGCTGAACCCGTGTGCGGTACTGACCATTTGCCAGACTTGCATGATGTTGTCCTCTGACACCGAGCAGATGATCCACGGCTCGTTCGGGTTCCAGGAGAAATCGGAGATCTTCGCCGTGTGTCCCCCGTGAATGAACTGAAAAACAAGAGACACCATGAGATTCCGCACAAGGATGCACGCGACTTTACGTACAGTGTATTTGTGACGTACCAGGAGCTCGGGGGGCCCGTCCTCCGCATCTTCCGCCGACTGCTCCTCTCCAATTTTACTACAAAAAAGTATTTTTATTGTCGTATCCTAGACATTTTACTTTTACATATTTAGTAGGCGTTTCAACAGTTTTTAATCTTTTTTTTTACCTGAGATCCCAGACATTGAGTCGTCGGTCGGTGCCACTAGAGGCCAGGATGGTCTCATTATGAGGAGACCACTGGACCTAATGAAACAAAAATCTGTACTTTAGATATGTACATTTCACTTATATTTAAGTTTAACCTCTTAACTCTCATCTGAACGGATCCCATTTTCCCCAGTTTGGCTTTACCCTAATCACAAAGCTTCTTGGGGAAAAAAAGCACCAAAACAGCCACAAAAAATTAGAAGAAAACAAGGATGTAAACTCAACAAAAATGTGACAAAAAGTGACAAAAATTAAACATAAATGTGACAAGAATTCAACGAAAATGTGACAAA
This sequence comes from Gobius niger, assembly GCF_951799975.1. Lineage (NCBI taxonomy): Eukaryota > Metazoa > Chordata > Actinopteri > Gobiiformes > Gobiidae > Gobius > Gobius niger. Next base: position 10,923,549 of record NC_136855.1, on the reverse strand, counting down.
AATTCAACTAAAAAGTGACAAAATTTTAACAAAAATGTGACAAAAATTCAACAAAGATATGACAAAAAGTCAACCAACAAGTGACAATTTTTTTGTGTGACAAAAACAACAATAAAATGACAAAAACTCAAAAATAAATAAAAAACAAAAACATAAAAAAGGTGACACAACACAGCAACAACGCGAGGAAAAAGATCAGTTTTGTGGGTCTTAGCTTTCAAATGAGGTGTTACACAAGCCAAAGAGGACAGCATGCATTCGGTTCAGGCGGGTGGTAAGAGGTTAATAAGACAATAACATTCTACAAATAAGGAGAAACATTTTGTCATTCTTCCTCTCCAAACATTTTTAGGAATCTATGGCAAATCTATTATTCCCAAACCTCGTTACTCGTTACCTGGAAGATTTCGTCTTTGTGCGATTCAAACGAGTGAAGCTTCAGTTTGAGGTTCCTCAGATCCCACAATGCAACGGTCTATGAGCAGGAAGGGAAAGGTAAATGAACAAGCGTCAATGGCATCATCGACGTTTGTCTCCAGAGGCCACACGGCCCAAAGTGAAGAACTGTAACTGTAAGGAAGTGTGTGGCTGTACCTTGTCCGCGGAGCCGGTGGCCAGGATGAACTCGCTGTAAGGGTTGAAGCTCAGGCAGTTGACCTCCGCCGTGTGAGCGTCCACAGCGTGACTCGCTTTGGACGTGTTGTTGGACCGAGTGTCCCAACTGCAGGGGGGAGAGGGTTAGAATAAAGTTTGTAAAATATACAACAGTCTCGATTGTAAAATGAAAACTTCCCAGTCCATTTATGTGTTTAAGAACAATTTCAACTTCTTTCTGTTTTATTGTTTATTATTGAGTAATATCCTGTTGTGTAATGTCTTGAAATTGTTGGGACAGCTAAAATAAACTGGACTGCTAATGATTTTGTTTTGATTAATACTTTCTGCCCCTTAAAGCTTTTTATTCATTATACACAAGATACCTCTATTATCCAGTTGTTTGCAGACTATCCTGTCTTTCCTCACACATTTCCTGTCTATTTTCCACACCCTGAGAGTTCTTGAGAGCTGAAGTAAATTTCTCCATTGTGAGATCAATAAAGGCTCATCTTATCTTGATGAGACAGACATTAGTTATTACTTCTTTCTGTTCCTTTTCACTCATGATACATGTGAAACAAATGAAATAAAATGTGAAACTGAAATATGAAATGAAACTGGGAGCGTACATTTCAAATTGTTAATCTTCTAAAATTTGTAAAAGGCATTTCTTTCACTCCAGTTCTTCCCAGAGGTTTAAGTACAACTTTCTGGGAGCTGTTGTAATGTAAACATCTAGCTGCTATTTCATAATCGATAAAAGTCCTTTCTAATCAGACGCACACCGCACAAAGGCCTTTTACCACAAACTTCTATATTTACAACACACTGATGACAATTTTATCCCACTTCTAGAAAAAACAGGTATTAGATCTTTAGCCAGATTTATTGTGGACAAATGTCAGTATAAGGCACTATGCTATTTTTCTTTTCTTAGCGTCCCAGTTTTTCCTGTAATTTATATGATTTATATGAACTCTGACGCCGTTTTGTCCCTGCTGTTTGTGTGAATCATCTGTGAAGGCCTCGGACAGAATATCTCTGGCATTTATCCAGTTTGGAGAAGCCGTTAAACGCCGGAACACTCACATCATTAGTTTCTGGTCGTCGGCCACGGACCCGAACAGCGACTCGTGCAGCAGGTGCCAGGACACGTCCTCCACGACCGCGGTGTGCCCCGTGAAAATGGTCTTGGCGTCCACCACCTTCCCCTCTTTGGGACCCGCGCCGATGTCCCACAGGCAGATGGTCTGTAGAGGACAGTGGGGGGAAAAAGGATGAGTCATGACGGCCTCATCCCCTCTGATAATGAAGAACATGCACTCACGTGATCGTCTGAGGCGCTGAGGAGGTTCCCGCTGAGGTTGGAGTTCCAGGAGAGTCCGTAGCCCTCCTTCTGATGCCCCTTCAGCCGCAGGTCGGGACTGCACTCTCCACTCGGGTCTGAGAGACACAGGACCAACATTTCGTCAGTCTACGCCACATTTTTACTAACACCTCAAGATTTTCACGAGATTCTAAGTATACCAAGGGACGATATTCAAATGAGTGAATGGAGCGGGTTAATGTCCTCCGTTCATCCCAGAGCAGGGGCGGCTGTACCTGGTTTGGACGGGTGCTTGGTGTAGTCGAACACCAGCACGTCTGAGGTGGGCGTCTTGGTGGCGATGATGCAGGGGTTCTGAGGCATGTACCGCGCCCTGTTCACCTCACCCTCGTGATTGATCTTGATCTCGATTTCTATTTTCCCGCTGACCGAACCGAACCCTCCAAATTCTGAGGAGGAGACACAAAAACGCGATCGGTTTACAGCTGTGAATGAAGTGTCAGCGGCTCAATCAGGAGAGCATTCTGACAGATGAAATGTGAGGAAACATGAGTAATGTTGTCGAGGAGGCGCTAGGATAAAGGAATGTGGCTGCTCGTCCAGATGAGCTTTGGTGTTTGTTTGTTTTTTGCTTGGATATTACCTTGTTTTGTGCAGACATTTTTTAAACGAACCACCACAAAACAATCCAAATAACGTGAAATCTGTAGATGTTGAGGCGTCCACATACCTGCTGGAAGAGAAAACACAAAATGATTAGGATTCAGGTAAGATTAAGCGAGATTATTCCTGCATAGCTTTGAGCCGTTTCACACGTGTTTGTGTAGTTAAGAAAAATGGAACCAAAAGGCTTTACACATTATTGTAATGAGATGTTTGTGAGTCAAGTTCGGTGCATTTACAGGGTTTATACAAGCTGAAGCATGTCCAATTTAATCCTTTTTAATGCCCAAACACTATACTTTAATGCTACAAACGGAGAAAGAAATGGGCACAGATTTAAAGCAGTACTAAGTAACGTGTTTGCCTTCATAAATCCTTTTCGTAGTCCCTGTGGGGGTGATACAAGTGTTTATGGGATGATTGGAGGGTCTTTCATCTCCCCCTGGTGTCTCTGGCCAGAAAACCATGTTTGCAACTTGACTGCCACCGGTCCGGAGCCACCAATACACACTAATGGAATCACGAACTTGCTACTACACCTGCAGTTGCGCTTATGGCCTCTAGGGGGAAGAGTTACTTAGTACTGCTTTAATTTCTTAAGATTTGAAAACATTTCATTAATAGAGAGGAAAGAGAATTAGATGAAACAGGCAAAGGCACTATACTGACTGACGCTGTATCAGTCACACTAACTAATGGGATTTAAAAGGTGACCTGCCACATGGGCTTGAACAAAAACCTGAGCCGGTTCTCATCTGACATCGCAGCCGGTTTAAAAAGCAACTAATGACTGATCGATTCAATGTTGCTTCAAAGAATGAGCAACAGAACCAGGTAAACTCCTGCGCCTCACCTCCTTTCTCGCTGTCGTAGTGCGAGGCGTCAAACTGCGCGTCGTCGTTCGGGATCTGCACGCTGGCGATGACCAAGTGGTTCTGCTCGTCCGAGGTGTGGGTCCCCAAGGCCAGCCTGTGCACCGTGTAGTCCTTCCCCTCCGGTCTGAACGGAGCAGCAGCGGGGGCGGCGGATTGAACGCAAAACAAAAGAAAAGCACGTTTCATTGAGAATATCGTCCGAGTATTGTCACGCTGTTAAAACACGGCACCTGTTGATGTCTGGAAGCCACTGCACCGTGAGACTGGGCCACTCCAGGGCGTGGGTCATCACCAGGTCGTACAGAAACGGGGTGTTCTTCTTCCAGATCTTGTACTCCTCGTTTATGACGCGCTCCTCCACCGCATCATCGTACACTAAGGGGGGAAAGAGCAGTGAAAAACAGGTATAATTGTTCACCCACATTGTCTTGGGAACTGCATGGCTTTTCATATTACAACAAGGACCAAATATTATGAAAGAAACAACAATTGATTGTGAATCCCTGGCCTAATCCCTTTATCAAAGTTCTGCAATAAATTTATATATATATTCTTTACATCAGCACATGCATAGTCTCTCTATAGTGCAGTGAAATGTAAACAAAGCTTTGTGTTTCATCCGTATCTTCACCATGCATGTGTATCAATGTTATTTCAATGGGACATAGATGATGATCTTGCTACATTTACCGCTACTTCTTATTGCCTGTCGTAATGGCTTTAAAGAGAGCCATACAGAGGATCACAACGGCCCTTTGTACGTGAGCATCTATAGCATAAAACAGTGATCGTAATCCGTAATCCCAGCTCCACGGACAGAGGCTAATGTGTTGTTAGCCTCTGAAGTGTTACCGCTTAGCCCTGTCACACGAGGAAAAACCAGGCCATAGTTTTTAGCGCTTTAAAACTTTCCCTACCGTCTTTGTCGGCCATGTTCCCGTACGGGCAGCTGGGGCACGGTGTCCGAAAGCCGTATAACTCGTCCCTGGTGATGAATATAGCAGTTTTCTTGCTCCTTCGTCTCGGTTTGAATCGTAGCCTTTCTTCCTTTTCAGCGCGGAATCGGTGGGCACAGAGGGCGCATGCGCAGATGGAGGCGCGCGGAAGGCGTCCGGAGCGGCGCGCTGAATATGCACGAGCGGGTAATGAGGGCGGGAATATTCATGAGCCGATAATGAGGACGGGGAACACACGGGTGACGGGTTTACGAGCGAGTAGCATGGCGTGTAGAGGGGGGAATAGGGACAATATCTCGTCAAATGCCATGAAGCAATAATACGAATCAAATAATAACTTATATTATAATAGCTAATGCCTTTGCTAATCATAGTTTTACAGTGAAGTGGGTATTTTATGAAGAAAAGTTGAGTTGACTCCCTCATTTCTCATTATCTAGTATATAGGGATGAAGTGTTCCTGTGCAAAAACAACAACACGTCGCCATTGTGGAGGGTATTGACATAGTGGTATCAGTGGTGTGTGTTGATAGGCTAATATCACTACATCACTCCCGTCCTCTCCTCCCTGCACTGGCTCCCGGTCCGTTTTCGGATTGATTTCAAAATTTTAATGTTTGTTTTTAAAGCCCTTCATGGTCTCGCTCCGTTATATCTGACTGAGTTGGTGACCGTACATCGCCCCAGCAGAGCTCTCCGGTCTGCCGATCAAATGGTTCTGGACGTGCCCAGGTCCCGGTACAAACAGTGGGGCGATCGTTCTTTCAGGGTTGTAGCGCCAAAACTGTGGAACAGCCTGCCCCTCAGTCTGCGTGTTCTCACTGAGCTGTCCCTCTTTAAGTCTAGATTGAAGACACATCTTTTCAAACTAGCTTTTAAGACTTAGATCGCACTTGTTTTATTGATTGATTTTTTAATATTGTTTTATCTGTCTGTGAAGCACTTTGGTCTTCCTTGTGTTGTTGTAAGGTGCTATACAAATAAACTTTGATTGATTGATTGATAATATCAACACCCTCCCCAATGGAGACATGTTGTTTTTTGACCGATTATGTGAAGCATAATAAAAACTGTCCAACCTGGCAAAAGTACAAAGTAAAATCTTAAAGGAACAGGCCACCGTCTTTGTGCGTGCCCTCGGAATAGCGTGGTAGCTTCTAATCTCACCCCCGCTTGGAGCTCTAGGAATACATTGGGAGAGGCCAAATGCTTTGGTCGTTTTGCGTGACTGGGGGCATGCACAAAGATCAGGCAGGTACGTATCAACTCGTCTAAGCTCAAGTAAGAACATATCTCAGTATGTTAAAACGGTGGCCTGTTCCTTTAAATATAGTTGTTAATTATGTACTGGTGAAAAAATGTGTCATTTGCGCAATAACTGACTGTCATTGACTGACAACATTAGGTTTGAGTTGCACAGTGCTCAGGAACTTTTACTCAAAAGGCTGAGTAATCCAAGTCCAAGTTGTTAGTGATGATCACCATCTTTATCTTAAATGTTATGATACTATATTACATTCCCATGTAACTTACATTTTTTATTTAAAGCCACGTTGCATAACATTTCACCCTATGAATAAAATTAATAAATGTATTACAGATATTTTCATATTAAATAGAGCTGACTTGTGTGAGGACATCTCCATGGATATTGACAAAAGGCAATGAAATATGAAATTTAAGTAAGGCAAGTCCTCAGCCAAATCCATTCTTTGATAACCCGCTGAAAAAAATAGTGTTTTCTAGCATGTTTTGTGTTGGTCGCAAGTTAACAGTATAGTCCAAATATTACAGTGTGCCTTTTAATAACCACTTCTGAATGAATCCCACTAAAGACTCTAATATGCATCTTTGGAAGAAAGCTATACAGATAGAGGGAGAACATGCAAACTCTACACAGAAAGGCCTCACCTGGTCCAGAAATCAAGCAAAGGACATTGTAGCTGCGTCATTGTGATGTCACCAAACACACTAGAAACAAAACAAATAAAAGGAACAGAGAAAAAAGGCTTACTTATTCCTGCTGCTTGCATTTACCATACACCAGAAGACTAATGGCAAAATTATCAATTGTATTGGCCACTTCGTCTTGTAGTGGAACATTACCCTAAATTATGAATCATAAACATACATTCATTCAACATACAAATTGCAGATCTATTATAAAACCATGGGCCTCTGCAAACAATGAATGTTAGTACGAAGAATCGTGATGTCCACAGAAATGCATTCCAGTGAGTTTATTAGTAAAAGTCTCGTACATAAACATCAGAATCCGTTTACATTGAATACAAACTTTAAAAATGCAAAACATGTTTCGAATCGGCCACAAGCAGAATTCAACTGAACAAACATGATTTATTAGATACACTTCATTAAAAATACATTTATATCTCATGAATTTCAGTGTGCCTCAAAGTAAAGGCAACTGGCACAAAACCAAAGAGCCATGTCACATCATCTTTTCTTCATAATGAATCAAGGAAATGCAATACCACGTTTTAATTTGTACCTCGGTTATAATATTTAATACCAAAGACCTTCAACAGCTCGTGCTTGTTTCTGTTCATGGAGAAATGGGGGCATAACATGAGTAACCAAGTTGTATTTTTGTGCAATTTAAAAATGAAGGATGCCACTAAAAGAATGTGCAGAGCCAGACATTGAAGAGTAGACGTCACTATCGACCTGCTGAACATGTAGCTGCCATAAGTTATTATTAAAACGTGGCTATACAGGTGATGGAGAGGCTTTTCTTTTGTGGTCAGTGAAGAAGAGAGAGAAGCAACGCCGAGATATTATTGTTCTGTTTTTGAGCGTTCACTCTTTGCATTAGGGCAGGGGTTCCCAAACTTTTCAGGCCGTGACCCCCAAAATCACTCAACCAACATCTCGGGACCCTCTTCTGCAAAATGTAGTTAGCATTTATACTGATTTATGTATTTTGATATTTGGTTTAATTTCACTAAAATATGCTTCATTCAATGGAAAATACACCAAATTCAATGTCAGAATCAAAATCATCTTCAGTGTCCTGCAACTCACCCAGGGGGTCCCTACCCGCACTTTGGGAACCACTGCATTTGGGGACAATGAACAGAATGTGCTTCTTATACAGAACCACTGTTATTCGTATATATCTTTTTACTGCAAGGTCAAAATGTTCACATGAGAAATAGAGCAGGTTCATGGACTGCAGTGACCTCTACTGTCCAATGTCGGCACAGCGGAAGAACATGCCACTAAAAGTCTGAAATAGACAATCACCTCTCACAGATACACAGAGGATGAGTATCACGTGTCCATAAAATGAGCTGTTTACAGCAGTCCAAAGTACTCTATTCTCTACAGTAAACCTACGTTTATGCAGTATTAATACTGGGTTACAGCCCGATTGAGCACAACACAACATTATCTACCATTTGTCTGGTTACATAAAAGAGTATTTGTAATTTTCCATAAGACCTTCCCATAGATATCATTATAAAAACAATCCAAGCTACAACTAGTGATCAGTACATTGCAATAACCAACATATATCATAGACAGTAGAGTATATAGGGAATGACTGTGAGTTATCAAAGCGGTTTACACTGACACTGTGATGACTGTGGTAATAGTTATAATGCACAGACCAGTTAAACACTGATGATATCTACACTGTGTGGAGGGGGACACCTGGGATATGAACGGAAATACAAATATCCTGAATTATGTTAAATGATCAACTTCACAAAGCCTAATGAAAAAACAAACTGGGTCATTGTCAGCAGGACTTCAGGGGGGAAATAACCACTCAAGAAACAAAAGTGCATGTTATCAACCTGGGACAGGCCTGTGCTTAGATCTCTGATTCACATTTCATTCAACTAAAAAAAAAAAAAACTTTGTCAAAGGTCACCCACAGGATAAAATCTGATAAATTAGTTTTGCTACTTTCATAATAGTTGACACAGCGGTCAGTTGTGTTGTGAAATTTAGAACAGTTGTTTTTGCTCACATAAAAAGGCTTTTGGTAATACATTCATTGTAAAGCTTTAAACAGAAATCGCAGTTTATTTAAAAAGGCAGTAGACCTGCACAGAAGCTTGTGTGACTCCAGTGTCAGAAACAGATACACGACTAAACCTATTAGAATTTTTCCCTCACAAAAACAAAGTGCTGGCCTAACATGCCTCAATATGAAATCTCTATTGTCCACTGAAGACATTCTCCTCTTTTCTCATTGCAGCTAAATGGTTTCAGGGGGATTTGGCACGAATGGGATTAACTGTAAGCACTGGGCGATGTGAGAAAATACATGACATTTACCCTCGCCTCTCCTTTACGGCATCAGTGCAAATTTGTTAAGTTTGTAAGAGAAGCTTTCCAAGGTGTAACTTTCAGAAACATAAGCTGCTTTTACGGAAATGTACTTTCAGTGAAACTAGAGATAAAAAAAGAAATACGTGATGTTGAATGTCTTTACCCTTCGCTTCACCGTGACGTGCGGCACATGTGGAGGGACGTGACGAGCTTTTACCTGATACTGGACACTTGTCAGGAAAGAAAGAAAGAGAAAAAGTTGGACAGATGAAGGTGACGCAGGTGCCGTTGAGCTACACAAAGTTTCAGTCTCCAGATCCTTTCCCTAATGTTCCTCTAGGAGCAGCTTGTTCTGAGGGAGGGAGAGAAACAATATATTAAGAAAAGACAAGTCATCAAGTTTATAATGCAAATGTATAAATGTAGATTTCTGAGGATACAAAAGAACAGTGCTCTTCTAATCCCTGTTAATTAACCCCTGTATAAAGACTTCTTGAGTCATGTACTGTGTTGAAGTGTGTGGCCTGTGCGGAGTGTACCATAAGCAATCAATCAATCAAATCAAATCAAATCACTAAATCGATAAATCACCGACCTTACTGTCTTTGCTCTCCAGGTCGTTGTCCTGCTCTCCGTCTGAGCCGCTCTTCTGCTCGTCCTCTTTACCATCTTTTTCCAGATCCTCCTCCTCAGAGCGACGCGACTGCTTCAACGACTTCTGTAAATCACATGTGACCGTTAGGAGAAATCCACAAATTACCTTAAGTGTGAGTTGGTCTGACTCTCTGTGCAGTAGGAGGTAATGAATGCATGTACAGTATAGTATTCACTTTTTTTTAAAGAACTTTTTGGCCCATAGGCTTAACATATCCAGCAAATTGTTGAAGCCAGGACTCAAACCCACAATGCTTGATACAGTATTCCACCACATCTGCAGTCTTATCTGATGTAGTATTCGCTTTTATAACAAATATTACGTTGGCCTACGTACTTCCTTCACTCCACCCTCAAACCATCCAGTTTTGACCCATGCAGCTTCAAACTGAGGAAGCTTTGTGGATGTGAGTCGTAAAGTCTCACACTCAAAATGGCCAACATCTCCCTCTGGCACAAGTTCCTGGGACACTTCAACTCGCTGCACTGGAATGGTACAGCTCCAGCCACATGTCCCTGAATGCACCACATGTGCAGTGTGCAATGGAGCCAGTTGCCAGGCAACAGTGGTTGCTAGGAGAGGAGTGAGATGTGACTTTTTCGACCTGCCGCGGTGCTTCCACTAAAGGAGGTACAGTACTCTGCAGAGAATCATGAGCGCACACAGAACAAGGGTCCTTACTAAACTAATGGAGCCATACCAATGGGAGAACACACACACACACACGCACACACGCACACACATGCACGCACACACACACACACACACACACACACACACACACACACACACACACACACACACACACACACACACACACACACACACACACACACACACACACACACACACACACACGCACAGGAGCAAGTGACAGAGAGATGGAGTTCACAGAGAGGCTCTTATGTTACTAGAACATTCTATCAGATATATCATAGCTCCTGGCTCTGCACCTGCTAAATGAATGCATACGTACATCTGTCGGGTTAGCTTTGAGGCGGTATTTATTGCACATGATTAATAAATAGTTTTGACTTTGTGGAGGTGGTCTGACTGCACTCGATCATCATTTTCACAGCCCCAGGGCACGACTCAGCCGTATGATGCACTGTCCCCTGGAGACCAATATACTCCAGGCTTTAAAACTGTATGAATAATATTCCTCTAGGGGTAAAGGAGGTCTGCCGTGTGGCTTATTCTCTTACACCTTCTACCATTAAAACCATACAGTGAACAAATGTCACTCAACGAATAGTGAAGTATACAAGCTTTTAATTCTTGACAGATGTTATTTTATATTCATATGTTATTCTATCTATTAATACTCTTATTATAGAGTTTTTTATTTATATCTACATTGACTCTTGCAGTCTTTCATCAGTCCTGACTGGTAATTTTGCATATTGTTTTTTCTTCATAAACTAGTTGAACTTTGTTTGATGTAAATATGTCTGCAAAAATTTGAACTAAATACATCAGTCAATCTATTAACTTTGCTGGGAGTGGGGCATCGCCAGCTCGAGATGTCGCTGGCATAAGCAAAAAGTTGAAACACATTAGTTTGGCTGCGCTGGTTTGTTTGTTTTTTGAGTTATAAGACACTTCAGTTGCTTTTGTGACATGGCTCTACTACCTTGCGCGGTGCGGTGGGTGTGATACAATGTCATCTGATATAAACGTATGCGAACCTTAGACGAGCCGGTCTTTTTCCGCTTGGATCCGCTCTTGTCGGACTTGATCTTCTCTGAATCCTCCTCCTCCTCCACCGAGTCGCCGTCCTCTCCCTCACTGCTGCCGTCTGCGGCGTGTCCTCCGTCCTCTGGCTCTGATGAACTCTGCATCACCTGTGGGGCCAGGAGTTACAGTAAAAAAATCCCAGCTCCATAAAGTTTGTGAACCCTCGGTGTCTAGGAGTCAGAGAAGTACATGCTAAACATAGACTTCACCCTGTCAGACATAATGCGCTCTGTGTATTGACTCTGCCCCTCTCCCGTGCAGCTCGGACTCATTAGACCGACCTGATATCCCGAGAACTTGACTCCGGGGTTGTTCTCGATCTCCCAGAGGCCCTCGTTGAAGCCTTTCCTCTTGTTGGACTTGCCAAATTTGTCTTTGTAGTCTTTGTACGGGAGCAGATCCTTCGGGCCCAGAAAGGCACTGTGGAAAAATGGACAACCAAGGAATGGTCAAATCTGAAAGGGACTGTTAGAAGTAGTGTAACTAACATGCCTTTTATGCAAGAATTCTGATATGGTTCATTCAGCTATTTCCAATTTGTCTAATGTGTATATTTGGACTGCAAGATACGGAGGGAAAAAGTGTCATATATTTATTGGTATTGGTGATTACAATTAATTAATTTCATCCAATTTAATAGGAAATATGAATTCGGCTGCACAATTCTGCTAAATTATGTGACTTTTCATCAACGGCGGCGAATGATTGTGTTTTGATTGGCGACTCATGTTTTACAATGAATCTTCAGATCACTGAGTCCATGTCCTTGAGCATGAACCTTTGAAAGAAGGCCTGAACCAATCATGCCGTTCAGAACAGAGTGTAGAGGTTAAACTACAGTTTTAGCATGTTTTATACAACACAAAGACTCTTAGATTAGCACTGCCTATTAGGGCTCTCAGGTTTATTGATATCAAATCGCAATCGAGGTTTTGACGACTATATAACAATAGCAATAACCTAACCTCAAGAGGTGAGGTTTTTGTTTTTCCTCTGTCTCTGACTGATGTCACTAGTCACCAGTGTCTCTGTGCATAACTTCGTATCATAACAACACTGCCCAAGAAGTGACTTCCTGTTTCGATCTAGCATGAGAAAATAAAAGCACACGGCTCGTCTCATTGATTAGTTCAGCAGGCACTTGCAACACAACAAGAATATAATTAAATACACACATTTGAAGTGTTTTGCCTGTTAATAGTTAGGCAGAAAGAAAGTTGAACTGATGAACTGATGAACTGCTGAACTAATGAATAAGATGGTGCTTTTACTTTGGCGTGCTGGATCGAAACAGGAAGTCACTTCTTGGGCGGCGTTGTTTTGATTTGAAGTTATGCACAGAGTCAATTGTGGAGCCTCTGATCTGAGTTTCCAAAAAGTAGATTCAAAAGTGTTTAGACGCTTTGTGATTTCATCCCGGACTTCTTTAAGTCACGTGGCTGTCCCCCAGAGGTACTCTGAATGTTGGGGAAACTCCTCGAGGAGAGCTGTCCACATAAAACCAAATATTTCTTAAAGTAGAATACTGTATGTTGTTCTAATGTGGGCAAGAATATGTTTTTTTTAAAAGTAATATAACTTCCTTCATTCATCATTTTTGCAGATTATGCATTTAAATGTATCAAATCTAAAAATCAAATCGCAACATTTGTCTGAAAAGAATCGCAATTGCAAAATCGTGCAGCCCTAAAGCCGACGCCACAATGCTATTCTGATTTGATTGCGAGAAACTGCGCAGCCCTGACTGCAATGTGCCATGAAAAAGTTTATTTCAGCTCTACGTTCAAACTTTTCCACACCCACTCCTCCTAGTTTCCGTCATGCCATTCCATCGTGACAGGAGGCAGCCACGCTAAAGTGTGAACTCTCAGCAGAAGCAGATAGGATGCTCACGTCTCATGGGTCCCGAAGAAGAATATGGGATATTTGTTGGCTGGAGGCTTGACTGCTCCCTCGGGAAGTTCATCAATCTGAGAAGGAACAAAGGTCAATACCAAAGACAGCTATGGCCATTTACATTAAGGCGAGACACTGCAGGTGAATTGGATTTTTTCTTTTTTTTTACAGATATCAATTTGAAACTTTTGCTCTAGATCACTGACATAAATGTGAGAGAAAAATACAATGCAAGTTTTCTGTCATTTTATCTTTTCATATAAGAACAAGGTGTTTTATGCCTAAAAATGCCCCAAATTTCCCATCTTTTCGGCGACGAAATCTCAATAGGGATTAGATATTAAAAAATCCCTCTGAAAAAATCTTCCAAATATTGTTCAGTCCAAGGCTGGAAAATGTGAAGTCTTTAGGTCCGACTGACGTGGACATAGTGTCGCCACAATGACAGAAAAATGTGTTTTGAGAAAAAGGCCCTTGAAATTGCATTGTCCCATATAAGTCTATGGGGGAACATTGAATCAGCGCGATATTTAAACATGTTATTGTGAAGATCAGGCATATTTTCTGTTTCCGGGTGAAAGCTTGTATGTTCAGAGACCAATTTGGCCCAAAACCTGAAAACTGAAAAAAAAATTAGTTTTGCCTGTAGTGTCTCCCCTTAAGTGTGTGCTTAATTCAGTGAAGAATGTTAGGAAAGCTTGGGGTAATTAACATAAAAGATGTGCAAAACCATATACAGTCCTATGGGATAAACCCACATTCGGCTGGGACATTTGTAGTAGTGTCCTTCATTCATTTTAACAGCAGGGGGTAAGGGTTTCCTAAAGAGATCCAAATTAGCCTTGAAACACTGCTTTTAGATTAAACTAGCCAAGTTGCCATCTCTATATCATGAAGCAATGAATAAATAATGAACGTGGGAGCTGTAGGTTATTTAAGGTCAGCTGTGCATAAGGTAAAATCAGAAATAGTATCTGCAATTTAGCTTGTAAAGATAAAATACACCCGCGCTGAAAAGTGAATGGGACGGTAACCTTGGTAACAGCTAAAAAGCCCCGATTCGGCAAATGCTAATTTAGGTCATTTTAGCAAAGCTTCCTCAATACAAATACTTCCACACGCCGATTCTAACATCCCTTCGTGACTACACCATCCAATTCCGCGGAGTGTAAAACTGTAGCATCCGATGGAGAAGAGCAGCGGTCTTGGGAGAAGCCTCCCCGCCAGTGCGCGCCTCTAGCTCGGCTAACATCCCCGACTCACCCTCGCCGGCCAGTGTGGGTATCCTTTCATCTTCGCGAAGACCAAATCTCCAGCCTTGTACTCCCGCGGCCGTGGTCGAGCCATATTTCTACTCTGCTGCCTGGGTAATGTAACAAAAACAAAAAAAAACCGAGCTTTCAGGTTGGTGATCTCTTTAATATGATCCCCTTTTACGCTCCTCTCCTGTGCGCCAAAGTGAAGCCAGCGACCACGATGGAATTAGTGACCACCAATGTTTTCATATCAAGAAGACTGCAGTTTACACGGAAATAAATAATAAAAAGGAAAAAGGCGGAAAACGAAGCCTATATGTGTGGGCTATCCTTTTACGCACGAAATCAGGTGTAAATGGGACTGTGAATGGCTCCAGTGAGTGTAGCAGTCGGCAGCAATCACATGAGTGGTCCACCTGAAGAGATGATGCTACAGAAACAGAAACTATCAAACATCCGCTCAACTGTGGCGCAATAAACGAGAGGCTACTGCCATTTTGATTTCAGACACTTTTTAAAGAGATAGCGTAGTCCTCGCTTGGCATTGTTTTGTGTCCCAAACTCGAATGCAGACAGTTCTCTCTGAGTTTGCTATGAGTTTCCACTGCAATAAATGTCAAAGATGGACTATCAGGGAAAATATCACTATCAATATCACTTTTTAACTTTGTTCTAACAACAGTAGAGTGAGTCTATTACTTTTATTTTTATTGTTCCAAGCTGGCTTACACATGGATTCATTTATTTTAGCACAACATATTAAGCATTTATATAAATATGTGTGTTATATCAACATTTATAAACCAGTAACACATCAGACATTAAAGACATTTAAGACATCAGACATTTTTTTGCCCTCAGTCACGCAAAACGACCAAAGATGTTGTTAGCTTTTAGCCTTTATTCCTACAGCTCCAAACGGGGGTGAAGTTGGAAGCTGCCACGCTCTTCCACGGGGCACGCACAAAGACCACACAGGTACGCATCAACTCGTCTAAGCTCAGGTAAGAATATATCACAGTATGGAAAAACGGTGGCCTGTTCCGTTAAAGCTGGGGTGCCTGGTTTTACCGGTTCAAAATGTTGTTTCGGCCCAAACTCATTTCAAGCTTTCACTATCCCTTCTGCACATCTGAATACATTTATTCTACAACAACAAAAAAAGCTTTTTTTATTGATATATTTTTAGGCCATTCAATCAATCTCATTCACGCTTGCTTGCACCCTTCAAGGTACCCCAGAAACGTATAATTTAATATTGATTGATTCCCTTTCAATTCGAATGTTCTAATTGGACGTGCTGCATTATATCATGTAACAAATTAATATAGGTTTGGAGTTTTTTCCCCCGTTTTTTTTCATTCCAATTTAGTCATATTAGTCTTCTAGATAACACTGAGATAAATTCGATAACAGTTTTCTGCTTGGCACTGAGATTATCCGTCACTAGGGGCACTCCAAAAAGTGCAAGAACAGGGTCAGGGTGTAAAAAAGTTAAAGTTACAGTCATGTTTTAGGGGAGGTGAGCCGCTCACAGCAAAGGCACATATTTTAGGTATTAATGACGTATTTTTCAATGAGGAAAATGTCTGCCATAAAATAAATGCTTGTATTTCAGTTTTGTTGATTGGGTGAAATTTGGTGTGGTTTTAAGCTTAGTTTTTCTTTGTTTTACAGGAGAGCCTGGTGTGCACCATCTAACAGTCTTGCTCGTCAAACTAGGATTTGTATATGAGGGAGAAATCGAAACACCGTGCAAGCTCCACACATATAACACCCCACATGATCCAGGCCAGAAATTAAACCCAGGACCTGGTACGCATAGTTCTACTAACCAAAACATTCTGTGCCACTGGGTCACAGGATGTTTTGCACTGTTTTTTTAGCAGTCAATATACAATTTAAAGGTGCACTATGCAACTTTTTATGTTAAAAAAAAAGTTGATATTAGCGCTGCCTTATATGACCTTTCAGTGACCAGGCGGCTACTTGGGAGGTTAGCTTAGCGCCTTTACCTTCCATCCAATTGGCCACAGGAGCAATTTTATTTCAGGTTTTTTTAGGGTCTCTCTCTCTCTCTCTCTGGTAGTTTTTCTAAATGGAATGTATGGACAATGGAGACAGTTCACTGCAAAAAGTAAATATCAAGCATTGGCTTAAATGACTGGAATTGAGGAAATGTATCTTGTTTTGAGCGGTTTTCACTCATGTAGACACTTTTCCTGATCGGACCAAGTTCACTTTGCTTGTTTGAGGACATTTCAGACCAGTTCTAATGTAAATCTCGCTTGACATAAAAAAGTAATATTGCCAATGAGATTAGAACAATTTTCTTACCCCATTGGTAAAGAAAATGACCTGAAATAAGGACGAAATGTATTGAAATGAGTCAGAAACATCCCAGAACAAGTGAAATAATCTAGGACAAATGCCCAAGAACTTCTTAACTAGTCAAAACAACAAAAAATTGGATTATTATGCTCAAATTGAGATGTTTATACTAGTCTAGTGAATTACTTTTTGCAGTGTTCAATCAGCAGTGAAATCTTACCAGAAATCTAAAAAAGTTGCCTATTGTACCTTTAAGTTCCCAGAAAAGTCTACCAAGAATTGTCAATCTTCTCACATGTCTGATGGGACTATTTTATATGTTTCTTAGACTGAAATTGCCACTTGGTGCCACCGCCTTTTTGAGCACATTTGCACTGCCATGTTTATAATACAATAAGGTTTTCATTCCGTAGCAGCTTTTCTTGACTATGGAGGAGAAAATTAGACTCTTGGGGGCGACGATGGTCTCCTGTGTTAATGAGAAACAGATCTTTTTTTTAATGTATATAAATAAGTACCATTATTCACTCATAAAGACATAACTGTTTCACTGTTTAATTTGTATAACTTCATTTCTTCTTGACCTTTGCCTGGTCAACCCCCTCGTCTTCCTTCCTGGGACAACTGTCGGAGGGGGCTCCTTCCACCCATGGGCTCTGCATGATGCTGGCCACGCTTATCCTGTACTCCATGTCGGGGTGAAGCATGCTCTGAATCAAGGCCGTGGCTGGAGGGGAGACTGTCGGGGTGCCCGGGAAGTTGACGGCGTTCCTCGTTTGCAGCTGAACCATCCTTATGAGGTTCGCCGACGGATAGGGGAGTACGTTGTAGAGCATCTTGTACAGGATGACCCCCATGCTCCACACGTCAGCCGCTACGGGGTCGTACGGCTTACTGCGTAGTATCTCCGGAGAGGCGTAGCTGTTGGTGCCGCAGAAGGTGTCGCTCAGCTCCACGCGCCCCTCTGCGTAGGTCAGCCTCTTGCTCATGCCGAAGTCGCACACTTTGATGTTGTGGTTTCGATCCAGTAGCAGGTTTTCGCACTTGAGGTCTCGATGCGCCACGTCGATGCTGTGGAGGTACTGGACGGCCCCGCAGAGTTGGGTGAAGAACTTGCGGCTGCACTCCTCCGACAGCGGACCCTTCGCTTTCAGGTACTCGGATAGGTCTCCATTCACGCACAGCTCCGTCACAACAAACACCTGCCAAAGTGCAACAAAATAATGTCTGTGAAACTATCATTCAAAACATTTTCTGGGATTTGGCTCGCCTCTCCTCAGACCTAACTTGTAGCTAACTTTTCTTGGAGCAGAAGATGTTTCTGCTTTAATTTTTTCACTTATTCATTTGTCCGTGAGAGTAAATACTACACTGACAGAAAAGACAAAGGGAGAGAGGGATATTGTACATCCAATTCCACAATGGAGATCATTTTTTTCACTCAAACTTGGCTGTAAATACTGTTTAAGTTGCGCTAGCCCGTTAGCCTGTTAGCTTCTTCGTATTCTATTAGTGTGTATTGGTAGCTCGGACTCGTAGGCAGGAGAGCTGCAATTGTGGTTTTCTGGCCAGAGGGCAGATGAAAGACCCTCTAATCACCCCATTAACACTTGTATTACCTCCAGAGGGACTACGGAAAGGATTTATTAAGGTAAACAAGTTACTTAGTTATTCTTTTGGAACTCAGTGCAAAAATAACATTTTCGGGGTCATTTGGAGCACATTTGCTAACATAGGCATAATTGTGACAGTTTAATGACAGTTTAGCTGCTCTGTTTAGTAGTAGTAGTAGTAGTTTGTTCGGTCAGTTCATTCCTTTAAACGTAAAAACATTTCCAACTCTTTGTGTACAACATTTATTGTCCATAATGAGCCAAAACAATATATAAAGATAGATATCTAACACACTGTAGTGTCCACATGCTTATATATGACCTGTTACTCCTGTATGTACCGTCATTTATTATTATGGAATATCCAAGCTCCCCACAGTCTGTTTTAATCCTCGTGACAACATAATGCAAGGTAACATAATGTCAGAACATGCTCCTACCTTGCTGCTGCTCTGCTCAATTATATTGTGTGTTTTGAGGACGTTCGGATGCTTCAAAGCCTTCATGATGTCCAATTCTCTTGGCATAAATTTCCTCAAATAGCTGGGTTCTTCTTGATGTTTTGCCCCGTCTATGATCTTGATGGCAAAGTTCTGCCTCCTTTGGTTTGAGTAAGCCCGCACCACTTTGCCGTATCTGCCCTCTCCCAGGAACTTCTGGAAAGTGAATCCATGCTTTTCCATAAACAATTTGTCCTTTGTGCATAAACTCATGAAGTTCCCAAAGAGCTCCAAGTGTATCTGCATCGGTCCAGCACATTTTACCGTTTGAAGAATAACAACGCTACGACCTGGAAACATTGCAGAAAGTGACTGTTGTGATTTGAGGACAGGCCATTGTCATGGTAATCCACTGGAAATAATGGCCAGCTTTGGCGGCCATATTGCCATTATTATTCATCCCTCATGTTTTTACACATTATTCTGATTTTCTTTCTTTTTAGATTGGACTTTTATAGAGATGTTTCATTTTGTTTATTCATTTGTTTATCAGGAATGAATGCAATCAGCACCGTAACAATTCAGTGCTTTATCTAACTTCCATTTGAGCATGTGCCGGAAAAGCGTCAAAAAAAATAACAAAAACACAACTAAAGAGCGACAAAATGACGTGCCGGGAAAAGAAACAAAAAAGCAACAAAAAGGGAGACGAAAACACGACAAAAACGATTCACAAATGTGACAAAAAAGTTGAGATCACCAGGTCTTTGCTTTCAAGTGAGGCATCGCACTGTTGCTCTCCAGTCGAGAAGCTTTTAGATTTGGGTAAAGCTGAACTGAAGAAAAACACGCTTGGGGAGTAAGAGGTTAAGTTTATCCTTTTTACTTATCTTCTATCTGTCTTATCTTTACTGTATAAACTATTATTGGGTGATGTATATGTCCAGAGTGTGTGGAAAGATAAATGTGTATAAGATATAGACCAGTGCAGTACAGTGATGATAGCATTCATATTCTTATTCTTCCCTGTTGAAGCCTCATGCTGCTGCAGATGTAATAGGTCACAATCTACCAGCAGGTGGCAGCAAAAGGCCATAAATAAGACTCGAGATTATAATGGATTAGTTTTCAAGGGAATATTTGAGTGTTGTAGTCATTTGAATAGAGCAGCTAAATAATTTGAAAGCAGTATGGCATTAAGAGTGGGTTTTTCTTTTATGTAAATCCAGTTTGTCACTAGAGCTTTGTCTGGGTTAGGTTCTGGTTTAGTCCAGTCCGGAAATAAGAAAATAATCCCGGTTTAGTGCTGAAAGTATACCTACTTGAAGAGTAAATATAAATATACAACTACATTTTTCTTTTAATTTCGAATAAAAAGTGATTTTCATTCTGTTGCCACATTCTACAGGTAATAGGGATGAAACTATACCAATTTAACTTTAGCCTCGCCTTCACCAAGTGCATTTTCTCCAGTTCAGTTTTACCCAAATCTAAAAGCTCACAGCCTCCAGGCCAGAGTAACGCCTCATTTGAAAGCTAAGACCTCCAAAACTCATCTAAGCTGATTTTTTTCGTCGCTTTTTTTAAATCACAAAGCTTTTATATTTGACTAGACAAACCGGAGACAATGTGCTCGGTTCAGGTGGGGGTTTAGATGTCAACTTTTAACTTTTAACCCCCACCTGAGCAGAAAATGTGACAAAAAAGTGACAACAATGTGTGACGAAAACACAAAAAAGCAATGGAGAAAAATATGTGAGGAAAAAGATCGGTTTAGAGGCGTTACTGCGGCCTATTTGGGTAAAACTGAACTGGAGAAAATGCACTTGGTTAACCTGAACTGAGTTTGGCATTACCCAAATCTGAAAGATAAGATGATGAAAATACAGCAAGAAAACGAGCCACAAACGAGTGAACAAAGAGCAACAAAAACCTCTCGGGGAAAAAAAGCAACAATAACACAATAAAACATGACGAAAAAGCATCAAAAAGCAATGAAGAAAGCGAGAAAAAAGGACAAAAATGTGACAAAAAGGCGGTGACAACGCGATCAAAAAAAGTTTACGATCAGTTTTTTCTTGGTCTTTAGAGTTACACGTGACCTATAGGCTGTATAACCTCCAGTCGAGAAGCTTTTAGATTTAACTGAACTGGAGAAAATGCGCTCGGTTAACAGGTGAACTTAAACCCGGCTATGCAATCACATGATCACAAGCCTTTTATTATGATCGCTTTCATCATTTCCTGAATCAATCTGTTTTACAGCTTGACCAAAGCCTGTTATTTCTTTATTTAAGGATCCCCCATTAGTCTTTACCAACGCAAAGACTACTCTTCCTGGGGTCCATTCTCATTCAAAAGACATTATACAGTCAAAGGGTAATTTATACAACACACATCGACAATACACAGTTCCTCATTCAATTCAATAACTGAGGTAAGAAAAAAACAAAACAAGGTGTATTACAATACTACAAAGCAACATTAAGTCAGGTTATTTATTTGTATTTGACTGATTACATATTTCTTTCGATTTATTTTAAAAGAAAGATGATTTTTTTTTTAGTCTCTTAATTTCCTGAGGCAGCATATTCCAGTGTGAGATGGCTCGGTATATAAATGTACTTTTTAATGCATTAGATTTTGGCCGAGGCAAAGTAAAATTAGTATTAGAGGCTTGCCTTGTGCTAAAGCCATGTCTGTTGTGACAGCTATTCAAAAAGTGAAATAGTATAAAAACATTTTGACCAATAGGTGGCAACAAACGCACACAAATCCTCTCGAACTCAGTCTCCGGCCTCTTTCACATGCAGTTTTTGAGCCCAGATGTTGTGCCGGCCGGTGTCATGTAGCGCTATTTCAACATCAGGAAACCATTATCTTAAAGTGATTACCTGCCTCCTCCTCCTCCTCCTCTGTCCATCTCTCTCTCTCTCTCTCTCTCTCTCACTCACTCACTCTTCTGCCTATTCATCTCATGTTCACGTTTACTTTTAGCTTGCCTCGCACCTTGACTACAGGTGGGCCGATGAAAAGAAAGGAGCCTCTATGGAGCTGCCGTGGCGTAGCGTGTTAAAAGCATTAAGAGGGCTCACTGACATCTCATGTGGCCTTGGAACGGGAAAGATGCCGGGACATAATAGGAAGGTTTAACATCACAAGTGTAAATAAAAGTACGCCGAGTTGCACAAAAATCTTTTTTGGCCTCATCCCTGAACCCACAAAATCATTGCTTTTTGTTTTAGTCAATGATTCTTGCTTTGTATGTTTTTTTTTTTGTTTTGGTTTTTTTCATATCAGTTTCAAAGTTCCCGAATCTTATGCACAATTTGTTGAAAAAGCTGCTATTTCTAAACACTGAGGATGAACCGTTTTATTGACGGCTCTTTGAATGCTGGAGACCTCTTTCAAAATACAGGTATGAATTGAAGAGGCCTCCCCCTCCCGTTTGTTTTGTGTTTTAACGTGGGTTAGTCCTAGAACCACTTTAAATGTGATTCTCAAATGACACACTCCACAATGAATAATGTCAAAATACTCATAACCTTGAAAGTTATTAATACAAGTAAAGTTTGATGTTTGAATAAGAATAAGAATAATAAAAGGAATAGTCGCTTTCCAAAACAATGCAAAACTGTTCTATCATGATGCATCGTTTTGTGTCGTCAACTATAAACTTTGACAGCCCAGTTGGAGTTCACTGAGCTGGAGGCATTAGCACAGATGAACTTGATGGGAGACTGGTGCTTTGATTTTGAAAAGAGAGAGAGAGTCTTTTTAATTTCAATTACAAACTGTTTTTTGGTGTGTAATCAGGAAAGAAAGTGGAGCATATTCTGCTTTCTTAGATTATCGTCTTATACAAAAATGTACACGCAAACAAATGTTAATCCAATGTTTTTGTATTTGTGAATATATGTCAGTTCAGAATCAGAATTGTTTTTATTGCCATTGTCAGTGAACAGGTTCACAAACTAGGAACTCTCTTTGGAGCAATCGTGCAACATGAAACATATAATAAATACAAATAACATAAAACTGAGATAAGGGAATGAATAAAGTAGATTAAAATTAAACATGATAGAAAAGAACAACAGCGTGAATGGTGGATTAAAGTGCATATGACACAGACACAATTTTTGCTAAAACATAGTTAAAACAATTATATTTAAAGTTTTGCTATAAAATGTACCCAGCTTTCTTTTGTGATGTTTATAGTTTCACTTCCTTATTGGACAATTTACAGCTGTTGCCGTGCAACCATGTAAGTAAATGTGTTGGTTAAGTGTGACATCACACACAATAATAAGATTCTTCACTGCAAAAAACACAACTATATCTGAATCTCCTGCTGAAATAACAGCACATGAAAAGTCAAAATCTCTTACACCAAACTCAAACAATATAGCTCATCATTTCTCCTGGCAAAATGAAGATATTTTTATGTATATATATATATAAATTAGACTGCAAAATAATTTGATGATTAAAGCCAGAAAAGCATTTCTACAGAGTAAATGTAATGCTTCTTCGTGATCAGATGTTTATAAAGAGCCTTGTAGTCGGCTCTACAGCAGTTAAAATCAGCTAAATCCCATTATAGTGAATAGGGCTAAAGCTCTGTTGGACCTGGAAGTGGAGCCATGACATCATCACTTAACAAACAAATGTAACTTTACCATCATCTATGTCGCTTCCTGTCAGCCGCTCAAAAAAATTCAAATAAAAATAACTTTTCTGCCCAACATTTCTTCATTGAAATTGCTGCTTCACAGAAATAAAAGGATAGTTATGCAACTGATGAACTTGCAACTGATGTTGCTCTTCTAAATAAGTCATATTTTCAACAGCATTAAAACCTGTCATATGCACTTTGAGTGTTGGCAGCAGACATAAGTGTGGACGTACCACATAGTGCAAGAGCAGTGCACATGGCCGGAGCAGGTTATTATGTTCATGAGTCTGATAGTGGAGGGGAAAAACATGTTTTGTGATGAGAATTAATTCCATCATATATTTGCCCAAAACTCACTTCCCCCAAAGCATATTCAGGTATGACGAGAAATGAGCTCTAAAGTCCCAAATGTCTCACAAAGTTTCTGTTTGTCCTCCCTCTGCCCAGCGATGCACGAAACCCGAGTGAATCCGGCCTTTATGGCTGCCAGTGCTGCCCTGTCAACTCCCATGACGCTAACCGGGACCAGTCGCAACCGAACGGACACAGCACTTCACAGCCCGGGCGCCCCGTGGCACGCTCAATTTATCCCGCCATTTCACACTCTCGCGCCGTTCCCCGGCCCGATCCTTCACGAGATATTAGCCTTGCTTTGCCGCGGAGCCCCTGCCATGCACCTTCTCCGGGGCCCGACCTTAAGGCGGACTGCAAATGTAATGCGATTTTAGTCCCGACGCCTGACACCTCGCTCTCTGACTAAAAGTGATCTAAATGCTTTTTTTTCCCTCCGGATTGTGTTGTTTTTCCCCCCCCCGCCACCAATGTGTTGCCCCCCCTCGCGCATGATGGCCAGCCAGGGCAAATCTCGCCAAATGAAGCGGACATCCAGTAAATAATAGCTGTCATTGTTGCCCCTCAGCGTGCGGGCGAGGTGGTTATAGTGGTAGGGGAGGGTGTGTGTGTGTGTGTGTGGGTGTGTGTGTGTGGGGGGGGGGCGTCCGCGTGATATGCCAGGGCGTGACATGGCACCCACGACCCCGGCGCTGTCACCCCCGCGGAAAAATCAGCCGCGCCTCCGCAATTTGTGCACTTAACACTTCACTTGGCACATGACAGGTGCTTATTTCGACGCACTGGCTGGATACTCACCCTCTACCACCCCCTCTCCGACTACCCCGCATGCTCTCCTCTGGCAGTCACCCCCCCCCCACAACCACCCCCCCCTCCCCGAAAGGGCCCAGGGCGATCCCAACATCTGTTTTGGGTGTCCACGGAGCAGAGAGGCGGCTGGGTGTGTGGCTGTGGGAAGGCAGCGGTATTCGGTGCAGATGAGCGTTTTTTTTTTAAAGTGATACCAGGGAGAGATCGAGAGCCTGTGTCCGCGGAAATGTCTGAATCGCGCGCTTAGGCCAGAGATCTCCAACCGGCGCTCGAGAGCCGCCAGTAGCTCTGCAGGGCTTTCCAAATGCATGCAGATGCTTGACAGGACACATGTTCGAAACAGCTCCATAAATCGTCAGGAGATTGAAGTCATTCTCCGTGTTGTGATAACTCCACCTGCAAATATCGAGACAAATATCGTCGACAAACTCTCTGGCAAGTGTGTAAAAGCGGCGCACGGGATGAAAGCAAAAAAGGTTGGGAGTAAGAGATGAGAGAATTGTCACTGTGTTTTTTTGAAATGGGGACAAGAAAAATGACCATAGTTCATTTGCAAATTTCATGGCTTGATGAATATTGTGAGAATTATGGATGGTCACTGTTGTATCATGATGTTTTTATTTTTTTTATTTTTTTACAATCAGATGCCATAAAATTAAAGTTAGACGCGATTATCTAAAGGTGATAATGGATTGACATAAAGTGATCTGAGGACTGGGTTTCCGCGGGGAATTGAAAGGCAGGTTGCACTTTATTTTGCATTACATTGTACCTACCTAGCAAAATGTAGTACAATACAACCTGTAATAGTACCTATAGTACGTACACAATGGAATAATGTGTATTTATACTTTTGAGGTACATAATGCAATGTGTCTTATTACATTATGCACCTCCAAACTACAAACACATATTATTCTATCATCAACCCATAGGTACAAGTTATTACACATTGTTACACAGCACATTGCATTGTAGTAAACATGTACAATGGGTATCGCTTTAGATAAAGGTGTATTATCAATGGCCTATTAGTATGTTAACAAATAAAAGTATAATAAGCAGTGTGTTAATACTTTATAAACATATTATTAATGCTTATTAGTACCTTATTAATACTTAACAAGCACAGCCAAATGTTAAAGTGTTGCCGTACAATGTATCAAGGGAAGTGCAAAATAAAGTGCATTAAAAGTCATGAAATGAAATGTGCCAAAATGAAGGCCTTAAATGTCATTTAAAAGCATGAAACTGGATTCACGCTGGCATCATATCTAATTTATTAGGGAAAATAACGACACCGCTTGACTGAGCGGCATAAGTTCATCAGAAATACAGAAATGATAGTCCAAAACACATTTACCTGCAGTTTGGGCTGAAACCGTACACAATTATTAACTCGAAGGTTTTCTGTCGTTTCGCTTTTTGCTTTTTGAATTTCGATTAATTCGTTTGACTGAATGTTTGCCAATGGTGAGAAAAGAAAGAGGCGCAGATTCATTTATTTTTTTCGCATTAGTGAAATAAATAAAATGGCATTAAAAGGCATTCAACTTGACTTGCTGCTGCCTGTATGAACCCTGTAGTAGTTAATCAGACTTGTCCTAACATTTCCAAACTATCAACTCTGTTCTTTTCAAACTAACATTCTTTTTACACGCTGGGTGTGCAGGCAACCTTTGGGGCCCCCCTTGGAGCCAAATGCAGATGAGCTTACCCCCTTTTGGGACCCGCTGGGCCAATGACCTGCTTGGATAAATCGACCAGGTGACAAAATATAGTAAAGTACATCTTGTTTAGGACGTTTTAAAAGCTTTTAACCATGTTATAACACAGCTTTGTCAAAAACATACCCCAAATTCCTATGCACTACTGTAGGACTGTCAGGGCCATTGATTGAATTGCTCGGGCCTGGGGTAAGGCGATTTCGTATGGGCTCCGTCGTGGGCCCCCTGGTCTCGGGTCAACCGGATGGTGATATCCACATGCAGAAATTATTTGAACTTCCGTGTAAAATATCGCAGCTGAAATGCCAGAAAGAATGGTTCATAAGTAACGATTATGCATGATCCGTCCACTTTAAGACCCGTGGCCGGTACCTGGTGGAGTATTCCTGCGCTGAAGTGAAGCCAGTCCTCCATCAGCCGCACCTAAGTGTCTCATTAAAAGTGTAAATAGCGCGGCGTGTTGCTCCCCCTCGCACGGCAGCGGCGGCGGCGGCGGCGGCAGCGAGCTGTTTGGCCTTGGCACCGGCGTCTCTCCCCTGTGCCATGAATAATTGAGCCTCCTGTTGAGCCCGTCTCTTGCCTCCGCGGCGCCCTAAATGACTTTCCGGGATATTGTATAATCACACTTGTCATGCCCAAGTCCTTTCCCTCTTGTAGTCAAAGTCACGGTTTCATCCCTCGCAAACTCTCAAATCCCACGGCAGCGGTTGACAATTCAAAAAACCCGGGGCCGGCGACTGCTCCTTTTTGTCCTTGTCAATCACAGCGAGCCCGAGACGCTTTCTTTGGGGAGACATTGTCAGGTGGCATTACTGTCCCAAAGATGCCAGCGATTTAACACTACAAAAAAAAAAAAGTGTTGATGCATTATTTAACACAAGGATCAGCCGCCATGTTTTTTTTCCCCCCTTTTTTCTCAGAGCTTCTTGGTGAGGTTTTTGACGCTGCAGTGACAGGGCCTTTGCAGTTTGTTGGCGCGCGAAGACTCTCGCCGCTGTTAACATTGTCGTTCTCGGCATGAATCTTTCAAGCCACACCTGCGGACGGCGGTTTGATGAGCCTTTGTGGATAATGCATATAATCGGGCAGGGGGAGGCAGGTGAGGGGTCGGATTTGCGCTCCGCGAGGCCCCTCGGAACATGTCTTCAAACAAATGCTTGAAAAATGACGTTGGTCAAGGTCAAAATGATCCATCTAAATTCACTGTTTCTTCATTAGTTTGCTATTAAAGCGACGCATGGGAGTAGAGAAGCGGTTCTTTTTAACTTTTTGCACCAAGGTCTAAGGACTAAACAAAAAGAAGACAATTAGTTTTAAAAGGTCTTGCCCAGAGATGCACTGATCCAGCTTTTTTTTTTTTTTTACTGATAATGATACTGGGGGTTTGAGTATCTGCCAATATCCGATAGTAACCGATACCATGAGACTTTCTTAAAAGTGAAAAAGTGAATGATCCTCTTATCTCCCCTGTGAGATCAATAAAGTCTTATCTTTTCTTGTCATGATGTTACAGATCCATTATCAATTATATCTATTAATAAACTAATGGCAAAACATTATACAAGGATTACCGGATTTTCAACACTATCCTTGGGACAGGATGTTTTATATTATTATAAACAAGTGCTACAAATATCTGCAGTTATTCCTTAACAGCATTTCATAAACTAAAATACAAACACTTGACCTCTCCAGCAGTGGCCGATTTGATTTTATTAGGCTCATGTATTGGTTTATTTGGTAGGGACAGTGCATGTTAAAGAAACAGGCCAGCGTTAGACAAGTTGATACGTACCTGTCTGGCCTTTGTGCGTGCTGGTGGAAGAGCTTGGTCGCTTCTAACTTCACCCCCGTTTGGAGCTATAGGAAAATACTGGGAGAGGCCAAATGCTAACAACATCTTTGATCTTTTTGCGTGACTGAGGCCACACAGTTCTTCCATACTGTGATATGTTCTTACCTGAGCTTAGACGAGTTGATACGTACCTGTCCGGTGGTAGCGTGGTAGCTTCCAATTTCACCCCCGTTTGGAGCTATAGGAATACATAGGGAGAGGCCAAAGTCGTTTTGCGTGGCTGAGCTCACACACAAAGACCAGAAAGGTACGTATCAACTCGTCTAAGCTCAGGTAAGAACATATCACAGTATGTAGAAATGGTGGCCTGTTCCTTTAATAACACACCACGCCGGATTGTAGCCTTGGGCTAATTTGCATCCATCGTCCCATACTCACTCATAAAGTAGCCTGGTAAACCACACCCACTTCTTTTCTGCGTGAAAGAAGGTGGGTCTGGACACACATGGTAAACAAGTGACTGATTGGCGGCTGAGGCCGAACCAATCACAACCGTCACAGGGAATTGACAAGTTATGGTCCCTCGCTGCGCTGCTATGTAGTTCT
The DNA here is from genome assembly GCF_951799975.1 of Gobius niger. Lineage (NCBI taxonomy): Eukaryota > Metazoa > Chordata > Actinopteri > Gobiiformes > Gobiidae > Gobius > Gobius niger. The sequence continues at coordinate 10,894,934 of NC_136855.1, read as the reverse complement.
GTCATCAGTGACACGCGTAGAAGTTTTCAGCCCAAACTATTTATGGATGAAGGAGACGAGGTTTTTTCCTCTGCGCTCTCGACAGTTTATATTCAGTTCATATTTTGTGAATTAGACGACAGCTGTCGTCACGTCCGCTAATTGCTGATTGGTTTAATATATTTGTGGAGGTTAAAACTATCTCAGCAATCGAATTCTCTTAGCTTCAACGTACAGGTGAAACTCGGAAAAATAGAATATCGTTCAAAAGTTCATTTATTTATGTAATTCAACTTAAAATGTGAAACTAAGACTCATTACATGCAAAGTGACATGTGTCAAGCCTTCGTTTGTTATAAGTTTGATATATATATTCTAAATTTATAAGATTTTTTTTAATTTGGGGTTTTTACAAGCTGAGCCATAATAATCAAAATTATAACAAATAAAGGCTATACATATCTCACTTTGCATGTAATGAGTCTATCATTAGCTTCACAGTTTAAGTTGAATAAGTTGAAATTAACGCACTTTTTAACATTATTCGAATTTTCCGAGTTTCACCTGTATTCAAGTTGGTGAAAGTTGTGTTTTTAAAGCGAAAGCCAAAAATGGTGTCAGTTCAGTATTAGATATTTGTTGCAGATACCCGATATTGTATTTTTTCCAGTATCGGCTCCGAGATCTGATACCAGTGTCGGATCGGTACATCCCTATTCTTGCCTCTCGACCTTTAATGAATTTTACATCTGAAAACACAAACAACACAAGAGCATTGACTAGAGACCATGACGTGCACACAGACATGTCGGGAACTGTGGCTGTACGGCACATTCAACAAGTTCCTTAAAAACTGGGCGAAAACAAATCTGTAACTTTTGTAGTTCAGTGTAGTGTGTGGGTCTTTCACTTCTGTAAATGTTTTAAGTGCCTGAGGACAACGCCAACGAATGCAATTTAGCTATTAAAGGTAAAGGTGCTTCATTTGTCATTATACATCATTTTTTGTCCATTTTTTGTCCTCTGCATTTGACGCCACTATGACCCGTGGGGAGCAGTGGGCAGCGGCAGTGCTGTGCCCGGGGACCAATGGGTGTGAGAAAAACCCTGATGGTCCTCATGGCGGGGAGCTGACGTTACCTTTTTGCCCTTTTAAAGAACATTCTTCGTAGGAGGAGAGTGAGCATCCATGTACGTTTCACAGACAGTAGTGCAGAGAGTAGAGCGGGTCGTCTTGTGACCAGAGGGTCGGAGGTTCGAATCCCACGGGTGCACACTGTCGTTGTGTCATTGGGCAAGACGCTTCAAAGGCGCTATATAAATGAGACCAATTAACCTGCCGCCCCTTATGCTAACTGGCACATTTTGAGGCTTATCACTGACAATTTGATTCCATGGAGATATTGTTGCTTTGCTTTTCGCCACAGATGCATTGAGTTTAGATCAGTTTGGCCCTCAAACTACTTATCATTATCATTAAGGGGAGACACTACAGGCAAAACTCAATTTTTTTCAGTTTTCAAGTTTTGGGCCAAATTAGTCTCTGAACATATAAGCTTTCACCCGGTAAAAGAAAATATACCTAATCTTCACAATAACATGTGTAAATATTGCACTGATTCAGTGTTCCCCCATAGACTTATATGGGACAATGCAATTTCAAGGGCCTTTTTCTCAAAACACATTTTTCTGTCATTGTGGCGACGCTATGTTCACGTCAGTAGGACCTAAAGACTTCATATTTTCCAGCCTTGGACTGAACAATATTTGGAAGATTTTTTCCAGAGGGATTTTTTATTATCTAATCCCAAGCCTGATTTATTGAGTTTTGAATGTCAAAAAATAAGGCGAAAATTAAATGTTTACACATTTTTCCACTAAAAACAGCTTATTTTATAACTAAACAAGAAATCCAAAATCCCCTCAGAAAAAGTCTTAGCAACTCATTTATCAATAAAATGAAACCATAAATTTAAAACACCTTGTTCTTATATGAAAAGATAAAATGACAGAAAACTTGCCATGTATTTTTTTCTCACATTTATGCCAGTGATCGACAGCAAAAGTTTCAAATTGATATCTGTAAATATACCTTTTTTCCCTATTCACCTGCGGTGTCTCGCCTTAACATTAGCACAGTTGGTATAGCCAGCATGTTTTTTTTTAACTTACATTTGACGACGACACAAAATAACCAGGAACGTGCCGCACTGTGACTTTAAGTGAGAATCCCGTCCTTTTTAACTTTATATCTACACATGCCGGGGACGTGCTTGTTTGTGCTTGTCTTCATTGGGGACATAGGGACCAGAGTCTATGGGCTGGACATATAGCAATATATATCTGTGTTCAGTCAGTACGGATGAAGCGGCTGCAGCAGGTGGCATTAATAAAGTATGTGTTGTGGGGGGCTCCACTGCACTACACTGGACGTCCTGACAGGTGAGGGGCAGAGGCCAGCTGTGAGCCAGGGCCAGGAGCTCCCAATCCCCCATACCTCTACACATACTCCCCCCCATATCCCCTATACCCCAGCTACATCAGCCACACGCCCCTCTGATTGGCATTAATTGGCAGGCCTTGTGCCGTGGCTCTAAGGGGGGAGGAGAGTGAGAAGGTCGGATACGGCTGGGTTGTTTCATATGACAGGACTAACATTGTATCGAGCTCGGTGCCAAACGACCATTATGTGCAGGTTTCTAAACCGAGACCAACTTTATCCGTGTGGTTGCATAAACATACAGAAATCATGTACGTAGTGTCACTTAAGGGCATTTCTCACCGGCCTGGAGACTAGTTGGTGACATGTTGGCTACTCAAATCTGGGCGGCACGGTAGCGCAGCGGTTAGGGCTCTCGCTTCACAGCTAGAAGGTCCGGGTTCGATTCCCACCTGGACGAGGGCCTTTCTGTGTGGAACATGTTCTCCCCGTGTCTGCGTAGGTTTCCTCTGGGTACACCGGTTTCCCCTACCACTAAAAACATGCACAATAGGCCAGTGTATGGTGTTGGTCAGAGGGTTCGTTGGCGCAGACGTTTGTAGTCGCGAAAGCGCTTCTGACAGTCTCCCCCAGGGGAAACTGAAGCTACAAACGTAGTTTACCACCACCGAGTATGGAGTGAATGTACAATTGTCTCATATAAAGCGCTTTGTGACTATGTCTGTGAAAGGCGCTATATAAATAAAGATCTTCTTCTACAGAAATCATGTACGTAGTGTCACTTAAGGGCATTTCTCACCAGCCTGGCGACATGTTGGCTACTCAAATCTCCGCTGGTCACGAAGATGTCTCTGGTGAGTCGTCAGGGAGTTGTGGTGGAAACAAGTCAAGTTCCATTTCAGAGGAGACTTCGCAGAGACTTTTTCTCAAGCTGTTGTGGCGATGTCGCGGGCACTATTTGTTGTCCGCAGCCTGTGAGACGTTTCTGTGATGTCCCTGCAATGTCTTCAAGACCTCAGATCGCAGCAAAGTCACAGACATCTCCGCAACTGAGACGTCACGTTGCCTGGAGATGTTGCAGAGACATCGCCGAGACGTCTCCTCCAGTGAAATAGGCCCTTAATGCAAATGATCATGTTGTTCAATGTTGTCAATTTTCTCTTTATATATTTCTCAAAAAAATGACTTCAGATCACGGCAGGTATGCTGAATCTGCAAAACAATCAATAGAGGGTATGCCGATTATGTAGTTATATTTGTCATTCAATTGTAAGTGCATTTCCTTTAAGAGAATCTCTCTTTCTTCTGCATCTTGTCCAACTTCCACTTGACATGATACTAAACTGATTATGTTGCTTCTTGGTGCATTTACATTCACATTGACACATGTTGACCTTTAGCAGTTACAGCAATTATATTATCCACTGCTAAGCATGGTATGGAGCGAAATCCATTAAACACTCTGTACACAGATCCATATCTGTCCAAAAGCATCAAAATAAAGTTCAGATTCGGGTCAGGACCTAAGTTTCTCCATAGAGCCCTAAAGCAAACCATACATAGCAAAAGTGCAGCCTGTGTCAATGTGGGCGGCCTCCTGTGGCGATGTGAGAGAAAAAATGTCTAACTACATTTAAATGGATGGAAATGAAATTAAATTCATTACAGCCACTAGCCACTAACTTTTACTAGAAGCGCAGAATAGTGGCCTCGTTTGTCAGTCTACAGTGCCTCTCGTAAGTATTCCTACACCTTGAACTTTTGCACATTTTGTCATGTTTACAACCCTAAACATAAAGATTTTATTTTGATTTTTTTACTGAACTTTCACACACAAGAAACAGACAACTGTGAAGTGAAAGCAAAATGATACATTATTCCGTTATTTTTCAAAAAATAGAAAAGTGAAAAGTGGGGCTTGCATAAGTATTCATACAGCATTTTCTGAGTGCATTAAATTGCCTTTAAAACAGGCACCTGTGTGTAATCTACTCTCAGTTTAATTTCAGCTGTTCTTTTAGGCCCTCAGAGCTGTGGTCGGAGTGTATTGGTCACTAAACAACATCATGAAGGCCAAGGAGCTCAACAGAGAGGTCAGGGATAAAGCTGTGGAGAAGTTTAAAGCAGCATTAAGTTAGTACTTTCGAGAGGCACTGTACCTTTGTTTTGTACCACCTTGAGAAACGTGCAAACTTGTAAAGTCCAGTACAAATCTAAGCCTTTGATTTCTATGTTCAGCCGTAATGGTCAATGACCAATCTTTGTCGTTTCTTTTGCCTCATCTCCCTAAATCTAATAAGCCACATGTTTGAATCTCGATGCTATCCATTTGCGGGGGGGGGGGAAATGACACCTTTGCCACTTTCTACCATTGGCATCTATTCCAATCATGCCAAGCACTCTCTCGAAGCGGATTCCTGAATGGCCCCTTGTGCGGTCAAACGATCAATGCGGGGTTAAACTTTGGCCGCTTTCTCTTCAACAGTTCAGTCTCCTTGGGTCGCATTTCACACCGCGCCTTTATGTAAATCCTCAATATCCGATACGAGCCGGCGTGAATACATCGGGTTACATTTGAATACAAGTGCGATCAAGAAACAGCTTGTGGAAAAGTAGTCTTGCGGGTTTTTTTTTTTTTTTTTTTACACTTTAGGCCCTCTCCGCTGACCATCGACTTCTCCAATCAATACGACGAAGACCCCGGGCGTCACGACTTCATGTTGCGGCTGCACTTGGCACTTAAATTTACCTGGGCTTTTAAGCCGTTTTTCACACTGTCCCCGAGTAGAGATAAACATAACCTCTGCAACTCCTGGTAATTGTTTGTTGAACCGTCTCAAACAAGCTGTCTGAATGAACGGACGCTCTCAATAGTGTCTCGGCATGGCTCGGGTGACAGTTACTTTGCAGCGACTGAAAAGCTTCTTTTTTTTTTTCTTCTCTCTTCTCCCTTTCACTATCCGTCTCGAGAAAGCCCTTTTATCCGTACTTTTTTATTTCATTCTTTTTTGAACTTAGGTGACTGGATCTTTTCTCCACCGCGGGCTAAATTGATGGCAGTGCAAGAGTTAATTGTTAAGGCATGTGTTTGGCTTTCCAGTCGCAGAGTGGTTGCGGGGCGGCAGAGGGGTCAAGGTGTACCCGACATGATTTTTTTTTTTCTCTCTCTCTCTTTCGTTTTTTCTTCTTCATCTCTGCGCGCTGGAAATGGAGAAGAGGCCATGCGAGAGTGCGGCACATGGGGGTGAATAGGAGAATACAAGTCCAAGGCACTTAAACCTGTCTCTATAGAGCCCTGGGACAAAAGAGAGAAAAATCACGACGCATCAAAGAAGAAAAGGCGGCGTATTATATAGACCCAGTGCCAGACGACAGATTTGAAAATATCGGACGCACAAAAAGCTCGGCGTTTGTTTGCATGAAAGCCGAAGTGACATACAGTAAAATAAGCACCAAACAGTGGCCTTTCAGCGGTGAACTTCAGAAAAGTTTTCATTCACGAAGGCAGAGAATTCGATTAGCGCCATCATCGCTTTGTTCGCCTGCGTTTTTGCTCTGAAAGCTCTATTTACGGACGAGTTAAAAGGAAAGTTTTAAAGGAGCGAGAGCGGAGATCGCGAAGTCTGTGATGCGACTAAATACTCAAAGGTTATAAGGTAACTTTTTAAATAGAAGTTTAAATCCCCTGGCAAATTTTATCAATACAATCATTCCAAGGTTCAAATACAGGCTTTGTGTGCAAAAAAATTAGGCAAAATGGTTATTGTTACACTCCGTGTATAACATTTACAAAGTGTGTCATCCTTTTCCATCACAACACAATATCTCTTTCAAAATCTCATCATCCTGCCAAGGTCTTGTGAGTCTGGTAAGAATTTTGTTAATTTATCCCCAAAATATTATCAAAGGCCAGCCCGGAGCACCTCAACATTAACAAGAATATTATTTTTTTTCCAAAGAAGGTCAAACTGGCTTCTTTGACTAACACATCTGTAACCAAATTTCAAGGGTAAATTCCACTGCAGAACGGAAAAGTTGCAATTTAAATAATTGATTCTAGGGGGACAACAAAAACAATTCCCTACAGAGGGTCTGACGTGTACAAGACCATTAAGCTTTAGCTCTGTACAAATGTGTTCAGGAATGGCAGCAATTGTTTTGAACTGTTCATGATTTGCTCACAATTGCAGGAGTGAGTGAAAAATGGCCAACTTGCATCTAGTCCCTTTAAGGGCGCACTGCAAACTATTTTTTCCCACTGTAAGTTAAACACTGTCCATGTCCAGAGAGAGAAATCGATGGTCCCATAGAGCTTGAGTGCGGGGCTCTACGATCTTCAGGTATGAGGCAGAAGATTGGACATCTGCACAAATCTAGTCTACAGCCTGAGCTTAGAAACACAAGGCCCAGAATGTTATAATACTGTTCCCTTATCAAAAACTTAGACCTGGTAAACATTTACCTCATTCACGTCACATTCTTACGCACACATTTTTTCTGAATGCCTTCGCTTTTGGCATTTACAAAACGTCTGTTCTTAGCTGAAAACGTTCCTCTGTACAAATCTTTTGAACAGTCTGGAGGACTCTTACGAACAAAAACATCTCAAGCTCTGTTCACATTCTGCTCTTGATCCAACATTCTTAGTAATATATATTTGCACATATTAAATCATGTTTTGATTCATTCCAGAATGTAAATATAATTATGTTAAATAACAGATGCCCTGTTTTTTCAGAAATAAGTTGGTCATATCACTTTTGTTAATGGCAAGTAAAGTACCAGTGCATTATGCAATTTCTCCATCTGTGAGATCAATAAAGTATCATCTTATCTTATCTTATCTTATTGTTTAACATTGTTTGATAAAGACTAGTGTCTCGATCTTACAACCCTGTGTATGTAAGTTACGCGGGCGGCATCTAGTATTTAAGGCACTGACCCGTGGGAAGAGAAGGACAACCCTTTTGCGTTATATCTATTTAAACATTTAGTAATGAGCGCTAATCGGTGTTCCCAAAGGTTTAGGTGGGTCCTTGAGCATCTTTTGGGGTTTTGTTGGTGATTAGTTTTGGATTCGTCTTTTGTCATTCATATCTTCCTCAGGCTGCCTGTTGCACACAGCACTTTTTATCCTTATATATATATTATATATGACATATGCTAATCAGTCCACACAGGCACGCGCTTCCAAGTCGGCATTCACCAAACTCAGAACACACGTGCAAAGTATTTTCCCTACTTAAGAATGCGTCGTGAATCTGGCGCAGTTTCCTGACACTGAAAAATCCTTTTTACTTGTTTTTTTGTTTGTTTTTGTTTTGTTGCTGAAACAGAACGACTGTTACTGTGTCATAGAGAGAACACAAACTGGCCTCGACATATTTAAAGCCCATCATCGGACCCGTATCCCTCACAAACTCCCTTCCCGACCAGCCTCTCTCACTCCTTTCTGTCTTTTCTTTACACAGACATTACTTCAGAATTTGACATATTAATGCTGAGTTCACCATAAGAATGTTTTTAAGCTTCTTTTATGCAAGACTACGTCCACCTTAACATGACACGCTCTTGCGACTTACTTTTGCTTCCTGTGGCTGGCTTTTTGAGGCAGACGCTCATTCAGAGTTGAGTTATTTGACTACGGCTAATTTGCCCGTCTGCCCCACTTGTGTAATCCCTTCTGTGATCACACCCTGGTTTTTGGTTCATGCCCCAAACTACGGCGTGGGTGAACAGTCGGGATGAAAGCGCGCCCCAGCGGGAGTCGGGACGTGCCGCATTTAAGCCACTGAGCAGCCCCATGTGGCATTACTTCAGCCAGCTTATGCTAAAGGCCCTCGTTGCACTATACCAGACAGTGATCTATACCGTTGGGCTGGGAGGAAATCACGGCGCGCTGAAGTAATCGGTTGTGGCAGATCCAGCGGCTAACAGCAGGTCGGCAGCTTCTTGACTGAGTCCAGCAAAGGGCCGCGCTCATGTGGATAGGCCCATTATGTCTACTCCGCTGACTTGGGCACGCTGGAAATTCAATTAAACCAATCTATGGAGCAAAGCATGAGGGGATCCTGTAAGGAGGACCTCTGACATTTGAGGGGACAGAGATGTTTGAACCTGTGCTCAAAAATACAGGCAGGTTATAAATACTATTTCGATCAGGACAGACTTAAACAGACGAATGGACGAATGAATAGTTTACTGAAAACACTTTAGGCGCTTTGACCGCGGCAGGTGGAGATGTCAGCCGTGAAACAATGAAGACGGGAGAGGAGGACTGCAGGACAAGGGAGAGAGAGTGCGTTTGTATGAATGCGCCATATAATACGCAAGGCAGATTGAGACTTCTGAATTTCCTTTACGGGGAGACTTACGATTGTTCATAAGTACAGTAAGTTTTTGCTTGTCTGTCAATATTTCAAAGTGATTGACAAATTGAACCGTCTTCATTTACTGGGCTTGGGACCACAGTGTAGTTGTTGGTTTGCATGTGAACTGTTGACTAAAAAAATATTAATCATTCCAGTTTTTCTTAGCCTTAAAAGAATATTTACTATTATATTCAAATCAACAATCGCATAATATGAGAAATGCATAGTCACATAGTTAAGCAGTTATTTCTTTTTTTCCCCTCAAGTGTTAAAGCCGTAGTCTGTAAGATTACAAAGTGAGAAAAGAGAGAGAGTGAAAGTCCCCCTTGTTCCCCTTCTCATTGGACCAGAGAGGAGACAGAAACACAGAATTTTCAAATGTAAACGATCAAACTCCCTCCCCCCTCGCTCCTGATTGGACCTGACAGGCCGGTTCACAGGGAAGCTCGTCTGATTGGTCAAAGTGATGGCGCCAGGGATTCTGATTAATGTCTGTGATCAGCAAAGGAAGGGATTTAGAATCGAATTCTTTAATATTACTTATGTCGCATTAAATTGCAGGCCAAAGCGGTCAAACACATGCAATATTTTAAACTGATAAAACATTTAAACTTACATACTGTCACTTTAATGCTTCTGGAAATGTTCAAATTGCATTGTAAACTTGAATACGGATGCAACAAAAAGTGCATTTCAAGATTCATGACTTTTTTTTTTCTAAAATCATGCTGAAAAACCAAAGGTCACCCCCTGGATTCAGGTGTTACTGCAGTTGGTCGGGTCTAGGTTCAGCAACACTTCATGTGCCCAAAGAAGGAGATGAAAATGACCAGGTTATTCCATCAACAGATTTCTTCTTCCTCAATAAGATGCAACCCTCGATGGAAATGAATCTCGACATTGCAGACGTTTTTTGAAACAATGTCACAGCGAATGCGTACTGTAATCAAAGCTAAAAGAATCCAACCAAACCTTAAAGAGAGTGACCTTGGCAACTTTTTTTTTTTTGGTCAGACAGTGACCCCTTAACCGAGTGCATTTTCTCCAGTTCAGCCTTTCCCACTTCTATAGGCCAAGTTAAACCCTCATTTGACCTACAAAACTGATCTAAATGGACCTTGCGTTGTTGCCGTGTTGTCACATCTTTTTTTGACATTTCTTTTCATTGCTTTCTCGGCTAATTGTTGCTAATTTGTCGCTTTTTTCAAGAAGCTTTGGATAAGGCCAAATTGGGGAAAATGTGCTCGGATACGGAATATAGCATATACTGAGAACAAAGTTATGGTATTACAATTTTAAATCCAGCTGGGCCTATCGTTTCGCATAATGGTTGCTCATATAAAAGCATGTCTCTCACTTGACTGTAGTTTATTCCTCTCTGCCCTCACGAGACACGTTGTATATTGCGATACATACATTTACTGTAAATAGCCTGTACCTCCACACGGCCCTGAGTATCACCAGAGGCCCGACACATGGCTCATTATCAGTGCGGTTAACCATCAGCCGTATCTCCGCTTCACAGAGGTCACCTGAACACATCTCCGCTGCACAGTTTGCAGCGCGGTGACCCCGAATGCCTCGCGGTGACTGGAGTGGGCGGATACCAGCGCAGAGTGGAGATTTTAATGCATGTTTTTACTCACCATGACCACTTGTTCTCTCGTGAGGGAGACTTCACACATGGGCTTATAGCGCGGGCAGGAGAGGGAGAAACAGGGCTGACAATATTAATGTATATTCAATATCTACAGCGCGGTTCACTACGGCTTCAAACATCTCTCATTTTCCACACATCTTTCTACTGCAATTTGATTACAATATAAAGCCTATATGTCGCGAAAACCACATACTTTCCTTGAACCTGATATAGTTCAAATGCAGAGAACCACACAGCAAAAATATGTGACAAAGATACGTTGATGACAGAGTGAAGGTCATTTCTTTCTTTTTTTTAATGCCTGAATGAGTTTTCCCTGTATGTATTTACTCTGGTGGAACGTCAAAAGCTAATGCCGCTTTCTTTTCACCAGCTTCATAAATCCATTTATTCACGCTGTATATTTCATTAAAGACATGTTATTGTCGTGTATCTCTGGCCTCTGGAGTGCAGTTTGAACAGCAGTCATTCTATATTTTCCATTTCACTTTCATGAATCAGAATGATTTTTTTTTTAAATAGAGCCCTGTATCTCAAGGGAACTTATGAATATATTCCCATTTTTAAAACATTTAATGTAGCAAAATGAGGGCACAGAAAGATGAAATTGTTTAATCTGGTTTTATTTCACAGGCAAATTCTAAACAATTTTGTACAGTTACACTGCCCAACCAAAAATAAATAACTAAATAAATAAAATAAATCTTCTTCCCTGATGGCACAGGCATATTAATTGGGCAAACATTGTGAAAAAGCATCATTTTCACACATGAGCTGGACTCCACAGAGTCCAGATAATAACCCCAATAATAATCGTTGGGATGTGCTGGAGAAGGCTTTGCACAGTGGTCACACTCTCTCATCATCAATACAAGATCTTAGTGAAAAATGAATGCAACATTGTAAAATTGGAAATAACTAATTTGACGTTGTAGAAGCTGATTGAAACAATCCCGCTGCTGTAGTTTGGTTTAGTTTAATGGGTCGGGACAGTACATGTTACTGAATAGGGATGAACGATATGGACCAAAAGTCATGTCCCGATATATTTAGGTTGAATATCGATATACGATATATATCCCAATATTTTTGACGCAAAGCGAGAGCTGTGAAATTAATTAAGTCAAAGTCAAAGCCAAATACGAGTAGCTTTATTGAAAACTGAAGTATTGAAGTAACTGAAGTAATTTCCAACCGTCGTCCAACACTCGCACTCTCTAACATGCTCTCATTCATCCTGGCCTATTCTACATGTTTTTAGTGGTTGGGGAAACCGGAGTACTCGGAGGAAGTACAAAGTCATTTTTGAAAGGGGGGGGGGGGGGGTTATATATTGACCAGCACAGGAGCACCTCAAGGCACAATTCTGGCAACATTTCTATTCACCTTATTCCGGAGGTTCGCGTTGGTGCTGCCATGAATTGTGCCCACCCATTTTCTCCTATCAGTTAGCACAGGACTAGAGAAGTCAAGATAAAATCAGTTGCACGAAAACAAAGAACATTTTCGGCCGCGCAGAGAAACGGTGCAGTCTGGATTACGTCTCCCATCCCATCCACGGTGTCCTGGCTGCTTGTCTCATTTCTGCTGCCATAAGGAGAGGTCTAGAAAGTCCTACAGCCAGATGACTTTTTAACCACTCTCAAAACTGGCTATCCATCTGTTATTGATTGACTGATGTTTACTCTTATCAAAAGGTTATCAAAACAATTATCCAATCATCCTGCACTTTGGGGATGCCAGGTCCTAAAACCAGTTAGGAAAAGAACATAAATGAATTTACTACTACTTCCACATTTTCAGCGACTGTCCTCGGTCAAATCGTCATTTGTGCAAGTGCAGCCTCCAGTTGTTGAACTCTGGAGGTTTTTGCTTTCAAATGAACAATGGCCTGTGCACAGAAAATGAAACGCGTGTCCTCATGCACAGCTTTAAAAAAAAAAACTATGATCAGCGATAGTGCTTTATTTAAACCATTAACATTATCTTTAAGGCGAGACACTGCAGGTGAATATGGAAAAAATTTAAATTTACAGATATCAATATGAAACTGTTGCTGTCGATCACTGGCATAAATGTGAGAAACAAAAATACATTGCAAGTTTTCTGTCATTTTATCTTTTCATATAAGAACAAGGTGTTTTATGCCTAAAAATGCCCCAAATTTCCCATCTTTTCGGCGACGAAATCTACATTTAAATTTATTGTTTCATTTTATTGCCGAATGGGTTGCCAAGAGGGGATTTTGGATATCTTGTTTAGTTTTAAAACAAGCTGTTTTTTAGTGGAAAAATTTGGATTTAATTTAATGTGTGATTTAATTTTCACCTTATTTTTTGACATTCAAAACTCAATAAATCAGGCTAGGGATTAGATAATAAAAAATCCCTCTGAAAAAATCTTCCAAATATTGTTCAGTCCAAGGCTGGAAAATTTGAAGTCTTTAGGTCCTACTGACGTGGACATAGTGTCGCCACAATGACAGAAAAATGTGTTTTGAGAAAAAGGCCCTTGAAATTGCATTTTCCCATATAAGTCTATGGGCAAACATTGAATCAGCGCAATATTTAAACATGTTATTGTGAAGATTAGGTATATTTTTTGTTTCCGGGTGAAAGCTTATATGTTCAGAGACCAATATGGCCCAAAACCTGAAAACTGAAAAATTTTAGTTTTGCCTGTAGTGTCTCCCCTTAAGTGCATCGTCCATCAAGGCCCTAGTCTAAAGATATTCAAATCTTAAGGTTTGAATATACTGTAGCCTCTCCTGACAAAACTTCACAGCTCGTGCTAAAAAAATAAATACATTCACATTTAGAAACACAAACATCTCAGTGCAATTAACAACATTGTGGATCAATATTTCTCAGTGTCTTCCTCCCTCTGTCAACCTCGACTCCTGTTTCGTTTTGATGTGATTATGCGTTTACCGGCTGTAAAGACTTGTAACATTAGCGTTCATTTAGCGCTGTCTGACAGTGAAACTCAACACACGGAGAAGGGAGTGCCGGCCGGGGCTAACTGGGTTTTCACTAATATCAATTAAGTTCCAGCACCCACACCTCGGTCAGGCACCCACGGGCGACACCAGGCCCGGACACGCGATACCAACGGAATATGTGTCGGTAATTTGCTAATGAAACAGCAGCTGCATTTCCTGAAGACCCTTAAACGCGTCAGGGTTTACTGTTAGTGAGCGTTATCGATCGGTTTGCGATGGGTTTAGACTGTGCCATCGCCTAATGTGTTAAGAGGTCACGTTCATTGCCACCAACGATCTATTAGCGGGTCTTAGGTGTGGTTTTTAATTGATATCGAGATGGATATCGGTCTCAACATTTGTTAGATGTTAGATACTGTATTTCTAATGAGGATACCGTAGAATCGATTCAGGGTTATGATGTTGTTTCTTGAGCAGAGAGATGTCATCAGAATAGCAACTTTATGCGTTCTTACATGGAGGACCTGAACTGCAAAGGTGTTAGTTCATTTAAGCTTTCTTCTGTGATTCTTTGCTTGTGCTTTGGCAACAGTGGAAAAGTTTTACCAGCCTACATTTCTCTGACACTTGAGGCAAATCTCGTCTCTTTCCTCCCTTCTTCCTCTCCTGGATGTTATCTCAATATGTGTGGGTTTTGGAGTGTGCAGTACCTGTCTGTCCAGCGATCACGTCAAGATAAAATTCCCTTTAAAAACGTGTTTGTAATCCAGTGTGTCCTTTATTGCGCCCGTGTATTGAAGTGTATAATTCCTCTGATCCGAATGCCTGGGAATGGCTTGAGATTGAAAGATTTCCGCTTTCCAGACGGTGTCTCCATTTCACCTGTGTCTTTATGATGTAGTTGAGGTGGTTATGTTGTTCCAAATTCAGATGATACATAGATTGTTCTCGACTGTGTTTGCACTCCTGCCGTACTGGACACAAAGGCCAGCAGCCCTGAGTGTCCCGAGGTGTGGCTTTTTATAAGTGTGGCTGCAACAGGTGGTTTATTAAGGAGGCTCGGGTGTTCAGATGCCACACCAATCGGGACCAGGAAGCCGCAGCCAATCAGAACAGAGCTGTCCAGTCCTCCAATCCCAGGCCAGAGCTCACAGGTTTCCATTGGAGGGAAAGAGATGATTCGCCACACACACACAAAACTAAAACAAAAAGGAGGGAGACTGGAGGCCTGGGGTCGTAGGCATCCAGTGTAAACACACACATAAAGGATTATCTTATCTTATCATTCTGCGTCCGAAACGAGCAGATTGGTAAGAGCTCTTACGCCAAACCGGCTGTGCGTCAGCATCTGCCATGGCAAGTTGCTTCCGAATTGGTAAGTCAGTTAGGAAGTAGTTAGGAAAAGGAGCCTTGATGCTAACTATCATAGCCACTTTAGCATAGGGACCTCTGATGCTAACTAACCGGTGATTAGGAGCTATGTGCCATCCCACAAGCCACTGCGCCAAACTTGGCCTGCACTCCACCAATAACTTTAAAGAAGAAGAAAAAACAGCTGTTGGTGATGTCACTTCCCTTTCCCCTGTTTAAGGATGGACGGATTGTGCAAATGCTGCTGAAGCTCTAGTTCACTAACTGCATAGAGATCTAACAGTTGACCCCATGAAAGGTTAAGGAGTTAGTTGCTAGTGTTAGTGCTTAGAGGCTACAATTTGATGGTTTCAGACGCAGCCCTGGGGTCGTAAGCATCCAGTGTAAACACACACAGACACCGGGAGGACATGTAAACTCCACACAGACCGTCACCTGCAGGCACAAACTGGCCTGGGACCTTGTAACCACGGTGCCACCATCCATCCTCTTCCGCTTTATCTGGGGCTGGATCACAGTCTAACCACTGTACTTTTACTTTTCAATATCTGATCATTTAACATACGCAACACCATTAGGGTAATAAAATATAAGAGAAATGTTTACAGTTCTGAATAACAATGCAGATACAGTAACTTCAGAAATAGCTGCCTAACAGCCAGACCTCAAGTGCCTTGTAAACATCAGCTTTAACTATTAACAATAGAAAATAACTATATTCACCATAGAAAAACACATACGCATTGAAAAGGGCAAACTAAAATAAACAATTACATAAATATCCCTGCAAAAAGGAAACGCTGTCAGAAAAATAGCGATGTCAAATCTGTGGACCTATACAGTATCAAAAAGCAGCCCGGACTTTCCTATCCATGCAGCTCCTTTGGTGAATCCCAAGGCGTTCCCAAGTCAAATTTGTAAGATTAGTATTTGCCATCTACATTTCTAAGCCATCGTGTTGGCTCAGAAAAGGTGTCGGCTGCCTCTTGACCACAACTCATTGTTGGGCATTTGTGGCCAAGTTTTGGTGAGTCTGCTGTTTTTATGTTATCCATTGTTTAGAGTCTCCAACTTAGTACTCTGCGAGGAACTGATAACACATTGACTTTCAGGTTTCAAAAATGCTGTCGTCAGCCTCACACAACGGCCTAAAAAAAAGGTTGATTAAGAATGTTACTCTGTCTAGTCATCAGAACGACTCGATTTTAAATGCTGAACTTATCGACCACTTGAGAGATGCATGGTTCAGTAGCTGCATCTTGTAATTCTCAGTATCCAAACAGTGTTCCCCATCTCTCTCTCTATCTATCTATCTCTCTCTCAGTCACTTTTGGTAATAGAGTGATCAAAATGGGTTCACCCCTTCGCCCAGAACTTCGCTTTGAACCTACCATTTGCAATATTACTCCATCTTTCTTCAACCACTCAAAAGCCAAACCCAACCATTGCCCAAACTCTAACATACAAGATTGATTTAGTTGCTACCGTGACTCTAAATTCTCTATAAACAGTGCAGTAAGGCCTGATAAAACATTGACTTTCTACCGGCCTCGACGCCCCCCCACACTCCCAGCCTCCCTCCCTCTCTCTGCTCCTCTCCCCGGCTCGCTCGTGGTAATGGATTTTTATCATGGCAACAGGATCAGGGCTGATTTTTGACGAGTCCCCAGGCTGCTCTCCCATTCCTTTTGAAATGCCTTTCTTTAGTAGTCTTGTTCAAGTAGCCCCAGGCCATGGCCCTCCGAGATCACAATGTTATTAATACAAACATGTCAAAGCACATGCTGAAATTCAAAACAGAGGTGCCAAAGTGTCAAGGTGTCAGGCTCCTGCAATATAAATGACGCTTTAATATTCCTAAGCACTACACAAAATAGGCTTCAGTGCATGAAAAGGGCCCCGAGAAGCGCGGCGTTAAATATTTTAGAGTAATGTCACCCGTTGGCCCCTCGGTTGTGATGTGGGATGAGCAGAGAAGCCCCTGAAGGATTAATGAGTGGACTTGGTATGCCACCCGCTCTCCCTCAAAACCTGCACCCACCAGCGCAGCCCCGCCCCGGCAGAGACCAAGGGCATCCACCGACAGGACAAGTCCACCGCCGACTTACCAAAGGTGTTCATCTGTTTTCAGTCTTTGAATTGTGCGCCAATGACGATGTAGATTTTCAGTCTATTGAGAACATTTGGGGAATTTTCTCAATAGGTTGCGTTCACGTGACGTCACAACATTCTGAAACAGCCTCTTCTTGAAAGTTGTGTTGGTGCCGCAAAGAATTACAGCGGGAGGAAGAAGTATGTGAACCCTAAATTGGTCATAAAATGTGGTCTGATCTTCAGCAACTTCATCACTATTACAGCTTTGGTTTGCGAAAGAGCTCTTTGATGATCCGTAGCACTACTGGGAAAATATTATGTGGACTGATTAACCTAAAGTTGAATATTTTGGGAGGAACACACAACGTCATGTGTGGAGGACAAATGGAACAGCACATCCACATCGAAACCCTATGCTCACTGTGAATATGGTGCGGGAGAATCATGGTGTGTGGCAGTTTTGTTGCCTCAGGGCCTGGACAACGTGATATCATTAATAGAAGAATTTATTCACGTTCAAGTTTATGAAGATATTTTGCCGAAAAACCTGAGACATTCACAACAGCATAGAATCCCCACAGAACTGCTTTTCTGTAGTTGCAGTTAGACGTTCACAACTGCTGCAGTTCAGCGAGATTTCTGGGGTTCACTTACTTTTTGCACGCTGTATTATGAATGTTTACATGTTGTGGCCATTAAAAGTATGATCAAAAGTAAATGTTTTGGATGGTATTAGTTTAAGCAGACACTGTTTATTCATTCTTAAGATTTTGATAAAGATCAGACCACATTTTATGACCAATATAAGCAGAAATGTGAGAAATTCCAAAGCGTTCACATACTTTTCTTCCCACTGTATATTGTGGTAGCTTTGGTAAATGTCAAAATGCTAAATTTTCGACTTGGTTTATGGTTAATATGTCTCTGTAATGGCTTTATCTTTCCACCTGACAAAAACTCGCGAAAAATCGCAAAGTTCAACATTTTCTCTCCCGGCACGTATGAACTAAAGTCAAATGAGTGTCTTATAAAGGTGTCCAAAAGTGGAGACAATATTCAAAATGAAGAAATATATATAAATATAAAGCGTGTTTTGAGTTATTTCACCTTTTTTTGTTTCCTACATAATCCCATGTGTTCAGTCATTGTTTATTGCCTTCAATGAGAATCCAAAAGCCGATGCATGAAGTGTTTCCAAACTTTTCAACAGTACTAAAGGCTTCATTGTTCTCTTTACATAGCAGTGTTTTACATTGCATTTTCATGAAAATGTAAAGTCACTTGTTCTAAATCTAATTCAGACAACTTTAATTTAAAGTGTCATCTGTGGAACAGTAGCAAATATCTATGACGATTCTGAAAAGAATTCAAAACCAGTATATCTCTTTTGGCAAATGAACTCTTCATTTGTAGATGATAAGTTTGGAGGTTTCTTTCCAAAACTCTCCCATTGTTTAGGCTCCGGCTCCAACTGAAATTATGACAAGTCAATGAAAACTTGATCAAATGAGGGTGATGTCGGCCGTCCTGGTCGGACCTGTTCAAAGAAAAGAAAAGATACAGTAATGACCCAGCTTGCGTGAGACAATCAGACACATTTGGCTGCGATCTTCCACAGTAGTCTGCGCTCACTGTGACATTCAGACGCTCGGGTCTCCCGGGTGATTTCCCTCCAACATCTGTCCTTCTTGCACTTGAACACCTAATTGTTTTAATGATCTTTGTCGATGGCGGCTCAGTGTTTTTAGGTCATTTTTCTCAGCTCTGAAAGGGCACAGTTGGCGTCTGCTGCTGCACCAGTTAACACCAGCTAAACGCATCAGACACAAATGTACATCTATCATTATCACTGTGTGTCATGGGATGATGCTGTCACTCCAGTGAGCATTACAGAGCGACCTGGAGGGATGACATCTGTGACGGGAGACACGGCGACCATATGGGCCGGCAAAGTGATCCAGGCAATGGGCCAATGCTCGATAGACCGTGGAGTGTCAGTTTTGATGTCGAGAACCAGCATCTATGGAAGGGTGTGTAGTGATATGAGTGAAAGTACAGATAATAGTCAAATATTACCCCAATAAAAGTAAAAAATGCTTTTATTGGGGCGAGACAAGTAATGCAGTGTCTCGCCATTACTTAAGGCGAGACACTGCAGGTGAATAGGGGAAAAATGTATATTTACAGATATCAATTTGAAACTTTTGCTGTCGATCACTGGCATAAATGTGAGAAAAAAATACATTGCAAGTTTTCTGTCATTTTGTCTTTTCATATAAGAAGGTGTTTTATGCCTAAAAATGCCCCAAATTTCCCATCAATTTCAGCGACGAGATCTGAATAATGGATAGAGCTACATTGAAATTTATGGTTTCATTTTATTGGTAAATGAGCTACCAAGACTTTTTCAGAGTGGATTTTGAATTTCTTGTTTAGTTTTAAAATAAGCTGTTAAAAATTAATTTTCGCCTTATTTTTTGCCATTCAAAACTCAATAAATGGGGCTTTAGGGATTGGATAATAAAAAATCCCTCTGAAAAAATCTTCCAAATATTGTTCAGTCCAACGCTGGAACATTTGAAGTCTTTAGGTCCGACTGACGCGGACATAGTGTCGCCACAATGACAGAAAAATGTGTTTTGAGAAAAAGGCCCTTGAAATGGCATTGTCCCATATAAGTCTATGGGGGAACATTGAATCAGCGCAATATTTAAACATGTTATTGTGAAGATTAGGCATATTTTCCGTTTCCGGGTGAAAGCTTATATGTTCAAAGACCAATATGGCCCAAAACCTGAAAACTGAAAAAATAGAGTTTTGCCTGTAGTGTCTCCCCTTAATCAATACACTTGAAAATACTTACAAAGTAGAAAAGAAAAAGCCTTTTTATGTTAGCAAAAATAACGTCTGAAACATGAAAACTATTCCCTAATTCACCCTCTGTACGGCAACACAACAGGGACAAACCTACTTCCTTGTTGTGAGTCAGTGGCAGTTCATACAGTGTGCATTATAAGGCTTTCAAAATGGACAAAACACATGGACAAATTTACTCTTCCCTTTGTAACCATTTTTTGGAAATGTAGTAAAATAAGTATTGTATTTATTGTTCAAATGTCATGGAGTAAAAGTAATATGTTCTACTCTACTTAAAGGATAGTTCACAGTTTTTCAATACTGAGATATGTTCTTACCTGAGCTTAGACGAGTTCATACGTACCTGTCTGGTCTCTGTGCGTGCCCGTGGATGAGCGTGGTAGCTTCCAACTTCACCCCTTTTGGAGCTATAGGGATACATTGGGAGAGGCCAAATGCTAACACCATCTTTGGTCTTTTTGTGTGACTGAGCGCTTGCACAAAGACCAGACAGGTACGCATCAACTCGTCTAAGATCAGGTAAGAACATATTTCAGTATGTAAAAACGGTGAACTATTCCTTTAAAGCTGCACTGTGCAACTTTTATGTTAAAAAAAGAGTTGATAGGAATATGTGTATTTGACCTTTTCATGACCTAGTGGCTGTTTGGGTGGTTAGCATTACTCAGTGACAGCTGACAGCAAGATGCTCCAATCAACTGTTTTGGGGATTATTGGTAGGTTCTCACATTGAACCGTCTCTATGGCTACGCATACATTTATAATTTCCAAATGCCTACCAGAAATCCAAAAAGGGATCACCAGGATGGACAACTTTTTTTTTAACAGAAAAAGCTACATAGTGCACGTTTTAAAGGGGGGGATTATGGAAAAATCGACTTTTTCAAGCTTTACATCATGTTATTATGTCATTCCCTCATTAAAAACATGCCTGAAGTGTTGCCTTGGCACATTCACGTATTTTTGAGTAATCTGTAAAAACTCTGATGGCAGCCATTTTAGGGATAAGTTTGCCTGAGTCCTCCTGGGAACGCCCCCACCTCCTGGAGACGCCTCCGAGCTTTCGTCACCAGCCGAGTAACCAACCTCTGCTCCTCAGCAGAACCCCCTCCCCACTGATGCCACAGACAGCGTGTGGAGGGGGCGTGTCGGAAAGAGTCAGAGGTTCTTAAAGAGACAGAGGCCTATTTCAAGACATTCACTACAGCCATTTTGAGAGAGCAATTTTATACAAGGCAGTTATTTTAATTTACTGCATTTACAGACCAACAGAAGGTTTCGTCATCATTGTAGTGTGATATAGACTGGTGCTATGTGATTGAAAAAAGCATAATACCCCCTCTTTAAGTACTTTAGTAAATTCACTTTGTCACTGACCACCTCTGCTTACTTGTGTCCCAAATAGTTCCTGTTCAGCAACAAGTTCATTATTGACAACAATTCATATGATGCCAAGTCCCGTGGCCTGTTCTTTTTTACTTAAAAGAAAAACAAGAAACTCCCCCAGTCCTCCTTGCGACCCCCTGGTGGTGCAAACCCACACTTTGGAAACCCTTGACGTAGTAAACAAACATTACCAATCAATGTTTCATGCAGTTTTTATACTAATGTTTTTGCAATTCTCCAAATTAGCTCTAATTTCAGCCCCGTGACGTTGCTGCTGCAAGTTTCATCTTCATGCAAACCTTCATTCTGTCCGCTGCAGCGTGAACTCTGTGCCCCTCTGACTGCCAGCTCAACTCCCAAACAAATAAGCAAAAAAAAAAAAAAAACCCTCCCCAAACATAGACTCTGGATGAAAGCGTGGCAGCTTGTTCACTCTGCATCTCCTCTCTGGCGCTGGCTCCGTAGAGGTGCACAGCGCGCTCGGTTCACCCAAAAAGGTCAGCGCTTCAAGGCCCGTCTCTGACTGACACATCTCTCCTCTCTTTCTCTCTCTCGCTCTGGTCTCGATGGCTGCAGCATTTCAGGTGTAAAATCCGCAACTTGCTCCAGCTAGTTTCAGATGTCATGGAGGTGGAGGTACGGCGGCGCGCTAGCAGCTAACGGCGCTCGCTAACTCCCCCCGTAGCAGTGTTCGCTCATGCATCCGTGAGAGGTGACAAAACAGATCAGGCTCCTCCGCGCTTCGGTCGCAGACGCGGGATGTGGGCAGTGATCGCTCGAGTGGCGGGAAGACGCAGGTTTGACGTCGTGGCTGGTTGTCAGCTCTTGAGGGATGAGTAAATGAGTGCATTTCGGCTCGTTTCTAGTCATTTGTGTGTCTTATACCAGCGTCGTTCACTTAAAAAAAAAAAAAAAAGTAGGGCGACCAGAAGTGATTTCACGTCCTTGACTGAATCGCAAATGTGAAATGAGACTGATCTTTCTTTTTTTCATTTCATTTTACAGATTGACCATTAATGAACACTAGAATCAACACACTAGAGCAGGAACAAAAGCGCGCAGAGCTTCATTATTTGCGGATCAATGTTTTATCTAGACACATTTTCAAAGGGCACAAATCTGTCCATTGTAAGTTTGGATAGATTTTTCAGGGCCTCATTTCCTAGTTATCCAAAGCGTTGTTGATTTCTGCAGTCCTTATATTTCAAGAGTTTAGTGGTGCTAGGCTAGCGCATGTCTATGGTAACTAGTAGCCTGCATTAACGACTTCTTCAAAATCATCGTGTAGTCGTCCTCCAAACGTTGCCATATCTGATTTGTAGAAAGCTCCTTTATGAATTCCACGTGTAGTAACGCCGGCCGCAGGCAAACAAACTACTGTAGATTCGGTAACCTAGCAGATCACTCCGCCGCTGCGTAGCTACAACCAGGAAGCTGATGCTGCTCAAATATAAGTTATTTTAAATACAAAATGGTTATATTTCAAAAATGATTCAGTCAACACAGACGTTTATATTGTTAGTCTGGTGTTATAAGTGATTTGCCTCAGGTGCACTGTGCTTGGGTCAGACTGTTTTTAATGCAGGCTACCAGTTACCATAGACATGTGCTAGCCTGGCACTAGGCGAGCACCACTAAACTGTTCAAATATAAGGATTGCATGAAAAAAACAAAACAGAAATCAACAACACTGGATAACCAGGAAATGAGGCCCTTTGTCAAAAATCCTGAAATAACCCTTTAAGTCTTGTTTTGACCAGTGTTAATTTTGACAACATATTTTATTTTAGTTTTAGTTTTAGTCTTTTGACTAAAATGTATTTTAATTTTAGTCGAGATTTAGTCTAAAAAAACGGTTCAATTTTGCATGTCAATTTAGTCGACTAAAATTAGGACTAATTTAGTCGACTTTGCATTGATAATATTCATCATAATCATATTTAATCTTGTTCCTCTGCTTCATGGAGCTGCTCCACATGAATAAAGCTCAGAGCTGATCCTTTGGCAGAGAATTTACATGATATGAGGCTCTTTCAGACGGTCAATAGAAGTTTGGATGATTTTAGTCTATCCCTTTCATTTTTATTTAGTCTTATTTTAGTCGACTAAAATATCTGGACATTTTAGTCATAGTTTTAGTCTCAGGAACAACTTTTAATTTAGTTTTAGTCCAATTTTAGTCGTCACTTTGACTAAAATTAAGACTAAATATTTTAGTCGACGAAATTAACACTGGTTTTGACACAATTTGCTTAAAAGCAAGTTACTCTTTAATTCAAATGGATCATATTGTGTTGAAATGGTTTTGTGAAATATCGCAATAATATCGTTATCGCACTTAGCCGATCACATACATATCGTGCAACCCTGTATTCTCGTGTTTTGTTGATGTTCACCCGGCTATCTACGTACAGCACATCGTTTTAAATTTTACTTGTGGGTCCAGGAGGTAGACCAGGAAAGTGAAAACCGCGCATCAAGAAGTTGCACCAAAGTAAGAAAGCACATTACCAATGCGTTCATGCCGGCCATTTAAAGTGAACTTCTTCCAAACTCCGAGACTGTGCCTGTCCCCCTGTGGTCTCTGTGATGCCCGCGGGTCGTCTCTTTTAAAGCCCAATGTTAATCTGTGTTTTGCTTGTCCACTTCAGTATTTACATGTTTTGGGGCAGAGAGACCGACAGCGTTCGTTTGATCCCGGACACTGGTTTTAACTCCGCGGATACATACCTACAGGGAGCTGCTGCTGCTAATCGCACGGATGGAGCTCCAGCCACACAAAAAACGCCGCCTCTGTCGTGTTCTGGGGCTAGAAATATTTGTACACGCGGACTCCCAACGACGAGGGGCCGCGCTCCTGCCCCGGTCTTGTTTAGGGCTTACGAAATCGTCGTGAAATCGTGGGGGAGATTTAGCGAAAATTATCCCCCCCCCCCACCCTCCCCCTCCTCCAAATGCACTGATGTACTTCAAAAGTGACATCCAAATACGCGTCTATCTTTCAAAGTTGGTAATATTTGATGTGTTAGTGCCTTTAGCATGCATGTAAACAACACGGATGTGACCAAAGCGGCGCGATGTTGCTCTTTGATCCCTTCATCGCGGCTTTGATCCTGCTCTCTCAGTAAAACATGTATTTTCCGATGGGGGATTCACACAGGCACCAAAGTGGAATGGCCCTGGCAGCATTTGCTCCAGTCGGGCTGTGAAGTGAGCGGCTAAAGCCAACCGGACAAATTAACTAAACATACTTACAGGCTCAAACATGTTTTGGGTAAGTGTGCCCTGCGAGCCTGGATCAGGAGTGAGTATACATAAAAGGTCATAAAGTGTACTCAAGTACCGCTTCTTCAGAGTAAATAGTAAAAAAAAAATAGGACTCCCATAATCCAAAATGTTCTCTATTACAAAGACCTTTCCACTGTTTTGACAGCTGTTCATTAGTGACATAATTTAAAAAATAGTTAAATGCAAAGCCAGATCCCTGTTCTTATACACACTATTTACTAAAGATGAGACACTTCAGGAGAATAAGAAAATACAAAATGTACAGATAATATCATCATACTTTTCCTTTTTTTTTCTTTTTTTTTTTGTATTATTAGATTAAAATCAATCAGGCCAGGAATAATTGATTAAAAATGTAGTTAAATACTGGAAAATTTGGTGTCTGTGATATCTAGATTTGCATAATTGGTAACCTTCAACCTAGGTGGCAGACAACAGGTTCATGAGGAAAGAGGGAAATAATAAAATGCCTTTTATAGATTTGACAGTGTTTTTTTTCAGGTAAAAAACAGAAATGTCACAAGTTGAGAATGCAGACCCTAACCCTAAGAATATAAAGAGCTTTGCCTGCAGTGGATCAATTAAAAAGAAGTTGATTAAAGGAAGAGAGAGGATGTCCAACAACTGTACAGTAACAGTGCTTTTCTCTTTTCAGGACACCTTAGGTCTTCATCAGGGCAGACACAGAGTAAAATAGCATGTGAAACCAGTCATGCACAGGTCACGTGAGGCAAGGCAAGGCATGTTTATTTACACCGCGCATTTCACGAGGCAACTCAATGCGCCTTGCAAAACAAGATGTGCGAAATTTAACAGGTTAAGTTAAGGCAAAGCACGCAAAAAACATCAAGACGTGGGAAATACACAGTACACCATGTCAGGTGTTGGAATGTTTTCTTCGGGACAAGAAGGACGACCAGCCATTGACTGGAGGGTGGGGCTGAGGAAGCGTGTTGAGGCAGACGCAGAACGACGGGGGCGTTGTTAGGGGGGGGTATGTGTGTGCAGTTGTTTACAGTCCTCAGATTCAGTGTTATGCAAAGTAAGAGCCAAGGAGCTCAGTCCTTATCTGGTTTAGCCCCGTGACTTGGCCTTGAAGGGAAAGTGTTGACAGAGTGAGGAGTGACAAGTTGCACGTGGTGTATAAATACATAAAAGAATGTCTTCTACAGAATTCTTAAAAACAGCTTCTGATGTGAAATGTATTAGAGTACATCTATGAAACAACTTCCACCAACTGTAGAGCATGATCTTCCCCTTATCGCTGCTAATAATACTGTACATTTGCAGAAATGACCAGCAGATTCATGCAGAGGCGGTTGACACAGGGTTACGCCGACGGCCTATTTGTACAGACCAGACACCGGAAAGAGCGTTGAGAAAACGCGAGGCATTGAGCTAATACTCCTGACCTCCGGGACGCCTCGCCAACAAGCGGCAGGATTTTTCCTCCACCGCCGCGGTCGCAAATAATTTCCCCTAATTGGCTTTGAAGGCAATTACTGTTCGGACGAGACACAGGAGGAATGCATGGGGGCAGAGGAGGATGAGATGCATATTGATAGTTATGGCATCAAAAAACGCTGGGTTCCTTTGAAGTGCGGTTGCGGAGCATGTGACGAGCGAGCAGCTTTAGAGGGAAAAAAAGGCTGGAAAAAAAAAAAAGCCAAAGCAGATGAGTTTTATGAGGTGGCCCGTTCAGCGTTTAACCAGCCTGCGTGCTGAAGTGTGATGTGGGGGGCTCGAGGCCACTCAGTGTAACAGCAGGTCATGAGATTAGCACAAAATATCATTTTTAGGGCACCTATTGAAATTGTACATTGTTAAGAGTTTGTTTCTGGTTTTCTGTATATATTTCTATATCTAATAGCAGAATGCAAACCCTCCAGCACCTTGGCCTTGGTGCCGAAACGCAATGTGCAGGATTCACAAGAGGTGGTACAACTATTTTGAGTTGAGAAATAAATATTGTTATCAACTCAGATGCCATGAGCAATAAAAGCAATGTTAAAAAAATCTGTGAAGCCACAAGGAGTCAGCATTTACCTTCAGATCAGAGGGTAAGGTTCATATTTGTCTACAGTGTTATTTTGCCCTTGGGCCAAGTATTTCCAGTCATTCATTTATTCATCAGTTCAAGCTGCCTGGATCATACCGCACCAGTCTCTCATGGCTCCTCCCGGTGGTGCTGGGTCCACAGGAGGAGCGCCATGACGCTTCTTCGGGTTCAGCATCAAGCGCTGCCAACATAACCGCTCCTGCTGATCTCTCATCCATTAAGGGCTTTTGAACGGCTCTTCGTCTTGACCTGTCACCTAGAACCTGAGTGCTGCGTTTAAGCCTCCAGCGCTCAATGGCTCGTCCGCTTCCCAGCTGTGCTGCGACCCACCTCCACCCCATCACTGCCTCTTCTGTCCGTGGCTTCACCCTGCTACATCCTTCACCCGTCTCCCAGACCACCACCAGTGTCCAGGCCCCAGAGGAAGACATCCCTAATGCTAACCTTCCCATCCATACTAACTTTAATCCATATGTCGATGTCTACTGCTGGGGTTTGAGTGCCAAAAATATATATTTCAATAACTCGCTGCTTTTGTCTCTGTTTGAGTCTATCCAGGTTGAACTGTACTCGTTTGAAACACCCGGAACCTGTCCGGCCCTCCTGGCAAGTTAAAAAAACAAACAAACGATTAGCCCATACCTGGTTCAGAAGGTGATATATCAGTTCTTTTGCTTTGTATGTGTTAAAAATGCACACCATGACCATAAACTACAAATTGAATCGCAATTGCGGCCCCCACCCACACAACACTCTTTTGGAACCTGACCCGCCCCCGTTTGGGACGCATTTCTGTATAGCTGAGCTGTGTTTGTTGTGACAGCGCCGTCAAAACAATGCCCCCTCGTCTCAGTTCCCAGCGTTTACCAGTGTGATGTCTGCATAATGCCGTCTGAAATGTTAGCGTTAGCAGCCTGCAGCCCTCTGTCTCTGTCACTCTCACTAAACTGTGCGCGAGCCACAAACGCCTGTCCCCAGAGCGCCCCCTAGAGGTCGACAGCAGAGAGAGAGACATAATGCAGTGTTTTGATTACGGGCTGTATCCTCCAGAGATGCGTCACCTCTGGGTAGGATTTGGTGGTCTCAGTTTGACAGTGGACATTATCGCTGTTGAAAATGACCCCTGATATGTAAGGTCAGGGCTGTATCATTATCACAGGACCGCCGCGGGACGGCCCCGGGAGAGGAGGGGTCTGCAGCTCTAACCCCAACGCAAACTGAATGTGATTAACCGCGGTACAGACAACCAGATTTAGCAGGTATAGAACTGTTTTATGCAACTCGTCACTTTAGTCAAGGTCAAAATGTAGTGCGCACTGACTTTTGTAGCATTCAGAGTTGAGATTCTGTATAGAAACAGCGCAGAAGTGTTTAGTCCACGCTTACACGACTGGTCCGAGTCGCTGGGATGTAGGGATATGCAAATCCATTTACGAATATCCATCTTTTGCATTGGAAAAGTATTGAAAAATGTCAGTCCAGTGTAAAAATATAAGGGATGCAAGGTCCATTACCTTGAATTGAATTGCTTTACGGAATGATTATCGATTAACTGTTAACCGCCAGGGCTTGATGTCATTGTACTTTATGCTTTTTTTTTTTAATAAGCAAAAAGCTTTATTTTGTAATAATTCTGAAAAGTTCAATTGTTAACTGGAGACTCATTATACCCTGATTATACTTAATTAACATTTAATTATATGATAGTACTGTATCTTTCCCATCCATGCTTTTTCAATATGTTTATTATTGGCAATTGGCAAGGAAAAAAATAACCGGAAATACAATCATCCTTTATAATAAAGCAATGAAGTTGCAATAAAACATTTCATTGGCAAATACAAACCTTGCTCCCTGCAGCTAAACCTATGCACACAGTAAACCTTTGGTACTTTTTATTGCTTTCTGTGGCCTTTTCCCTGTTTTTTTCCATTATATTTTACTTTCTTTGCTTTGTCCATTTTCCTTACATGCAGAATATAGCCTTGTACCAAAAAAACTAGGGATCCGACTGTTCACTTTTGTCATGATTTCGATTGGTATTTTGAAGGTCATGATTTCGATTTGAATGAATTTAATGTACTAAATAAGAAATACAAGTTCTGTTTTTGTTTTTTGTTTTTCAAAATTATTGGCATCATAATAATTACACTATCTACTGTGCTGGGTTAGCTCTTACAGACCTTGAAAACAGAAACATCTGAGAATACTATTAGTAGCACATCTACAGACTAACAGTCAATACAATACATGCATCCATGTGTAAGTAGAGCTAACTTTACCTTGTTGACCTTCACAATGACACTCATTTTTTTTCAGTAAAAACACATTGAAAGTGTTGTGCTAGAATTTGACGTTCATGGCTATTGTTGTAACTCTTTACACATAATGTGCTAACCACATAAAGTAGTAGTATGGTCAAACCTTGCCCTTAGTAATGCTGAACCGTGTCAATCATTCATCACATTTCGTGTAAAGGCTTTCAGGCCAAGTGTTTAACAAACTACGGAATATAAAATGCATCAACAACTCAAGATCATCACTGGAAGAAAAAAAAAAAGGAGAGAATTGTGACTTTTGTTCCACGTATCGACTTATTATTTTTTTTTGTCTCGAGTCCACTCCAGACACAACCGCCTCCGAGCGAAGCACCCTCGCTCGTTCATGATCGCCAGAACAACTTATTGATTTACCCCCTTTTGAAAGATACATTTGAACAGGGCCCAGAGCAACTTGACACCGCTGTGGGCCCTCCTGCTCCCCTTTCGGTTCAGAGCTCAAAGGTCGTCCTGTCGGGAACATGTCCTGCAGTCCTGGTCCCCCGATGCTGACGTCCAAATAAATCCCCAGCCTCCTCCCGACCGTCAGCGCTGTTAGCTGTTAGCGCTCTCAGCAGCGTGTTTTCTCTGTAGCTTTCACTCCGGCTGTGTCCCGATCTCCCCCCTCTGGGCCCCAGCTCCTGACTCACCACAGCGCTGGATAAAGGACTTGTATTTGTACTTAATATCCTCCATCCAACGTATCATTTGAGGTTATCCTGATTGTTGAATACGTTTATTTATGCATTTACTCAATACTACAACAGCAGCCACCTGACAATGGGCTAGAGTATTTTTTTCCTTTTTTCAATAAACCGTGATAAAGAGTAGTTGAAGTATTTTTTAGTATTTTATTTTGAGCTGATTTCTGATAACTTGTTGTGCTGTTGTTGGTGTACGCTTTACAAGTAACTTTGAGTAACTTTCATTCACACATTTTCAGTAATCCCGTGTATTTTGGTTGTTTCCTCTTCTACTGCTGAAGCGCTGCTATTTGTTTTCCCTGGATTTTACTGCACTGTAATGCAATTGTCTTGTCATTGTACAATGTGTCATTCCCACTACTGCCTGTGGAGGGCGCTCCAGGGCCAATTCAAACTCCTGACCAACCCCAATCTTTTGTCTTTATGTTGTCATTAATACATATTTAGAACATAAATGAATATCTTTGAGCCTCAGTTATCCAGGATGTGTCCACTTTGAACAGAAATACATTTGGGAACTCCGTTTGCAACAGGCCTTTGTTAATGCGAATGAGAATGAACACCTGCCAGTTTTGCCCTATAGCCCCGAACAAAGCCTGTTCTAATCATAGTGAATGTTTAAACAAGTGCAGGAGGTGGGATTCTGGCAGTCCAGATAACTTTTCTATGGAGTGGCCAGAGTTTGAATAGTTCAAGATTGTGTGTTTATTTGTCTTACATTCTGACAAGAGTGAGAAGAAGCTTCTGAAGACAGAAATGAAAAATCCTCAACTCATTCATCCCCAGTCCAGTCGGCAATATCGGAAAATCCTTGAAAGTCTAGAATAGAAAGAAAATACATGATTCATTTTTATATTTGTGCCAAGCCTGTACAATAAAGCTCATCTTCACTGTTTTCTTGGTCATCTCTGAACTATTTCATCTGTGACGGCGGACCATAGTGTGATGTCAGTTTATTGAGCGGCTGTCTCCAGGTGGTGGATTGATTTATTTGACAGGTTTTACTCAGTATAAAAATAAGCGCCCCCTGCTGGTGTGGCTGTCTATTGTCATTACGGCTGAGAGTGTTCTGATGTGCATCTATTGACCTTCACTGTAGGAGAGATACGCTTCATCAGATATCACCAGGTATTAGTATCTCCAAACCCAGATGAAGCTATTGCCGGGTTTCCTGCTGGGCATTAAAAAAACAAAACTCTGAAAGTGGGCTAAAATGAAGAGCTTAAATGTCTTTAAAATGCATTTATGTAATATAACTTTTTTTCCTTTGGAAATAGTGACATTGTTTGACTTTTTTCAGTCAAGTTTATAGAAAATACAAACAATATGGTCCATTACACTTTCGGTGTAGCTGAAAACAATTTTAAAGGGGGGAAATATTTTTTTTAGTGATTTTTACCATGATTTTCTCTCATCATAAGCATACCTGGAGTTGTGTTTGTCAGCACAATTATGATTAATCTTTGAATCATCATGGGTGGCTGTTCTTCGCACTGCTGTGGCAGCTCTCAAAAAGCTCCTCCTGAGGGGTACTAATTTTCTCATGAAATTGGCACTGTATCACCTCACAGGAAATCTTGGATTTACAATTTAGAAGTGAGTTTTTTCATGGAGGAAACAAGATGGCCGCTGTAAATGAACTGGCTGGTACTCAGTTCAGTTGTTATATCTTCACAAATAGAGCAGATTTTCTGATACAATTTACACTGTATATATGTGTATCAACCTAATGCAGTGTGCAAAGTTCATCTTCATCGGTTGATGCATAAAGACATTGTATATGGACTTTAATTGGTGAATGTTAACCGAAATGGCCATGTACTATGTACCACTTCAGCAGTGGTTACTTCATTTTATTAGGCTACTTTAAGTATTTCTATCATAGTTTCTGACCCAGACTTGCTTAGCAGCCACTAGCAATAGCATGCTCCTGCTAGCTTTAGCATGCTGTTGCTAGCCGAGGCATTTTGTGCAGCAATCAAAATTACATTTGTGGAGGTTCAAACATAATCAGCGATCACTTAGATTTAGTTTTTAGAGGAATAGGCCACCGTTTTTCCAGACTGAGATATTATGTTCTTACCTGAGCTTAGACGATGCATAACCTGTCTGGTCTTTACGCTCAGTCACGCAAAAACACCAAACATGTTGTTAGCATTTAGCCTCTCCTCCTCTCCTCTATGGGGCCAAATGGGGGTGAAGTTAGAAGCGACCAAGCTCTTCCACATATTCCCTATTTAAATACGGTTGCGTGAGTTGTTACACAATCTATGTATACTAGTTACACAAAATTAAACATGCCGATTTTTTAAGAGGATAAAAAGGGGTACTATATTGTGAGGCATAGTAATACCTTAGAAGCACTTCAAAGT
This sequence comes from Gobius niger, assembly GCF_951799975.1. NCBI lineage: Eukaryota > Metazoa > Chordata > Actinopteri > Gobiiformes > Gobiidae > Gobius > Gobius niger. Next base: position 10,863,074 of record NC_136855.1, on the reverse strand, counting down.
GCTTCTAATTATTACTTGGATCGTGTAAGAGCTCATGTAACCATATTGAAATAGGGAAAACATGAACCTTCACTCCCGTTTGGGTCCATAGAGGAGAGGAGGAGAGGCTAAATGCTAACAACATGTTCGGTGTTTTTGCGTGACTGAGCGCACACGTAAAGACCAGACAGGTACTCATCAACTCGTCTAAGCTCAGGTAAGAACATATCTCAGTATGTAAAAACGGTGGCTTATTTCTTTCAGGCAGTGAGAGCCAAAACTGGTATCGGTTTTGTATTGGATATTTGCTTATACACAATATGCTATTTTTTCGTTTTTGGCTCCGATATTCGATGCCAGTATCAGATCAGTGCATTCCTTGTCCAAATCTTTGTCATTGTAAGATTATGAATTCATTACAGGCGGGTTTGAGTCCAGAATGTCTCACAGGCCTTGGCTCTGTTTGTCACAACTGGTTGAAGGTGGCTCCTGAAGCAGAGAAGTGTCTTGCTTAGAGACACAGTGACAGTATCTGGGATAAAACCATAGCACCACAGTTTGAAAGCCACAGTGACTTTATTTTTTTATTTTTTTTACAGCGGTGCCTCGTCCTTCGGTGAGTGTGGTCCAAACCGAAACCCTGTAAGTGCCGAACAGCCGCAGTCCTGGTTCAGTCCTCTTATGTACCACACACTGAGTTTCCTGTCCCCCTCGCGCACCCCTCCCAGTGTCCCGGGACCCCAGAGGAAGTCCCCCTTTTCCTGAGCCATCCGTCCTGGGCACCCGCGGGTCAGCCCCCTAGGTTTGAGTTATGGGGCAGGGCAGCCGCAGTCTTTGGAGCGAGTGTTTGTTCAGCAGCTAACACTAACACATGTGTCCGATCGTCTGAGAGCTGCTCCGACCGCCGTGTTTTCTCTGTCTCCCTTTAGCTCAAACGGCTCCTTTTTTCCGAATCCAGACTCAGCCGTTTTGACTATTCCCAATCTGAACTTTTGCCCCCTCCGCGCGCTCATAAGTGGGTCTGGGCCTATTGCTTTTAGAGAGGTGTGTTATACAGTAAGTAAAAAAAAAACGAAATATGTCAGTTTTGGGCGTACATATGACAAGATGAGTGGTTAGCTTGAAGGTGGCAGGAGCACCTGCAAGGATAGAAATACTTTTTTTTCCTCCACGTATACGAACAAACATTTAGAAATAATTACAGTTTTCTTGCCCTCGATTTGAGCAACTTCAAGAAAAAAAAATGCCAGCAACTATCTTTTTGTAAGTAAATGAATCAAACAAACCAAGTACATTTTTTTCCCGTTTGGCATTACCCAAATCTAAAAGATTACTTTTTGCATTGTGCTGACTGTTGCTTATGGCTGTTACCTTTGTAAACTTCCAAGGGTAACACCTTACATTACGGGCCGGTAAGTCCTTGGTACTTACAGTGGTAAATACTAGTAATAATAGTGGTACTTATAGGTACTTATTGTGGTACTTACAGTGGTGCTTATGGTGGTACTTACAATGGAAATTCTAGGTTCTTGTGGTGGTACTTAAAGTGGTAAATACTAGTAATAATAGTGGTACTTATAGGTACTTATTGTGGTACTTACAGTGGTGCTAATGGTGGTACTTACAGTGGAAATTCTAGGTACTTATTGCGGTACTTACAGTGGTGCTTATGTTGGTACTCACGGTGGTATTTCTAGGTACTTATTGTGGTACTTACAGTGGTGCTTATGGTGGTACTCACGGTGGTAATTCTAGGTACTTATTGTGGTACTTAAAGGATACTATAGTGAGAATTACAAGGTATGTACTACTAGAAACAGTGGTAACTCTTAGTAATGAAGGTTGTTCTTCTTGTTTCCCCTAATGCTGTTTTATGTTGTTTTATAGTCACACAATCCTAGAAATTACTTCTGTTTGTTCTCAAGACTTTTAGTGCCACAATAAGTACCACTGTCATTACTAGTAATTACCACTGTAAGTACCATGGACTTACCGGCCCGTAATGTAAAATGTTACCCTTCCAAGGAGTGAATCTGTAGTGATGCTCAATACAAGTCAGCTGTAAAAAGGTCTGATTCACATGGCGTTTTTCTACCTCCATCAAGGCATTTTACTTAAAGAAACCACCTCATGCACTAGATGCTTGAGGCGAGGCTAGTTTAGTGTGTTGCTCAAGGACAGCAGTTGCTCCAGCTTTTATATAGGCTCTACTGACGGTGCGACTGCTGCGCCGGCTGATGTTGTGAGGAGGTCAGCTGTGCCCAACCTCTGTTAGAGCTGAGGCCCAAACAGAGGCCGGAGTAGAAAGGAAAAAAAAAAAGAAAAAAGTGAATGAAAGTCTGTGGCAGGAAACATGAAAGAGAGCGGTGCATGTGCTCAGTGTCATCTGACTCTGAGCCCGCTGCGCTCATCTGCTCTGATGTACAGCACCTGACACAGAGCTGGAAACGCGCCCCCGTCATCGCACCCTCCGCTCCCCAATCCCCCCCCTCTCCTCGTCCCAGGACAGGGAGAAGGGGGGGGGGGGCAGAACGTGGGCCGCTGCTCCTCTCCCAGTCTGCTCCACTCGGCCGGAATGACAGGATTGGCCTAAGAACTGGAAGTCAGAGATTAAAACAGCACAACGCACTGGAAAATACATTTGCACCTAATGTCCTACGCGATTCTGGCCTAAAGAGGGAGCTTTATGGCTTTTGCAGGTATTTGGTATTACACTGTGTTGATCTACGACAGCTAGTGTTTTTGCTTTGTGAGGAAACGACTGAGTTTAGCGAGATATCAGGAGGTGAGGAAAGCATTTCATGGATACGTATGACCTCACGGGGAGCTGTTTCCGGAATGCGCATCATTTCAGACAGAGCCAATTGGGAGCTTTTTGCCGAGCTTAGATGAGTTGATGCGTACCTGTCTGGTCTCAGTTCTCAGTCACGCAAAAAAGACCAAAGATGTTGCTAGCAGTGGCCTCTCCCAGTATATTCCTATAGCTCCAAATGGGGTGAAGTTAGAGGCGACCAAGCTCTTCCACTGGCACACAGACCAGACAGGTACACATCAACTCATCTAAGCTCAGGTAAGAACATATCTCAGTATGGAAAAACGGTGAACTGTTCCTTTAATCAATGGGGAAGATCCAAGGATTACTCAAAGATGTGCTGGCGGCTCGAAACACAGCTCTGGGTATGTTTTTGATGAGAGAACAACATTGTAACAGGTAAAAAGCTCTAAAAAGTTGATTTCGCATAACACCCCCATGTATTATTATTGAAATGAACATTAAAGCCACTGTGCGGGACATGCAGGTTAGAATCCTTGTATTTTGTCCTTATTATTGGGTGAAATGTGACACAAAAAGCAGTATGATTAATGATCATGGCTTAGTTCTTGCTTTATTCCGCAGAAAACCAATTGTTATCATGTTTTTTCTAATAACATTGACGCCTACATAGTCGAGCACAGGCTGCCCCCCTGCTCCTCTCCTCACTCAGGTGGAATGAGAGGATTGGGAGATGACCAGGAAGTGAAGCTTAACATATTTGAGTTCCTCCAATTAGCAGCACATGGGCTCGGCAGAGGACATGACCGTGACCTGGGACGGCACATTCCTGCACATGCAAAGGATTAGAGACAGACCAAAAGAACGAGTCGCGATAGCCAAGTGTATGGTTTATGGCAGAAGTTCACTCTTCGCTTTGGAAATCGTTCCCTCACTGACTGGAAACATGATGATGGTGAACAGGTTTGGTGCATGTGTGGACCTTGGAGCTTCAGGGAGATCTCTGTGCACCGTATATCGGAGCGTTGGCTGGTGTTTTGAATGTGGAGGGAGATGGTACAGGATTACTGAAACGTGCAGATGCAACAAAAGGTTTGTTATTGATGAGGATGTATAAAAAGTTTGATTTTGCATGAATTAACATGAGACACAGTGAAAAGCAAAGGTTTTTCATTGGTCAGCGTTGAGATTTTAAGATATTTTCTCCCTCAACTTCATGTCGCAGTAAAAAATGGACCAAGCTCACACTTCATGATCCTCATTTTATGACGTTTTGTTGAGTATTACTACAACAGCCGAGCATTTCATCATCATGTTTGGTATCCATGTGTAGCACGAAAGGTGACCGAGATAATGCGGTGATCCAAATATGGTCATTTCCTCTCTTGGAGACGGCAGCAATAACAAAACCCAGCAGCAATGCTACAAAATGTTAGATTCCGTTTTCTTAAAGAGAGGTTTTCTTTACACTCTTGCAGACTCCAAATTTCGATTTAAATGCATTAAAGGGTTAGCATACTTTAGCTTGAGCAAGGCTGGCTGAAAAGCTCAAAGCAGTGGTTTCTTTAAGTTCTAAACCAAAGAAAAAACTGTTCTTACACAAAAGAGTGAAGGAAGGCCTCTGTGACTGAACTGAGACCTGCGTGAAAATGTCTTTGTGCTCTTATTTGCAGTGTCAGGCCAGTGCTAAATAGCCTGTTTTATCCTCTCGAATAGTTGCATAGTAAAACCATTTTCCCCAGTCATCGCTCTCGCTACACATTCTTGTTTTAATACATTTACCTTGTGTCCAAAATCTATTCACACCCAAAATTTTAGGCATCAATAAAATATGCAGATTATTCTCAAAGAAAAACACAGCTAGACAAGGCAAGGACAGACACTGTGTGATAGAAGTTTTATCGTTAAAATGTTTTAAAGGCTTCTACTAAAATAGGTTCAAGTTTATCATTCACGTGCATTTGACCCAGCCATCACCAAATACTATTTCATCAAACGTTTGACCTCCAGTACCACTTGGCTGGGTCTTAAATGCTAAATTATGTACAACTTTGGTTTCAAGCTAACAAGCTACTTCTTAATAAAACCAAATCACACTCAATGGTATTCCAGGACAAAACTAAACGCACAATAGCTGGTGCACTTGATGTTGTATTTCTGGACGCAGCGCCAATCGCACCAGTTGAGACGTATAAATATCTGGGTTTATGGCTTGACTCAAACCTTTCTTTTAACTCTCAGTCTGTTGTCAATAAAATTGCATATCGTTTGACAGTCCTTTACCAGTCAATTAATTGCTTTACTTTCTCAGTGAGAAAAAGGATAGTCACTCAATTGCTGCTCCCTATTCTCGATTACTGCGATGTAGTCGATCAAAATACTACTGGCAATAATCTTCAGCCACTTAAAGGTGCTATGCGCAACTCTAAATGTTAAAAAATAACCGTTTTCTCACCCATACATGTTTAAACAATTGCCTGATGTGCTGATTGAGCTCCTCTCTGATCACTGCACTCGCCCCTATAATCCTGTGCAGTCACATAAATAAGAGGGATTCGGGACGGAGTCTTAATATAATCTATAATAGTCTGTGCAGGTTCATTCAATTTTCATCACTGTTTGTTGTATAAGCAACTCTCTTGGCTCACTCCATCCTCCAGACGCAGAATTTCAGTGGTTATTATTTATATTCAAGTGCATTAATCTCAGTTATCCTGATTATTTGAGACAATATTAAACACCATTTAGTACTTCTTATAATTTAAGGCACGCAAATCAAATCTTCTTTGTTGTTCCTCGTATTCATAAAGAAATAGGAACATTTTAATTTAATTACAAAGCACCTTTCGATTGGAATAATCTACCCGCCTCTATCCACTCAATAACTTACTATCAAATGTATAAAAATGCACTTTTGCAATACCTACAAACAACCTGTAATTGCTTTTGAAATTTGTAGTTTACAGTATCCTGCTGTAACTGATTGTTTACCATAGAGAGCTCTGTGTTTGTGTGTGTGTGTGTGTGCGTGCGTGCGTGCCTGCTTGTTATTGTTTTGTATGTTTTGGTTTTATGCCTGTACTGCTGTATCTGTCTCTGTGTTTTGCTTTCTTTGGTGATTTTTGAGGACCCTCTCGAAAACGAGATGATGCATCTCAAGAGGCTATCCTCTCAAATGAATAGACTTACATATATGTTGTAACAGAAAGAAAACCATATCTAACACCCAGCTTAATTCTGTCACTAAACTGAAGAAGAACCAGACACATAACACCGTTTGAGAAGCACTGTCATATACCATTTAAAGTGGTTAAATCATACATAATGTAAGCCAAAATGTGTTTTTTTTTTTCTTTTAGCTGTTAGCATTTCTGCTGTGGTCAACCATCGACCACAAAGCCTAGTTAGAAATCATTAATGCATATGTTTACCTTTTTACAGGTTCGAAACTGAGTGGGAATCTCTGGTACTGCTCTAAACTGGTTCAAGTCCTATCTTTAGGACAGGACGTACTTTGTTGAAATTGGCAACTGTGTCTCTGACAAAATTGCCATGACCAGAGTCCCCCAAGGGTCAATCTTGGGACCCCTCTTATTCAACTTGTACATGCTTCCATTGGGTCAGCTAATAAACAGCAACAATTTGTCGTACCACAACTATGCAGATGACACTCAAATCTACGTGTCACTGACGGCTGGTGAACATGGGCCTGTACACTCTGTCACTGCATCCACTGCAAATCTAAGATCATTGTTTTTGGCCCACAGGCACAAAGACAAAGTGCTATCAGTCACCTTGAGTTTCTCTCTCTGAAACCAAAAAATCAGGTTAGAAATCTAGGAGTGATCATGGACTCAGACCTGAACTTAAACGGCCACATCAAAGCAATAACATCAGCAGCTTTTTTACCATCTGAAAAATATTGCTAAGAGGCGACACGGTAGGACAGCGGTTAGCGCTCGTGCTTCACAGCTAGAAGGTCTGGGTTTAATTCCCACCTGGACGGGGCCTTTCTGTGTGGAGTTTGCATGCTCTCCCCGTGTCTCTGTAGCTTTCCTCTGGGTACTTCGGTTTCCCCTACCACTAAAAACATGTACAATAGGCCAGGATGAATGAGAGTGTGTTTGAGAGTGTGCATGAGGTACGGTGTGGGGACGATGGATGGAAATTAGCCCAAGGCTACAAAATGGTGTGGTGTGTTTACAAGCATGAGTCCCATGTATGTTCATTAACATGCACTGTCCCAACCAAATAAACAATAAAAATAAATAAAATAAATGAGTCAATGACCTCATGTTTGTAATAAAGCGTAATGCTCTATGATTCACAGTGTCCAAAGCACGCATAGAATCAGTGGAGGCATTCAGATGCTAAATGCTAAAGTATGTCTCTACTTTTTGTGGGGTCGAATACACATCTGTAATTGCCACTAAACATTATCTTGCAATATGTTAATGATAAAGAAACCACAGAAATGATGTAAAAGCCATGAAAAGGACAAAACATAGGCTATCTCCCTATTCGTTAATATGGGCGCCCGGGCTTCCCTATTCATTTGTATGAGGATGAAGCGTTCAATTTAAAACGGATCCGTTGGTTAACAAATGTGCGCATAGCATAGAGGAACAGGCTCAGCTAGCTGAAGACATTTCTGCGATTTATATGGTTTCCTTAAGCAATTAGGGAGTCTTAAAAGGCCCGTCCGACGAAGGGCCAGTGACTACCTTGTGGTGCCAATACTTTGGGAGCTAAACAGCGGTGCTATCCAACCTATGTGTACTGTTCCTTTAGCATTTTGCCATCAAACATCGCAGATTCTGAAAGATCCAGATGCTTTCAGCCGTTGTCAACCATCGACCACATTTAGGCAATGTCAAATGCTAAATCATATTGAGTTACAGTAAGTTACTGATTTTTGTGGGGTCTGATACACATCTAATGACTTTTAACATCATCATTATGTTAATGATGGACAAGCAACAGATGTTATGTAGATGCCATGAAGCGGACATGTTATACCTTGCCATACTTAACCTAGGGGCCTGGCTTCTATATACATTTGTGTGGTCAGGAATGCTGTTAGCTAACAAAAGTACGCATTTGTCTGAACAGAGAGCTAATGACTTTTCTGTGATTTCTTTGCTCCGTCTGTGATGCAATAAAATCCAGGAAGAATAGATTGAAACGCATCAGCAGAAGAAGATACCTAAACCTGCATAAAAGGAAATTAAGTGGAATACAGCTCCAGGAATGTTTTAGAGGAGGGAACAATGTCAAAACATATTTACAAGCTAACAAGAAGTCAACTCGGAATACGGCATGTCTCGTTTTAGGTCCACAGGATTTTTTTTAGGCACAACTATAAGATTGATGTTTCAAACTTGGCGGTGTGGACATTAGCACATCTGGCGCATTAGTGTCCCAGTGCACAGGCAGGAGGTAGGAGGGCGTGAGGTGCGCCCCGTCCTGTCCCGTACCAGCCCCCGTCCGTCCCTGCCTGATTTATACAGGAGTCATGTCAGAGGAAAGCTATGTGTGAGAGTGTGGCGGGCAGAGGCAGGGGCGCCCGTGATTCAGGGCCGGGGGAGGACGCCTGGGCCCGGCCTTATCTCTGTGGCCTATGCAGCTTGGACATGTCAGGGGAGGGGCGGCCAATTCGGGCTTAACGTGCTCCGGTCCTGGAATGTCACTGAAATCTAAACAAAAATGTTGCGTAAAAAGGGCTGTGTTAGTTGATGTTGTTTTAAACAGATTTGGGATGCGCAATCTCTCAAAGTGGAGTTTACCATCACTAAGACAGTGGACTTTGAAATCAGTGAATGAAAAGAAGTTCCTCGATTCAATTCCAGGACTGGATTAAAAAAATAAATAATCTTACAGCAAATACCTCACTACTTTCCTAAATTTCACAAAGCAACTTACTTTTCTTAGAGTAATATTTGACCAGTACACTGCGTTCCAAATTATTATGCAAATTGTATTTCAGTGTCAAAAAGTGTTCAATGTAACTCATGGATGGTTTTGTGTCTCAGGACTATTTCAATTACTGACATCAATCTCAGACGCCTGTGATGAGTAGTTTTCATGTAAACCCAGTTAAGGGAAAAGCTACTGAAAATTAAACAGAACACCATTTTTAAGCAATATGGGAAAGTAAAAGAATCTCTCTGCTGATAAAAAGTGTGAAATAGTTGAATGTCTTGGACGAGGAATGAAAACCTTCGATATTTCATGAAAGATTAAGCTTAATCATTGTACTGTTAAGAGATTTGTGGCTGATTCAGAGCACACACAGGTTTGTGCAGATAAAGGCACAATAAGGACGGTTTCTGCCAGACAAATACATCAGATTAAGAGAACAGCTGCTACAAAGTAGCAAACAGGTATTTGAAGCTTATTAACTTCGTAACTTTCATTGTGTCTACTCGTGTTACAGTATCACTTTTAAGGCTCATTTTGTCAGACACTAGGGTTAGAGATGTTGAAATCTTTTACCTTTACATGTTTCTGCCGCCATCTGCAGGCCGTCATCAGCTATTCTTATTTCCGAGGCGTGACCAGGTCCCAACAGGTCCGACAGACTGGTCACGTCCTGTGCCGCCCGGATTCAGGGCGACAGGGGGTGTAATCATTGGAGGAGGGTGTCCCAGGTGTGGGACAGAAGGAACGCTCCCTTGTCACGGTTGATGGTGTCGGTGCTCCGTTTCCTGATTTCTTTCTATTTCTTCTTTTGTCCAGCCAAGTAAGAACAGCTGATAGGTGACACGTCACCGCATGCCGGTGATACGTCTGATGACGGCCTTCAGTTGGTGGCTGAAACATGTAAAGGTAAAATATTTCAACATCTCTAACCCTAGTGTCTGACAAAATGAACCCAAAAAGTGATAAGGTATTTGAAGCTGCTGGTGCCTCTGGAGTCTCCCGAACATCAAGGTGTAGGACCTTCCAGAGAAAGAACAGAAACGGCTGCAGTGGCCTAGAAATACATGAAGACTCATTTTCAAACAGTCTTGTTCACTGATGAGTGCCGTGTAACCCTGGATGGTCAGATGGATGGAGTAGTGGATGGTTGGTGAACGGCCACCATGTCCTAACAAGGCTGAGATGTCAGTAAAGAGGGGGCGGAGTTATGTTTTGGACCAGAATCATGGGGACAGAGCTGGTCGGCCGCTTTAGGCTCCCTGAAGGAGTGAAAATGACAAAAAAAAGAAGAACTGTGCTTTCCCTAACAAGATCATCTTCATGCATGACAACGCATCATGTCATGCTGTAAGCAGCTTTTTCCTTGATGAAAATGTGTTCCTGGACAAATAACCCACACAAACATTAACATAGTAAAAAATAAAACAGCGGGATATTTACACAATGCCTTACATGCTCCTTGTTAGTTGCAACCTCATGCTTTACCGTCTTTTGTTATGTTTCTATCCTTTTCCCCTAAGCCCTCCCCACATCCCACTGCCTCCCCCTCTCCACCACCACCACCCCCCTCCCCGTCCCGCCCAAGGCTCCACGCTGCACCTGGGGTTACTGTCCGAGTCAATCGCCCCGGCGCTGGATCCTCCCGCCCGAAAGAACCGCTGGGGCCTGATCGCTCAGCGCCGAGGCCCAAGTCGGTGAATCCTAAGCCTGGGAGAGCAGCCGAGGTGCGCTACCCCCCCGCCCCTCCGCACCCCACCTTTCCCCATACCCTCCCGGCCTTTTGAAGGGGAGGAGGGGGTGAGGGGGTAGACACAGCAAAAATCAATAGGCAAGGAGCAGGAGGCCTGTGATGGCATGGCTAATCGGGTTGGTGCATTAATCTTTCAAACGCTGGGAGGAAAGTCGGCCCGCGCCGCTCGAATCGGGGCCTTGGAGAAGATAAAATGAAATTAAAAAATTGTTAAAAAAAAAATCCTGGACAACAGCATAGGCTATCTTGCTATGGCCTCTTGTAGAATCTGCACATTTGCACCGAGGCATATACAAAAGAACAAGACGTACAAGAGGAGCCAGTGAATATACACGCAGGACATTTGGGACAAAAGAAATAAAAAATAAAAAAAAGCTCCACAATAAAACTTTTGCCTGTAAACTTGTGTGTTGTGGGAGATACCAAAGACGGCGGCTCAGCATTTTTCTTTTCTTTTTTTTTGTACGCTGAAAACACAAAAATGTTGCAATAGGTACATTAAAGTTGTATTTTACTGATATTTCACCCAAAGAAGCTGGAGAGTTTAATCAATTTTTGAACACATTTAAGAATAGCATTACGTTCTCAACCAGGCCTGTTCAAATTGAGGCCCGCGAGCCAAATGCGGCCCCTCCAATATCATGCATTCTTCTTTATTCCTGTTTTTTGCGCTATGACTGCACCAGACGATGTGGCGTGTGTTATGTGTGGTGGCAAGTTGGATATTACAAGCCAGAGTCCCAGCCTTGTTTTGATTGACACACTATTGAACGGATTCTAGTTTTGACCGACACATTTATAGCTCCATAGTCTCGCTCTGTCGGCCAGTGGTGGAGTTAGTTGAAGCTGATTTGTATGCTCAGGCCGCTGGAGAAGAGCAGACTCCAGAGACACAGAGTCTGAGTAATCTCTCTCACTCTTTCTCCATCTCTCTCTCTCTCTCCTTCCAGTCTCTCCCTAGTCGCTTGTTTTCACTATTCTCTCACTTCACCTTGGTATTCCATTTATTCTCCTACAATGCCCTCTATCTATCTATCTATCTATCTATCTATCTATCTATCTATCTATCTATCTATCTATCTATCTATCTATCTATCTATCTATCTATCTATCTATCTATCTATCTATCTATCTATCTATCTATCTATCTATCTATCTATCCATCCATCCATCCATCCATCCATCCATCCATCCATCCATCCATCCATCCATCATTCGGGTCTGATGTGTATTGTGAAACATGTCCTTATAACAAACCACAATACTTTACCCTGAATGAATTGAATAAGATAGCGCAAGTTGAGTTTTCAAAGGTTTATTACTTTATATTAAATATAAAGTAGTCAGTCAAAAATATTTACTCAACGCCTGTTTTCAAAATAGTATATTTTGAAAACCCCAAATGGCAAAAACATTTAAAAGATTTCTCTAATGTCAAAAACATTAAAAAAAAAAAAAAATCAGAATTGAGTTGAGTTTCAAAAGTATTGCGATACATGGCTTCCGATACGATACGCGTATCACAATAAAGACGTTTCGCGATGTATGGCAAAACGATATTTTGTCCCAGCCCTATTATCTATACCGCCTGACTGAGAAAATAATCCTCCTGGATTTTCCCAACTGTTATGGGGCTGCTGCAGTTGGTCAGGTCTAGGTTCAGCAACACTATGAGCCCAAAGAATGAAATCAGCTGACGACCAGAACATCCTGAATGACCAGGTTATTCCATCAATGGATTCCTTCTTCCCTGACGGCACGGGCATATTCCAAGATGACAATGCCAGGATTCATCCGGCTCACACTGTGAAAGAGTGATTCAGGGAGCAGGAGACGTCATTTTCACGTATGGATTGGTCGCACCAAGGATCTTTGGGATGATATCTTGGTGAGAATTGAATGCAACACTGGATCTTTTGACATTGCAGAAGCTTATTATAAAAATGCCACAGCAAACGTGCGCTGTAATCAAAGCTAAAGGCCGTCCAATCAATTTTTAGAGAACTGTCTGTCTTCCTGTATGTCCATGTATCTTTCTACTTACATCTGTCTATCTCATCATGACCCTGCCTCTCTCTTTCCTTTTCTCTCTTTCTCTCCTTCTCTTTCTCTCCACAGAGCATCCACTGACCTCAAGCGTTTTCTCATCTCCAAAGGCTCAGCCCACAGACTGTGTCCAGGCCCCGCCGACGATCCTCAGAGGAGGCTCCGAAATCCACCGAAGTGAAGGTGTAACAGCAGGCAACAATCTGGTCAAAACACGATGCAGTTTGGCGCACAGACGTTTCTCCAATTTCATAGTTCCCCACATTTGTTTAAGGAAAACAGTTGTAGAAAGTCTAATCTACATAGTTTAGCTTTGGTGTCTTATGGTTTCCTATATGCTCACCTGAAAGCAAACAAGAAACACGTGTCTCGGGAACAGTGTCAGCTTCTTTTCTTGATTTTTTTCCCTAGAGCTACACTTCTGATCTGGGGTTAATGGAGGTCTAGGTTCAGCAACACCCTGTGCCCAAACACATGAACATCCTGAATGACCAGGTTATTCTATCGATGGATTTCTTCTTCCCTGATGTCAGCTCAGGCATATTCCAAGAAGATGAGCATGAGACATTGCTTTCTCACATGGATTGGTCACAGAATCCAGATCCAAGATTGTAACCCCAATGATGACCTTTGGGATGTGCTGGAGAAGGCTTTGCTCAGTGGTAACACTCTCCAATCATCAATGCAAGATCTTGGTGAAAAATGAATGCAACACACACCTTTTCCCCCCCAGTTTTTTTGTGTCAGTACAGATGTGAAGTGAAGAATCTAAAAAACGGAAAGGTAGTTTGTTCGCTGGGTCCATTCCCTGTCGGGCTACACAGAGAGGGGAGTGTGGCGGTGTTAAACCTGCGCTAAAGCTTCGTTGCTCAAGGCCTGATCTGCCGTAAAGAGCCTGTTGACACACACGGCGCAGTGTGCAAACAGCTCATTTGGACAATTATCGGCAGGCGCCCGGTGCAAGTGAGAACTGCACTCTTGCCTTTTGCGGATAGAGATCAGAGGAAATGTACGGGAACTGGATCCTGTTACTCAAGCCATTTAATCAAGTACATGACGATGATTGGTGAAAGAAGGGATATAAGATGTAATGCGTAAGAAACAAGCCCGAACATGCATTTAAACAGCAGTAATGCAGGAAGAATTGGTATACATTTTAAGTGTGATATGTCCTTCCTTTACGAGTGATCCTGGTGCGGGACGGGCGCAAACAAGTCTCTCGCTTTCTAACTATTTTCTCATCGACTTAACTTTATTATTCTGCAGTATCCCATTACGTTTACACGACTACTCTTCCCGCGCTGACACAGAAACCCTCTTTAAGCGTGGTGGCCAGATGTGTTTTAAAGGGGCATATTTGTGGGTGGGCCGCACATATGTCCGGTTTTGGGAATGCCTTTGAGCTGACTGAGCGCGCACTGAGCGTCTGTGGCTGCAGGTGTACGAGGCCCGTAATGTTTACCAGACCACCCCACTGCGCCGCGACCGCTAAACACACCGTAAACCTGCTCCTCCCCGGCACCCAGATACACATGTAAAGGACACACGTGAACAGAGAGAGACAGACCGCGTGTGGAATTCGTCTGTGGATGACCTGTTTCTATTGGTTAAGGTATAGAAAGAAAAATCATGTTGCCCAGTTGTCCAGTTTAGTCCTTCCCTCACATTCGAGACACTAGAACTCCTCCACTTGGAGAGGTCGCCACCCTTTTTCCTGTCAAGAACCATGGCCTCAGATGGGGAGGTACTGATCTTTGTCCCGTTGCGCCACACTTCACCTCATGCAAACTGAAGGTCCTGACAGCCAACAGGACTGCAAATGAAAGAAGAAGAGAACTAAAGCAGCCCCCATCTGAAAATCTGTCCATAAACCGAATGAATAAGTGAGCAAATTAGTAGTTTACTCTTTTATAATAAGGAAAAGAAGAACAAACACATTAGTAAGACAATTATAGGGAAAGATGATCGGTTTCTTGAACACTCTAGGATTTGTTTTTTGGGTTTCTGGTAGGTTTTCACATAGAGGTCACAGAAATGACTGAAGCTTTCTGAGCCTGTTTCTACAAATGCGCACATTTTGTTTGCCGTCGAATTCCAGACCTGATTTAAATGAAACGTTCCATCCCCGTACAAATGAACAGGGAGGCAACGGAGCAACGCTAACGTATGGGGAGATATGTTTTGTCTGTTTTAATGGATTTTATGACCCCACCAAAAGTAGTAGTCACTGAATCTGAGTTAGCATTTAGCTCAGGGGACACATTTTAGACACTAATTTAAAGTACATTGTCAGAAGGGCGGCACAGTAGCACAGCAGTTAGCTCTCATGCGTCACAGCTCGAAGGTTCTCCCCGTGTCTGTGTAGGTTTCCTTGGGGCACTCCGGTTTCCCCTACCACTAAAAACATATACAATAGGCCAGGATGAATGAGAGTGTGTTTGAGCTAGGCTACAATCCGGTGTGGCTTGTTCATTAACATGCACTGTCCCTGCCAAATAATCCAATAAACTAAGGTCTGTACATTCATTAATGGTTTCTACATTGGCTAAATGTGGTTGATGGGTTTTTCAATGCGATGTTTGGTGGCTAATGCTAACGGCTATTAGCCTAGAAATACCCATGCAGCTGTGTGTGCTCGGATAATTTTGAAGCGCACAGCAGAAATTTTCACATGAATTTGGGGACCAATCACAGAACGAGGAGGGATGGCAAGACGATGACGCGCGATCCAACATACTGAGACTTGTAGTTTGTTTACGGATAAAAACAAAAAAAAAGTTTATTTAAAGATCCAACATGACAGCGGCAGATGCGACGCCATCTTTCGATCAAGCTGTAGGCCGTGTTCTAAATAGTTCAGCTCGAAAATTTACAGCGGGTACGTCATACGTCATCGGATACGATGATGTGATTGGCTATACGTGCAGACGCATATGATGGACATTTGTAGCGCCCAATGAACGGCTATGGACGATAGTAAACCACATCTCTCCTACAAGAAAATGAATTGGTGGTCCCCAGAGTATATAGCTATAACTTTTGTCTGGCGATAGCCAGGCTAAACGGCTATAGGAAAAGTTGTTGAGCAGGCTAACAAACTCTGAAAGGTCTCCTAGACTAGCCTTTTTGCTAACTATCCACACACATTAGGATTTCAATGGGTTTTCACTGCTGTTGGAACTGTCTCCATGGTTACGCATACAACCATCCAAAAAACCTACCAGAAACCCTAAAAAAAACGGAAATAAAATGGAGCCCGGAGCGTCATAGAGGCCACCGGACTGGAAAGCAAAGGCGCCATGCTAACCGTCCACTGGGTCACTGAAAGGTCAAATACACACCAATATCAACTTTTTTCATGTCACATAAAAAATGCACAGTGCACCTTTAAGGGGCAAGGTGTCCCATAATTTGGCCAGAACCAGTTGCAGCCAAGCAGTTCATCTACAGATGCAACACTCCACCCACCGTGCCTCCAGTGATAGAGCACTGGTGTAGGAGGTAGTGTGTGTCAGCGAGTGCAACGGATGGAAAACTTTGGTGTGTTCATTTTACGCACTGTCCTCATTAAACAAGCAGATAAAGACAGATAAGAACAACAGATGCACATTTGGCTCATCTTCCTGCATCTGACTAGTCACTTTAACTTTAGAAACCTAACATACAGTATCTGTGTCAGGCTTTGGCGATTTCCCCCAACAGATCATGGATAGATAGTGGAAGAAGAGGAATCCCCCCCCCACCCCCCCACCACAGTGCCCCACGTCTCCGGGCCAGTCCTGCTCTAATCAATGACACGTTAAGCCCGGGGTGTGTTTGAAGTCGGGACGGGGGGGGGGGCGGGGCGAGGGCCGTCTGGGGTGACAGAGCAGCGGAGGGGTATTGATGATGTGCCGGGATGGGACACAGGGGAGATGAGCGTGGAGGAGGAGGAGGAGGAGGGGAGTATGTTTTTTGAGGAGAGAGAGGGGAGGGGAGTAGTCTGGAAGTCATCAGGCTGACCGCGGCTCACAGCCACGGGACGGTTCACTCCGAAGGGTCCCCTCAGGTCACAGGTGGGGGTTAAGACTGTCCCAAACACCACTCCTATGTGTTTAACCCTTTCAGGAGGAGAGGTGGGCTGGAATGCTGAGAACTGTTCAAAACAATAAGGTTTTGATTTCCAAGAAGAATAACAATGAACAATTGAAATGTTGAAAAGAAGATATTATTTGTTGTTCGTTCTGTTCCCAATGACCAAACAATGTGCAAAATCAACATTTTTTTGTTCCTTTTTCTCATCAAAAACATTCCCAGAGCTGTGTTTTGACACTTTTGCGCATCTTGGAGCAATCTTCGAGTCTTCTCCAGGAGCTATTCTTCCGTGATTAGACGCACATCGCCCAAAGGCCTTTCATTCCCCCGTGATCGCCTGCTTTTCGAAGAAACACAGGAGCACAAAACTAATTTCATTCCACCGCTCGAAACAAATCGTTTTGCCATCACCCACAAGCCCTATTTTTTTTTCACGCAAACTTTTCGATGGAACAATATCCGCTCAATCTGAAGCACCGTCCGTTTTTCCTCGCTCCGCTCCTCTCACCACTTTGCCTGTAAAAACGGGAAAAAAAAGTCCCAGAACAAGTCAGCAGTGTCACCGCGGAGCACATTACTGGATATTATTTCTGCTGTTTTACGCGGAGTGCCGCTTGGATCGCTCCTCTCCTCTGCTCCGCTGCCGCTGCGTGGGAGTGCGAGGCCATGTAACCCAATGAATATGTACTTTTAGCTCCGCTGCGTGTTTTTCGGAGGGCCCTGAGAACTTGGCAGCGGTACAGCCTTTGAGGGGTGGGGTGGGGGGACGGGAGACGCTCTGCTCCTTCCCTTGCCCCCGCGCCAGATCCTCTTTCAGGGCCCGGACGATATCCCGCAATCCCCCCCTTGTTTTTTTTTTTTTTTTAGCTGCAGCCGGCTCAGCGCTAACCTCGCATATATACCCACCACCAGCTTCCACAGCTGTTTTCTCTCGGAGCTCTTACTCCCGAACGCAGGAACTAGAGTTGGCACGCCGTGGACTTTATTTTTTGGCACTGGCTGCGGTGGCAGAAATAAGTGGGTTTTTTTTTATAAGAGGTTTTGCGTTGTGTCTATACAGTGCTTTAACAAAGAAGTTAAAACAAGAGCAAGATTTGTAGACACTTCCAAGAGCTCCACGAGTGAAATTTCACAGAGAGATGGGCGCCTCGTAGCAAAAGAGTCAAGGGTTGGATCATGAGTTGGGTGGGTCTGTGTAGGTCCCCCAGCACTAATGGTTCGAAGCATCAAGGTGCTTTATTTGCTCCACTGCGCCATCATGTGGACAAGAAATTTATCAATCAATCAGTAAAAGTTTTTTTTATATAGTACTTTACAACAACACCAGGAGGACCAAAGTGCTTCACAGAAAGATAAAAACGATACAAAAAAAAAAAACACACCAAATGTTTACAACCTGGACACAATTCAGTGTGCTCTATGTATTAAAAGCAAGTTTGAAAAGATGAGTCTTTAATCTGGATTTAAAAAGGGACAGGTGCTTACAATAAATGGTGGGGCTGAAAGACTAAATTTGCGAATTTATAGAGTTGTGATGGAAAATATGTGTGTGTGTTACTTTGTTTTTGTCCAACCCAAATACACAAAATGTCACTGTCGCTTTTGTTTTGAATCGCGCTTCAAACCCGCGAATCATTTCCTGACTCACTCACATGGTACGGCCACTTCCCGAGGCTTCGAACGCCACCACACACGTGATCAACACACGCATCAATACGCTTCAATGGACACTCCTCCAGATTACTCGGCACACGCTTCGAAGCCTCGACACGATCGGCGCATCACTACATTTGACCCATCAGTCAGCCAGAGGAGGCCGGGCTTTTGCCGTAGCAGGAAACAGTCTTCCCTGAACCTCTTAACCCCCACCTGAACCTGGGACATTATCTCCAGTTTGGCTTTACGCAAATCTATAAGCGGCAAAATAATAAGGATGAAAACGCAGCAAAAATGTGACAAAAACGCAAGAGAAAAGCAATGGAAGAAAGTGATGAAAAGGACGCCAGAAAAGTGACAAAAACACTACAAAAAGTGGGGGAAAAACACGGCAGAAATGTTTCAAATGTGTGGCAAAACCCTGGTGACACAAAACGAACGATCAGTTTTGTAGTTTTCAAATGAGACATTACACTGTTGCTCTCCAGTCGAGAAGCTGTTAGAGTTGGGTGAAGTCGAACTGGAGAAAATGTGCTCGGTTAAGGCGGAGGTTAGGAGGTTAAATATTAGGGCAGCCCAGTCTCAAGACATTTTTAGTCTAAAATGAAAACCCACTGGTTTGCGCTGGCTTTCAATAAAACTGAGCAGGTCATTCTTCTTCTTATTTTGTTTTGCATCTTTATTTCTTTTTTTTCTTAAATGAATATAAACTTGACCTTGACCTAGACCTTAACTCCTCCTTTGATGGCGCTGGAGAAACCAATAAGGAGCAGTGGGCGACCGCGGTGCAGAGCCCGGCCCGGGGAGTCGGGCTCATCTCCAGATGTGGAGCCAGGCTAATGGTCAGAATCACCTGCTTTAAACAAAAAAAACTACACTTTATTTTTTGTTTTCTTTTGTATAGCCCCTTAAGATGTATCATCTCATTTTCGAGGGGGTCCTTTCAGTCATTGATTGAAAATAACACACATGCACAAAACAGGACAGTCCACGAGAACACATGTAAAAAGAAAGACAGGACAGAAATAAGACAACATTCACAGTGTGCTCCTCCCTAAGACCCAACACCTCCCCAAATCATACAATATATTACATGGATTACATTGACATAATGACAAATGTTATAATGAAAAATTAAATAATCAGAAATGAAAAGTTAAGTAATTAAGTAATGAGGCCTCATAAGCTGTTCACATGACATTACAGCACTCTAAGGAGCCTATGATTTACTACATTACAGGCAGAGAAGAAGAGTCCTCTACTAAAAACAGGTACAAGGTGTCTTTAAATATGAAAACAGTGCCTGTTTAAATAAATGTAGAGATGTGATAGATTTCAGTGACAATGGGAGGTTATTCCAGTCTGAAATGGATACCTTAAAGGGGGCCTATTATGCAAAATCGACTTTTTCAAGCTTTACATCATGTTATTAAGTCATTCCCTCATTAAAACCATGCCTGAAGTGTTGCCTGGGCACATTCACGTATTTTCGAGTAATCTGTAGAAACTCTGATGGCAGCCATTTTAGGGATAAAACGCCTGATTCCTTCAGGAAACGCCCTCGACCTCCAGGATACGCCTCCGACCTTTCGTCACCAGCCGAGTAACCAACCACTGCCCCTCAGCAGAACCCCCTCCCCGCAGTGTCTAGCCCTAAGATGTAAACAGAGTCATCATGGAGGATTAGCTTCATGTGTTGTGAACCGGAGCCACAGCAGACTTTTACAAAGACACACGTCAGTGTTTCTGTTACCGAAACACCCAGGATTAAAACCGGTGACAAGAACGCTTATTTCAGCGGCTGGTTCTGCGCTGGGCCTTGATGATGCACAGAGCCTCCGGAGAAAGCTAATGCTAAGCTAAACCTCGAGTCATCGCGTGAAAACGAAAAATATGCACAAATAAAGTCAATAAAACCACCACACACATAAAGAACCGTTTAACAATGATCACACACGGAGCCAGGCTTGTTGATTTGGAAGTTTATTGCTCACATTTAATCTACAATGGGTCATAGCCGAGTGGTTTTCTCCCGGAGCTAACAAGCTAGCCGCGACAAGCTAACGGGAAAATTCACTGAATACAAGCATATTATGCATTGAAAACGTCACTAAAACAGGCAACTGCTTGAAGCAGCCTTTATGATGATCACACACTGAGCCGGGCTTGTTGATTTCGTAGTTTATTGCTCACATTTCATCTACAGTGAGTCGTAGCCGAGTGGTTTTCTCCCGGAGCTAAGGCACTATTAGCCGCGACAAGCTAACAACCTTCACCTTCACAACATTCATTGAAAACAGGCAGCATATTATGCACAAATAACGTCAATAAAGCCGGCAACTACTCGAAGCAGCCTTTACGATGATCACACAATGAGCCTGGCTTTACACATGAGTGGTTTATTACAGACTTTTCATCAACAATGAGCTGTAGTCGATTATAACAAGCTAACGGGTAACCTCGAAAAACCACTGTCCACCTGCACAGATAATGTCCGTCTTTGAATCGTATGGGCTCCTGCAGATCCTGGTGTCGTCCATGGGGGTATAGTTAGAGATCCATAGGGCATGGCAGATGCAAAGAGATAGCCTCCAAACAGCAGTTATTTTTCAGGCAAGAGCCCCTTCCAAGCGTCCGGTGTGGAAGGTTTGTCTCCAAATAATATCCTGTGTGGCCATTGTTCACAAAGTGATAAACAGTAGCTCCTTTCCAACAATAAAAATTAAAATGCACCGATCGTAGTTTCAATACTGTTGAGACGAGCGCAGTGTTGTTGTGATGCCACAGACAGCGTGTGGAGGGGGCGTGTCGGAAAGGGTCAGAGGTTCTTAAAGAGACAAAGGCCTATTTCAAGTCATTTGCTAACGCCATTTTGAAAGAGCAATTTTATACAAGGCAGTTATTCTAATTTACTGCATTGACAGACCAACAGAAGGTTTCGTCATCATTGTAGTGTGCTATAGACTGGTGCTATGTGGCTGAAAAAAGCATAATACCCCCTCTTTAAAGCAGGGGTGCCCAAACTTTTTGTCTCCGAGGGCCAAAATGAAAAAGTGCCTGTGAGTCGCTGGCCAAACACGGCGATGTCAAGCACGAAAAACACATAAAACTGCAAATTATAAAGTTACTTTATTATTATTTATTTACTTTTTATCTTTTCGATAGCCTACATTTGCATTTGATTCTATCTATGCAAATAACATGCTTTATCAAAACAAATGGTAACTATGGCAAAAGCCTAATGTTAGTAAAAGAAAATCAACCACTGTAGCAATTTAGTGCAAAAACAAACAAACAAACACCTGCATCTACAGCACCTACAGTAACTTTACCTCATTTGTTAACTCAAAGAAAATGCCACATTAGATTATTTTGAAAGTGTCATATCAGCATCAGCTCTTTTATAAGTCAATTTTTAATATATACTTTTGTCGATGTCAACAACCTTTGCAATAAAAGTTGGAAAACTGTGAAAGTTGCTGCTACAACGCATTGATAAACACCAAGACAACACAACAGTGTTTCCTTAACTTTGCGAAAGGAGTGAAACAGCGCCCCCAATTTGACGCTGGTGGTCAAAAAGTGTACTGCATTCATATTTACCATTGAGAATGAATGGAAGAGAGTTAACCAGATGCAGCGCAAAAGTAGGTCACCCTCTGGCGGGCCAACAGAATTGTTTTGGGCCCCACTTTGGGCACCCCAAAATGACTGGATGCAAGTTTGTCATTTTATACTCACTACTGCCACCCCTGGTCATGTGCGTACCTGCAGCTTCTGAGCTCGTGCATGACGGCACTTCCGCCCCGAATTAACACCTTTTTGCGCGACAGTGCAGGATTTTAGAGGCAGTTGTGGTGAAAGAGTCTGGGCTCGTTCTACATCTCAGGACATGGCTGGAATATGTAGGGGGAGGAAAATACTTAATTATAACATTTACATAAACTCTGTGTAGTCCCTTTAAGACAAATCTACATATGGAATTCAATGAGAGATCGAGAGCTTAAAGAGATGTAACCAATGGCCGCTGGCTGCTCTGCTTTATGACCACAACCCTGGGGGCCGCCATTGCTCCGCCATTGTTGTAGTACCTCCATATCGCCACTTAGCCCCCATTGAAAAGCATTTGAGTTTAGACACCTTAAAAACAACTTTAACGCCTGGTTTCAATTTTTTCAACACTAGACTAGGCTAGATATTCCTCCTGAGATAACGCTGGGTTAATCACAATTAAAGAAACTAGGCTGGTTTTCGTAATATGAATTTTTGAAATCTCGTACTTATTGAGGGTCGGACTGTTAGCATTGGAGCAGCGCGAGCTACACGTCACGCAAGGGCCGAGTCTACGGTGAAAATCCCGCCCGTATGACCTTTTTAGGAACATGCTTCGTCAGAGCTGGGGAGGGGGAGTCATGAATTCCCCTTCGACCGTGGTCATTATGGTAAACGGGGAGGAGTGAGCATAAGACGTCCATTTTTTTACAGTCTATCTAGACATAACACTAGATGTGTGGTAAACAGTATCAGCATAGTCAATAAGTCAACTATTGTGTAGTGCTTTAACTTCACACAGAAAAGGCCTCAGGTGACGAGTTTTGACTATTCAGTCTTTGAGCAGTGAATAAGGCAGGTGTGAATGCAGATCTTATGTAAACTTATCACATGGTTCTGATCGTGGGACAGAGTGCTCGAATGGCAAACAGAGGATCGCCGTCAGTTATCCCACGCACCCATCCCACAGTCTCATCAGTGTGCAGCCTTCACGGAGGAAGCTGCAGGGTCTACGGGCCAGGTCCAGCCGACTGAAGAACAGCTTGTTGAGCCTTTTCATGGCTTCATTCTGCCTCTACCATGCATTTGAACACTGTCGTCTGCTTCAACCCCTTAAAGACACTATGCTCCAATTAGTGATCGATTTCTTTAAAAGTATCTCCATGTCGTCTTGATATTTTCGCAGATAAGGGTAATGCTAAGTGCTGGGGAACCAAGACCGGCATTTTCTTTGTGTGTTTTGTTGTGTTTTCTTATTATTGCATCTTATGGTCTGGGAATTTACGAATAAATAGATAAATCTCAGTTTACACAGGCAGATTTAGTCAAACGAAAGTCAAATATTCTTAATAATACATAATTTTTACCTATTGACCACCTCTGATTAGGCGTTTTATCTCCTTGAATTGGAGCCGTGTTTAATCCCATTTTCTGCCAGCGGAAGGTGTCTGACTGACTCCCTCTCTCTCTCTCTCTGCCCTGTTACAGATGTAATAATGATGATGTGTATTGATTGATCCAGTCTGCTGTTCATAATGTGACAAAGAGCAGTCATTTCCACTCCGGCATCACTTAGCCCGGGCCCGTATCGCTGCACCATCAGCAGCGCCTTCCTGGAACCCATCTCCTCGCGCTGCGCGGGGACCGGAGGGGCCAATAAGACCAGCGGGGCCCGGCATCGAATGACAGACGCCCAGGACGAGTAATGGCCAAAGGAAGTGAGTGTGACAGTGCAGCATTAGAATGTTGGCGAGAGTAAAGGGGGCGCACGGGGTCAGTGTGTCTGTGTTTGTGAAAAAGGGGAGAGGATTGTGGCGTTAGGTTAAGTCAAAAGTAGAAAGATACGGACGCTCGAGAGGTTTTTGAGCCATCAACGCCCTGTGTCTGCGTACATTGGTGTATGAATGAGAGTATGAATGGGTGAGTGGATCCTTGCTGTAAAGCGCTTTGAGTGCCTAATGTAGGTGGAAAAGCGCTATATAAGTTGAGACCATTTACCATCAACTGTACTGGATTGTTTTAGTGTTGAGGATGTTTCTCCTCTCACCTTAAAGGAACAGGCCACCGTTCTTCCATACTGAGATATGTTCTTACCTGAGCTTAGACGAGTTGATGCCCGTGGAAGAGTGTGGTCGCTTCCAACTTCACCCCCGTTTGGAGCCATAGGAATGCATTGGGGGAGGCCAAATGCTAACAACATCTTTGGTCTTTTTCAGGACTGAGGGCACACGCAAAGACATGACATGTTCCTTTTTCCTTTCCTTAATGAAGTGTACCTGCTGCTACTGTGTCTGCAGTGAACTGATTTTTATAATGAACTGATTTTATTATGTACATTGCTGGGCGAATGTATTAGAATGTATGAGCAAGCCAAAGGCAAATTTCTGCCATCATTGTGCATGGTAGACAATAAAGTTTTTTCTATTCTATTCTATTCTATTCTATTCTATTCTATTCTATTCTATTCTATTCTATTCTATTCTATTCTAAGAACATATCTCAGTATGGAAAAAATGGTGGCCTGTTCCTTTAAGAGGCTTCTTCAGCAACTAGTGATCTTTTAGTAGCTTTATTTGCATTTAGTTTAGTTTAGTTTATTTGTTTATTTGAGCAGTTGGAATTCTGCTCAAAAGGAGTGGGCCGAAGCAAAAGCTTATAAACGCCCACCCCGAAATCATTGCATTTAGTTATGTGTTCAAAATAAAGCCTAGACACGGCAAAACACCATCAAAATGAACTTTTATTTTGAAATCACATTGAAATACGATACGGTTTCA
This sequence comes from Gobius niger, assembly GCF_951799975.1. NCBI lineage: Eukaryota > Metazoa > Chordata > Actinopteri > Gobiiformes > Gobiidae > Gobius > Gobius niger. Next base: position 10,838,326 of record NC_136855.1, on the reverse strand, counting down.
CCTTCTTATTGATCTGACATAATTTCAAGGATTCCCTGCTAATTGCTCACGTACACCCTGGGCTCCCTGTGCACCTGGATGAGAAACACAGATCTAGAATCTGATTGGACCTGAAAGCCCCACCTCGTTCCCTGCTGCAAGACTCTGATACTGAGATCAGAAAGAGACTTTCGGAGGTTAATTATACGCATTCTATGAATTAACTTACGCCTCTTAGTTTGTTTTGTTTTACTGGATACTTTGCTGTGTTTTTGTGAGGTCCAATGGATATTTTATGCAGAAAGTCTTCACAAGCCATGAAGGGCGCAACTTTTGAAAAGTAAACAAACTGCTAGCTTATGAGCTAGATATTTGAGACCGGCAAATTTCTTCTTCTGAAACTCTGAAGAGGCACCAAGAGCCCCCCCCCCCGCACCTGCAGCACAGTGGTGAAATGGTGAAAGACTGTTGTGGGGCAGGGGGGAGCTGCGAGGAAGGAGGTGGAGGAGCTGATCAGTGCAGGACACCACGCTCTGAAAGCCCAGGAGGCCCTGCTCCGTTTCAGAGGATCAGAGGAGACTGAAGGCAGCCAGCCAGGTTTCCTCTCAGTGCTATGGTTTCCCCGACCTCCACAAACATGCTGGTCAGGTTGGCCCTACAGTGGCGGCCCAGCTCAGTCGCAGCGGCTCAGGACTAACCCAAAACCTGAACGCAAATAAAGCACTTTGAAATGATCAACTCTTTTGGATATTGATCGGTTTCCGCAGAGGGGCGTGACCAGCCGTGTGCCCAGACGCATGTGGCAATCGGCCTCGTCTCTGTTGCCCATTTATCGCCATGACAATAAAGTACGTCTAATCACAAAGCAGGGACCTCTCTCTGCCCTGTTGCGAAAACCGAATTTTAATTACGGCAGATGTGAGCAGACGCTGTTCCTGTTGTGGCCTGTCGCGCTTTAACATAATCCTGACAAGTCAAAGCAGCTGGTGTTTCTGAGGCCTGTCACACCTCTGCATCAAACCAATGGGAGTTAATGCGATGTTACAGAAGGAGCCACCCTGCTGCTGCTAGTGCCGTGGAGGGACGGGCGCGAGGGAGGGAGGGAGGGAAGGGGGGGGACATGCCACATCGGCCCGGCCCCGAGCCCGCGCGATCCGCTGATGGATCTTCCCCGCGACTGTCAGCCCTTTGGCAGAGGTGAACAGGTGTGACTGCGGCCGCCCCAGACAAGCCGAATCACCACACAATCAGGTCATTGTGCAACACACACATTCCAGCGCGGGACGTCCCACAGGAGCAGCCATCTGCAGGTGAGGGGGGATTTGGACCTGAGACAGGAGACAGGAGTGTTCTGCAGCTGTGGCACAGAGCGGAGAGGAGCGCACAGGGTGTTTCTCTAATCATTACTTCGTTTTGGTGGGGATTTTTATGATCAATAATGTTAGTGACACTCTGGATCACTCACTGTTCATGTCTAAATCCAGGTCAAGATACAATATAGAATAGAAAATACATCAACAGTACAACATCACTACACTTTAGGTTATTATTATGAGTAAAAACATATTGCCCATTTGTATTTTGTCCCATGAGTTGTCAAAACTTCAAACCTAAATATCTCAGAATTACTCAAAAGGCAGATAGAACGAACTGCCAAAACGAAAGTCTCTAAAAACTGGACAGGAACTTAAACGGTCTCAACTTATAAAGTGCTTTTCTACCTTCATCAGGCCCAAAGCGCTTTACAGTAAGGAACCAGTCACCCATTCACACACTCATTCATACACCAATCTATGCAGACAGTGGACGCCCCCGACCTTCCGATCATGAGCTCTGCCATCTGTGCCACTGTCGCCCTCAAAAGTAAAGTAAAAGTGGAAAGTGAACAAGTCTTAAGACAGGATCGTACAAAGAAAGTTGACAATAAAAAATTGGAAGGAGGCGCAGTGTCAGAAAACGTTAGAATGGTTCCTTTTAAATATTGAATCTCTATGTATTTCAAGCCTTTGTCCACACCAAGATGGCGGCTCATACATCCTAAAGACAACTCTCCCAAACAAGTAATAATATGAGGCCCAGTGCAGTGAGGAGTGGAGGTTTGAACATAGATACAGACGGCATCTCGTCATAGAAGGGGGAGTGGCTTCGCTGAGGGGGAAAATAAAATCTTCGGAGAAACACCATTTTCCACTCTTTTTAGCCATTTTCTGGTGGAATATCAACTTATTTATCACATACAAATCAAGTCAAGTGTAAATCGTGCCCATATGGATATTTTCTCACAGCAGATTGTTCAGTAGAAGCAAAAAAAACACAGTTGTAGCTCGCGCTAGCTAACCGTTAGCTAACATGAAGCGTCAAGATAGCATTCTCCGTTATTTATGTATTTATGGGCTGTTGACAGTGTTAATTTTGACGACATATTTTAATTTAGTTTTAGTCTTAGTCTTTTGACTAAAATGTAGTTTAATTTTAGTCGAGTTTTAGTCCAAAAAAATCTTTTCAATTTTAGTCTAGTTTTAGTCGACTAAAATTGCATGTCAATTTAGTCCACTAAATTTAAGACTAATTTCGTTGGCTTTGCTTTTATAATATGTATTATAATCATATATAGTAAAGCTCTTCTGCTTTTTGGAGCTGCTCCCTCATGAATAAAGCTCAGAGCTGCTCCTTTGGCAGAGAATTTACATGATCTGAGGCTCTTTCAGACGGTCAATAGAAGTTTGGTTGATTTTAGTCTCTCCTTTTCATTTTTATTTAGTCTTATTTTAGTCGACTAAAATATCTGGACATTTTAGTCTTAGTTTTAGTCTCATGAAAAACGTTTAATTTAGTTTTAGTCCAATTATAGTCGTCCAAAATATCACCTTGACTAAAATTAAGACTAAATATTTTAGTCTACGAAATTAACACTGGCTGTTGAACCACTTTGCTCCTCTCCATGTCTTTTTATCTTTATTTAGTAGAAAACTATATTCATAATTCAGCATTTGTTAAAGAAGTTTTTGAATCATTAGAGAAAGTTTAGCTTTTTCTCCAAATTGTTTTCCCCCTTAACTGTTTTCAAACATGACCATATATGGGCGATTCCAGAGATGCCGTCTGTATCTATGGGTGAGACCAAGCAGCCGCTGCACAAGCGCATGTACCAACACACCTCCACATGGGCAGTGTTTTTACATCTGCAATAAACAAATAAACAAAATCAAATCTAAACCCTTCCAGTTGTCCAGAATCAATCATGAAAAACACCAAAAATCCCAGTAAAAACCTACAGTAGCTAATGATCTATTACTGTACTACTGTTAGCAACTTTCATATTTTCAAGTATTGTGCATTTCGTTTTTGTGAAATATCTGTGCCGTCAGTACTTTCTTCATATTTCTATTTTCTTTAGTAAAGTCTGCAGAGGTTGTGAATGTGATTGCTGCTCCCTGAACCAGAGCAGAAGCAGAAGTGGGCGGGAACGGTCAAGCTCCTTTCGAAATTCTCTGGAAAATAGTTCTGTCCTCCCAGTCCTTCTGCGACACCTGCGCAGACGCCTCCTCGAGTCCTTCACAGAGACTCAGAGCCAAGTGACGATCCCCGCGTTGCTAAATCATCTGTGTTTGAACTTGTGGGCGTTGCGTCTGAGAGGGGGATTTTTCCTGCCCGTGTCACTGCTCCGCGCTGGAACATCCTGGACTGCGTTTGTTCACCACGTCCATTATGAGAACATGAACTCATCCTCCCTGACTCAAGGTCTGAGGGACATCTGTTTAGACGTGATTTGCTCATCTCGGCTCTTTCTGCCCGATCGCTGACACATGTATAAAATATAGAACGCCGCTTTTGGCTATTTTCCCCTCTGTGCTTCTTGCTCACGCTGGACAAAAGTTCACACACTTTATGGAGTGAGGTGATTTGTGAGCGAGGTAGGAAAAGTGTGGAGGGGATTTCTGTTGGCACGGCTGCAGACAGCTTTCAGGAAATACCTCTGTGACTTTTGCAACATTGTACACAGCAGGACAAGATCTTAATTTGAAGAGCTATAATTGGACGGCTCCTTTGGCAACAGATTAAACACCTTACGTAAACTTAATTGTTTTTTTTTAATCGCGTGTAAACCAAATCATTGCGCAGTCAGGTTTTGACAGTTCCTAGCCCAGCTCCCACGAGTGCAGTGAGTGTCCCTATTGGGCCTGGCAAACTTTCTCACGTTTGCCTGTCAAGCCGAGCATCTGGGACAGGACTGAGCACAAATCATTTCTCCCGCAAGTTTGATGGCGATCCAATCACAGCCGTCGATTTGTGGAAGACATTTTCTCTCAAACACCCTATGTTAATTCAGAGTGAACTTTAGAACAGCTCAGATTCTCTCAGTCGGCCCCAGGGCAGCTTCATATATTTGGAAGATGTAACCTTGGACACACTGTTTAGTTGTATTGTACAAATGCTTACACAAGCTTTTTTGAGTTCACTCAACTTAACCAAGAAAGTAGTTATGCCTACTTATATTAGCAAGTTAACTATAAGACCGGCAAAGTCATTCGTCTCAGTTGGACGGATGCAAAGTTTGCATTTCCATGTATTTATTGAATGAAGTTGGTCTAAAACCTACAAGGTATTTTCTCCAACCTTCGAATAAGAAAAAAAACTCAAAAGTTGAATGAACTCAAAGAAGCTTTGCAGCCAGTTGCTTTACTCTTTTAAGTTGACTCAACTTTTTATCTATTACAGTGATAAAAACAATATTGGACTGGTGTTATGCATTTTTCCACCCAAAAAAATTGACAGATAGGCTTTCCCCCAATCCTCAGCGTCAAAGCTGGACGGTCCAAGGGCAGAGCAATTTTGTGTTGAGTTCCTTACAATTAATAATAATAATGCATTGGTTTTATATAGCGCTTTTCTGGACACTCGCTGGACGCTTTACATTGCATCATTCATTCACTCCATACTTGGTGGTGATAAGCTATTATTGTAGCCACAGCTGCCCTGGGGTAGACTGACGGAGGCGAGGCAACCAGTCTGCGCCATCGGCCCCTCCGACCACCACCAACCACTCACTCACTCACTACATTCGCTAGGCTTCCTGGTGTTCCCAAACATCTCCCATCCAAGCACTGACCAGGCCTTTCCTGCTTAGCTTCCAAGGTCTGACGGGATCGGGCTTAGCAAACACACAATTGTCTACAACAGAGAGAAGGAGCATCCGAGAAGAGAGACATCCTATTCTCAATCAACCCAGTCCATAATATATTAAAATCTCTAATGGAAAATCCCTGGACTAAATGGAGTTTGTATGTTCTCTGCATGAGAGGATGAGTTACTCCCGAGCACTCAAGCTTCTCCCATCAATCACAAAACGCAGACAATTTAAGGCCCGAGGTACAAACCAATTTAATAAGCCCACACCACATTTTCAATATGACTCTAAGCAGTGAAAAGGCCCCTTCACTGCACTGGGCCCCCAGTCCAACACTACTGATGCGAACCTTAGACCACTGCTCCTGAGGCCCTCAGACACTGAAGGACGGGTCAAAGATGGAGACAATTCCTTCTAGAAAAGATGAGCTGGTCAAAGTACTTGATATTGTTACTTGTGTAAACGTACAAATACTACTGGTCAAGATTTACTCCAGTAAACGTCAAAGCATTAAAGCAAGGTGTACTTTATTGACATTCATCCTCTGCATTTGACCTCTCCTTCGATGCCGCTGGGGCAGCCTGTAAGTGCAGAGCTCTGGGATCCATGGCCAAATGTTGAGCCAGGCTGATGGTCAGAATCACCTGGCTGGAGGATTAACCTATTGTGCATGAAACTGGAGTACCGGGAGGAAAGGTCCGCACGGCCCGGGAATCCAACTCAAGACCTTCTTGCTGTAGAAAATTCAGGTATTCTAAAGTAGAAAGTACGCATCTGTTTAAATAAGTGTTAACACAAAAATCGTAACAAAATACCCATCTGTACGGCAGGGACAGAGGGTCAGTGGCATTTGACAGCACATCTGCGCATCGCCACCTACTGTATATAGTGTGCATTATTAAGCTTATAATAAAAAAGAAACACATGGCCAAATTAACTTTTGGAGGCTTCATGCAGTGGAGTAAAACGTATTATAACAAGGCTAGAAAGTTCTCAACACAAGCACTACTCAGGTACAGGGCAGATCCTCTATACTTAAGTGCAGTACTAAAACTATATCTTTACATGCTTCGAGAACAGTCATCCGAGCCTCATTTGGTCACACTGTCGTGACCACACCCTCCTCTTTCTTCTCTCTCCCTGTGGCTGGGACGAGGCGGGACGTGTTGAAAGGTGTTTGTCTAATACTCCAGCAGCAGCGTGTGTGTGTGTGTGTGTGTGTGTGTGTGTGTGTGTGTGTGTGTGTGTGTGTGTGTGTGTGTGTGTGTGTGTGTGTGTGTGTGTGCGTGTGTGTGTGTGTGTGTGTGTGTGTGCTCCTATGGGTGGCCCCGGCGCTGCTCCGCTCTCCTCTGGCTCCACCGCTCTCTCTGCCGGCCTTGACTTGCGCGCGAGCCACGGCGACAAGTCTCTGTACGTCCGCGTCTGGTGTGTGCGCGGATGAGTGGGCGTGAGGCGCGGGCTGCTCTTGGGGCCATGCTTCACAGACTCCTGGCATGTGCTGGTGCCTGCATTTTTCACCCTTGACTTGAAGCATATGCCCGACGCACAATCGAGACACTGTTAGCAAAGCGAGAGAGAGAGAGAGAGAGAGAGAGAGAGAGAGAGGGAGGGAGGGAGGGAGAGCGAGAGAAAAGGGAGAGGGCCCACATCTGGCAGCGCTTGGCCCTTCTTCCAGGTGATTCAGTCCCCCGGGAGGGTGGCTCAGCGGCGGTCACTGCAAAAAGTAAAAAAAAAAAAGAAAGAAAAGAAAGTCTGCGTGACATTGGTTAAAATTAAGCAGAATACTAACCTTGATTTTGACTCATTTCATGAAATTCACTGCAAAAAAATGACACATTAAATGACTAAAATTCACAATAGTTGACCTTATATTGAGTAATTCTGACTTGCCAAGTGAGACAGCCTGGCAATGGAATCAGATTGTTTGTCTTTTTTAAGGGAAAATGAGATTTGTGATTGAATTTTCAAGTGCAAAAAGAGCCATTCCATTGATGAAGTATCTTAGTATCTTCTCAATAAATACATTGAAGTTATTATTATACTGACGAGTGATCATCTTTTGTCTTGCTTTTGCAGTGCGGGAGCCCTGGAGCTGGCGGGGCATCTGGAAGTGTCTCCCTTCTCTCAACAGTCAAATCTATTTGCACATGGCCGTCTAATTCAGCCCTGAGCCAGTCACTGACCCCTGCTGCGCCGACATTACCCCCTCCCCCCCCCCGCTCCGTGAAAACCAGGTGACGTGTCCGAGACGAAAACACAAAGCAACAACATGTGGACGGGGCACATGTGCGGGGGCAGACCAACGGGGGTGGACTGTGGAGGATTTTGGATAGATTTGAATCCAAATAAACTCAGAGGTGGGTAGAGAAGCCAGAATGTTTCTCCATCAGTGGATTCCTTCTTCCCCGATGGCGCAGGCATATTCCAAGATGACAATGCCAGGATTCATCGGGCTCACATTGTGAAAGAGCGGCTAAGGGAACACGGGACATCACATTCACACATGGATCAGCTGCTGCAGAATCCAGATCTTAACCTCTTTGAGAATCTTTGGGATGTGCTGGAGAAGGCCTTGCACAGTGGTCACACTCTCCCATCATCAATACAAGATCTCTGTGAAGAATGAATGCAACACTGATGCCGCAGCGAATGGAATCAAAGCGAAAGGTGGTCCAACCAGTATTAGAGAGTGTGTTCTCTATTTGGGGGGACTTTTAGTAGCAACTGTTTGGGTGCAAAGGTCTGATTGAGGCTTTTAACACTGACATGAATCACAAGAAACAAAACATGAAATACTGAAAACCCAAATATTTAAAAAAAATGTACCAAAAAATGCTTTTGCCACTTAAAGATTTACTCACAGTGTCATGAGTATCACTTTTGTCACTCAAGTAAGAGTACAGGTACTTCATTATAATATTGCTCAAGAGAAAGAAACCATATTATGATAAAACTACACTAAGACCCATACAGTTAAAGGACCTATACCTGATTTTTCCCCTTTTTTGTCAAAATGTGACAAAATGGGCATTCTTTGGAGTCAAAATTTGACGACAAAGGTAAACCCGCAGTTGGTAGAGCGGGCCGTCTCATGACCAGAGGCTCGCGGGTTCAAATTCCAGCTGCTGAAGATGAACACTGTTGTTGCGTCCTTGGACAAGACACTTCACTTTGCCTCTAGTGTCTGCGTTAGTGTATGAATGAGAGCGTGAATGGGTGACTGGTTCTTTTCCTGTAAAGTGCTTTGGGCCTAATGAAGACAGAAAGCACTGCATAAGTTCAGACCATTTACCATTTACCCTTTTTGTCTCATATTGACTTTGGGTTGACCATACACAACATTAACTAATGATCATACAGTTCAAGTTTCACGCATCAGGTGGATTTTTTCCTCAAATGACTACTATTCCATCCATCCATCCATCCATTTTCTTTTTCTCCCGCTTTATCCGGGGCTGGATCGCGGGGGCAACAGTCTCAGCAGAGATGCCCAAACTTCCCGATCCACGCACACCTCCTCCAGCTGTTTTGGGAGGACGCTGAGGCGACACCAGGCCAGCTCGGAGACATAGACCCTCCAGCGTGTCCTGGGCCGTCCATGAGGCCTCCTCCCAATAGGACATGCCTGGAACAACTCCCGAGGGATACGACCAGGAAGCATCCGAAACAGATGCCCGAGCCACCTCAGTACTTCAATGTGGCAAAAAGAATACAACCCAGGTCAAGTAGGGCCTTGAAATACATGGACTCTACACATTACTTTGTCGTCTTTCAATGGAAGCCTGAAAAACTCTCAGATTGCACTGTCCCCAGAGCCCTTGTTACGTTAGCCCTTATACTTTGAGAGCAACCTGTCAGGAGCAGAGCCCAGAGAAGCCAGACGATCACCCCACGGGGCCGGTTTTAGGCTTCTGGGGGAAACACTTGGCCCTCGAAGGAACACCGGCACTGGGAGAACAGTTAAACTCGACACAGAAAGACCCCACACTGTCCGGGAATCAAACTCAGAGCCTTTCTGAGGAAGTGCAAAAATCCAGGTTATTATACTAATACACAAAACTTCTATTTCCCGAAATTGCCGTTTTTGTTCAGTGGGAAAAGCACAAAAGCTTTGGTGACGGCTCTTCCAAAAGTACCACATTCCTGTATTATGTATTCAGCCTCACACAGACACACAGACAGAGGTGGGGGTCCCGTATGACTGTCCCGGGGTTGACTCTCTCCCCCCCTCGCCCTCTGTCCTCTCTCTCCTCTCGCTCTCTCCTCCAGCTGCAGCGTCCCAAAGCACATTCATGTAAATTCCCTGTCTCCATATGGGCCGGTGTGACTCGTTCCGCTGTGAGGGATGCCCTGAATCGCAGCCTGATGTTTCGGCGCGGTCTCCTTAATGATCGGCGCAGATGAACAGCGTTTTTTTTTGGGTTGTTGTCGTATGTACATCTGTTTGCGTCAGGAGTGATCCGCGCCGACACGAGCTGATGCCGTGTTCACAGACACCGCTCTCCCCCTGCTAAAAATGACAAACAAGTCCACAGACACAAGCTGCGTGGGATAATGATCGTTTTAGGCACATGTGCGAATGTCAATGTCGCTCCCTAAATGGATTCATTGTTGCTTAAAACAAGAAAAAAGGCGAGTGCTTCGGTGCCGGGCACAATCTGTGAGAAGACAGGTGCTTATCCGGGACTGGCCGTATGTTGTGGAAGACTGAGAAATATGTGCAGATAAGAGGCCGACACTGGCATAAAAAGCAGTAAGAGGAGGAAGTGAAAGGCACTCTCCACTGACATGAACGCGGAGGCTTATGATGATCCATGTTAAGTATTTCTATTTTGCTGACAAGAGTGTCTCGGACTTCCTTCATTTACAGCTTTTCGTGCCACTGTTGGCCTTTTTATCGGCAAGTCAGTTTTTGGTCTTCTACTGATGGTTAGATGGAAGGATAGATAGGCCTATAAAGCGTGGTGAAGTAAACCGCTCACAGCCACACCAAAACAACACAAAATACACAAAATACCAATAACAGACCAATACAAATTTCGACAGAGAGGAAAGAAAAAAAAAAGTATAAGAAAAACAATATACACGTGTTTCCAATGACATCACGCATATAGTTCCGGTGGCCATTCTGAACACCGAAGAAGCATTATGCAGTACTACAACATGCAACAATATAACTACTCGGGATGAAAATGAAAGACAACTGATTGACAGTGGTATTTTTATATCCTCGTAATCATTGCTCAAGAAGTTATCAGTAAAAATACAGTCCCGGAGACGCACATTTATGTGATATAACCTGCAAATATAGCACAGATGTAGCAGCTCTGTCCGTCGAGCTGGATTCACTTAAGATCTACTTCACTCCTCAGACTAAATGAATACATCAAAGAGGAAACAGAAAACCTTTCTCTGTGATTTTTACAGTTTGTCATGTCGACAGAGTCTGAGTCAGTGTTTAAGCTGCTCAAGACATGCTACCGGTTAGCAACTGTCAACCAGTTTCAGCACAATAAACACGATGTGTGGCTCACATCTATGAACACTGAGGAAATGCTACAGAAACAGCTCAGCTCTGACGTCTGCCACATCCATGGTTTGGAGTGTGGTTCAGGGGCTTCACTTGGAGAGGTCAGAGTTGAACTGTTGAAGCTAAATGCTATCTGGTAGCATGCTAACATCTCAAAAACACCGAGAGGTTGTCATTGGTCATCTTGAAGCTCTTTCACTGGCACCCAAAAGTCAAGTTAGAAATGAATTGAATTTGAATTTGAACAGTCATATTAAGTCCATTACATCAGCGGCCTATTACCACCTAAAAAACATTGCCAAAATAAAAAAAACATAGTGTCCAAACCAGACTTGGAGAGACTAATTCATGCTTTTGTCTCTAGCCGGTTAGACTATTGTAACGGCCTGTTCACTGGCCTCTCTAAACGAGCTGTTAGACAACTGCAGGACATCCAAAATGCTGCGGCTCGAGTCCTGACCAAAAGCAGGAAATACGACCACATTAGTCCAGTGCTCCGGTCTCCGGTTCCTGTTGCTCAGAGAATAGAGTTTAAAACAGCCCTGCTTGTGTATAAGTCCCTTCATTGTCAAGCACCAAATACATCTCTGACATGTTACAACTGTATCAACCACCTCGGGCCCTGAGATCGTCAGGGAGGGGTCTCCTGGTGGTTCCCATAGTCAATAATAAACATGGTCAGGCTGCATTTCAGGTTTATGCAGCAAAAGTCTGGAACAGCCTCAATGAGGATCTGAGACAGGCCTCAACCCTGAGCATTTTTAAGTCCAGGCTGAAAGGACACCTTTTTACTGCAGCCTATGGAGATTGAAACTTTTTTAATGTAATTGTAACTAATGATTTGTTTTCTTGATTTTCATTGTGTTTTTAATGTTTTTTATTCTATTTTTACTATGTTTGGTGTTACTGTGAGGCACATTGAGTTGTCATGTACATGAAATGTGCCACATAAATAAACCTGCCTTGCCTTGCCTTAAACGCTAACTCACTGGTTTCTTCACATAAATGTGCGTCTCTGGGGTTGTGTTTTTACTGTTATCTTCTTGAGCAATGATTACGAGTACATACAAATGCCACTGTCAATCAGTTGTCTTTCTTTCATATCCTGAGTAGAGATATTGTTACACGTTGTGATGTCATAATTCTACTTTGGTATTTAAAATGGCCACCATAGCAACAAAAGTCACCTGAACCAAGCACATTTTCTCCAGTTTGGCATTACCCAAATCTAAAAGCTTATTGGAAAAAAAAAGCGTCAAAACAGCGACAAAAACAGAGATGATAATGAGGATGTAAACGCAGCAAAAAAAAAGACAAAAACGCAACAAAAAAGTAACAAAAATGTGACAATAAAGTGACAAAATAGTGAAAATGCAGCAAGAAAAGCGACAACTCAAATAAAATGTGACAAAAATGCACAAAAGAAGCGGCAAAAATAAGATGAAAAGGAACATGAAAAAAGTGACGAAAAAAAATAGTTTTATGGGTCTTATCTTTCAAATGAGGCGTTCCACTGTCCTATAGCTAAAGTGGAGAAAACTTGACTCCCTGAGAAACATGCTCATAAACTTATCCCTGTGAAGAATTTGGGTGAAGTACCTTTCACCACAACTATCCAGTAGTTTCACTTCCTGATCCTCCAAGTGCATCTGCCACAAGCCCCTCCTACCCCTCCTCCTCTTGCTCCCCTTTACTGCACAGCTGTTTCGTTAATGAGTAAAAAAGAGAGATCAAGAGATCGAGAAGTGAGGAAAGCATTCCCTGGATACGTAGGACCTCAGGGGGTGCTAAGAATACACTTGTGATGATCCAAAGATTACTCAAAGAGGAACTAGCAGCTTGAAACACCATTTCAGGATTCTCTTTTGTGAGAGAAGGACATTGAAACATGGTTAAAAAGCTCTAAAAAGCAGCAGAACGGCACTAGGGTGTATGGAAGTCCTGACCCTCAAAAGTGGCCAGAGTTTGAATAGACCTCACTAAAGCTTGTGTGTTGAATCAGTCCTGAAGTTTGATGACAAGAGCTAGAAGAAGCCAACCCAGTCGACTTTAAAATCTCTACTACAATGGATAACACTTAGGACTTGGTTATGTGTAAAGTGCTGAAAGCCATTTACAAACCTATCTCTGCCATTTCCGTTCCAAATTTAAAACCCCAGAGGCCGCTCTCCTCGCCACGTCTTTAGGCCAGAGCCGTAATAAACAAACAAACTGCGGAAACACCTCTGTTCAGCAGGTCAGGGCCGGCGTTTCATTCCTGCCGCACTCCTCTTTTCAGTCGCACAAACAGAAGAACTGCAAAGAACACAGTGAAACGCGAGGAATTATATGCCGATGATGAGCGATGATGAGCTGCAGTCATGTTCTTATTTGAATGGAATGGACGTAGCTGGTTTGTCCCAACAACAGAAAGAATACTGCGGGTCAAAGCTCAAAATGGAGTCATCTGTAAAACACTTAAGAATATTTACAATGTACGGCTGGGTCATGGTTTTACCCCCTGTTTCCTGTCATAAAAATACTCCGAAAAATGAGCTCGCTACCTGTCTCAGATGTCTAGTCCCCTCAAAGACTGTCTAAAAAAAAAGGGGTCTAAAATGGACCTAAATTGGATTAAACCCATATCTAAAGCGGATGGAAACCAACTCAAATGCGCCGTCTGAAGCAACCCGAGCACCGCCACTTCGCCCAGAACATATTTATGGCGAGTGCGTCCTTTTATTTCCTCTGTTGAATAGTGACTCGTGTTGTTTGGACAAGTGCGTATGAGTAGTTTCCAGCAGAAGTGTCCCCTCGATGTGATTTACGCCCCTCTGTCTCTCCCCTCTCAGCTCGGCACTCACAGCTCTGGGCCCATTTACACAGGAATGCTGCCGGAGTCTCACATTTCACTAAAGAAGCAGAAAACGCCGAGGAGAGCGACCGGGCGAGCGAGTCACACACACACAACGAGGGGGGGAGAGAGAGAACAGGACGAGGGGATCTGAGTCGAGGTGATTCATTATGCGAGAATAGATTTCTTTAATTAACGGCTGTTTATGCGTGGCAGTAAAAGGGAAAGGCAATGTCAGGCCAGGGGACTATATCCGGCCCTGGAGTATATCTTCTGGTCTTCAAGATGAATATAATTGCACCATAGAGGGGTGTAAATACTGTTAAGAACTTGCAAAATACTCAAATGCACGGCCTGAACCCCAAAAAACAGGCGCCAAAAAGGTCACATGCTCTAATATTTTTGTTTGAGCCGGTTTAGCCTTGTTTCAATAAGCTTCTGCAGTGTCAAAAGATCCAGGGTGGCATTAAATATTCACCAAGATCTTGTATTGAAGATGATGGGAGAGTGTGATCACTGCGCAAAGGCCTTCTCCAGCACATCCTAAAGATTCTCAATGGGGTTAAGATCTGGACTCTGTGGCGGCCAATCCATGTGTGAAAGTGATGTCTCATTCTCCCTGAATCCTGGCATTGTCATCTTGAAATATGCCCGCGCCATCAGGGAAGAAGAAGTCCATTGATGGAATAACCTGGTCATTCAGGATGTTCAGGTCGTCAGGTGATCTCATTCTTTGGGCACAACGTGTTGCTAAATCTAGGCCACCGCAGATCAGAACAGTAATCATACAAAAGCAATAGCACTAATAATAATAACGATAAAAAGGAAAAAGAGAGAATAGAAAGTGGAAATAATGGAAAAGGTACGGGGCCGGGTCGCGGGGCAGCAGTCTCAGCAGAGATGCCCAGACTTCCCAGTCCACGCCCACCTCCTCCATCTGTTCTGGGGGGACCCCCAGCGTGTCCTGGGTCTTCCACGAAGCCTCTTCCCACTAGGACACGCCTGGAACACCTCCCACGGGAGGCGACCAGCAGGCATCCGAAACAGATGCCCGAGCCACCTCAGCTGGCTCCTTTCGACGTGAAGGAGCAGCGACTCTACTCCGAGCTCCTCACGGGTAACTGAGCTCCTCACCCAAGAGTGCACCCAGCCACCCTGCGAAGGAAACTCATTTTGGCATTTTATAAATGTTCTATACTAAAAATAGCAAAGTGGTTCAACAGCCCATAAATATCACAATGCTAATATAAGTTTATGCTATAAGCTAGGTTACAGTGCCGCTTTTTCACTTGTACTCTTCTTATTTATTTTTGTACCAGAAGGAGACAAGACTTTCACATGGACCTGAATTGACTTGTGTGTGATAAATATATTCTTTATAGTCCACCAGAAAACGTCTACAATTTGCAATTCCCATGACAAGCTTCCTCCCGCTCAGCTCAGCCATGTCCGACTGTATGACGGGTTGCTGTGTGTATCTATATGCCACATTTAATTCACTTTACAGCTTTTCATCTAGACCATACCATTATTTACTCGCTCTTTCACACAATAGTCTTTTCCAAAAGAACACACCAACTTTCATCAGAAAATAAGCGTCGGCCATCTTGCACTCGTGGGACTCCCTCGTAGCTGTGTTCGGAGAGACGTGCTTTCTTCTCGTTGTCAGCGCTGTCATTTTGGTGACCCGATTTCTCTGCCCTGGGACACTGCGTCGACAAACAGGCCGGTGGTGGAGTCAACATGGTCAGTCACACTCGCCCCGAGGAGCACGTCCTCAGTGAGGCAGTGCTCAAATTGGCTTCACTGGTTTTACACATTTTTTATATCGGACAATTATCTTTCCGTATGATTAGACACATGTTAAAAAATCTCAATCGAAACCTCCCACTAATCTTAACGCTGAACAAAAAATAACTTAGTAACTGCACTGCAATCCAGAGGTGGGTAGAATAGTAAAGATATTTGAATAAATTGTCTGAAAATGTATTTATAGTAAGTAATCACTAACTGTATCTGATTCTTAATCTTAAAATGACTGTACTTAAAGGGACTATATGGAGTTTATAAATGTTAAAAGGTGTAGAATGAGCCCAGACCTGTTCACCACAACTGCCTCTAAAATCCTGCACTGTCACTCAAAAAGCTGCTTAATATAGAAGCTGCAGTTACACGTAAGACCTGAAGGTGGCAGTAGGGAGCATGAAATGACCAACTTGTATCTAGTCTCTTTAAGATCTGACCTTAGTTGAGTCATTGCCAAATTAAATCTGCATGTAGATTCAGATCAGTCTCATTCATAGTTCATTTCAAGTAAAATATATAGATTTTATCTTTTTTTTCCTCATTTTCTCCAGCTTTACCCAAATCTAAAAGCTTCTCGACTGGAGCTCACAGGCTATAGGGCAGTGAAGCGTCTAATATGAAAGCTAAGACCTACAAAAGATTTTTTCACCTCTTTTTTAATACTTTTTTTGCGTCTTCATCACTTCTTGTCGCCTGTTTTGCTGCATTTTTGTTACATTTTTTGTCCGCTTTTTGTCTGCTGTCCTGCTCCCTGTTTTGTCTCATTTTCATCGCTGTTTTGATTCTTTTTTCATTTTTTGCTGCGTTTTCATCCTCATATACATCTTATCTTTGTCGCTTTCATCAAGAAGCTTTTACATTTGGGGAAAGTCGAAGAAAGTTGAGAATATGTGCTCGGTTAAGGCGGGGGTTAAGACGTTACTTACTCCACTGGCAGATCCTTTTACTCACTCCAATCAAGATCAAACATTCTCATTCCTAGGCAATTCAACTTTTCTCTTTTTCAGATCACTTTGTGCAGTGTCTTTTCCGCTCTGTCACTGCCCAGAAATGTTGGAGTTGGCCCGGCCAGGTTCTTCCGTAAATCCTCCCTAAAATGCCTGTTGTTTTCTGATGAGTTTATCCCGCGCTCTTCCAGCACCAGCCGCTCCTAATGAGGGAGCCTCTCGTGTCGAAATGATAGCCCCAGAGAAAGATTTTTGGAGCGCGCATTGATCAGCCCGGACTTGTAAAAACAGCTTCCCACAATCCTCCGCTGCTCCTCTGCCTTGGCTCGGCGCGGCGATGGCATCTGGGGTCAGGCGCCGCTGGAAGTGAGAGGAGCACCTGTGGATTTAATTGTTACTGTCTAAATCAAACTCGTGTGCGGAGAATATCAAGTCTCCAATGATCCCGAGGAGAAGTCGTTGTTGCTGCTGCAGCGGACGTGGGATGTTGTAGCTGCAGTGGTTAAAGATTCGGGAACATTTATTACATGTAATTATGAGCTTTTAAGAAGAAGAAATGATGCTAATGATGCAATAAAACCCCTCTTAATGACTTCTTGTACTACATACTTATTTTTGTGCGTGTACAATTTCAGTTACTTTTTCTTGTTATGGGCGGCATTTGTATAGGACTGTTTTTGTTTTGAACTGTTGACGGCTATTGCAATGGTTTTCATCACTTGACAACTCATTCATAATTTGAAATATTAAAACAAATATTTGTTTCCATAGATGCTTCAGGATGTGTATTGATTTATTTATTGAGACTCAGAGGGAAAAGAATAATCATCTCCTCGTTTTGAAGAAGAAATGAGATAAATCTAGTTGAATTAAGAGATTAAATCTAAAGTTTGAGAGGATGGGCGACGTGTAAACAAGCAGCAACCTTTCTCGCTCTTGGTACAGCTGTGTTTTTAGCCTTTTTTGCGAGCTGCATTTGTGGTTTCTGTGTTCCACATTTTTTTGCAGGATGCTTTTGTATCGTCTTTGCCGTGTTTTTGTGAAGGTTCATCTGATTTTTTTTAGAGTTCATAATGGTCCTGAAGAAAGAACGTTTTAAAAGTAGACAAACAGTTAGCGTATGAGCTAAAGACATTTGAGAACTACAAGTTCCTTTCTGAAACAATAAAGAGGCATCAAGACCTCCTCACACCTGCAACTCAGTGGAGGCGTCACAAGAGGCGCTACAGGAAACAAAAAAGGGACAAATAAGGAGATATCCGGGCAAGACTCACAGCTTAGCCACACATGACTTCTGTCCCTATTGTTGTTCTGGCTAATGGACGTTGACTAGAGAATAAAACAGATGAACTGCTAAGCTCTTCCCAGAAGATGGTGAAAGACTGTTGTGGCTCGGAGGGGGCTGCTCAGGAGGAAGAGGAAGGAGGAGGTGGATCAGTGCAGGACACCACGCTCAGAAACAGGGACAAACCAAAGCGCTGCACCGTTTCAGAGGATGAAAGGAGCTCTGAAGGCAGCCAGGTTTCCTCAGGGTGCTACGGTTTCCCCAACCTCACAATGGAGGCGCGACTCAGTTGCAGCGGCTCAGGACAAACACCTGAATTCAATTTTGTATTGCAGTTGTACAATTAAAAATGAACCACTTCATTTACTTACTTATTTGGTCTGGTCTTGGATGAGTGAGGTAAGGTAAGGTAAGGTAAGGGTCCACACAGCAGTGAAAGGTATAGATATAATATAATATAATAAATATTTCTTTTATGCCATAAAACCTCTTATTGCCAATCTTTTTTTTTTTTTAATTCTGATTATTTTATATAATTTCAAGTGAAAAAGAAATATTTTTAAAAGTAAAAGTCTGATTTCATGTGGGATTCATGCTTATTCCATTGGTATTAGCATTTTCCATTGGCAAATTCAACATTAAGAATTAAGAACATTATTCAAGCGCTTTTAAGTCATTTATCACGTTTAAGATGCAATTTTTTCCAGTCAGCATGTGTTCTAGCTTTGGACACGTCTCCATTACCTGTATGTGAATGTTAATCTTAAAGGTTCTATATCATCATAATTTACACCGAGTTTTGAAACCTTAGCCTTGAATCTTTTTGCCATGTAAATATATGGATTTTAGATAATATACGGCAGGCAAATGCACGCAATCCAGGGTAGCAGTGCAAAAATGGAACCTAGAAATAAGATTTCCACAGATCAGTGCAAGGGAGAGAGTTTAAAAACTTTAAAAAACGAGGGCGAGCATGGATCTATCTGCATGACGGGTATTGGAGTGTGGGCTAGTGTTTTAAAGATGAATGAGTGAAATACGTTGAATGTGCAGATCTACTAAAACATGTGAACGAAATAACATCAAAGTCATCAAAGTGTGTTTTTGAAGAGGATATAGCATTAAAGGTAAGAGTTTATTAATCTCATGGTGAAGAAGTGTACAAACCAAGGCTAAATGTGCAAAGATTTAAATCCAGATCCACTTTATTCAAAATAGACCGAGACAGTGCTGCACATTTAGTTGATACGTTTGTGGACTGTGGCCTTTTCTCTTCTCTTAAATCCTTTCCGCCGTCCTAAGAACAACTGTCCCTTTCTCTCTCCTCTGCGTTACCAAAGTGACGAATGCCTCTGTCATCTCTGTGAGGTGTAGTCACTCGCCCCGTCCCGTACACCTGGGCTCTTTGTCAAACCCCAGTCTCCACATGTCCCGCTCAGACTCATGTCCCAGCACAAGTCCCCACCCGCCCCTCTGCCCCCTCCTTTTGCCTGGTCCCACACAGAGGTCCCGTGTGCGTGTCCCGACCTGGCCCTCTCTCTCTCTCTCTCTCTCTCTCTCTCTCTCACTGCCATTTAGTTGGGGCCTGGGGGTTTGTCGAGTCTACAGCGTGCACAGTCACCGCTCCGACCTGAATCACCGTCGCCCGCGGCAACAGGATTATACACGGGACAATGCCTGTGCCACAAACGCACAATCAGCAGATCGGTTTAAGAGAAGGGCAAGAGCGGAGCCATGAAACATACAGTGAGGTTGAGTGGAAGAAGTTTGGCCCTCTTTAGGATATTATGAAATGGTCACATCATTTCAGTACTCAAAATGCCAGAGCTACAGAGCACGTCTTGTGTATTAGTTAAAGTCAGCTTTATTCTCAATTCCTCCACATACAGTGTAGAGTTAGAATTACGGACCTCACGCACAACATAGTGAAAAGTCTTGACTCTTTATAGTACACGATAAATACATGGTTTGGTGGGTGGGACCGCACTTTAGCCACGGTTCCACATAACGCGCTTGTACCCCACACGCCTCGGTCAATGTCTCGCCTTGTCACGTACCTACACCCAGTACAGGTGAGGGTTTCCATTAGCACGAGGCCCGCAGTTGTTGCTGGCAGCGCTCTCACAGATGTGCACAGAATACTGAACAGGCCTGAAAAGTTGCTAACATCGGCAAAATCCCCTTTTAGAACAGCGGTATGATGTTGTGAAATATTAACATCCATGTGATCTGCATGTTAAAGCTGTACTAAGTAACTCACGCCCCCAGAGGCCATAAACGCCACTGCAGGTGTCGTAGCAAGTTCTGGTTTTTACTCATTCCCGTGAGAGTAAATACTACGCTGACAGAAAAGACAAAGGGATATTGTACATCCTATTAAGCCCAACTCTCTCTCGAGGCAGCGAAGTTGCAATTGTGACAACAGGGGGAGATGAAACCCCCCAATCGTCCCATTAACACTTGTATTACCCCCAGAGGGACTACAAAAAGGATTTATAAAGGTAAACAAGTTACTTAGTACTGCTTTAATAGTGAGGACTGTCCTCTCTCTTGTTTGCCAACCAGACACCAGCACCAGCGTCTGTTCACGTCATGTTGGTCTCGGTTCAGCTTTGGCTTTGGCCTGGTCGGACTGGTTTGGCCCTGGCCTCGGCAGTGGAGACGCTCGCCTAAAGCCGCTTTTCCACTGGCAGACACTACACAGCCCCGCGCCTGGTCAACCCGGTTGGGTGAGCTTTTTAAAAGCCAAGGCCAGGGCCAAACTGGTCTGACCAGGTAAAAGTCTTGGCACTGACCTCTGGCTGTGGCCAAAGCACTAAACGATGACTAATGTGACGAGAACAGACGCTGGCCTCTGATCAGCAAACAAGAGAGAGGACAGCCCTCTGTAGTTCTGTAGTGTAGTGGAAACAAAAGCGTGTACTGGATAGAGTCGATAGGTGACAGGCGGGTACATAGATTGTGGCATAGATACATAGATTGTAAAACTGTGTTTTGGAAAGGTGGCTTAACAGGGATGACCAGGTACTGGGCTGGGTAGGGCCGGCCAGTTGAAACACCCATTTGTGAATGCAGGTGACCTGAGGGAAGGGAAAGAAAGAAAGGAAGGGAAAGATTTTGGCTTCCCAACATCCTGGCATGGACTAATTTGAGATGGTTGACTAGGAACAGGGATATGGTTAAGGTTAAGGTTATCTATATTTTCAGACAATCCAACTCATACACTGCCTTACCAAAAGAAGTCACTGGATTTGACAAAGTGTTCTTTTCCAGGGTTGCTGCAGTTTGTCAGGTCAAGGTTCAAGGCACACTTTGTGCCCAAAGAATGAGATCAGCTGACGACCTGAACATCCTGACTGACCAGGTTATTCCATCAATGGATCGTGAGGCATCATTTTCACACATGGATTGGCCACCACAGAGTCCAGATCTTAACTCCATTGAGAATCTTTGCTTCGCCTTGACTTTGACACATTGACCTGTCACTTATGCAAATTAAAAAATAACCTTGTATAGATGAGGGCTGGAGAACCTTTGCCTACGAAGTTTAGTAAAAATTTGATCATTGAAAACCTGCCTTATCCACTAAGGAGCTGAAAGTTCCACAATGTTGTAATAATCCACGCACTTGTACTCTTGTTTTGCGCTCGACTTGATGCCTTATGTAGTCTACCCGGCGCCTGCATGAGCCCCATAGATTCTCTGTTGTTTCTCGGGCTGCTCTGCCTGTTCGCTCGCGCTCTCCACCTCCAGGGAGCGGCAGGACACAGGTGGAACAAACTGTTACATGCTCTGATGAATAAATAAACAGATGTGCGCTCAGAATGTATCGAGATACAGTAAACCCCATATGAACAGTCACTGCAATACTAACTTAAGTATTGGCAAACAATGTCCCTTTTGTATCTGCAAAGTCAACTTGTTTCCCCCCCTGTACCAACACCTAAGAGTAGAGCAAGTACAACAATAGGTCCTACAGCGTTTGGGAGGAAATATGAGCTGTATGTGGCCCAGTGGGACAAAGTTCATCCGGCGTAGATTAGATTTTATGTATGAATGTTTGGTTGTGGTTATTGGCTAAAGGTTAAATTAGCCTTCGTGGTCCGGATTGGGGAATTGTCATCTGCACTTATTTCCACATTTACTGAGAGCAGATCTCAATAGGATCTTGGTCAGAAAGAAAACACTAAGCGAGCAAGAGTAAAGAGAAACAAGGAATATGTTGCTGTTTGTGTCAATTGCGCAATCTCAGCCAAGTCTCAAAAATTCAGTTCACTGTATCATGCTATTTTAGCCATTCCAAAGTAAACTATAGGCATTCATGTGATACATTGTACCTCTGCCACTAAGGAGCACCAATTTTTGTGACAAATTTAAGTATTTTCTGGAGGTATTTTTATGACCCGGAAGACAAAACGCTTGGATTCAGTTAACTCCGCCCCCTCTCTCCGCTCATACAACTTTAGCACTTTTAGTAGAAATATAAATACACAGCAAAAAGTTAAGTTACTTCACGATGCAGTTATAAGGAGTTGACATCTGCAACACAGCTTCATGAATGGCTAACACACACGCTAACACATGTTTTGATTGACTCACCGCTCTGGTCCATTGGGTGTTTACGTTATGGGACTCGCGTTGGTTATAAAAGTTAATCCACTTAGATTCTGGCCAAGGTTCACCAAACATCCATCAAGAGACAGTCACAGACAAACACTATTTTGGCTGATAGTCTTAGGCTGTATCCGAATGTTCACCCAAGTCCCTAACCCCTCAGTCACTGATTCTGTTGGCGATTCGGACACAAGCCACTACTTTCTCCACGCTTCCTGACGTCACGCATGCTGCGGTTTGCAGATATGTTTTTTTAATCTGAATTTATTTATTGTTAAAAACGTTTAGTTTATGAAACAGGACGACTGTTTTGGCACTTTTACAGGCGTTTTATTTGTCATTTAAATTTAAATTAAAACTATCATCACAAAAAAAGCAAGAAAAAAAAACCTCTCCAGTGTGAGCTCAGAGACGTGCCGAAAGTAGGTCAGAGCCCGGTGTCTGAAGCGCCAGCAGATTGAGTGCACTACATCTGCTAAAAGTTCGCTAAACTCCGGGAATAAAGTATTTCTGCGATAAAGACCAACCAGACACATGAGACAGTGGAATATTTATGGATAAATACGAGTCAGATATGCTTTATTTCACGCTTCACGTTTCATTTTACATGAATGGCTTGGATTATTTGAGAGGAAGCTATCGGTCATTAACAGCGCCAGCTAAAGGTTAGCAGCTAACGTTAGCATCTTTTCACCGTAACCGTTTATATTTAGGTCGTTTATTCATGAGAAATACACAACACACGACTGAAACAGCTGATTTACTTCAGTCGTGTTGTTTAGTTCAAAAACCTGTCGCTGTCAGGCTCTTCTCCGACTCTCGCAATGCATTGTGGTCTATATTGACCCGTTTAGTGACCATCGATGCTCACTACTTTTCGAGATGCATTGTGGGAAATTTCGAGTGCACTACTTTTTTGTCTCTGGACATTCGGAGACCCCTACAAAATGGCGTGAGCACTAAATACTATACGCCTTTCTGTGTGGAGTTTGCATGTTCTCCCCGTGTCTGCGTAGGTTTCCTCCGGGTACTCCGGTTTCCCCCGGGTACTCCGGTTTCCCCTACCACTAAAAACAAGTGCAATAGGTGAATCCTCTAGCCAGGTGATTCTGACCATCAGCCTGGCTCCACATCATGGAGATGGGTCCCCGGGCGCGGCACGGCCGTCGACCACTGCTCCTTACGGGTTGCCCCAGTGGCATCGAAGGATGGGTTAAATGCAGAGGACAAATTTCCCTACGGGGACAATAAAGTATACAAACAAAACAAAACAAAAAACATATAGTGCACAATATAGGGAATAGTGTGGACATTCGGATACAGCCTTAGATAGAATCCCGGAGAGAAATTCCAACGTCTGGCGAGTGGCCTCTTCTTTAGGAAGGTTGAATAAAATCCTGTCCTCGTAGAGTTTTTCTGCGTTTTTCATGACGTTATCGTTAGGTAAGAAAAAAGAACAGGCGTGTCCAGAGTAGGTTAGAAAGAGCTCCTTCTTCACAGCTTTCGGTGCAAACATGACATCTGTTCAGACGCTCAGGGGGTGCATTTGTTTTCTCTGCAGGTGTAGCGCGGCGCGGACACATCCAGCTCTTCCTTTTTTTCCCCTTTTTTTTATGATTTCTGTTGTAAAGCTGTTTTAAAAAATAAAATCAGGCCGTAAGCATAGAGTTAAGACATTACATTACAGACGTCGAGCACTTCCATTCCACTCAGAGCAGCTCAGAGAGCAGGATTCAGGAGGATTCAGGAGGATTGCTGAGAACCGTGTGAATAAAGTCAAAAAACACTCTGGGGGTGTTTTAATAAGGAAATAGCTCAACAACATGATTAAAAGCTCCAAAAAGTCGATTCTGCATGATATAGGCCCTTTAAGCAAATAATAGTGACTCTAATTGTGTTGCACTTTACAAGACTGCACTGATAAGCTTCTCAAAGCACCACAAACATCATCATTCATTCCATACGTATACGATAGTGGAAAGCTACTACATTTCCTTTCAGTAAACAGTATTGCCCCACACACACACCCCCGGGCGTGACCGAGCTTTACCCAAATCTAAAAGCTTAAAAGAAAAGCATCCAAAAACAAAAATGTGCTGGAAAAGCAACAAAAAAGTGACAAAAACACAACAAAATGTGACGAAAACGTGACGACAAAGCAATGAAAAATGCGATGAAAAAACAACAATAACATGAAAAAAAACCCCGAAAAACAAGAGACAAAAACACAACGAAAAAGTGACAAAAAAGTGACGAAAACACGCCAAAAAGACACAAAAAAGTAATGAAAAGCAACAAAAACATGAGAAAAATGCAGCGACAACGTGACAAAAAGTTCACTTTTCTAGATTTTAGCTTTCAAATGAGGCGTTACAGTGTTGCTCTCCAGTCAAGAAGGTTTTAGATTTGGGCAAAGGCGGGTGCTAGAGGTTAACATATGTATTTGTGGAAGTGTCACATTTACGCTAATTTGGGCCAGGCTGACCAGAGTCCAGGGCTGTTTTTCAGTCCCAGTCCGCCCCTGGCCCCACACATATCCATAAATGAAATCACTGATCAAAAGGCTGACTTTCGAAAAAATATCAATGCAAACAATATTTTATGAAACATCCCACGACCGACTTGTAAGAAAGCATTTTATCATTACCATATTGTAGCTGTCCTGGGGCAGACTGACAGAAGCAAAGCTGCCAGTCTGCGCCACTGGCCTCTCCAACTCACTCACATTCACAGGCATGGTGTGATGAGTGTCTTGCCCAAGGACAAAGCAACAGATCTGAGCCACTGTCGCTCCAATGACACGGCTACCCCACATCATTAGACTTCAGCCTGCTGCTACAGATGATGAGTTGCTGATGAAGCCCCTTCATAATGGCTTTGACAGGCAGTAGTTTATTGTCCAAACAGAGGCTATGCGGTGTCACTGACAATCCTTTCTATCTGAATTTCTCTTGTGGCATCTCAACACAGCGACAGTCGGGGGGGCATTTTGTATTTGTTCGTTGAGTTTCCTGACCATCCCCGTCTCTGTGCAATGTTAGGGGTCATCTCGGGAGGCGGCCGGTCCTACGGCGAGCGGCGAGGGACATGCTGCTTGTCGGAGTCCGAGTTTGAAAGTGGAAAGTGAAAAGTCCAGTGGTGGTTAATGCTTGTTTTGAGCTCTGGGGTCACGAGGTTGCCCCGGAGTCCAGCGGCAGCGATGGGCCTAATCACTGCTAAACACGGAGAAGACACGCTCCCCCCGGTCCCGCGCTGGCACCCCTCCCCTCTGTCTGAGACCAAAGCCCGGGGGAGGTCCGCGAGTGTCACAGCGCCTCGGTAGGACCGCCCCGCCCCATCCCAAACTCTCGCTCCCCAGAGGCGAAACGACCAGGCGCAGGCGGGGAGAATCATCACATGGAAAAATCATTTGAAGCTGCAGAGGTCATAAAGCAGAACAAAGCCTCCATCTTTGTCTCCGTATGATGTGAGAGGGAAAATGCCAGTATCAAAAGCAAAGACATTTGTGTCGGCTTTTCCCCCACATTCACACCTTATCGACAAAACAAAAAACAATTGTTTGACTAACTCTTGGCTAAAAGTAAATTATATTATCATGAAGAGACAAAGACCAAATTAAAATGTATCATCAATAATTACACAAGAAGGTTGTCTGTGTTGATTTCCTTGATACTCCGGTTTCCCATACCACTAAAACATGTACAATAGCTTCCCCTCTGAGGCCAGGACTACCCTGGTGATGAGATTCCTCTCAGTGGGACTATCTTGGTTTAATAAAGGATAAATAAGTGAATTAAATATTAATGTGTCTGTGTATTTTAAACTCTTAACCGAGCACATTCTGCAGTTTGGCTTTACCCAAATCTAAAAGACTTACAGCCTATAGACCAGTGCCTCATTTGAAAGCTAAGACCCGCCAAACTGATCGAAACGGGTCCTTTTCCCTGCGTTGTTGTCACTTTGTGTGGCTTTTTTGTTTTCATACTCGTTTTTGTCTCGTTTTTGGCGCTTTTTTGTCATTTTTATTTTTCATGTTGTGGTTGTTTTTTGTTGAGTTTTAATCTTTGTTTTCTTCTCGTTTTTGCGATTTTTTTTGCTGAATTTTTATCTTCGTTTTCATCTTCTTTTTCATCTACGTTTTCATCTCGTTTGTGTCGCTATTTTGATGCTTTTTCAAGACGCTTTTAGATTTGGGTAAAGCCAAACTTGACAACATGTGCTCGGTTCAGGGCGGGGGGTTAAGAGGTTAAATATACTCCCTGACACCCCCCCAAAAAAGTCAAAAAGTCAGCTGATGATGGGAGAGTGAGACCACTGCGCAAAGCCTTCACCAGCACATCCCAGGGATTCTCAGTGGGGTTCAGATCTGGACTCTGCCTCACACTCCCTGATCCACTCTTTCCCAACGTGAGGCCAATGAATCCTGGCATCGTCATCTTGGAATATGCCCGTGCCACCAGGGAAGAAGAAATGCGTTCATGGAATAAGCTGGTCATTCAGGGTGTTCAGGTCGTCAGCTGATCTCATTCTACGGGCTCCAAGTGTTGCAGCAGCCTCTGATCATAACAGTAAACCCAGGCGGCCTCTTTGTTTTGGTCAGTGTATGTGTTGGTTTATTTGGTTGGGACAGTACATAGATCCATGCGTCCCATTTACACCCCCATCAGTCCGTCTTAGTAGACTGTCTGTAAAAACGAATAGAAACTAATTACCTTTTGTCCCGGCGACTCACAAAGGGTTAGACTCGTGAATTAATGCAGACCTTGCCATACAAAGAATACGTAAAATCGAACAAACTCTGCAACAATGGCGAAAGCAAACTGTTGAACTTTGCTTCACTCTGTTCAGTTTTGCAAGGAACCAAGGTGAAATTTCCAAAAAATAAATTATATATATACATATTTTTTACGATTTCCACAGCCCTCTTTGTGTGAGCAGTTTTTGTTGGCCCAATGGAAATCCTTCTGCTACAACTATTTAATATGAACACATGGGACACAATATGAATCTCAGGGCTCACTAAACAATGGGCCATGCAAGTAAGGGTTTTCCATTCAGGGATTTTTTATTTATTTATTTAAAGGACATTATAAGAGTTAACGCTCACAGAGAGTGCCACATTTAGTGAACAGGCGCACTTAGATAGAGCTGAAGGTGTTGGCAACCCTGAACCCCCTTTCGCCACAAGAAGTTCAAAACCCGGGCTGGACCTTTGTGTGTGTGTAGAGTTTATGAGTTTCCTCCGAGTTCCCCCACGACTCTAGTGGTCCAAAGTGGTGGCCTGAGGAGTCAGTTTATCCGGGTTTGGAGCTGGCAATTTCACTGTGGTCTCGATGAGCAAAGCCAGGAAGAAACTCAATAATGAAATTAATGAAGTTTCTTTATTATATCTGGCGGTTTCATTCCCTCACAGCCCGTTCTACACACATGCAGTATAGTAAGTCCAGTGTCTTTTTCTCAACACTTCTCTGACTGGTTCACTCTGCTCCAGACAACATGCCTCCACTTTATGAGTAATTGTTTTAACCTCTTAACCCCCACTTCAACCAAGTGTGTTTTCCCCAGTTCAGCTTTACCCAAATCTAAAAGGTTTACAGGCAGCCTCCAGGCCAGTGTAACGCCTCATTGAAAAGTGAACCCGAACCTTCAAAACTCATCTCAGCAGATCTTTTTCCTCGCATTGTCACTTTATTTGGACATTTTTTTCCCATAGCTTCCTTTGTCCACATGTCCATCGCTTTTAGTCACTTTTCTGTTGCTTTTTTGTGGCTTTTTTGGTTGTGTTTTCGTCACATGTTTTTTGTCACTTTTTGTTCCCATTTTTGTCGCTCTTTTGTTGCATTTTCATCTTTGTTTTTGTCTCATTTGTGTTGCTTTTTTCGACATTTTTTTCAAGAAGCTTTTAGATTTGGGTAATGCCTGGGTACCCGGATAATAACTAGAGAAAATGTGCTCGGTTGAGGTGGGGGTTAAGAGGTTAAAGGAATAGACCGCCGTTTTTCCATGCTGAGATATGTTATTACCTGACTCTATAGCTCCAAACTGGGGGGAAGTTAGAAGCTACCAAGCTCTTCGGCCATATTACTGCACGGACGCCTCACAATATAGCACCCCTTCATATCCGCTTACAAAATCGACATGTTTAATTTTGCGTGACTAGACTTGGATCGTGTAACCACTCACGTAACTGTATTTAAACAGGGGAAACGTGGAACAGCATGGTAGCTCCTAACTTCACCACAGTTTGGAGCTACACCTTTGCCAGGAGAGGCTAAATGCTAACACCATTTGCGTGACTGAGGGCACGCACAAAGACAAGACAGTTACGAATCAACTTGTCTAAGCTCCAGTAAGAACATATCTCCGTATGGAAAAACGGTGACCTGTTCCTTTAAACTCTAAACAGCATTTCCCAACTAGAGATATTGGGGCTTGGCGCACTAAGTAGTGAGTTATTTAGTGGTCATGTTTATGAGTTTAACTTTGAAATGATCGGCTGAACCCTCGAGGTACTGTATGGAGCATAAATGAATGAAAGGTTGGGAACGAGTGGCCCACACTTTGTCAGCTCATACATTACATTCCTGCTTTGACATTTATCACGACTAATTGTTAAATAAATGAACCCTGACAGGCCTATGACATAGTGTATCGCCGGTTTTCATTTTTGCAATAACAACAGAAATCCCTGGGTCTGCCACTGTACATGATTGACACCTTTACACTCATTCTATACATTCCCAGCTCCCCTTTTTACCCTTATGTCAAATTTATCCCCCCTCCCTCCATGTCCTGTAGTACCCGCTCAGGTTTGATGTGACGACACCGGCAGAAAGCCCCTGAAAGGTGCTACTCGCTGCCTAAATAATTCCCTTTGTGGATTGGCTGTCCCTCTCTCCTCTCCGGCGTGTCTCATATAACGCCGTATTGACCGGGATCACTGGGTCTGTCAGAAGTGGGGACACGAGCACGGGCTCCCGTCTCTCTTTGAAACGCGGCCACACTTCGCCCGAGATCGTCCCGAGACAGTGGGGCCAGGTGGAGCTTTGATAGGCTTCAGACAACAGGGTAAAAAAAAAAAAAAAAAAAAATGAAAAGGACTTTTAAGGATTTATTTATAAAGTAGAACAACTGGAATGGTTCAGGCATGATGCAATGGGACGACTATGATGACTATTTCAACTCTACTACAGCGAAGACCGGTGCATTGGGGGCGTTTTTTTTTTAAGAACTTGAACTTTTGCATTTATTGGCTCAAGTTTCATCTCATAAAAATGTAAATAATGTTCCTTTTCACCTCAAATATACCACGGAATGAGCTATATCAGATAAACCAATTTAGATCCTCAGTAAAAAATGAGAGTTGTCTTTTATTGTTTTGTCCATTGATGCTAGCTGCCATCAATGGGCCAGGTAAGCCCCTCCTGTAATTGTTTTGACAAGAGAAAGAAATAGTATTTACATTTTTTCATAGTTAATTTAATGTAACTAATTGCTTAATGTCATGACTGTATAATCATTGTAGTTTTATACATCTGATCACGATTTTTACCACAAAAACCAAAAAAACGCCAGTTCTTATTAGTCCCGAGAACACACATGAATATGACAGTGATCGATGGATGGCAGTGCCGCAGGTCCCGCCTCAGGCACATACACACACATACACTGGGCTCCGGGACTGAGTCCAGGCCTATGACAGAGCATGCACACCACTGAGGACTCTTCATTGGTCATATTCACTTGCACGCGGTCTCTGTAAACACGATGGGAAACTAGCAAATACTGGTGGATTATTTGGATATTTTTTGTTTTTTTGACCTGCAACAGGACTTGTCGCTGGTGACAAAAGATGAAGTGGGGAAGCTTCCGTGTGTTTATGGAGTTTTAATGAGGCTTAACAGAGGTAAGGACGCAACGCTGGTGCGTCCATGTTTACACCACGGTTCACGTCTGTCCGGGTTCAGCGCTGTTGTTAACTTTAGCAGGACATAAACGACTACTTTATGCTCTCATATCATTGTGCTGAGGGCAAATGCATCGTCTGCTGTTTAAATGATGTTAATGTCTGATGCTGTGAGCTCTGGGAATAAGAGTTGTCTGTGTCTTTTTAATCTCACAAGCAACAGTAAATGCATTTAAGTAGATTTGATTTGGGTTGGTTTGTTTTTTTACCTTACACGAACACTGTGTGCAAAAGCCCCACCTAGAGTTTACATCACCAGCCGTCACTGCATTGTTTTGTCTATTTGGACAGGATTTGTAGAACTTCCATGCAGTACTTTGGTCGTCTGTGTGGTCTTTGAAGTGCTTTATGAATAAAAGTTGGATCGGACATAAAAAAAATAGTTGACCTGCTAAGTGCTACCAGGCCTAGATCATGATCTAATCATCACCAAATCTATCCCAAAAGGCTTGATTTAGTCTAATATTGCAGATGATCCCAAGTATCACATGAAGAGGCCCAGGTTTGAGAACCACTGATGTTTTTCATTAAAGTGCTTATGACACATTAGACACAATTTTTGCTGAAACATAGAATAACGCAATTATATTTAAGATTTCGCTTTAACATTTTTACCCAGTTTTCTTTGGTTTTACATTTTTTGTGAAGTTTCACTTCCTTGCTGGACGCTGACCGGAAGTGACATAGATGGAGGCAAATAGTTTTGAACTGTTGCCACGCCAACCTTGTTATGTCAATGGGAAACGAGTGAGTCAAACTGCTGTAGAAATTTACAAATGACCAATGTCACTTGTCAATGGCTTAAAAATTCCATTAAAAATAATAAAATATCTTCATTCAAATTGCTGCTTCACTGAAATAAAGTAATAACAATTTATCTACAACTGATGTTATCCTTCTAAATGAGTCATATTTTTTAAAAGCATTAAAACCTGTCATAGGCACTTCAAGCATAGGAGTTTTGAGTTTTTCCTTGTCGACGGAGAGACAGGGGACGCCCGGGGACAAAGACCCATCTGCTGCTTCACTATCGACTGCTGGACACTTGGAACATTACAGTTGCTTCTCCGTTTCATGATTTGAGTCTTTTTTTCATTTTCCTCTGTTTTGTCAAATCTTTAATTTGTGGGAAGCCCTTTAAGACGGCCGCTGTTATCGGGCTCTGCAAAAGTGAATGGGATGGAATTGACGAAATAATAATGAATAATTAAACGGATACACATGATGTTATTTTCAAATCGGTTTTATGTGAACGATGTGTGGCCAACCATTGAGCCCCACGCCTTGAGAACCACTGCTCTCATCTATGGGCCTTAGACGGTGAAATCAACAATGACCCCGACTCATTGCAGGGGTCGCACTCTCACTTTCATTCGTCGGGTCAATTCCCGGGCCGGCCGAGGCCTGTAATGCCGCCTGCCCTGAAAGGTGGCGAGTGCGAACAAAAGGCAGGACGACCCCAGTGAAGGACAGTATATCTGATCCAGTCCATATCAGTCTGTTAGAGGCAGAGTTCAAAGGTCAGGCCCGGGTCAGTCTCAGCTGCGCCGCTTCAGGGCACAATCTGTCTGAGTCCCGGGTTAGACCAGAGAGAGAGAGAGACGACAATTAGCCCACCCCTGTGTCTGTGTCCGCCGTGTGACTCTTAAAGCCTGTGCTCTGTTTGCATCGGTGCAGCCGCAGAATGATGCAAAGTCATGTCAATCAACGAGGGACAGGGCAATTTAACAATAGGCTGGGTTTTATTTTACCCCAATGTTTATGAGATGGAACCAATAATGCATGGAAGAAGGGCTTGACTTTAAGCCAGTAGATTTCTGCACCGACTACTGCTTTGTATTCTTCATGTTTTATGATCATTGTCTAGATCTGCTAGGTAGTCACACATGTTTGCTGTTCTGCTCGAGTACGCTACAAAAAGTGAATATAAAGCATTGGCTTACATGACTTGATTTGAGGAAATATATCTTGTTTAGAGAGGGTTTAACTCATTTAGACCTTTTTTCTGATCTGGTCAAGATTATTTTGCTAGTTTGATGAGATTTCAGACTGGTTCTATGGTAAATCTCACTTGAAATAAGAAAGTAACACTGCCAATGGGACAAGACCATTTTTCTTACCCCATTGGCAGAGAAACTTACTTGAAATGAAGGCGAAATATATTGAAACGAGTCAGAAACATCTCAGAACAAGTGAAATAATCTAGGTCAAATGCCCAACTAAATCTTAACGAGTTAAAACAACAAAATGTGGATTATTATGCTCAAATTGAGACATCTAAACTAATCTAGTAAATTACTTTTTGCAGTGCATAGAATAAGGAAACTACATTAGAAATGAACAATGTTAGGATGCCTATATCGGTTGTATTTGAGCCAATATTTCTTCTTTTAATATTAATTATGAATTGAAACACACCTTCAAAAAACAATCAAACCTTCAGAAAAAGCTAAATTGAATTAGATTGTAGCTTGTAAACGCAATTTGTAAGAGGCCAGAGAGAAAAAAATATATAATGAATGTCAAGCTCTGAATGTAGCTCAGTTTACTTTATTAGATTATTTGAGCAGCATAAAAAATAAATATTTTCAACAGGAAAAGCAGTGAATTTCCACACTCAAAAGGATCTTATGTAGAACCTACCACTGGCTTAATGTCATGATTGTAAGAATAGTGCTTACTTATTTACATACTTACTTAACAGCTGCTGAAAAGTTGCTAATCTTAGGAGCTTGCTTTACATTTGGGTGTTCCATGGGCTGTACCTTGTTTCAAGCAAAGAATTGAAATAAACCTGTCTGTTTTGTCCAATAAGATCCAATGTTAAATTAAAGTGATAATTCTGATGTAAATGGTTTATAAGCTTTAAAAATGTGCGAAATCGACCTCCTGGTTTTGCATTTCGATGTTTATTAAGTAATAATATGTTCATTATTGTTTGTAAAGTCTCTCCTTCCCGGATCTAAGCAACTAATCAGAGTCTAGTATCCTCCATCAACCTGTCAGGTCCAATCAGAAGGGGAGTGGGAGGAGCTTGATCGTTAGCTTTTGAAAATCATGTTCCTGCTCTGCTCATTTTGCAAACTAATCAAAAATACATAATGTAAACCACATTGTTGCAGGGTGATCCAGAGGGTCCCGACCTCCACTTTGGGAACCACTGACATAAAGTATAAGAAGGGATTTCCGGTTAAAGAGAGGAGGAATTTGATTGTTTTCTTTCAATTTTCTCTCTACCTCTCTCCTCACTTTGCGAACTTTAAAATCACTTTAAAATAAAAAGTTAAAATCCATATCCGAGCGCAGCAAACTTTCTTGTTTTTTTCCAGACACCAAAAAGAAAGGGGCTGTGTTGAAATGGCCAACAGATCGAGTGCTTTTGTACCACGGTGCATGAACTTGAACAGCAAAACGACAATACAAAAGAATTTTACCACCAAATTGTTGCACATTTAAAAAAAGAAAAAAAAAAAAAGGGCTCAACCTTGTAACCGCACTGACTGAATGAATGGAGTGTGTGACAAAGTGAAACCCCATTCATTATAGTGTGTCACTGGAGGGGTCACTGCTCTGCTCTGGTCAAATCTGGCTCACATTAAAGTCCAGCTTCAGGTGTCAGTCTGCCCCACAATCACTAAACCAGATGACCAACCAACAGCCCTCATCCTACTGCACACTCTCTTCACATACTCCTGCCGCTGTCACGGGGACATGTTTGGTTAGTGTTTGCATTCTGAAACGTCTATGGATTTCACACAGGTGTCAAAGTTGGACTCCTGCCAGAGAATTTAAGATCTTAAAATGAAATATTGTGTGTTTTTAATGGTGGAAAGTCTTTAAAATGGTGTTCATAGTGGAAAGAGTCACATCTGTTGTTCAACATTGAGGTAGAGAACAAAATCGGCGTTTTAACTGTATTGTTTTGACCCGGTTTAGGCGGGATCAACTGAGAGGAATCCAGGCCATAAGTTATTATGGTAAATTTGAGGACCCTACCCCTGACAAAAATGGTGAGTTTCAGCATTGGCGGATGCTCTTTCGAAACAGTGAATAGCTCTCCATGCACAGAATGTTTTTGGCTAACTTCCTGTGGGTGAAGACTATACTTCCTGTCCATATTTTAACGCAGATCAAATATATAATAAATAATTAAATGTCAAGCCGAGTGTGTGTCATTAAAATGTTTCAGTTTTCTGTTTTTATTTGTTAGCATTAATTTGCTGTTAGCTTATTGCTTGAATGCTAAAACGTCGTAAAGCTAAAGGCGGGAGAAAGCCCCTACAGTGAGGACAGCACTTCTTTTTGGTCCTCATGGCGGGGCAGACACTGCAAGTGGCGACTCCAGAATCTTTGCGATATGGAGACCAACAGGGACTTTACATGTGTCAAAAACAACTTAAAAGCCGGCTCCAAAGACGGTGATTGTTTCTAAAAATACAGTTTCCTCCTTTGAGAACTCATGTGTCATATTTTTAACCAAACCATTTAATTGCATGTCTTTTTAAAGCAGGGGTCCTCAAACGTTTTTCCCTGGGGGCCACATTATCGTTCCTGACTGTGATGGGGGGCCTTGCCGGGTTGGCTATAACATAGAATTGTGTGACCCAGACCAAAATGCAGCAGGCCTCATTGTGAAGTTGAGATTACTCGCCTGGCACAGTCGTCCCTACCACTATATCCACAAGATCAACACTTGATTCCAGGCACATATTTGTTTAGCTGTAGGGGTTTGCAAAAATAGTAATCAAGTCTTCACACTTTGTTTTAATTTGAAATACTAGTATAGTATTCCATAAATTTTTATTTTCAAATAAAACATCATAGTGTAATGTGACCAAAGTAATAACTGCTTACACTTGTATTGTGCTTTACAAGCCTGTGTCACAAGTTTCTCAAAGTACTGTAGTCATTATTCATTCACTCCACACTCTGCGGTGGTTAAGCTTCATTTACCACGTGGCTATAATGTGTTGTTTATATCCTGATCTCTTGTGTCAGTGGCCCTGCTGGACACGCGTGGAATTCATTTTTATGTATTCAAGTTGCCCCCTGGTGGCTGGAATTAGTATACTGGTTATCTAGTTAGAAAAAAAATCATACTGACATACTCATGGATTTGTGCTCTACAAGTCAGGGACCGGATTTGGCCCCCGAGATGGCCCCCCTCACCAGAGCGGATTTTCCCGCCTTTTTGTCCATGCTCTATGCGAGACTGAGCTGCATCGCGGATTCTCTCTTGAATGGTTTTATTAATGTAAATGGGCAGGACTGAGGAGTGACAGTCTACTCCAGTGAAGTATTTACATCCTACATAAAGTTTGCTTCATGCTGTGAATGATTTCGGCAAGACACGGCTAACTCTCCATTGAACAAAACAAATATGCTACCACTATGTTTGCTAACATAATGTTGTGTAGCCCCTCCTTCTGAAATTTATTTTAGAAAGTCATGAACACAGCACACTAGAAATATGAAGCATAAAATGATAATTGGACATAAAATAACATTAAAGGAGTGTTTGTTATTTGTAAAAGAATTCAAAACAAAATATATATGGCCTCATTAATGGACAAAGTTATATGTAAGTTGCATTTTTTTCTTTCTTTCTTTTTCTTTTTTCTTTTTTTTTTACAAATGTTCAAGGATTGGCTGAATGAGAACGCAGCATCCTCCAAAACAAGTCTGAAAGCAGCCAGACATTTTTGACCAAACCATTCCAGTGTCACAGCAGGACGAGGTGTGGCTTTTAAGATGCCTCTGCCAGAAAAAAAGAAGAAGAAGAGGAGCAAGACACAGAGAGAGGGAGTGGAGGTTAGAGCCACCTGGACACCATCAGTCTCAGAGAAAGGTAAACATCTCCGACATTCCTCCCGGCACACTGGCCCGCACAGGTCAGGGGTCATGATGACAAACGAGTGACCCAGCGGCACTCAGGGGCGAGAGAGGAGCCCTGGAATCTCTCAGAGGCACCGGGGCAGGGGTGGGGGGACCAGACCGGGACTGAACCAGAGTTATGACCCGACCAGGGCTTTACCAGGACAGGGCTCTTCAAGGGTCACAAACGTACTGACTACTCGTGGTTGTAAGTCATGTCACCGGCCGCTATCCACTAAAATAACATTCACATTGTAGAACTGAATGACGGCAGAGCTTCACAACGTTTACTAAGGATGGGATTCATAGCATATAAAACAAAAGCATAATTTCATAACGCTAGTACTGTTCCCCATTGTGATTAAACTATAGCCTTTTAGAGTATTTTAATACCGCATGAATGCAACCTTTTGGGTCTTACAGTGTCCCAGCTACACTCATCCATGTCCCCGTGAAGGAGTATAAGCAAGTCTGGTGAACGCTTTCAGAAAAATGTCTGACTAATCCCTGGATCTCTCTCCCCCCGCGGCCCCCAGAATTCCTACTCCTTCTCCCCATATGGAAGTTGATGGCATTGGGGCCACTGCCTCCATCAAAGCCCCCCACTTATCAGGTTCAACAAGGGCCCATTAAAAGTGTCAGCTCAGGCCAAGGAAACCAGTGCTCAGGAGTTAAATCACACCAGTGGCAGGGACGTAAAGAGGGGGGGGGGGGGACATGCTCTCAGTATTTAATCTTGTCAGCGGTTTTGTTGGAAATACATCATGTGAAATGGGTCAAATGTGAGAGCCTCTTTGACACACTGTGCGTAAAAGCCAATGTTGATTCAGTTTTTTGTTTAAATTTGTTTTTTATTTTCAAATTTTCTTTAAAAGTGTGAAATGGGTCACAGGTATTACATAACGTTTTTTTTTTGTTATTTCAAAAAAGCACCTCACTCTTGAACTTTTATAGCGACAGACATTTTTCCATCTGAGTTAGGATGATGAGGTCATACACACTCATACTCTGTGAGAGAATTCTCCCTCATTTCACATTTCAGAAGCATATTAGGTTGCCATTTGTCCCAAAGTACTTTTTTTTAATAAAACTTCTCAAATGTATTAGCTTTGTGTTTGTCTTATGTTTCTTAATTGCTAACGGAGAAAATAATGTGCAAACATCTCAATTTGGATAGAATTCCAGAAAAAGATCAGGTCCAGGCACTCATCATTTGCAAATGTAGATAATGCTTTATTACTAGAAAGTTTAAACATTAAAAGGGACGCTTGTCGGCTTTTTAATGTTTCGGCTTTTTAATGTTAATCTTGCAATTCTAATCAATTGCAAGATTAGAAATCCCTTGCAATTGAATCCTACAATTCAATTTGTATGTGGAATATTTATTTCTGTTTCGTTTTGCACTCCCAAAGCTGTAAATATCAGAAAAGGGCAGTGATGTATTGTCTTAATGAAGCTTGTGCACAAAATCAACCTGGAAGACCAACTTGGAAGCAGCTGAATGTTGCAGCTCTCATTTATTGCCTCATCACCGGCATCTCTTCACCAATCATCACCCCTTCTTAAAGCAGAACTAAGTAACTCGTTTTTTATACTCATTAATTGTCCGTGAGAGTATACTACACTGACAGAAAAGACAAAGAGAGAGAGGGATATTGTACATCCAATTATACAATGGAGATCATTTTTTTTCACTCGCCCGCAGTTAGCTTTGCCCGTTAGCCTGTTAGCTTCTTCCTCGTGATTACATTAGGTTGTATTGGTGGCTCCGACCTGGAGGCAGTAAAGTTGCAATTGTGGTTTTCTAGCCAGAGACACCAGAGGGAGATGTAAGAACCCCCAATCATCCCATTAACACTTGATTTATTAAGGTAAACAAGTTACTTAGTTCTTCTCTAAGCTTCCTCGTCCATCGCTCAGCTCTTTCCCCGCTGTGCTGTGCCCCTCCTCCGCCTGACCTCTCCTCTCCGGTGCTCCCCGTGGTCAACTGGCCGGTCTCTACCACCACCAGAGTCCAGACTCTGGAGGAAGACTCAGTCAATCATTCATCATTGCCGTGCATGTTATAATGTTAAGTCAATCATCCGCCAATCATGATTCATGTCCAATAAAACTCCCCTGATGCCACTCTGTTTCAGTGAGTCTTTTCAGGTTTTAATAATAATGGTTTACACTTATACACTCACACTGGTGGGTAAAGTGTCCTGTTTTTGGACATAATGACAGTCTGCACCTGCCACTAACTTCCTGTTCATGACACGACCAACCCAACCATCTGAGCCACCGTCGCCCAAATACATTGTAGAGCAATAGGAGGCTAAGTTGCATAGTACTAGCTTATTAGTACTTATTATCGAAACACTATATTTTAAAGTCCAAGGACTGCACAGCAGCGCTGCCTTGCACTGCAGCCAAACACAGGAGTAGAAGCAGTAGCATCTTTTGCACACAGCTTGAGGTGCATTCACAGCACAGTCAGCTCCGAACACATGCTTGTACTTTGCTCGGGGATGTTTAAAGGCACATTGGATATTTTATTTATTCATTCTTTGTTTGCTCTCCCTCCTCCAGACCTGCATGTAGAGATGTGCGGAGTATCCAGTCCAGTCTTTCTCACTGCAGGGACTGATGCTGCTTCTGTCTAACCTCTGGGTGGGTGTCAAGTCTGAAAGATGTCTGCAGATCCCCTGGGTGGTTATAGCTGGATATTAGTATATTCAGGTTAATACATTTTTAGACCTTTAGAAATGCAGGAGTCACACTGTAGCGGAATGCAAATGATTATTGAACATGAAATCAACTCAGACTTAGAGTCAGTAATAAATAAGATGTCATGAAAAGCAGCTGAATGTTGGTTGCGTGATTAGTTCTCTGTGTGGGTTTCCTCCGGGGGCTCCAGTTTCCAAAAACAAAAACTAACAAATGGGCTATTCCTGTGTGAGTGGATGGAAGGAAGGAAGGAAGGAAGGAAGGAAGGAAGGAAGGAAGGAAGGAAGGAAGGAAGGAAGGAAGGAAGGAAGGAAGGAAGGAAGGAAGGAAGGGTTTGATGGATTGATGGATGGATGAAAATGGATGGATGGATGGATGGATGGATGGATGGATGGATGGATGGATGGATGGATGGATGGATGGATGGATGGATGGCATTTTATAATTTTCTTGTTGTGACCGCAATCTGTGAATAGCACTACAAATAAAGTTTACTGTGGTGGTGGTGTTGGCATTAAAGGTTGAAAACCCAGGGATGATTGAGAGTGTGTTTAGGGGAGAGCGTGTTTAGATAGTATGCAAATATGTAAGCGGATGACAGCGGATGACAGGTGGAAAAGGTGGAAAACTCATCTCCAATTTGTAGCCAATTCAACCATTTTCTGTGTCACTTGCTCAAACATGTACAAAGATACTGCATTTGTTTTGATTATTTCCAAGTGTTTAAAGCCTTGTGTTTTTGCAGGTGTCGTGCTAAATTGACACAAGCCCGTTTGAGTGTAGCTGATTTTGCGGGCCTGGCGTGTCAGTAATCCTGCTCTGCCTGGAAGTTCCTGAGACAGTGAGAGGTATTGATCTGTCGTGTGTCTGGGTCTTCCACAGGTTAGGCCTCAGACGGCAGCAGCTGCGGCCCGGTGCGGTGGGGCTAGACGGGCGCGGCGTCCTGTCAGTAATCCAGGAGCTAATGGACCCCAAAGCACTTCAGACCTACACTGCCATCTATCACCATCGCACTGTGGCTCCGCAAAGTGGGGATTCAAGCATAACATCAGTTTACTTCGGTAACCTCATTGAACAGGCGCAAAAAGTCCCGGTAATACTTGAGCAATAGTATTTTTGAGTTGCAAATAAAGATCTGTGTTGGTGAAATCATCATTAGTTGAACAGATAGATGTGAGAGGCTCAGGCAGGAGGAGCTCTGAGTGGAGATGCAGCTGGACCAGTTGAGAATCACACGTCTCTTCTGGATGCCCCCTGGACTTGGGCCTGTCCCATTGGGAGGAGGCCGAGAGGAAAGCACGGCTGGAAAGCACTCGCGCGGCCTTTGTAAACATTAGGTGTGGTGGGCGGGGTTTAGCTGGAGGCAGGAAGCTATAAGGAAGTCATATCACCCCCATAGAAATCACAGAAATGCCTTTTACTTTCTGAGCCTGCACTGGACCGGTTTGAATTGAGCATTATATCCCCATACAAATGAACAGGGAAGCCAGGCGCAATACTAATGTATGGTGAGGTATGTTATGTCCATTTCATGAGGTTTAGGGTAGGTAACCCTAACCCTAACCCTGAGGTTTATTTATCATTAACACCCTCTGTTCAGTGGCCATTGAATGTGTAGCCGACCCCACAAAAAGCAGAAACTTGAGTGAATATGGTTTACCATTTTGTTCAGAGGACACTTTTCTAGGGAAATCTGTATCTAAATTAAAATCTTATTAGGTCTGTACATTGATTAATTACTTCTAACTAGGCCTTGACAGCACCTGCACATGGTCGATGGGTTGACAGCTGAAAACATCTTTATCATTCATTATTTGCGCTGTTTGATGGCTAAATGCTAACAGCTATAGGATAAATACACTGGCTAACAGACTCTGAAAAGTTACCAAGAGTAGCTGACTTGCTAATTGTTGGCATGCATTTGGATCGAAGGCCACTTCTCTTTATTTATTTCTATGTTGTTTATTGTTAGCTTTAGTAACACATGTTTAAGTGTTGTTGGATATATCAGAAAAAACTTTCATTTACAGTCTGGATTCTTACACCTAAATAAACAGCATGGTCAATGTTTTAAAGCAATACTAAGAAACTTGTTTATCTTAATAAATCCTTTTCGTAGTCCCTCTGGGGGTAATACAAGTGTTGATGGGATGACTGGAGGGTCTTTCATCTCCCCCTGGTGTCTCTGGCCAGAAAACCACACTTTCCCTGAGAAGCTAACAGGCTAACGGGCAAAGCTAACTGCGGGCTAGCGCCACTTTAAATAGCATTTACAGCCAAGTTTGAGTGAAAAAAACTTTCTCCATTGTGTAATTGGATGTACAATATGTCTCTCTCCCTTTGTCTTTTCTGTCAGCGTAATATTTACTCTCACAGACAATTAATGAGTAAAAAACGCAACATGCTACGACACCTGCAGTGGCGCTTATGGCCTCTAGGGGCATGCGTTCCTTAGTACTGCTTTAATCTTCTTCCCGCTGCATACTTCCCGCCTCCAGCTGATGTCACTGATGGATTTGCCTCTCAACGTAATTTTATGCAACCTACTTTAAAAACATTTAGGTTCTGTAAGGCACATTACTGATTTACTTTGTCTATGAATTGTGCTCTCCACATAAACTTGCCTGTGGACTTGAGTTACAAGAATTGCCCAGTTTTTAAAACAGCTTTCGACAGCTGCTCCACGACTGTTTCTTCTCTTTTAATTAAAAATCGGATGAGCTACTTTTACGTATTTGCTACACAACCTTCATGTCAAGCAGAATGAAAAAACACTCACTTTTAAATCACAGAGGACTCAAGCACAGACCTGTAACCATGTATATGTCTACAAGTCCTCTCAGACGTCAGGAATCTCCACTGGAATGTCCTGTTGTAGTAGAGATTTCTCATTTAGCGTCATCTGGACTGGGTTGATTGGCATGAGGGCTTTTCGACTCTTCCTCCGTTCTCGGTGGAATATTAAGACCGGCTAACACACAGGCGGGCGGCTAAGTGACTTTTGCACACGCGGCAGAAAATCATTTGTCATGTAAAGTAGTCCCAAATATTCTCGGACAGCGGGTCCTCAGCTACTGGAACCTCTTGGAAAAGTTTCCTGTCTGCTCCTCCGCGCCGCTCTAAAGAGGCCATTAAACAGTGCTGTAATGCAAACACTGAGTGGACGGGAGAGAGGAGGAGGGGGGGAGAGGGGGCAGGGGGAGGGGGGCCAGGTGTCGACTATGGAGGGCTGTGTGTGTCTAATGCAGTGCCATTATAGAGTGTGTGAGCATGAGACAGAGAGAGAGAGAGAGAGAGAGAGAGGGGGGGAAGGGGTGGGGGGGGTTAGATTATCATAAAAGCCTCCCCAGCAGCTCCAGCTAATGCCTAATGTCTGATCAATAACAGACTCCAGAGAGAAGGGATAAGGATGAGAGGAAAGAGAGGAGCACATTAATCCATATGTGGCGTACGACTGACGGATGCTCTGTCGCCTGCTCGGGACGCGGGGGCGATGGTCACACTTTTAACCCAGTTTTTGAAGGAAGTCCGTCCGTCCGTCTGGCACGTACATCATCTTGGAGATTCCAAGGAGGGACCGGACAATGCAGCGGCGGCACCAAACTGGACAAGTGTCATCTTGCTGGAGTTGAAGTCTATGTAGGAATTCTTCCAAGTCTCTCAAACTAAGACGTGGGGTCACCTAAAACCAGGTCCAAACAAGCTGACTTGAGTTGTCAATCTGAATATCTTAGAGAGTTTGGTCTGGCCTTAAACGCCCTTGTACTTCATTAGCAGTCCAGCCCTGCAGCAAAGGTCTAAAGTAGAGTCTCTAGACCAAGGGGGCGTTCAGACGTTTTTCCTCGATGTGCCGAAATAGTAACGGAATTGCAGACTGGCGGCGGCCGATCACAGTCATTTTTTGCATGTATCAAGTACTGTTCCTCTTTGCAGGAGAGGGTTTGGGCCGTGAGAGCTCAGTTGAATGAAAGGAGACCTCCCCCTTTACTAACCTCGGCCCTTCGTCAAAGGCCGATTCAGAACTGAAAATTAAAGTTTGGGGGGATTTGGGCAAACCAGCTGTTGCAAATGTTCAACATCAATGTATTGATCTCATCTCTTATCCAGCCTTTTTTTTTTATTATTTCAATTATGGCATTATTCAATTTGAACAGACTGAGGGTCTTCATGGATACTTTACCAGAGGTTACGATAGATTCTGTGAACAAACACAACCATCCAAACATGACTATGGAGGTTGTGAGCCATATAGAAATACCCAATATTATTATTGATTAGATTTTTTTTTTTTATTGTACCGTAAGTTCCAGTCTAAATCTAAATCTGATACTGTATTAATCTCTGTAGAGAAATCTCTGTAGAGAAATTAGTTCTCTGCATTTGACCCATCCTCAGTATCGCATGGGGCGACCTGTAGGAGCAATGAGCTGCCAGCTTGGGCGGGCGCTCGGGGACCCATCTCCATGATGCGGGGCCAGGCTGGTGGTCAGAAACACCTGGCTGGAGGATAAACCTACTGCACATGTTTTTTTTATAACCTACCACTATGCAGACATGGGGAGAACATGCAAACTCCACACAGAAAGGCCCCGTACAGGTGGGAATCGAACCCGGGACCTTCGAGGCACGAGCACTAACCGCTGCGCCACCGTGCGCCACCGTGTCTACTGAGCACACCTGAATATACAAGCCGCACCAACAAAATTTTTAATTATTAGAAGCGCCATCAGCACTGAAAATACTGGACTCTTCTACAAGTACAATTACTTTGATTAAAGTGTGTTAAGAACTTCAATTACATTTTTCTTTAAATGCGCGTGTGTTCAGTGAAGCCAAAGCGCTGCCCGCACATCGACTCTTCCTCGGGAGTGTAGCCGTGTTTAGAGCCGTCTTCCTTGGCCTTTTAGCGCACACCGCCTCGGGAGTTTCCTGGTGTACGAAGCTGCTCTGAGCTGGACTCGTAGTGACCGCTCAAAGCTGGCTTTTGATACCCGCGCATCTCTGGACCCTCCATGATGTTTCAGTGGTGAGAGAATTAAATGCATTTATTTTGCGCTTGAAGTCATGTTAGCTATAGCGCGGGAGGGCATCTTGCTGCCCCGCTCCGGTGGACAGTAATCACCGCGGAGAGGTGGAGGTGCAGCATTGGGTAACATATGACACGACATTCAGTTAGACCTGTCTATAAATTAGGCGCACCGTTGTATAAATCGCACTGTTCAAAGGGTGGGAAAAAAGTCGTGGTTTATAGTCTGGAAATTACGGTTGCTTATGTATTAACAGTTATGCAATGCAGCATTACAATACGGTGATTCCTTGCTTCCTGTTACAGTAAGATTTCCAGATAAACTGCCTAATAAAGCATGTGACCTTTCATTTTGTGTGACAACTTTCTTCTTGGTGTGTATTTTGGGAACAAAAGCGCTGTATATCTGAACGGAGCCTGCCCTGCACGTGAACCACGTCAGGGGTTGAACTGTCTCCTTTAGCACCTCAGTGTCATAATATTAGTGTCCCATAGCCGGCCTCTGTCTGAGCAGAGGGTCCACAGTGACTGGGTTTTTCCACCGAACCCAGGTGCGCTTCAGGGACATCCTCACGCAGACAGACAGCTGCAGCGCATACACGGCTGGCTCCCCGTTATTCATAGGCTTCAGGTGACATCATCACTCCTTTGGCCTGAAGTGTTTCAATGAGGTGCCGGGGAGACACTGAAATCTGTTTATACTTTGTTGATCTGATGGTGTGGCTGGAGGCCCTGTCACCAATACTAGCTTATTCAAGAACAAGATATCCAAAATCCCCAATGAAAAAGTCTAAATGTACATAAAACAAAAAATTACTAAATATGGCCTGAAACTAAATAACATTTTAGTTTTAATTTCGTTTTTAAATTCAAAAGTAACACCTGAATAGAGCTTGATTCATCGTTTCATAGAATTTTTTTTAGT
The DNA here is from genome assembly GCF_951799975.1 of Gobius niger. NCBI lineage: Eukaryota > Metazoa > Chordata > Actinopteri > Gobiiformes > Gobiidae > Gobius > Gobius niger. Next base: position 10,793,704 of record NC_136855.1, on the reverse strand, counting down.
GCTTAAGTCTGAGAAAAAATTTAGAGACTTCTACATTGAGTTGAGTCAATTTGAAATCACAAAGAAAACATTATTTCCAAATGCATTTCATACAATGACAATCATGATGATAATAATGATAAAAATAACATAGCATTGGCGATAGGGGAAAACATACAACTTAAGAATTACCAAAGCAATAATCAGGACAGCGCAATAAAAACACGAAACAAACATAAGATCAACAACAACAAAAGTACTGCCTAAAGTTAGGCTGTTTTCACACATGTTGGAGGCCCCGAGACCGCCCTAGTTCCAACTGCATTTACTCCAAAGTTAGTTCAGTTCGTGTTCACACTCTTTATTCGGCTCAAGAAGAGGAAAGTTTCCCTGCAGCAGGAAGGGAAAGACGGGAAAGAGAGACGTACACCTGCCTCGTCAGAGCAGTAATCCAAACGTCCTCATGTTCATTCTTTCATCGCGCAAAAAAGAGGTGTCAAAGGGAGAGCAGTGGTCGGCCGCATTCACACCACACCCGCTCCGACGCAGGCCGCTCCAAGACCACCTGTTTCAGCCGCACTCGGAGCGCCTGCTTAAAGGGCTGCGGTTGGATTCACACTGACCCAAAAGTGCCGCTCTCGGGCCCCTTTAAGTCGACCTGACTAGAGCCTGTGTGAAAAACGCCCTTAGTGTCAGAAACAGGAGCAGTTTAATTGTAAATGTGTACGGATAGCAGACTTAAAATGATGGAGGGATGTGATGGATCTAATTGAACCGAGGAGCTTATCCCAATCAGAAGTGGCTTTAACTTTGAATGAATGTCGGCCAATTTCTTTTTGAAATTTGTGAACTTTAAAAAACACATGTTTAATGTATGTGATTATTGGAAACATGTGGACATAAAAACTCTTTTAGATAAGTCGGGTAATTCTCTTCACCATCTACACATCAGACTTCACATACAACACGGACAGTTGTCATCTCCAGAAGTTCTCCGACGACTCCGCCATCGTGGGCTGTGTGTCTAAGGGAAACGACCTGGAGTACCGGTCAGTCATCACCTGTGCTTGAACATCAGTAAGACGAAGGAGATGGTGATCGACTTCACGAGTAAGCCACTACCGCACACACCGCTGAACATCCAGGGGGAGGACATTGAGGAGGTGGACAGTTTCAAGTACCTGGGTGTTCACCTCAACAATAAACTGGACTGGTCCCACAACACCAACGCCCTGTAGAAGGGCCAAAGTCGCCTTCACCTTCTGAGGAGACTGAGGTCCTTCGGAGTGAGCAGGCCTCTGCTCAGGACTTTTTTTGACTCTGTGGTTGCCTCTGCTCTCCACTACGCTGCCGTGTGCTGGGCCCCGGGCAGCACAGAGCGGGACAAGAACAGACTGAACAAGCTGGTCAGGAGGGCCAGCTCCGTCCTGGGCTGCCCCCTGGACTCTGTGGAGGAGGTGAGTGACAGGAGGGTGTTAGCCAAGCTCACCTCCATCATGGACAACACCTCCCACCCACTGCACGGGACTGTAGAAGAGCTGTGCAGCTCTCTCAGTGGCAGACTGAGACACCCTCAGTGCAGGACGGAGCGCTACCGCAAAGCCTTCATCCCCACTGCTGTCAGACTGTACAATAAGACTGTGAAGTAACATGTGCAATAATCTCTGTATCAGCTGCACTTTATTTACTCTGAGTGATCTTCTTGAACGCCGACTGTAACAAGTGAATTTCTCCTTTGTGAGATTAATAAAGGTTTATCTTATCTTATCTTATCTTGATTAGAATAGTGTCACTTTAAATACAAACTGGAGCCAGTCGGACCCGGTCACGGCACCGTCCGCATATAAATGAATTTGTGACAAAATATGTCACAAATTATGACAAATATTTGGTAGATTATTAATGAATATCGAAAATAAAAGTGGTCTCAGAGAAGAACCCTGAAGTACTCCTTTATCAATGATCTTAAAGTCAGAATTACATCTTAAATATGAAACACACTGATACCTATGATGGAAGTATGAATTAAACCAAAGTCTAGCTTGCTTCGACAGTCCAATTGCTTGTAATGTTCACATCACAATGGTCAACAACATCAAATGCTCTAGGCACCATCCATCTGTGGAAATGGCACCAGTTTGCATATTGGAGTCAAAAGAAGATCATTGGAAAATTTTAAAAGGACACTAGTGGTGGAATAATTTGTCTGAAAGCCCGATTGAAAAGGGGAAAGAATATTAAACTTATTTATGATGCGATAACTGACTATAAATTATTTTGTCAAATACTTTAACTACACTGTTTATAATAGAAAGCGGTCTATAGTTGTTTATGTCATGAGTGTCTCCAGTTTTGTGCAGAGGAACAACTCGGGTGTGTTTCCAAGACAGTGGGGTTAAATAAATCTGACGGAGCATAATGCTATGAAGGAGTGAAGGAGTTTTTAGAAATTTTACTTCCAAACCATCTGGCCCAGGACTAGTATCTGAGCTCAAACTATTTAGTCTGCAGCACCTGGGCTGGAGTCATATTTTAAATGAAAATGAATTAGACTGATTATTGTTTTTGTTTTTGTTTTTTTTTGTTAAGAAAAAGTCAGAATGGGAAGAAAGTGATGTTTCAGAATTACAAGTAGAGAAGTGATACCGAAGTCCATTGCGATTTCAGCAGGGTCCCTAAGAAGATCATTATGAATGTTTATAGATTCAATTTGCTTAGTATCTGATCTTGTTTGACAATAATTGACCCACGTCTTGTCACTTTGCTATTGTAAAAACATGTATCCATGGCAGATGCCCTAAACTTTAGTTCCAGGTATCTTCAACAGATGAAATTAATTGGAAACTTTCCCAACTGATATTAATGACATCATCAATGGTTTAAGTTTTCAGATCATCTTGTCTTATTTTAATCACTTTTGGCGGACAAAGGGGAACTCTGCAGAGTCACTACTGGAAAATACATCTGTCACACTGTGGTGTCCAAGTGTTTTAATGTGAACAGTAACTCTAAAAACTCTGCTAGTTTATCACTGCTGCTAATCCCATGATGCTTAGCGATAGATACAGACGGCATCTCGTCATTGAAGGGGGCGTGGCTTCGCTAGGGGGGAAAATAGAATCATTAGAAAAACATAATTTTTCAGTCTTTTTAGCCATTTTCTGGTGGAATATTAACTTGACACATAAATAAAGTCAAGTGTAAATCGGACCCATATGGATATTTTGTCACAGCAGATTGTTCAGTAGAAGTGAAAAAACTGCAGTCATAGCTAGCGCTAGCTAATCGCTAGCATTAGCCAGATGCTAATATGAAGCATCATGTAGCATTCTCCGTTATTTAAGGGGCTGTTGAACCACTTTGCTCCTCTCCATGTCTTTGTATCTTTATTTAGTAGAAAACTATATTCATATTTCAGCTTTTGTTAAAGTAGTTTTTGAATAAATAGATAATGTTTAGATTTTTCTCCAAATTGTTTTCCCCCTTAACTGTTTTCAAACATGACCATAAATGGGCGATTCCATAGATGCCGTCTGTATCTATATGACATCATCACATTATAGAACCTGAAAGCATCGTCGCGGCAACAGTACATATACGGAACATAAGGGGACAGTGATGTCATGACGACCATTTCACCATTTTGTCACATTCAGGCGTCCCTCACTGAAGCAGGTGGCTGTGAGCTTAAGACTCACGACGGAAACAGCTTTTAACTTGGTTTAAAGGCTGCAAATCCATCTTTGTTCTTTAATTTCACGTTACAGAGTGCGCTTTGCTTAAAACAAAGGCAAAATGAGCAAAGAAGGCACCGCTCAGACCCATCGAGTCATGAATAACTCTGAAGTTATGGATTATTTGCGATACCAAGCTTCCCGGGAAGACCTCCTACAGCAAATCGATATTTTGATGTCACAGGTAAATGAACAACACAAGAAGATTGTTCAAAAAGACTCTATCATTGAAATCCATGAACATGTGAATGGTCCTGGGGTCAGTACGCAGGTGAAAACATACGCAGAGCGCCAGGAAGAGGCCTCATCGATCCTACAGTCAACCCACAGCGACGCAGAACACGAGGATTTGTGTATCCGGGTGGCGCAGTTAACTTCAACTCTTTCTGAACAAGAGCAGATCACTGACGCTGCTATGAGCAGAGTGGCAGAGCTGGAGAAAGCAGGGCCCAGTGGCTCCAACAGCCAGTACCAAATAAATGAGCTTCAGAGGAAAGTGTCGAAGCTTCAGTCTGCGCTCTGTGAAAGGAACAAGGCTTTGCAAGAAGCCGGGAGCAGAGTACAAAGTTTGGAAGCTGAGAAAGGTCACCTACAGTCATCAGTGAGAAGTCTGCAAACGGCTTTAAGCAAACAGCCAAAAGGTGCAGATGTCCAGAGCCGAGGGGAGGAGCTGAAGAAGGCAGGCATCGCCTTCGAGACTCTAGGACAAACCAATGCCCTACAGGAAGGTGCAAATGCAGAGGCTCAGAGCAAAGTCATCAGTCTGAATGGTGAGATAAATGGGCTGAAGACGGAAATTGAGAACCTACAAATTGCCCTCAACGAGGAAAGAAGAAACCGAGTGCCCCAGAACCAATTCACTGACCTGCAAAAAAAGATGACTGAATTACAGAAAGAAAAGGACAAACCAAGCTTGCAGAACAGCACCCTTAAATCTGTGATCCGTGACAAAACCATCACGACAAAGGGAGAGACTCAGTGCACGGATAAAAGTCTAAAGGACGAGAGTAGTCATATGCAGCAGGAAGTGATGAAGCTGCAGCGGGACGTGTTGAAGCTTCATGTGGAGAAGGTTGGACTTGAAGCAGAAAGGGACCAACTACGCTCACAGGTCAGCAGCCAAGACCTCAGACAGGAAACTGAGCGTCTAACAGCCGTCCACAGAAACGAGCTGAGCGCGTTGCTAAGCTCAGAAGAAGAACAAAGGGTAGTTCTGCAGCGTGAGATACAGAAGCTTTCTGATGCACTGAAGGCTTCACAGGAGAACAACACTGCTCTGCTCACGCAGAACCATGAGCTTCAGGAAACTGTCAGGACCAGAGAGGAGCAGATTCAGGAGGCTGAGAGGCAGAAAAAGTGGAAAGGAAAATACGTTGATTCGATGTTATCCCTCAGAAAGCAGGAGGGAGCCAAGGATGTAAACCTTTGCAGAGTGGAGCATTTAGAGAAAGAGGCACAGTACATGAAGAGAGAAATCAAACAGCTAAAGTCTGCCCTAAGTAAAAAGACCAAAAAGAGAGAGACTCCCCTTTTCATGATAGGAGTTTCTCCCATCAAAAATAAAAATCTGATGAAAGAGAGAGAGATGCTGCTGCAGAGAGTGAAGAGGCTACAATTAGACCTCAGTGAAGAAAAAAGCCACCGAAAGGCCTTGAACACAATTATCCAAGAGGAGAAGGCTGGGCTGGAAGCAGAAAGGGACCAACTACGCTCGCAGATCAGCAGACAAAAATCTCTTCTCCGTGAAAAGTCTTTGGCAACATATGAGGGTCTGAGAAAAGTTACATCTCTGGAGGAGGAGAGAGCGAAACTACAAGCAGAACGCGATGGCCTGTGCTTGCAGGTTGGCAACCTAGAATCTGCCCTCTGTGAGCAGAACTTGGCGCTGCAAAAGGCCCTGACCAAACTTAAACATCTGGAAGGGGAGAAGGGCGGATTACAGGCGGAAAGAGATGGCCCACGGTTGCAGGTGGGCAACCTTGAATCTGCCCTCTTAGGAAATAAAACAGCCCTGCAAAAGGCCCAGAGCAGAGTCAAATCTCTGGAGAAGGAAAAAGGCGGTCTGCAGTCCTCAGTGGAAAATCTAAAAACTGCCTTAACCAAACAGCAGAGAGACACAGAAGATGCTCGCTCCAAAGTGACTGAGCAGGAGCAGGAGCTAAGAAACCAGAGGGTCACAGCCCAGGCCTTAGAGCAGAACCTCATGGCAGCGCGGGACATGTTTAAGACCATGGTTGAGAACGCCAGCACCAAAGTGACTGCAGCCCTGGCAGAAAAACAGGACGTGGAGAAGAAGGCGCAGGACCTCAGACAGGAAACTGAGCGTCTAACAGCCGTCCACAGAAACCAGGTGAGCGCGTGGCGAAGCTCAGAAGAACAAAGGGTAGTTCTGCAGTGTGAGATACAGAAGCTTTCTGGTGCACTGAAGGTTTCACAGGAGAACAACTCTGCTCTGCTCACGAAGAACCATGAGCTTCAGGAAACTCTCAGGACCAGAGAGGAGAAGATTCAGGAGCCTGAGAATCGCCGCAAACAGAAGAAGAAGTGGTTTGGCCGCCTCTAAACCCAATCCTACAAAGGACATCAGTAGAACTCGGCATTGAAGGCTGACGTTAACACCAGATGGTTCCCAAGAATTAGCCCTTAAAAATAATCCCCACACCCACACGCACACACATATACACAACAAAACCCATGCAAAATGGTTACTCTAGTCACTTAAATTGAAAATGTTAGCTTTCCAGATGTTTCTGCACCTGCTCTGCGTGTTTCTACAGCTAACACCAGAGGTAACAATGCTCCTGGTGATGTGGTGACGAGGCAGAGGTCAGGCGGATGGACATAACAGGTCTGTCCGACTGACCACAGCTGAGAAATGTCACCATGTCAACAGGAGCGGTGAAACCTCTGAGCGTGGCGTGCAGTTAGCAGGGAAAGAAATGTCCATAATTTGTATGAACAAATAATTTGGCAACAAACTAAAAGGGCTCCCCGGACATAACGAAACAAGAAAATTGATAAGACAATAGCAATTGTATTGTGGCTTAGTATCACTTTTTGGGTTCATTTTGACACTAAGGTTAGAGATGTTAAAGATATTTTACCTTTACATGTTTCAGCCGCCATCTGCAGGCCGTCATCAGAAGTATCACCGGCGTGCGGTGACGAGTCACTTATCAGCTGTTCTTACTTCCGAGACGTGACCAGTCTGACGGTCCCAAAAGGTCCGACAGACTGGTCCCACCCCCTGCCAAGTGACACGTCACCGCACGCCGGTGATACTTCTGATGACGGCCTGCAGATGGCGGCTGAAACATGTAAAGGTGAAAGATTTCAACATCTCTAACCCTAGTGTCTGACAAAATGAACCCAAAAAGTGATACTGTAACACAAGTAGACACAATGAACGTTACAAAGTTTGTATTGTGGCATATCCGACATCACTAGTAACTCGCCAAATGATTTCAGTGACACATTAATAGTTGTCGTGCAAAGTGCTTTACAGATTAAAACAAGCATGCCTGCCCTACCACACATCTTTGCAAATACAAGAAGACACACCTAAACCCAATTCTAACCCTAACCCTCAAACCACATCCTGACCTTAAAACATCCTCCTTTCACAAAGTGAAAGTCCTCACTTTGAAAAATTGTCCTCAGTTTGTTGGTCTTAAACTGGCAACACTGGAGCTTATTAAAAAAAAAAAAAAAAAAAATATTTAAAAATAGTAACTTTAAAGAAATTGGATAAAATATATCAAATATAATACAAACTAAAATCAAATATGATAAGCTCTTTATAATAATAAATCATTATAAAATAACTGGACTAAATAAATAAATAGGACTAAAATAAATAGACAATCGATATTAGCTACAAGCTCAACTAAAAAGGTGGGTCTTGAGCCTGCTCTTAAAAATATGAACGCAATATCTGCAAACACTTCGAACAGCGCGTCTACCAATGTCTGCAAACTTCAGTCAAAGCCATGCTGCTAACCATCACCAAAGAAAAAGAACAAAATACAAGGATTCATTTCATTCTGTGTGTGTTTTATTTGATATATTTATCTATGGACAACAAACTTGCATTCAGGTGTCTGGGTTAGTCCGCTGCGACTGAGCACACTGCCATTGTGGGCCAACCTGACCCGCATGTTTTTGGAGGTCGGGGAAACCAGAGTACTGCCTTCAGTGCAGGGTGTCAGAATAGCCTCCCAGAGCTGCTGTTTGGATGGGAACTGCTTCTCGCCCTCATAGATTATTTTGCTTGAGGAGGCTCCAAAGGTTCTCAATAGGGTTGAGGTCAGGTTTGGATTGGTTTATTTGGTCAGGCCAGTGCATGTTAATGCACATACATGGGTCTCATGCATGTAAACACGCTACGCCGGATTGTAGCCTTGGGCTAATTTCCATCCGTCGTCCCCCATTTGCACTCTCAAACACACTCTCATTCATCCTGGCCTATTGTACATGTTTTCTGTGGTAAACCTAGGAGGAAACCTACGCAGACACAGAACATGTCAACTCCACACAGAAAGGCTCTGCCTATGTGGGAATCGAACCGCTGTGTTACCGTGCGATGGGGTCCACATCATGAGTTTCTCTCTTTTTATGCCCATAGCAGCCAATGATGCAGAGGTATTCTTTACAGCATGACTTGGTGCATTGTCAAACATGACTCCGCCCCCTCCTTGCTGACATCACAGCCTTGTTGGGACATGGTGGCCATTCACCAACCATCCACTACTCCATCCATCTGACCATCCAGGGGAGTCTTCATGTATTTCTGGGTCCATTGCAGCCGTTTCTGCTTGTCAGCTTCAATTAACAGTTATGGGGAGACCGGAGAGAAGGTTTATGCACAACTGCAGCCTCTGGAGGGTCCTACACCTTGATGTTTGGGAAACTCCAAAGGCACCAGCAGTTCAAATACCTGTATGCTGCTTTGTAGCAGCTGTTACTCTTAATCTGATGTATTTGTCTGGCAGAAACCGTCCTCATTGTGCCTTTATCTGCACAAACCTGTGGGTGCTCTGAATCAGCCACAAATCTCTTAACAGTACGATGATCACGCTTAATCTTTCATGAAATATCTAAGGTTCAAAAAATTGCAGCCGTTTTTCAAAGCGTAAAAATCAGTCCTGTTGTAACTTCAGATTATTTAAATAAAAGAAAGTGTGCCATTTATCGATTGTGTCTTAGATATTGTGAGTTATCTGGCAGGCGTTATTGAAATTTTATATTTAAAAGAAAATAACAATGAAATGAATGGATCCCAAAGACGTGGCTCCAAGAAGATAAATCCATAAATCCCATCATTAGTTCCAACCACCGACCCTCTGCTTGCTCTCTACAACTAATGTTATTCCCACATAGTCTCCAATCCACAGCCTTATAAATTGCCAAACAACAGCCAAAATTGATACAGGAATAGGCTTCTGCCCCACCTGAGAGGGAGAGCCACATCATTACATTGTGGGACCTGAAAACAGCCATGTTGGATCCAAAGCCATGTTAACATTAAGCAGCGACATGTTGTTAAACGAGTAGAAATGAACATTGCTTGACATTTGGCCGGCAGCTGGATACATGTCTCTCGTGTCCGTGTTCCCAGCAGTGACAGAACTCGCACAACAAGATTATCACTGCTTCCTAAAGAGCTCTCACACACGCAATTAATCTCACATCCGCTTTAATGGAGGCTGCTTTACATCGTGCTTTACAGCAGACGGCGGACACTGGTCAGAGTTGAGATGAAGAATGTCTTATGGTGCATGATTGTATAGCAACTTCATTTGTAACACGAACTGCTTTGCCCAGTAACAGTAACTTGCCCCCATCACATAAGAAAATTCCGATGACCAACAGGATACTACGTAGGTGTGTTAGTGCATTGTAAAGCTTCTTTTGAGGGACCAAAAAGCAGCAATAAAGACACATTAATATCATTATTTACATATTAAGGTAGGAGCTAAAAGGAGAAAACACATCACTCCTGTGCTTCGGTCTCTACATTTAAGTGGAGGCTCAAAACTTCCTTCTTACAATTAGTTTTTAATCAGAACACTGCTATGGGAAGTACGGTCCACTGAGCGCTATCCTCTAGTTCTTTTATCTGTAGTCTGTTCATCGGTCTTTAGCATCGCAGTCTTCAGCCCTATCCACAGAGGTACCCCTATCTAACAGGGATTGGACAAGAGGAGCTGAAGCACCAACAAGGACTGGACGTTCCTCTGTGGTCTTGACCCGTCTGCTGAGGGACTCCAATCGGCCCTGGGTCTGTTTAAATTGCATGCACAACCGAGCATTATTGTGTGTCTTTCTTTGCTTTATTTAGCCTGGCTTCACTCAGCTCTGTAACAGTTGTCATTATTCTGAGTTATAAGAATAAAAACGCCTGAATAAAGTCTTCTATAACTGCTCCAATGTAGTAGTCAGTGTGTCCAGTGCAGGTTAGCCCCCCTGTAGCCCTCTCCGCTGCAGGACGAGTGCGGAAAACCCGTTTGGACACGCCCCCCCCGACTCTGAGCGAGAGCAGATCTGTGTGGTCGGACAGTGGGACCTCAGGCCACACTGGAGTGATAGTGACATGCCCTCACCTCCACCGCACAGACAGGGGGGCTTTGAGGTGGAGCCCTTCCCCAGCATAGCGCCCCGGAGCAGGCTTCATAATGGCCTGGTGTGTGTGTGTGTGTGGAGGGGCGCAGGGCCGTCCCAAGCGTATAAATTTAAGCCCTAAAAATGCCCAGAGTCAAAGGTGCAGATGTGAAGTGAGTCGGCCATGGGGCAGGGGTCTGTGGAGGAGGTGCGACAGCAGCGTGAAATTCAGTCTCAATTACGGCAAAAAGTCGCTAATATTTGATGTGACTTGAACTGAGAGTAATTGTAAGAAGAGCTTTAAAGATATGATCAAAATGTTCTCGCCATTTCAAGTATTTTTTAAAGCACAAAAGTAATGAAAGCTACACCATCTCGTCCTTCAGGCTGAAAAACTCAGAGGAAGTTGAACGTAAACTTTTAACTGTTGCTTCAACTTGTCTCTGGCTCTCAAGATACCTTCTGCACATGTAGCATTGTCAGACCATGACCTATGAAACATAGACATACAATGTGTTGATTCTGTATTATGGGCTCATGAAAGGCGACAAATGACAGCGACCGGCAAAACTCAGCACCTCCAAGGTGAAAACCAGCTCACGAGGCGCGACAAACTGCAGCGGCCCGCGGCAGTGACACACATCACACTGTGTCCCAGCACGGATCACAAGTTCATACAGATCTGTTGAGCAATGAAAGTGGAGGATCATTTACAAGGTAAAAAAGGGACAAAATCTTGAATGTTGTTCATTCAAAGGCGATATGTTTGATGAACAATTTTCCAACAGGCTTACAAATGTTGGGGGAACTTAGAAAAAGCTCAGTGGGCGACAACGACAAAAGCTGAATACTTTTCAACCTTTCTGTGTTACGTTGCAAACCTCACGTGTGCACGTCTTTGCGAAGATAAGGTAAGATATGACGGGACTTTATTGATCTCACAATGGACAAAGTCGCTTGTTCCATCAGATCTCAAGAAACATATCAAGTCATATCAAGTAATCATCTAGTAACTACTAGAGGTATCTTATATACAATGACTAGAAAGCTTTAAAGGCCAAATGTATATAAATAATAATAAGATAAGATAAGATAAGATAAGATAAGATAAGATAAGATAAGATAAGATAAGATAAGATAAGATAAGATAAGATAAGATAAGATAAGATAAGATAAACCTTTATTGATCTCACAAAGGAGAAATTCACTTGTTACAGTCGGCGTTCAAGAAGATCACTCAGAGTAAATAAAGTGCAGCTGATACAGAGATTATTGCACATGTTGCTTTACAGTCTTATTGTACAGTCTGACAGCAGTGGGAATGAAGGCTTTGTGGTAGCGCTCCGTCCTGCACTGAGGGTGTCTCAGTCTGCCACTGAGAGAGCTGCTCAGCTCTTCTACAGTCCCGTGCAGTGGGTGGGAGGTGTTGTCCATGATGGAGGTGAGCTTGGCTAACACCCTCCTGTCACTCACCTCCTCCACAGAGTCCAGGGGGCAGCCCAGGACGGAGTAATAATAATAATCATAATAATCATAATAATCATAATAATCATAATAATCATAATAATCATAATAATCATAATAATCGTAATAATAGTAATAATAGTAATAAAAAGAATGAGGATAAACACTAGGTCCATAGTAAATTAGTTGAGCTGGCATTCGCAGATTGTCTGATTTCACAAATTGCTACGTACATGTCGGCAAAAGAAACATTACACAACAAGGAAAGAAGCTGGTTACTCCAGCTTAAGGCAATATTATTCTGCTTCCATCTCTTTGGATGACCGTTAAGAGCAGGGGTAGCCAAAGCGCGGCCCACGGGCCAAATACAGCCCAGAGACTAATTTTCGACGGCCCTCATGGCTTCTTGCTGAAATAGCACACATCGCCAGAGCTGGTGCAAGTTTAATAATTCCACACGAGAGAAACCTCAAAAACAAACAAGTCTAAATAAAGGAGTGGGGAATGTGTCTTCAAGGCACTGCCTATGACTACGCTGACCACCAATCTGCGGCTTGCCATGCGGTAACACTTCAATATGCGGCCATCGCTGAATAAAGGTTTGGACACCCCTGGTTTAGGGGGCGATTTCTAAACTACAGTATGTGATAAATGTGCATCACATATTCACGCAGGAAGAGCTGTGGGTGAGCATTCACCTTGTCCTTCGGCAAGTCAACCCTTATTGCTCTCTCCAATCACAGTAATGTGGAATCCGGCATTCATAACCTTATCAAACTGCAACTGCTGCGACAAACGCTGACAAGAAAATGTGAAGGATTCGCCGTGGAGCACAAGTTATCTCCAAATGATCTGTAAATCTGACTGACTTTATGCTGTTGTAGAGTTTATTTTTGCAGAGTATGTTGTAAACACGGCAAAGAACAGATGCATTGTCTTCATTTTCATTGAGCGATGGGAGACATTGCCACCGCTCAAAGCTGTGCACGAGCGTGAAACATGACTATAATCGATTTGCTCGAACAATCTGGATTTACAGGAGGTATCGTGAGAGCTAGAAACGAATTTGGGACAAAACGAAAAACAGCTCACAGTCAGGAGAGTACACCAGCTTTAACCAGAGCTCTTGCATCGGCCGTGAGCTAATCTCCGTCGAGTGCGTGTCCATTTCTACCCCGCACATTAATTTGTACTTGTGTCCTGTACTTTACTTCACCGGGCCTCTGTGGAGAGCGGAGGTATTCATTCGCCCAGGTCCGGTGCAAACATGTGAAGTGCTCTCGGTGGTAGAGCTTTTACTGACGCCGTTTTATATCAAGCCGAGTGTATGAAAGCTGGAATCCTCCCACACACAGAGAGAGAAGGCCTGACCTCGCCTCGCACCATCTCCACAAAGCATTTCTTCATTTTCCGGAGCTCGGTGTATCTTCAGCCCCGTCTCAGAACATGACTGCGGCGCGTGATGAAGACACAGGAGAGAGCGTGGTGGAGCAGGAGTCGGGGAGTACATTATTGGCTTAAAATAGCAGGACACAGTGCACATAACAGCATTTGCATCGAATTAACAGAAAGTCAACGGCGTTCGTGGTTTAATGCAGTATTTGTGGAATGTCTTTCATCACGTTAACCCTAATGTTAGTTAATTAAATAAAGTGGATATTATGCATGGAATGTGGCTTTTAAACCTGCTTAGGTCTAATCAGCAATGATAATTTTATAGCTTTAATGTATTATTGTATGGAAAGGGTGCTTTGTCAGTAAGGTTTGTGTTGGTCAAGGGTGTCGCTATAAATGGTAAATGGTAAATGGTCTCAACTTATATAGCGCTTTTCCACCTACATTAGGCACTCAAAGCGCTTTACAGCAATGTGGGTGAAGTGTCTTGCCCATGGACACAACGACAGTGTACACTTTCAGGAGGTGGGAATCGAACCCCTGACCTTCCGATCATGAGACGACCTGCTCTACCATCTGCGCCACTGTCACCCCACATAACCAATAAGTCGTCCTTCTGCTATTGGACAGTTTTTATTTTTTCTGTGCACTCAATGTGTAATTTAGTTTCACTATATGTCAGGTAATCCATTACTCTCAAAACATATGAACATTAAAACAAGAGGCCACGAGTCCTGGGAGAAGCTTTATCTGGAGACTGTTACACTGTTACAGTGCAGTGACGTGGGCAGGGCAGAGGCAGCAAAGGATGAGGGATTTTGTTTTTATTCCTTAGTTTGGTGGGATTATGCATGTGGTGAGTCTCGATCATTGTCTTTACCAGTTCAGTGACACTTTAATGGAGAAAAAAGTTGTTATAGTAAAAGTTATAATATGTCAACACACTTTATTTTTAACTTTAGCTGCAGAAAAGGAAATGACCCAAGGAAACGGGATTACTCAAAGCTGGATGAATGGAGCAAAAATACTGCTCCAGGCGTATATGATTTTGAAAAGACTAAATATAATATAATAATTGAGCTTATTAAAATAAGTCAATATAAAATTCATACTATTGTTGCTTTGTTGAATGAATTAAATTTGTATTAAGCTGCGCATTTAAGATAAGAGATAAAATAAGATAAGCCTTTATTGATCTCACAATGGAGAAATTCACTTGTTACATTCAGCTCTAAGAAACACTCAAATAGGCAGGGAATGTTAAAATAATTAAATTAAATTAAATAGTAAATACTAATGCCTACCAAGGACTTTGTGGGGACAAAGAGTATAATCAGACAATAACAAAAAATGTTATGTATTAGCAGTGCAGGTTTACAGTCATAGTGCAAGCGGTTGATGAAGTGATGTGGAATAAAGAGATGTCTTTGCTCGGGGCCGTGGGACATGAATTGTCCTGCATTTCTCCATATGTTGTTTTCTAATGGTGTTTTCAGAGTGGTGCTCAGTTCATAAAACATTGTCAGATTCAAGCACATGCTTGACACCGTTGACCCCTCCTGTTATGCGCAGCAGCGACGCCAACCACTTCATTCTCCTCAAACGTCGAACCATCAGACACGCTGTGCAAAATTATGCACTTTTATCATTTGAAATTTCTGTTCATTTTATGTGCCAAGATGTTATTTACGTGCACACACAAAAAGGTTAACCCGTCTACTTTAGTCAGTCAGAATAGAGCTGGTCTGTATATGCCTTCAGCCTGACACTCACCGGGCAAGACACGGTTATTACAGGACAGTAAAAGGTATTGAAATCCACATATCAGGTTCTGCATATTGAGGAATCATAGACTATTTGTATACTGAAAAGTTGTTTCATTTGTCCAATTAAAAATACATTCAATTTGATTTGCTATAGATTCCACTATAGTGCCAGAGTTTCTGAATCTCTATGGGCCTTTCCTGGTTAAATAGCGGTCAAAACATTGACTTCCTCATCACGGCACGACCCAGGCTGTAGTTTCATGTACTTTTTGACACAACCCCCTGATACACTGATCCCGGCCTGTATTGTGTAAGTGTGTCAGGATAAACAGCAGCAGCAGCGGCGGCAGTGGTGGAGGTGGAGGTGGTGGCAGCCTGAGCTTGGTACAGGGAGCAGGGAGGAGACGCTTTTCTTTTAGGTCCTGTCCCACTGAGGAAACACAGACACTGGGACGTCCCGCTGAAGGGGGCCCATGGGCAGCAGAGGGGCATGCGAGACAGGGGCTGAGCGGAGATAATGGCTGAACAGCGAGACTGCGGCGTTTTCATTAAAAGGACGAATGTTTTCAGAGATTATTATTAGTATAGAGTTGCCACGCTTTTTATCGGAGCAATTCGAAAGTTCGCGGCGCACTATAATAGACTGGTCGCAGGGGTGGCAACAGAAAAGGAAATTATTTATTACAATAACTGTGTGAAGCATTTCATTTAAATTTAGCATTTTATGAAGGCACAATCCCTCGAGGCACATGGCGTTAAAACTCCCTGAAATACTCTGCACAAAGAAGTAAAGTCAACCACTTTTCTTTCCTGTTTTGCTTTGTCCCTTTAGTGAGGGTTGCACGTTAACCTGGGAATTTACTTTTCAAGGCCAGATGCCATTGCTGTCACGGCTGAATACAGAATACAGCGCTCTGATTGGACAAAATGACAGAATCTCCCCAACATCTAGTCTAGCTCTTACTTCCACATTCGCCATTGGCAAAAATGTGAACTTGTCACTCCAAAGGTTCTGATTTCCATTCGCCGTCCCGCGTTTGCACTCATATACACGCTCTCATTCAGTCAGAGGAACATTATTGTTGTTTCTTTGTATTGCATTCAGTGTGACAGTGGCTCAGATGGTAGAGTGGCAGTATTCCTTTCCCGTAGGTGCACGATGTTCTTGGGTAAGACACGTCACATACGTACATTGGTGTGTGAATGTAGGCGTGAATGGGTGGGTGGTTCCTGGATGTAAAGCTCTGTGAATGTCATCGTCACCTACCTCCAGCCAATGATCACTTCCGAAAGGGCCACACACCTCCACCTCAGCCCATCAGCGCAAGAGCCGCACCTCCGTCGCAGCGACTCATCGCACTCGGTCCCGTGTTTAAGCCCCAGCAATCACTGTTCGTTCGCTTCCCAGCTGTGCTGCGACCCACCTCCGCCCCATCTGTGCCTCTTCTGTCCACAGCTTCTACCTGCTGCATCTTCACGGGTCTTCCATGCCACCACCAGTGTCCAGGCTCCAGAGAAGACGTCTCTAACTCCAACCTGTCCAACCGTACTGACTTTCATACATCCATGTCTACGGCCGGGGTCTGATCGCCAAAAATAATGTACATGTCAATAAATCTTCCAAATCGCTGCTTTTGTCTGTTTAAGTCTTTCCAGGTTGAATTACTTCTGTCTTCATCCGACAGGTATTTGAACACAACTTTTTGTTATACCTAGTGTCTTTCTAAAATAACCCCAAAAAACTATTTGTAGCTTATTTATTGCGTTTTCATCACTTTGTCGTCACTTTTTATCGCTCTTTTGTGGCGTATTTTTCAGCGTTTTTGTTGCATTTTCATCCTTGTTTTTGTCACGTTTTTGTTGCTATTTGGTTGCCATTTTTTCAAGAAACCTTTAGATTTGGGTAAAGCCAAACTAGGGAAAATGTGCTCGGTTCAGGTGGGGGTTAAGAGGTTAAGGTAAACTGGCTGGTCAGTATGAGCTGGCTGGAGGATTCACCTATTGCACATGTTTTAATGGAAGGGGAAAAAGGAGTACCTGGAGGATATAAAAACGCAGACACGGGGAGAACAGGTGGGAATCGAACCTGAAACCAGAGCAGTAAGGAAGGAAGTGAGTCAAGCAAACTAGTTCTTTAGAGGGGAACATTATCTTCTAATTTCTTTGTATGGCATTCGGGGCGACAGTGGCTCAAACAGTAGAGCAGGTCTTCCTTTAACTGAGAGGTCGGTGGTTCGAATCCCAGATCCCATGGGTGCGCAATGTCCTTGGGCAAGACACGTCACCCGCCTTGCCTCCAGTGTCTGCGTACACTGGAATGAAGGTGTGAATGGGTGATTTTTTTTCTTTAGATCAGTTTTGAATTCTAGAAGGGCCCGAGACAGCAGATAATAATAATAATAATAATGCATTGGTTTTATACAGCGCTTACTATTTTTTATTTTAATCTATGTTTCACCCTGCAACCAGTGCACCGAAAATCCTGAGGAAAAGTCCGGGAAAAATTCTCAGTTTGTGAAACCTTTCATTGACAAATTACAACAGCGCTTATTTCGATTCCGCTTCTTGCAAATACATCGCCGTAAAAGACATTCGGCAAGAGCGCTAAGAATTGCGCCACCGTGCCAACGTTTTGCCCAGACTCTCTGAGCACAAAACTTTTGGCTTTTTTTTTTTTTTAAACAACACGATGCATTTTCTCCAACACTCTCCCCCCATGGGCCTCTCTCTGCTCTCCAATACGACACACTGAGTTTATTTGCTCTGCCCTGGACCCCCCCCCCACGCACTCTCTCCTCCCTCCGACAACCCCCCCCCCCCCCCCTCCCCTAGGCGTCCGCGGTGCAATCTGACAGGGCCTAATCCACAGCAGGACTCGGGCTGCGGGGCTATGTTTGGTATGCATCCCTTAGGTGTGGAATACATGCGAGGAGTCCGGTGAGTGGATGGTGCGGGCGCCGAGCGGCTACTCACTTCTCTACGCTCTGACAGGATCCCGCTTATCCAAATATGTTAACCTCATAGGATTTTCCTCCACAAATAACAAGAAACTTTGATCTCCCGTGCAAAGTAATGCCGCTTTAATGTCCAAACTTCAAGGAGTATTAGCTGCTCGGGCTCATTTTTTTCCCCCCTCCTTCCCCCTGAACGTCAAAACCCGAAAGGGGGCGGGGCCAGCCCAGAGGAGGCCCGAGCCGATTGGAGGATGAGGCTGAAACGGGGGATTGTGTTGGGGTTGATGAGTTACCCCCAAGAGCTATCGCCTTTGAGCAAGACACCAAATGATCAATGAGGTCTCTGAGGAAATGAAGGGAAACGTGATTACATTTTGCATTCAAAGTGAAATCCGACATGGTTTTTAAAGGACCCGGAAAAGGCCCTTTATCATCCAGGCTTTTGAAACTGCTTTTTTTGACATCTTAGCCTTGATATTTTGTGTGTTTTCTTTGGAAGAAAAAAAAATGAAATTATTCCTGTAGGACACAATAGTCATGCAAAATATCAAAATATAAAAACAAGACACATTTTAAGCAATGAAAACAACAGAGAAAACATGTCACTGTGGACAGGGGAAAGAGACCATGGACATGACCTGGAAAAAGGCTCTCCAAATCAGCCCAAAATCAGCCGACATATTGCAATTCATTATGAGGGTCAGTTTATTCATTATACAGACCCCTGATTATAAGATACTTTATAAGGGAAACAGCACTACCAAAACTCATGGATAGTATCTTTCATCTAATAAAATCTTCATAAGCCATCCAACTCATTACCAAAATACATGTTAGGTCACATTCAGAATCAGAATCATTTATTGTTTGTTTCCCGAGGGAGAAATTCATCTTGGAGGAGAGTCAGCAAAACAGAGATGCAAATACAAGAACATAAACACATAACAAGGAGACAAAAACACATACAGTGGCCCGGCTTAACACAGTCACATAGTTTTAGTAGAAGTAGAAGTAGAAGAGTAGTAGTAGTAGTAGTAGTAGTAGTAGTAGTAGTAGTAGTAGTAGTAGTAGAAAAGAGTTTTTATAGCGGTTGTGTGAACAAACGGGGATCCTAAGCCTCCTCCCAGACGGCGGCAGCTCGTACTGACATAGAGGGATCGGCTGTGATTTCACGAGCCTGAGTCATTGTGGACAGATCACAAATGTCCTGCAAGGAGGTTGGAGGAGTGGACATGATTTTACCTGCCAGCTTTATACGCCTGATATTCTGCGTTTTGTATTTTACAGTCATTGCGCATGCACAGCAGGCCTAAAACATGTGTGAATGGGCCGGTCGTTGGGACATGGTCGGGACAGGTGTAAAAAGAGCCAGAACTGTAGGAATAGTGGCGTGAGAGGGGAATCACGGACTAAAAGCATCTCGATTTATCCTATCGGGTCATGCTGTACGGCCATACCATCTCTGTAGTACAGTGATGATTCCATAGTAGATAAACAAGTAGGCTAATCGCAACACATCCGCTAATGCTAACGCGGCTTGTGCTAATGCAGCTTGTGAATACACTCCTGCTAATCATTATTAGGAAAGACTTACCTTTGCGAACCCTTCTCAGTGAGTGTATTTATAAGATGCTGTGGATGCTAGCATTAGCTATGTTAGCATTATGGTAGCAGTAGCCATGTTAGCATTAGCCATATTATCATTATGTTAGCACAAGCCTTGTTAGCGTTTTGTTAGCAGTAGCCATGTTAGCATTAGCCATATTATCATTATGTTAGCACAAGCCTTGTTAGTGTTTTGTTAGCAGTAGCCATGTTAGCATTAGCCATATTATCATTATGTTAGCACAAGCCTTGTTAGCGTTTTGCTAGCAGTAGCCATGTTAGCATTAGCCATATTATCATTATGTTAGCACAAGCCTTGTTAGTGTTTTGTTAGCAGTAGCCATGTTAGCATTAGCCATATTATCATTATGTTAGCACAAGCCTTGTTAGCGTTTTGTTAGCAGTAGCCATGTTAGCATTAGCCATATTAGCATTATGTTAGCTTTGGCCATGTTAGCATTATGCTAGCACTAGCCATGTTAGCATTAGCAAATGCATTGTGGATTGTGATTAGCCTGTTTGTTCATTATGGAATCATGACTGTAGAGATTATATGGCCTTACAGCATGACCCAACATGATACATTGAGATGTTTTAAGTCTGTGATTCCCCTGATTCCACCAAATACTTCTACAGTTCTGGCTCATTTACAATGATGTGAGACGGACGCCTGTCCCAACTTACGGCTGTTCACACTTGTTTGAGGCTCTAGCTGCGCAGGCGCAAAGTGATCTAACACGCATTTTGGAAATGAAGAATTCCTCGAGGAAGCCTGGCAAAGATGAAGGTGTCAGGACATTACTCCGTAAAATGTAAATTATTATTTCAACTAACAAAAAAAATTCCAGGGGCTGCTGGAAAATCTTCTGTTCAATTGTTATAAAAGTTCATTTAACTCCCAGCCATACAGTAAATCATCACAATATGAAAACTTACATTCTGTTAACCTCCTTTAAATCCTTTAAATCTAAAATGTATTTCATATCAACTGTTTTTAATTGACTCAAATGATCTTTAAATGGAAAATAGTTACATTTATATAGCCCCTTATTTGGCCTACATTAGACCCTCAAAGTCCCCTCCTGGAACCGCCACCTTAACGTGTTGGAAGGGTTTGAGCCCCCGTGGGCTTTGTGCCCCGGTAGGGTCTCCCATGGCAAACAGGTCCTAGGTGACGGGTCAGACAATGAGAGGTTCAGAAGCCCCTCATGGCAGTCCAACTGGCCTAGTTTGAACCATGAGGCCGTCCTTCTGTGGACCCACCACCTGCAGGAGGAGCCATAAGGGGCTGTGGCAATGGAAAAAGTGGAAGAAAATGGATGGATGGATGGATGGATGGATGGACGGATGGATGGATGGATGGATGGATGGATGGATGGATGGATGGATGGATGGACCCTCAAAGTGCTTTACATCAAGGATCCAACGCTCACTCACCATTTATAAACAACTGCACAAAAGAGTTCTATGAATTAATAATGATACATTTGGTAAATTGCTGTAGATAGTTGATATAAATCATGTTTTTAGACAACCTTATAAAGCTGTTATGTCAACCTAAGAATCCAAATGAACTGAATATTCTGAAGAAGCTTAAGAAAATGAAAGCCCTCATATTGCGATTAATTAAAGCAACTTTTTAACAATTTGACATACGATTTTTCAGCAGCACTTGGAACTATTTTTGTGAGTTGAAATGATGTTTACATTTTACAGTGTACACATGGGCTGACATTTTAAGTACAGAAACAGTCAAACTAAAATATCCAGAATACAGAAAAATGCTTCTGATGGGGATTTAACACATGGATATCTCTATGAAGTACATTATTCTAATGTGTGTGTGTTTTTAGTTTCAATAAATAAAACATTACCTGTTTCTTTTCCATCTTTAATCTGTATATCACTGCTTGATCCTCGACTAGGAACAAAATGACACCATTTCCTGATTTGTCTAAAATAAAATGAAATACAGATTAAATTTAAGACGTCTATAGTATTAATCTCTGGCGACACTTTTAAACAGTTCAGTAATTTGAATTCCAATTTCATTTTAAAAGCATTAAAGCGTTATTTGATATTGTTTGTGTTGGTAGTCGGTGTTTGCAGGGAACCTTTACAAAGGGACGACATGTACTTTTCCGCAAAACAAAGCGGCCAATTCTTCCGATAGATGGCAGTGATCCAGTTCTTTTGGCAAAAGGAAGAGTAGATCCTTGATCCCGCAGCCTGCAGCAGAAAGTGACGTTCAAAAATAACTAAAGGAGAACCGCGAGGTGAATCAGACAGATTGAGGGCCTGCTGTGGCAGAGTGGTTAGCACTTCTGGCAAAGAGGTGATGGGTTTCGAGTCATAACAGGCCATTTGGGGTTACAAGTACTGCCATTACTAATGCTACGCCGAAACACTGTTCACTAATATGAAAATACTCGTACATAAAGCATTCAGCTGCGGCATCTAAAAGCTTCTTGAAAAAAGTGTCAAAATAGCAACGAAAACGAGGATGAAAACGCAACAAAAAAGTGTCAAAAGCAACAAAAACATGACGGAAGAGTGATGAAAAAGCCACAAAAGAGCGACAAAAAAAACATAACGAAATCACAAGGGAAAAGCCACTAAGAAAGAGACAAAAATGCAATGAAAAACTGATGAAAACATGAAAAAAAAAGCGTCAAAAAATCAATGGAGAAAAAAAAGCGATGGAAAAAGCGATGAAAACACAGCGACAGCGCGAGTTACGATCACTTTTGCAGTTGTTGGATTTCAAATGAGGCGCTACACTGGAAATCCTCTCCAGTCCAGAAGCTTCTGGGTAAAGCTGACCTGGAGAAAATGCGCTTAGTTAAAGTGACTATACGGAGTTTAAAAAAGTTTAAACCAAGTATTTTCCTCCCCCTACATGTCCCAGTAATGTCCTAATGTGTAGAATGAGCCCAGACCTGTTCAGCACAACTGCCTCTAAAATCCTGCACTGTCACTCAAAAAGTTGTTACTTCGGGTCTGAAGTGCCGTCATGCACGAGCTTAATACAACTTGCATCTAGTCCCTTTAAAGTGGGGGGGGTGAGAGGTTAAATATAATCGTGTCAAATGTGTCACGACCTGTTTCACACATAACTCTAAAGAGCTTTAAGAGAGCTATAGTTTGAGGTCACAAATTCACAGAGCAGTTCAATATGGGTCCCCACTGCTTATACTGTATGTATAGCCTCATTTACTTTACTTTTACTGCACTAATTCAGAGTAAATTGTATTCAAATCACTCAACGCTGCCCCCATTGTAATATTTTAACTGGTAGCAAAAGAGGTTTACAAGATTATTTATCTGCACTCCTGGCCCCAGTGTGCAAAAGATCATTCACTTTAGTAGATGTTTACAGATTTGTTAATAAGAGGACTGCTGCATAAGGAATTGCACGTCCCTCCATTGTTTGTCAAAGAAGGGGCTGCGATCTGACTTCGACCACTCCGCCGTCGCCCAATGTGGCCTTCTCTTTCCCTCCCTGCACTTTCACGGGACGTCCCTCCACCTGGGGACAAGCCCTAACCATGAACCCCTCCCTTTACCCCCCTAGCTCTACACACCCTTCCCCCTCCACCTCCTCCCTCCTCCCTCCTCCTCCTCCTCCTCCTGCTGCAGCTGCCCCAGAGCCCCATATGCAGACAGCCCCGTATGAGGACCTGTCCCGACTCGCGCTGCAATTTGGGGATTAGCAGATGCCTCCTAATGGGTAAAAATCATCCGCGCTTTCCCTGAGACACTGGGCAGGACAGACACACAGGAGCACAAAGGGGGGGGAATCCAGGGCAGGAGAAGTGAACCTGTAATCTGCAAATTGACTTAAATATATGTCTATAATAGAGACGGCGACGTCATATAGAGAGGTGTGACGTCTCGGGGTGGATGCTTATTCTGCAGGAAAGGGAGCCGGTCTGCAGGGGGACGCGCTGTGGGCTACGCCAGTGTATAAGCCCCCCCTCCCCCCAAGGGCTTTCTACAGTTTTATATACAGGTATACACTTGATGATTCACACACTGCATGACCAAAAAAAAAAAAAAAGTTACTGTTCCGATCTGGGGTTGTGGAAGTTGATCCGGTCTAGGTTCAGCAACACTATGTTCACAGAGAATAAGATCAGATCTGAATACCTGAATGACCAGGTTCGTCCATTCATTTCTTCTTCGATGCCAGGCATTGGGGAAGTTACTTTAAAATTGTAATATATTCTTTATAGGTAGTTACAGCTCTAAACATGTAATACTACAGTATTACTGTTTTCAAAAATGTAATTTCACAAAATATGAACTAAAGGTTGACCGATATGGGTTTTTCTAAGGCCGGATGTTAATTGGCCGATGCCGATATGCTCAGCCGATATTTTTGACCAATTGTTTGGCTGATTTTTCCAAATATTTGTTCTATAATCCTGTAAAAATAAATACTTGGCCACTCCAGCACTGGACGCTTTTATTGTATTACTTTAGGTGATCCAATCATAGTGTCTGTCCCAGCTTTGATTAGCTGTCGTTGCTAGCATTAGCATATTGTTGCTAACCGCGCAGCGATCAAAAATACAATAGTGGAGGTTTTTAACTGAGCGATTGAATTCTTCAGATTCTGCACTTCAGAATGACATGCAGCATGTCCATGTTGACAGGAGTTTAGTGAAACTTGGGTTTAACAAACTGGAAGCTAACTTATTTCATTTCGATGTTTCTCACCTCCTATAAGAGTTGTGGGTGGACTCATTTTAAAGCCCTGACTTTGCTCTTAACAATGCAAACAACGGGAAGTTTCAGTCCCTGAAATATCTGCTTTTTTTGGCGCTAAATATATCGGTCAGCCTTTAATATAATCTGAAAATAGTAATAATAATGCCACCGAGCAAACGTGCAGTCAAAGGTTTCCTTTTTCTTGGCTCTCCCCGTTCTCCCGACGACTTAACTTCACGTAACTGCACATCTTGCCGTGTCCAACTTGGTTTGGTGCTGCATTTTATTTGGGCGGAGTTTGGCATTTAAATGCACTTGTAACTCGAGTTACATAAAGGGACAATACAGAGTTTAAAAATGTTATGTTGTATGTCTATTTTCCTCCCCCTCAGACCTGTTCACCACAACTGCCTCTAACATCCTGCACTGTCACTCAAAAAGTTGTTACTTCGGGTCAGAAGTGCCGTCATGCACGAGCTGAATATAGAAACTGCAGTTATGCGTAAGACCTGAGGTGGCAGTAGTGAGTATAAAAAGGACCACTTGCATCTAGTCCCTTTAAATTGTAATGACTAATATATTACTATATTTTGTTGAAGTGATATATTAAATTCCTTTGTTAAGAAAGTAACATATTTTTGTAAGTCATTACTTTTGTGATACGTTACCCCCAACACTGATGCCAGGATTCAACAGGCTCACATTGTGAAAGAGTGGTTCAGGGAGCATCAGGACATGACAATTACCAGATCAATTCAAAATATTCAATTCATGACAGATTAACAATACATTTTTGGGCTCAGTGTTTATTCATCTGTACATGTATTTTTCTTTCTTTTTTTAAGTTTAATTTATTTTCCTGTCTCAGTAAATCAAACTTAAAATCTGGTTATTGTGACATGCCGAGGGATTAAAGAAAGGTAAAGGTAAAGCACTTATTTTGTCATCATACAATTGAACAAGGAAATATCCCAAATCCCTCAACTGTCCACAGTCAAGTCAATGTTAGTGCAGTTTCCCAGCAGGTAAAGCTTTGTAACGGAATTCTCGAGGTTCTGAGCTTTCAACTGTAAAGGGAAGACATTTGAAAACATTTGAAACGACTCCTGCAGGTTCTGGCATAACTTTGAGACAAAAATGTATGTTAATAATGGATAGATCCAGGTTTAAAAGTATGTTTTTCTCAGAAAACTTGTCGGATATCTTGTTATTAATAGAGCTAATCTGTAGAAATTCAAATTTTTTCCTTGTTTTTCAAGGTTCAAAAACTCAATAAATCAGTCAGGAATGAGGTGAAGACGAATCCTTCTGCAAACCTTCAAAGACCGGAACAATCGGTGTCTTTTGGTGCTGCAAAATTTTAAAATTTGGTCGCAACAATGTGAGAAAAAAAGCGGTCTTGCCGGCGGTGTCTCCCTTCACGACTCGAACACCAAAGCGTCTAAACCCTTTCGCCAAAGCCGCCCCGTCCGTCGTGTCCCGTCGCTCCGCTCGTCCCCTGCTGCTCCTGTGTTTGTCATGTGCGAAGTCGCCCTGTTCCAGACACATTCCTGTCCACACAAGGCACGACTTGTTGGGGCCGTGTTCACGCGCTCCTGTTAAGGTGAACTGGGAGTCTCTCGAAATCCCTGCGTGCTCGGCCGAGGGGATGGCAGCAGCTCAGAGGGCTCGATGCAGCCCACATATACATCAGACTGAGGTAGTGGTGTGGATGTTTCAGTCATAATGTGGATTACACCCAAGCTTTGATGCTTCAATGAATGTGTGAATAAGGAATAAGGACTGCTCTTATATGAGGTGAAAAGGGACAACATGGTCTTTAGAGAAACCAATTTGAAACCGTTTACTGCAGATTGTTCGCATTAACATGAGAACGTTTTCTTTCAGTTTATCTTTTCATATCCAAATAAGGCATGAAAAATGTCAAAATTTGTAATATTTTGACATCTGAATAACGGATTCAAAGGTTTGGAATTTGATTTTTATTTGATTTTTAGTTGCAGAGATCCGTTCAGGGGAGGTTCTGGATATCTTGTGTAGTTTTTGAATAAACTATTCAAGTCTTGCTTTTGTGGTTGAAAGCTTAATAAATCAGGCAAGGAAGCAGAAATTTGAAAATTCTACAGAAAAAAAAAACATATCACTTTAGATTAGGTGTGCTAATTAAGTATTAGTAATCATTTTAGGGTTAGGTTAAGGGTTGGCTATGAATAAGTGTATTATTAATGGCCTATTAGTGTGTTAGCAGATAAAAATATAATAAGCAGTGTGTTAATACTTTACAAGCATATTATTAATGCTCATTAGTACCTAAATAATACTTAACAAGCACACCTTAAAGGGGCTAGATGCAAGTTGGCCATTTTATACTCACGACTGCCACCTCAGGTCATACGTGTAACTGCAGCTTCTATATTAAAGCAGTACTCGTAACTCTTGCCCCTAGAGGCCATAAGCGCAACTGCAGGTGTTGTGGCACGTTACCATTACTTAACTTATTAATTGTCTTGGAGAGTAAATACTACGCTGACAGGAAAGGCGAAGGGAGAGAGGGATATTGTGCATCCAATTATACAATGGAAATATTTTTTTTCACTCAAACTTGGCTGTAAATACTGTTTAAAGTGACGCTAGCCCGCAGTTAGCTTTGCCCGTTTGCTTCTTCTTCGTGATTCTATTAGTGTGTAGTTGCAAACATGGTTTTCTGGCCAGAGACACCAGGGGTAGATGAAAGACCCCCCCCAATCATCCCATTAACACTTGTATCACCCCCACAGGGACTACGGAAAGGATTTATTAAGGTAAACGCGTTACTTAGTACTGCTTTAAGCTTGTGCATGACGACACTTCAGACCTGAAGTAACACCTTTTTGAGTGACAGCGCAGGATTTTAGAGGAGGTTGTGGTGAACAGGTCTGGGCTCATTCTACACATAAGGACATGGCTGTCAGAGTGTAAAGAAAATTTTACTTTTTTGACAAAACAGGCCCTAAAGTTTTATAATGTCTGTAGCTGCGGCTATAGCCTGTCAGCCAAAAAGGAAATGACCATATTTGGATTACAGCGTCTTCTCGGTCGCCTTTTGTGGACACCAAACAATCAATCAATATTTTGAAATGAAAAGATGTGAGACAGACAAGGGGGATCTGCAATGTTCGGAATTTACTCGAGGCACAAACAAGATACGAGCCACCGTTTTTGCACACAAAAAAAGCATGCTAAAAAATCAGTTTGAGTTTCTATACTCAAAGTTGCAGTATAGATTATAAAAATGCAGTATTGCACTATCTATCTATCTATCTATCTACACTGTAAATTCCGATTAAGGTCGTAACATGAAATAAAATGTTATAAACACTAGGAGACCTGAATGTTTCAGCATTTACCCTCTATTCCATGTAAGTACATTTTCAAGAGAAAATTGTGATTAATTGCTTTTCCATTTTACAGCAACATGCTTCCGTTCCAATAACAGGGTTTTGCCAGTACTGACTAACTTTACATGATGCCAGTAATGATTATTTGTGGTCCTGTTGTGCTCTAAAGTATCCATTATAAGATTCTGTCCCATTTACTAGGATTTGCCAGTTTTGAATAATATAGGCTTCATATTGGCTTTACTTGCTTTTCTCTTTATCCAGTACATGGTTTTAGTAACTGTCACTGTCACTTGACTGTCACGTAACTGTCATATGACACATGATTAAAAAAATAAAGTGTTTTACACCGTTTTGCTTTATTACATTTATATCTTGTACTAAATTTGTAAAACTTAATTAATGGGAATAACAAATAAACCATAAAGGGAACAGGAATATTCCAGTAACCATTACTAAGAATAATAGTACAGGTTAAGGCCATATTTAAGTAACAAAAGTAATCAGTACTTGGAATTCCCAGTTGTCAGTACTAACATGTCTAGTAATCAGAACTTGTATCATAAGTAATGGATACTGTGAAATCCCTCTTAATCATACTAGCGTTACTAGTAATCATGGCTTAACATTGGGCTTGATAATTATGCATTGGGTTTACATCTTATTCCAAGTAAGCGCAATGAGTTGGAATTTACAGTGTATCTATCTATCTATCTATCTATCTATCTATCTATCTATCTATCTATCTATCTATCTATCTATCTATCTATCTATCTATCTATCTATCTGACCCCCCCACGTTTCTTCTAAAAGCCCAAATTTCATTCAGTTCTTTAATTACACTCCAGCTGACACGTCCACGGACAAACATACCAACAAACCCCCGTCGGCAAAGTCACAGACCCGGCGCGGTGGAGGTGTAATTACGAGAGAATCCCATGCGTTCTTAAAACCAAACATTGATTCTGCGGGGCATTACTGCGGGACACGGGGGACGCGGAGGGGAGGGGAGGGGGTGGACGGACTGCATTAGGACCGGCCCCGGAGCCTTTGTGATGCCTTTTGATCAGATCGCTGTGAAAGATGAGTGTCCTGCCCTCGTCCAGCCAGCTGTGAGGGGGACTGGCCCGTGTGACTCCGGGGTTAGCACATATGTTAGTGCACGGGACACACACACACACACACACACACACACACACACACACACACACACACACACACACACACACACACACGCACACACACTGCCACATGTGTGCAGGAGGGAGAAAGGTGAGGTGGAAAAGGAGAGACAAAAGCTTTATATTTTCAGACCACTAAACAAAGCGCCACTAAAACAAAACATCACAATGGGTTTATGTCACTTTAATTCAGAATATTCATTTTTTCTTGAATAGCTTTCACTCATTTAAACTATTTTCCTAATCTGACCAGTTGCTTGACTCTGAATGGTTGAGTTATTCTCGCTTGAAATGAGAAAGTAAAACTGCCAATGAGCGATCCTCTCACGTCAATGGCAAATAAATGAATGTGAATAAAGTTGCACTGTAATAAGTCCCAGAACACGAGAAAGAAGCCAAATATCCAACTAAATCTAAACTCGGCAAATCCAGATGAACATGCTGAATTCGAGTCATTGAAGCTATAATAGATATACAATTTTTGAAGTGTCATAACCAAGAGAAATACCAATTCATGGCTTCAATCAATCTGTATGACTAGAAATTAACTTTTGCAGGGTTTTATATTACTGTGCGTCATATTTTTAGGCCAGTTTGGGGCTGCAAACTGTCCTATGGCGTGAAAACAAAGGTCTAAATAAAATCAATACACTTATTTACACATTTTGAGGCCAATGAGATGCAAAAATGCTTTATACCTTTTCACTTACATATTCAAATAAGAGCGAATATAGCCTATATTTATCCTCTTAACCCGCACCTGAAACGAGCACATTTTCTCCGCTTTTGGCTTTACCCAAATCTAAAACAAGATAGTGTCAAAATAGCGACAAAAATGAGACGAGAACGAGGATGAAAACACAACGATAGAGCGACAAAAACACAACAAAAAAGTGACAATTTTTTTTTTTTTTTAAACTATGAATATGCAACAAAAGAGTGACGGAAAAGTGACAAAAACACAACATGGAAGTGACAAAATGCGACGAATATGCAACAAAAAAAGCCACGAAAGACCAACAGAAGAGTAACGATGAAATGAAAATGTTCAAAAAGGTTGCGACAACAACACAAGGAAAAGATCAGTTAAGGTGACTTTTGTAGATCTTAGCTTTCAAATGAGATGTGGGTAAAGCTGAACTGGAGAAAATGCACTTGATTAAGGCGGGGATTAAGAGGTTAAACATATATATAGGAATTATATTTAGTGTTATTATCTATAGATTCCTTTTTGCAGTTTTGGTTCAGTGCTTTTCTGCAAACCACTCTAAGTTTTGGGCAGGGATTTACGCGGCTCGTTGCTCCTTTACAATACTTTTAAAAAGATAACCCAAAAATATACATATGTACGCACACAAATACGCATAGAAAAAAAGTTGGCACGAGACGTCAATGTGGCAGGTTTGAGAAGAGACGTCACCGAGAGACAACCCCAATAAAGCGCGCGCAGAGGCTATTATTGCGCGTAAAACCCCATCGTATCCAAAGTGGCGAGAAGAGGCAGTCGGACAGTTCGGAGAGGAGGGGAGGGGCTCAGGGAGGAGGAGGAGGAGGAGGAGGGGGCTAAGGCAGATCCTGAGGTGCTCGGAGTGGGAGGATCTCTCATTCCTCTCTCTCTCTCTCACACACACTCTCACATCCCACTAGTTTAGACACAACCTCGGACGCGGGCGCAACTACTACCACCACCACTACTACTACTACTACTCCTACTACTGCTGCCGCTGCCACTGCCGCTACTTCCCCCCCCTTCCACTTCTTCTTGTCCCACCTGTGCGTACTTTTTCTGCTGCCATGGCCGCGCGGCGTTAGGAGAGGAGCGGAGAGGGGACAGAGTTGGCAGATTTTTCCTTTTCTTTTTCTTTTTCTTTTTTTTTGCGCGCGTGTGTTTTTTTTTTCTTTTTGCAAGAACTCGCGAGGAATGGCAAACTCCGCAGTCTCCCTGGAAACGTCCCACTAATAACAATGGCTGAGGTGAGTCCGTATAGTGTCATGTGCGCGTGATGGTCACGTCTGGCGAAAACTTTGATTCTTTAAAAGAGTGTTTGGGGGGGTGACTTTGGAGAGAGGGGAGAAAACGCGCAAACGCATGCCCGGGTCGGAGCGTTAGGAGTTCTTTTTTCTTCTTCTTCTTTTTCTTCTTCTTTTTCTTCTTTTCTTCTTCTTCTTCTTCTTCTTCTTCTTCTTCTTCTTCTTCTTCTTCTTCTTCTTCTTCTTCTTCTTCTTCTTCTTCTAGCATCTCTCACCTTTTGGAAACGTGGAAAAGCAGCGTTCACTTTTTCACTGTAAAAGACAGGGCAGAAAGGTTTTCATATGTTTCCAAGGCTGTAGAGCGTTTCCAACACTTTTTCCCACAACAAACTATTCTGTGTAATATTTTAAGGATGCGCAGCAACTAAGAAGAAGAAGAAGAAGAAGAAGTCATTTAAAGCAACGTTTCAAAGAATTCAATTGTCACAGAACGATAAGCACGTGTTCATATCATCGTCATAACGCTATTGGCGTAGAATAACAACTGAGAAAGTCCTCTGCGATTGATCATGGCACTAAAAAAGGCAAAGACTGCATGGCTTTTGCATGTAGGACATTTTATAGAGCTGCTTTGTCTTCACTTTGTAAAGAAAAGGAAAATAAAAACTTCTTGGTCATAATTAGGAGCTAAATGCAGGAATCTGTGTCTATGAACAGATAAAAAAGTGATGCTGTTTTACCTTGAGATTCTGTTCAATTTCCAAATGAGACCTTTGCTATAGGCTATAAACACCTGGCAAACCAATTATATTTTGCAATGCACAATATATGCTGGATGACAAATGGTTTCTCGTAGTGTTTTGTAATGAGTAAAATTGTTTTGTTTTTTTCTAGTCGTGGACAAGATATTGTTTTTTAAACTTGCGCTAAAAAGTCTCTCTCGGATCGCACTTCATCTGATCCTCTCAATCGATCCGCCTTTTTGTAATTGCAACAGGCATTTCATCCTCGCATCCGAAAATCGCAGCTTAGATGAGAGATTATGCAGAGACTGGAGCACCTGTGTCGATATCGCCGGTGTTCTGTGCAATGACGATTCTCTTCATTTTTCAAACTTACCCCTGCATCCCAATAATAACAATACGCATCCATTTTTTATTCGGGGCGCGTTTCGGGAAAATATTGTCTAACTCTCTGTAAGTTCTTCTCACTGCGCGGGGATTTGAATAATGGACGTCCAATGTTTTAATTGCCCAAAGGAGTGCGATTGCGCATACGACTAATAAGCAGCTCTGAGGTTGTGTGGACAGAAAGTGTGTGTGTGTGTGTGTGTGTGTGTGTGAGGGCGGGGGGAAAAAAACAAGCAATTGTTGCACATTAAAAAAAAGAAACACACACACACACACCGCATTATTCATGTTTTTTTTAGCCTTGAACTAAACTAAATCTGCTTTTGTAAAACTTCTTGAGTCTTCTTCTCTGTCAGAATAATTGCGGAAAGTGTGTTTTCGGTCAGTGAAGGCATAAAACTCCCCTGTAACGACAAAACATGAAGAAATCCGCGTCCAGTATTGGTTTACCTTTTCATTCAAATCAGCCGTTGTCTATATTTTCATTCATTCCAGTTTGTGTCTCCGGTTTGTGTGTTTAATTTTCATATTTTTACACTGAAGCAGATGCATAAACTGAACACCTTTGGACTGTCTATTCCGGCTCTCGCACTTGTCGGTAAAGATAAGTCGAAATGTGGTCAGGGTGCATTCTCAAATATGAACATCATCACGCCCGAAAGTGTCTCTCCCCGAGCCGTCCCTTTTTTGATGGACCCGGGGGGGGCAAGTCGAGGCAGACGATGGTGCGAAACACCTGGCCTGTTGCAAGAGCGAGGCCTGTAATGCTGTGTACCACGTTTGATCTGCGGATTAGGCTCCCGATCCCCCACGTATTCAAACCAACGGAGCCGTTTCGTTTCCAAACTCCTAGTGCAACACTTAATCGTCACGAGAGTGGGGTTTTCTCTCCTTTAGCGCATCCGTGTGTGTGTGTGTGTGT